>NC_143396.1:59109958-59734958 GCF_052110815.1 Crocodylus siamensis | reverse complement strand
AAGAGGAAACCATCTTCTCAAATGAAGCTGAGAGTGTTGCAGATTTTCCCTTTCCTACCCAGAGAATCAGAGGTGACCACTCATGGCCTTCTAGTTACTTGCAACAGCAGCTGACTTATGTTTGAATGGGTCTTTGGCCAACCTGTCTGCAGTATGCTATTACACAGTGCACTGCAAGATTAGCATTTGTTGGCTGCCTTTCATGTCAGTCTAGGAGTTAACAGTCTATTGAGACACTGAACCATTTGCACTTCTCCTATTTAGTGTATCAAACATTCTTCAGATTCATCTAGAAATAACTGCATCAGTTATTTTTGGTTCATATTTTCAGTTTTCTCTGTAAAACTGTAAGGGCTAGAAATTTACATTTTAAACAATGCAAGCTTACATTCGTATATTCTTAAGTAAATCCAGGACTTGCAGGCTACAGCGTCTCTGCCTTAACTTTTAAGAGGCTTTCCCTATATACAGTTTATCCAAAAACAGCCTAAAACAGGGTTTGGTCCCATGGAGTAACTGGTACAGGTTCCTGTGCAGAGACATTAAACATTAATGATTATAGAGTACAGAAAGACCTACTAGTTTGATCCAGTTCAGACATTTCTATGATTTCAGCGAGTCCCATAATGCAAGCATTGAAGGCTTAAACTGAAACCTTGGACCTGCCATCTGTGCTGCTGAATAAATAAGTCATATTTTGCAACAGCTGGAACTCTTAAAGATACGGTTTTAATTGTGTCGTATTGCTATAATCAAACCTAGAAAATATCATTCACCATAGAATGGAAGGACCAGAAAGAAGACGTAAGATCATCAAGTCCAGTCCCCTGCCATGGGCAAGAGGTTATTGGGCTCAGACAAACTCAGTGAGATTTTTGTCCAACCTCCTCTTGAACAACTCCAGGGATGGCAACTGCACCACCTCTGTTTGGTGTCCAGATTCTAGATACCAGAGAAGTTTTTCCTTACATCTAGCCTAAATTTTTCCTCAACTAGTTTGTGCCCATTGGTCCTCATCCTCCCAAGGGGTGCCTTTTCCCCTAGATCTTGGTGTTCACTCCTAACATACTTGTTCACTTGCTATCAAGTCACCTCTCAGTCTTCTCTGAACAAACTGAACAAACCCAGTTCCTGGAGTCTCTCTTCATAGGGCCTATCCTCCAGGCCCCTGATCATACAGGTTGCCCTTCTCTGTACCCTTTCGAGCTTATTCACATCCTTCCTGAAATGCGGTGCCCAGAACTGGACACAGTACTCCAGCTGTGGCATCATCAATGCTGAATAAAGGAGGAGGAGCATCTGACTGGATCTATTTGTAACACATCTGCTGAGACAGAAATTCCTATCTGCCAGCCTGTTCATCCTTTTTATTCTCCAAGCTTCTGGCATTCCATAAAGACACTTGAGTTCACCCTTAGTCATTTCAGATTTTTTGTCACTGTGGGAGTGTCTCAGGGCACAGAGTCCAGTCCAAAATTGATATAAGACTTAAAGGCACCTTTGATTCAAGTCCAGTTCCCTGCAGTTGCATGCAACAGTCATAATGTTCCTTCCAAAAACCATCTTGAAACCAAATACCCCTGGTTTCACTTGCCATCATGAAACCCCCACTACTTCTCTGGAAGGCTGTTCCACAACTTCAAACCTCTGTTGGTTAGAAAGCTACTTCTGTAGCTCTTTTAGACTTCTGTTGCACTAACAGCTCTCCATTCCTCAATAGTCTACTTTTCTTCTTTGCATGGAAAGGGGCCTAGTATCCCCCAACCATATGTGGGGGAGAAAAGAGGGGAGGGGGGCAGCAGCAGTATAGTTATTTGATTATCAAGAAAGAGGGAAGAACCTAGATGAAGATTAGGGCTAAAAACCAGTTTAGGAATCTGATAATAGTAACTCTGTGAAATTACTAACTCCATGGAGTTAATCCCCACAGGGGAATAAGAGTGCTAGTACTTGTAAATTAATCCAAATTAGGCAGCCAGACTCTAAGGGTACACCTTTACATTGACCTAACTAGGATTATTATTCATTACATTCATGATGAATTCCTTTTGATCCGTGATTCAGCTTGTAAATGCCAATCGGTGCAAATATGGGGAGGAGGGGGAGTGGATTAATTCAGACCAAAAATGGCAGGATCATTCTGAGTAGGTGAGCTAACCTAGATTGGGAATGCATTAGCCCAATCTATCAAACATCTGCACGTATTTGGAGTACTATCTTGGGCCTGGGAAAACTCCATGTTTGCCCCAGCCCTGATCCTGCACTCTTCCTACCCTCCCAACCCTGAACAGGCCATTTTTATACCCCCACCCCCAGACAGACACCACTCCCATGGACCCATAATCCCCTGCAGGTCCACTATCCTTCCCTAATCCTGCCAAATGCCACCCATTGACCCACAACCCCTCCTTATAATGCCTACCCCTCTCTCACCCGGACTTACAGTGTATTCTCAGAGAGGCTCCCAGAACTGGGAAATGTCTGCTCATGCTGCTTCTGACCTACATAAAGTAAGCTACATGATCATAGACTGCGTGCAGCAAATAACTTCATGTACTCCAACTAAATGTATTGATAAAAAGCTTTCACAAACTAAAATTAGAGGGAAAAAGCTCACCCAGCTGTATAATAGTTAGTTTATCCATTGGAAATATGTAGTTACTACACCTCCTGAACATGAATAAATAATTATTAAAAAAAGAAACCATGAAGGTGAAATCTGTGTTTGAAAAAGGTGAGATAAAAAATGTGAAATTAATTTTAAAACCAACTTTTGCTTCTACTTGTCTGCTTCATTTCTTTGGCAGTTAAAATGTCTACCTTTTATATGTTCACCAGCATTTGTCCACTGTAGTTTTGAGCATTCAAGTTTTAATTTGCTTTTTCTCCCAATCAGTGAATCTAAAACAAATATAAGTGTCCGAAAGTCCAAGAAGACTATGTCCACTGCTACCCCTGCATCTAAGGATTTGGTGACCTGGTCGTAGAAGGCTACCAGGTTGGTCTGACAGGACCTGTCTCTAATGAATCCATGTTGGTTGCCCCTAAGCATAGTCTCCCCTGCTGGCCGTCGTGAACATGTGCCAGAATAATTCTCTCAAAAAGCTTGCTCAGGATTGAGGTAAGACTAACTGGCCTATAGTTTCCCGGGTCCTCCTTCCTCCCCTTTTTGAAGATGGGAACCGCACTGGCCCTCTTCCAGTCCTCCGGCACCACACCAGAACACCATGAGTGCTTATAAAGCCATGCCAGGGGTCCCACAATGACCTCAGCTAATTCCCTCAGTACTCTAGGGTGGAGATCATCTGGACCAGCTGATTTGAATACATCCAGTCCCTCCAGAAGTTCCCTAACTAGTTCCTCACTAACCCTTGGCCTAGGTGTGCCTCCCCTGGGGCCTGAGGGGGGCCCAGAGGGGGGGGTGACTGTTCTGGTCCCTGCTCAGGAAAATGGAGGCAAAGAAATTGTTAAATATGTTAGCTTTGTCATCTGGTGTGACTTTACTGAATTAGCAAAGTCATCATTGGCTAATGAAATATCTTATTTCTTGGACTTAGTTGTTTGAGACCCATCATTTGGTTCATGACATGTTGGTATTGTTTATGAAGTAGCTTTCCTCCAGTTGCTTTGGTTTTCCTTTGGCTAGTGATCTAGGTGAAAATCTGGTGTTTTGTAAACTCTAGGTAACCCTAATTTTATGGTAGAAATAATAAAAATTACTAAGCATTTAATTAGGGTGGTATATAGAAAAGATAATGAACTGATTCTTTTCATACCTATGGAACTGGTGATAATTATGTAGATGATCAGTCTTGTAATTGTGGAATGAATGAATTTGACTTTAGGTTTTGTCTGAATATTTACACAAACCTGATTCTGCAAAAATGATGTGTAAAAAGAAGAAAAGTCAAAGACAATTACTGAACAACTTTTGTTCATATAGCCATAGATTTCATAGGCATTAAGGCTGGAAGGGACTTCATGAGATCATCGGGTCCAGCCCCCTGCCCAAGGGGCAGGAAATCAGCTGGGGTCGGATCACCCCAGCAAGATAAATATCCGAAAGAAAGGAATAAATAGGTAGAACCAATCTTAGTCTGCCTCCATCTAAGTGGCTTTTACATGGCTTTTAGACATCAAAAAATCACTAAATGCAACCCTAATCTGTCTCCCTCCCCTTGCTGACCCCCCCCCAATCCCTGCACCCCTTTTCCCTCTCTCCCCTCTCATCCCATCCCCACCCACCTATTGCCTGGTTTTTCCTAGCTGTGAGTCCGGGGCCATAGACCCCTGGATGACAGCTAATCCACCTAGGAGCAGCACCTCCTCAGATACTGAAGAACTGCAAATTGGTGGTTCTCTCTCAGGTGAACAGTTAACCTAGCAGTTAAATTAATCAAACTAGCACAGCTCAAAGATAATCCTAGCCTGAAGTGGCTTAACTTCAAGATACCTAAATGGCAATTACCACTAGTAAATGCGCCTTAATATGTCATCATTCAAGTTTTCAGTGCTCTTAACATGATCTAATTGTAATGTATAATCTCACCCCCTGATAGGCATTGGTCTTCCAAGGGTCATGACACCACAAATCAAAGTCCATCAATCTTAAAAGGTTGGCTCTAGCCCTCAAGTAGTGTTGAGTAGATACTTCTACTGCTCAGATCTAGAAGCTATGTTTAAATATTTGTGTTATAGGTTAATATTTTATGAGATATAAAAATGTTTTTGAACAGAAAATGAATGCTTAGTCATCAACTAACTAAAGTTGTCCTATAAATTTGATACAGCTAGCTAGGTATGCTGAAGGAGCTCCCTGCTGTATCCACCATTGTAACATTGTTTCACTGAGACAGAACATATATTATATCTTGTTTTGTTTTTCATTAAGTGTGTCCTAAGGCTAAAGTACAAAATAATAGTTCATAGTATATAGTACATTAACTTACCTAAACTACATTAGGTAAGTACATTATCTTACCTAAACTAGTGATTTATTTAAATAAATGGAGTCAAAATATAAAATGTAAATTGTTTTAGTTTTCCTGGGTGGATATTGGCCATACCCTTCAAAGGTGAGTTAATTAACTTACCGTACTGGTAACTCTAAATCTGTCCAAACATATTAAAACACTTGAATAGTTGGCAACAAATGTGAATCCTGCTATCATTGCTTATGAGTAGAGCTTGTTAATAAAATGACTCTTTATAAAGTCATCTAAAAATACACTGCTGCCCTTTCGGATAATTACCTCATGATAGTTTTAAAAGACTTCATAAATAAAAATTGAACTATGTCAGTTCTATACTGTGATATAATAATTAAATGGTAGTAAGTTCCCTTGTCCTTCATCCCAGAAAAAATGAGTCCAAAATGTACACACCTAAATAAATTACCTTATTCCTCCTAAACATTTTATTTTGGTGCCAATTTTTTTTTTTTTTAACTGCTTTGAGGAAAAAATGGTCAAAATAGTTTGGTCAATCAAGTGGTCATATCTATAGTGCAATTGTATCATAGATTTTGTACCGGTAATAACAAATGATTTCCTTTTGCTCTGGTGTTATGTTAATTTTGGAAAGAAAAACATCCAGGTAATTATTGCTTGCAGCAGAGGCATAATTGTGATGACCTAACAGCTAGTAGATTTGTTATATTACATGAATGCATAGTGATGCCTAGTTATACCTGACCAGCCATCTGAATGTTGTACTGTCTCCTTAGGAGGAGGAGAAGGTAGAGGAGGAGGAAAAGAAGGAGGAAAGGAGAAATATGGTTGTGAAATTACGTTTTGAATTTATAAGGAATCTTTGGCTTATGAATCAAGCCTGGTTTAAGTGCAACTGAAGACTCAAAAAGCAGCAAGATATTTTTCTATGAAGTACATGAACTGGAAAGCATGGAGAGCTTGCAGTAGGAAGGGCCCAAACCAATGTCCTTTCAATCAATCAGTGTTTTCATCAACTTCAGCGGGTGTTAGGCTTGGTCCTAACTATATTAACCCAAATGTAAAAGAGTTATGAAAAATGTCTGTTTTAAGTGGCAGGACATATTTATTTATGATGGAGCGTGTGAAAGGGCAACATTTCTTGCTCTGCTGTTGTATCAGTGAGTCCAATTCAGCGTAAGATCTGACAGGCATGATAAATGTCCAGGTTGGTTAGACTGTTTGCAAATCTAACATACTAGTCTAACATTCCTAATTCAGCAAAGTATAATTTCAAAAACAAATATTCAAATTCCCTACTTTACTAAAAACCTGATGAATAGACAAAATTTTGCAGTGGTTTTGAAGCATACTTCAAAAAGTATTATAAGAATTAGCTCCAATGTTATTTATCTATCTTATATTTTAACATGTTTTTTAAATCATAGAAACGTGTAATTTCTTTCTCAAATTGTTCAAATGCATCTGCTCTGTATAGACTTGATTCAAATTTTGAAACAGAAAGCACTTATAAAGAAACACAGGACTTTTTTGTGAAAAGCCAGTTTCATAATCCTCATGAAAACAGAGTGTAATAATTTCAAATTAACACACCCCCAAACCCTTCACTCTGTATAGATATTTTATTTATTTATTTATTCATTTATTTGCAACTATGTAATTTTCTTATGACCACATTTCAGTTCCCTTAGTCATATGTTGATAATATGCAGGAATGTCAGTCAAAGATAATAAAGTACCCGTGGAAGTTCATTAATTTTAATTAGGTTAACCTTGCTCTGCAGGAAAAGATAAAGGAATTGTAGCTTTTTAAGATCTCTTGTATTTGTAACTAAATTTAAATCTATGAGAGCCTTTAAACTATTTCTGTATATACCTAATAGTTTAACTGTCCCCTGCCTATCAAACTCAAAGTGCAAAATTGTTTCAGGTAAATAACCTGACGACAGTGGGATCCGATATAGCTAGTTTGTTTTTAATGTATTGTACTGAAATCTTTTAGATCTAACGTTTCAAGTATTGTCTTCAATAAACTATCTGCATGCTTCAATTTAAGCTCCACATCTCTGCTGTAATCCCTTTGATTTTATTAAACATTGATGTTGTTAAAGACTCAATAGAAAGACTAAAGAAGAGAAGGAGCCTGCATTCCTGTCATGTTGCTTTTAGTTAAAGGCAGTATAGACTCTGATATATCCTGTACCTATTTAACACGTCTTCTGACTGCCAAACTTAGCTAGCACTACACAAAAGACATCCAAATATTCTGCTGATGATAAATTATGTTTTTAAAAGTATGTTCTATTTAAGACCTCACCTTTGGTTCTGTGAAGTATCACTTCTTGTATTGGTATCAAAGCATTATCTCAATTTAATATCATTCCATGGCTTGTTGCATGTGCCAGAAATACAAGATTATAATTTCACTACATTGGGAGCAAGAAAAAAGGACTGAAAGATGAAAAGTTTTTACTCTGACACGAGACAGGGTAAAAATGCACCTTATAAAATAACTAAATCAGAATTACTGCATTAGTTTGGCACAAACACATTCATAACCATTTGGGGAAATGGAAAATATTGCTGTCTGAATCTAAGAAAATTATTTTTTGTTTGAAAAATTCTCTCTGCAAGTCTGCCATAGTGTAAAAGTTTAACTTTCATTATATCTACTTTCAGTAAATAGTCCCAGTAGTTTGCCTCTCCCTCCCACCCTTCACATAGATTCAGAACTTTTACTTGCTAAGGTATTTGAATCATGAAATCATTTATCGAGGGAATAAAACCTTAAATAATCTCTCTCTAAAAATTTTAGATTTTATTTTTTTAAAGCAAGTTGTTTGTTGTGCCTGAAGCAGGCCAAATGCTTGAGAGAAACCAGTACTACACTAAAGGGATTGGCTGCTGTAGGAATGGAGGAAGTGAATACAAATAAAATCCTCATGTGGATAAGACAACCTGTTCCACTTAAAAGGTTTTCATAGGTTTTGCACTGTCCAAGAAATTATTCCTATAAAAGGTTTACACATACAGGTAATCTCAGAACAAGCGTACAGAGTACAGTGACTCCTATATGTTGTACATGCTGCGCACACCCATACGCGCTATTAAAGTGACTGAATAAACTCCAGCGCAATTCAAACCAGAGTTTATTGCTCCCAGGCATGCCTTTTGTATGTGCATCTGGGACCACAGCATGCTAAGCCAGGGTGGAGCAGCCAAAGCTGGCAGGAGGCCCCAGGGGTCAGCTTGACAGCACAGGACTGCTTCAAACTGGCTTGACATGCTGTGGAGGGCAGGCTGGGACACAAGAGTGCTTCCATGCAGGGCTAGCAGCAAGCAGTCCCCACACAGAAGCACCTTTGCACCCCAGCCAGCCCTGTCAGCATCTGCACATGCACTGTGGCAAAGTAAATTACTCCACCATAGGACAGTACTTGTACGTGGCAGTACTAACCTATGGTGGGGTCAATTAGTTTACTCTGGCCTAATAGTCCGCATGTGTGGACAGAGATGTTTTAATGCAAAATTAATTAGTCTACTTTGCCTTAAACTTAGAATCATAGGAAGTTAGGGTTTGAAGGGATCTCAGGAGGTCATCTAGTCCAACCCACCTGCTCAAAGCAGGACCATCCCCAACTATATCATCCCAGCCAAAGATTTGTCTAGCTGGGTCTTGAAAACCTCCAAGGATCGAGATTCCAACACCTCTCTGGGTAACCTGCTCCAGTGTTTTACAATCCTCCTAGTAAAAAAATTCTTCCTGATATCTAACCTAAACTTCCCTTGCTACAACTTGAGACTGTTGCTCCTTGTTCTGTCATCTGCCACCACTGAGAAGAGTCTAGACCTATCCCTGTTCCCTATTCACCCCTCCCACTAGCTCTCTGCCTCCCAGCTTCATGTTTCCACCCCCATCTCCAACCCATCTCTCACATGCTCCCAGCTAGATCAGGGATAGAAGTTGCCTTTAGCGGCTACTCACACTGCATCGCATCCTGTCCTGTGCAGGCCCAGCTGTCAGTAGCCATGGTGCCAGGACTGTGCAGCACCAATAGGAAGCTCAGCTGCAGAAGGGGGTGGAAGTGGGGGTGCACAGTAATCTGCACTGTATGACCTGGTATGGCCCCAGCTGCAGCAGAGCAGAGAGGTGCAGGATAAAGTCTTCCTTCTCAAGCTCCCAGCAGCAGTTGGCAGGCCAGTGGGCTGGATAGGATTGATTCCCCCTCCCCTCTTAGCCCTCAAAAACTCACCAAAAGTTATTAAGTTAAGTGGACCTGCAGCCCAAATAATTGTTCACTTCTGGGTCAAGAGCTCCAGAAGCCACCCAACATTGATATGTAACAAAGCCCTAAGAAAACCTGTGGGAATATCCAGTTTCTGTTTCTTACATGCATTCAAGATCATTACGGATTTCAGTTTAGACTTTAGGCAATAGACTTTGGCAGTAATTGGTGTCTGACAGTGAATAACCTAAAGTAAAGTGGGCCTTAAAAAACACAGTGCCTCCCAAAAATGCCCATCAAGGTGAGGAGTGCCCATCAATGCCCAAAGGTATGCTCTGCTACCTTTTAGGTAGGTGTCATCTGAGGCTCCCCTACATGTATCATTTGTCTATTGTTGTCTGCTGGAGGAGGAAGTTGAACCCACCTCTCCTGTTCAGATGGCTTTTGTCCCAGTTTGTGATAAGAAGGTATATGTGCAGAACTCAAGAATGAGCAGAGGCTGAATTTGTTACTGAAGATGTTATCTGGGGAGTTAGGGAAGGCCCTATTTTATCACGTCTTTCCTTGCATATGTTTAAGTAGCCTCAAAACCCCAAAAAATAATATTACCATAATGGAGACCTTTATTAAAGATTGTTCCTTCTCAACATTCTATGTAGGAAGATCAAAGCAAATTTTTCATGCAATATGAATATTTTTTAATATAGAGTGTATTTTTTTAGTCTGTATGCCCCTGATGCACTAATAATGGATGGGAGAGGCCAGAAGGAGTCATGACCTGACTCCAACTTTTTCTTACCATTTATGAAAGAGTAATTTGTATAGTCACCATCATGGAGCTGGAATAGTTGTAGAGTGTTTAACCTCTCTCTTCAGAAGCTGTAAAGATTTTTCTTGTCAAGAATCATCTAAGGCTCTTTGATACCTTGCAATATATGTAATTATTACTAATGTACTTTTCAGTAGCTCCTGATTTGGCAGCCTAGATACATTATGAATCACATATGAGTAACTACGCTATAGTTCCAATTCTGTGTGAGTTTTTTAAAGTATTTTTCCACTGATAGAATTCTCCTAAATTTGAATGGATGAGGGAATTAATCTTCTGTCTTTCTGTTCTGTGTCATTTGTTTTGAAATGTAGATTTAATTTTATTTTCACAGGAAAAGCTCAGTGATCATATTTTGATGATAACTTTCAGCTGACTACTTTTATCTACACTCATATATTGTGAACTATCATATCCATTACTGAGCATTAAAAGCCCACCAAAAAAAATGGCATGTCTAGTGGTTTCAAGAGAGTGATCCTACCTTAGCACATTCAAGGTCTCATTTAGGTTTTTTTCTTAGCACAGGTTTCATCTCACATTTGCCTTATACAGGTATAAGTTCATTGACCCTCACAAGGGCCCTTCTCAGTAGACTGTTACAAACACTAACTTCTATGAATTTCTGTCCTTAGACAGAATGGACCAAAAAACCACCAAAGCCTTCTATTAAGCCCTATGGGTGAAATTCTAATTCCATTGAAGTCAATGAGAGTTTGCCAGTGACTTCAAGTGAGCCAGGATTTCACCCTATGAGTACATGCGTAAGATGCATGATCTCAAATACAGACTGATGTCCTCATTTTTTTCCTTATTCTTGATGGCTTATAGCTGTCCAGGGTGGAGTGAGAAGAGTAAAGATTCAGGACAGGCTTGTACCTTGATATTTTCATGACACTGTAGTGAAGATTCTAAGTCGTCATTTTGTAATCAGAGCACCATCCCAAGAAAGTTGAGGAGTAGAGAAATACTAACAGGAAAGACAAGTATTTCTAAGTAAGAGGGAAGATAAAGTTAAGTAAGAGGGAAGAACCCTTCTAATCAGAAAAAGTTACTGAGAAATCTAAGCAATCAAAAGGCTGCCTCAGTAAATTCCAAAATTTAGGTTCTCAGTTCAGAAAGAAAAGTAGATGCAAATAACTTGTCATGGTAAGGGTTTGGTTTTTCTGGATAAGGAGGCTCTTTCTCGTCTGTCATTAATTAAGCAGAAAGAAAAGGGATTTTTAAAGATACATTTTTGAGGTGTCAGCCACACAGCTGTCTTTTACTACAACCTCTTGCCAGAGCAGCAGTTGCCTGGGCTAATGATCTTCAAAGGTCCATAAGGGACGCGGAAATCAAATTAGTGCTGAGAAAAATATCCCTAGCAGCTGCTTTTGTTGCTGATACGTCCCTTGATATGGTCATAGTCTCAGCTCAAATTGTTGCTTTGAACACAGTGTCTTGCAGACAGTTATAGCTCTGCACCTGGAAAAATGGACAAGCCAAGCAGCACCTTTCATCTGCCAAGCTCCATGAGGGCAAGCTGCTTGGCAAGCCATTAAGTAAGGTAGTTGCATAGTCCAGTGATAGACAAACATATTTACAATGCTAGAAATTAGGTCAGAGTATGTTTCTATAGACTGACTAACATTTTGAGATTAAAAATCGGGGGAAATCAGTAAGAGTATTTCTATTATAAAGGAAAGCCAAATGAAAGGTCAGAGGGAGGTGTGCTAAATTAAAGTCTAATTCTAATTCATCATTCAAACTTTGGGTCCTTTAGTGCTTCCCAACTAAAATGAGGGGAAAAGGAAGTTGGGGAGGTGGGAAAAAGGAAGATAAACTTTTCTGGAAAGAGAGAAAAACTTACTACAGGTGCCTTTAGCCTACACAATTCTGCCCTCCCTGACTGTCCCGCAATACTTAGTTCCATGCTGGGATTTGGGAACTCCAAAAGAAACCTACCTGCAACCGAGGAGTATTAAAAGAGAGGTAGCCAGATGGTACTCAGCAACAGCAAAAGTACACGCTGGAGCAGGGAGAGGTCTACAAAGTCCTGAAAAGAGCTCCCTTCAAGGTGTTACACTCCCACTCAGACACCAGGTGGCACTGCTGTCTTCTGTCTCTGCTTCAGTACTGCTTCCAGCTGCTTCCACCATGAAACTTCAATCCATGCTGGCTGCTGGAGTTTTTACCAATGGATCAACTTTTTAATGGATTTTAAGGATAGGCATTTTTAGCCTGATTTTTTTACTAACCATCTTAAACTTTATGGATAGCTGGCAACCCTGGATAAGGCTCCTCCATTCTTGTCAAATGTAACTGATAGAATGCCATCTTCATCACCACTGAGCTGTTCATCTAGGCCAATGGTTTTCAACCTTTTTAGATTCAAGGCACCCCTTAGAGTGTGTCAGCTCTTCACTGTCACTTATTTTTGACTAGAAAAACAGAGCTATTCTTCTATTGCAAAAAACTTAGAAAGACCACAACAGGTCAGAAAGTTTTCTACACAATGCATTTCTCTTTGAAATGAGTGGGGGAGGGCGTGTTCTGAATCATATTTGCACATTGTATGGCACCCCACAGCACTCTTGAAAGGATGTCAAGACACTCTAGAGTGATGCAGCAGCCTGGCTGAGAATCACTGATCGAGGCAGACCCCAACATTATAAATTTAGATAAAGAAGATCATTAGGAAAATATTTTTTCTAAAAGTCTTTTTTTTCCCCTATGGGATTTGCTCTCCACACATGAGATGATCTATTTTAAAAAATAAAAATATACTTTCAGGATCATACAATATTCATGAGATCCCTGTTTTGGCCTGTTTGGAAGTCTTTGATTTCCACAGGTAAAAAGCAGCTGGACTCTGCTGCTTTGTTTTCCGTTTTCCCCATTTCTGCTGCTTCCCCCATTTCTGTATTTTAGATGACAATATCAAACAGTTCCCTTCTCAACCCCCTACTCTGATAAGCCAAAGTAAAGATTTTACAGTGACTTGATTCTTAGGGCTGTGCGAAGCTTCAGTCTGTGACTCAAATCAGTGGAGATTTGGCCCAATTCAGAACTGTCCAAATTGGTTCGGAGAGATTTGGAAAGAATCAGTGATTCAGACATATATACAACTTTTAACTTTTTTTCTACATACCTCTAAGTAGCAGGTGGCTCATGAATGCTGCAGTGGCGGGGCAGATGAAGCATCCCACAGAAGCACAAGGGGCTCCCCAGCACACTCAGCAGCAGACCTGAAAATGGACCAGAAACACTTCCGGTCCACTTTTGGGTCTGCCAGAGAGCATTCAGGGGTCCCCCCCAAACCCTCTTGGCTTGGCGATGGGCACCTGGGGTCCCCCCATGGCTTATTGCCAAGCCAGGCAGGTGCAGGGGGGGTGGGCTTTGTGATTCCCAGTGGACCTGGAATTGGACTGGAAGTACTTCCAGTTCACTTCCTGGTTCCATGCTTGGCACATGGAGGGCCCCTCACCCCACTCCTGTGGGACACTCCATGTGCTCCAGCATCTCAGCATTCACAAGCTGTGCTGATACCTCAAGGTATGAAGAAAAAACATTTAAAGCTGTGTCTATGTCCATATTGCTGATTCTCAGAATCAGCATCAAATCTTCAGATTCAGCTAATCGAATCAGGACAGTGATCTGAATCAACAAATTGAATCACTGTCCCTGATTCAGTCTGAATCCAAATCCAAATCCAAATCAAATAGATCCCACTTTGCACACGCCTATTGATTATATACTCATTGAATCCATAGTAGCAACAAGATGATGCATTCTGACAAGATAAGACAAGCTTTGACCTTGAGGAGCTACTGACACAATACAAAGATAATTGTGCCTGATAACTGATGAGAGTAAAAGTGTGGTAATTGTTGGGGGGGTGGGTTTCAAAATAGCAGTAAGTTATGCAAAATTTTACATGAAACCTTAAACTGCTTAACTAAAAAAATTGGGATGATTTAGGTATCATAAAGAAGTTCTCAGGATACCAAGGACAACTACGAAAAACCAGGACTGTCCTTGTAAAATGTTCTGATTTAGACATGTAGGAGATAAGAAACAATGTGTGCCTATAATTTAGACTACTGAATAATATAGGCATAGCTAGGCTAGCTTTCAACTGAATATCTTGGGTCCTGCTAAAAGTATAGCCAGAGAAGCATGATATTTGACATGGGCTGAAAAACTCATCCAAGAAATTTAATGAATACTTGCAGTTAGGACTTGCTGAGTTCCTTGGTGGCAGAGTAGACTGCTAGTAGTACTTAAGGTAGCTTGGCCATAGCTGTGCTAGAAAGCGCTCACCTTCCTTCCCTCTTTTTTTCCATCTGCAAAATAAAATAACAATTTTGTATTAACACGAAAGACAAATAGTTTAAGTTAGGTTATAATACTGATTAGCTGTGACCAAAGGAGAGTAGTATATAACATAGGGGTGGCAAAATATGGCCTGCGGGCCAGATTTGGCTCACAAGGCACCTAAGAAGTTTAGAAAAATAATATTTATGTGCTCCTAGCTGCTATCAAAGATGGCATACGTCAGGGGCAGTAGGACCCAGGGGAAGCCAGCAGGAGTCAGGAGAGACCAGGCTGGCTCCACCCCCCCACAGCCGCTTCCTAATCCCCCCACACATGTACCAAAGCCTGTGCCTGCCGCTGCTTTCTCTGCATGCAGCTCATGGTCCCTGGCTGCATCACTGGACTGCAGGAGCATAAGGCCATGCTGGTACCCTGAGGCCAGGAGTGGGAGAGGTGTGTGTGTCCATGTAATGAGGGAGAGGGAGACAGAGACAGAGACAGAGAGCAATTAAGGAAGGGAAGAGAGAGAGAGAGAGAGAGAGAGTGTATATAATGAAGGAGGCACACTGTGTGTGTGTGTGTGTGTGTGTGTGTGTGTGTGTGTGTGTGTGTGTGTGTGTGTGGGGTGAGCAAATTACACAGTGTGTGTGTGGTGAGTGAAGCACACAGTCTGTGTGTGGATGTGTGTAGTGAGCAAAGCACAGTGTGTGTGCAATTAGGGAGGGAGAGGAAGAGTGTGTGTGTTCGTAGGGTGAGTCCCACATGCACAGCCAACCATACACATACACCCACACCTCCCCTTGCAGTGGTATACACACAGAACCCCACACCCTCTGACAGACCCCAGCCATCCTCCCCATGATTTCCCCCAACAAACCCCATACCCACCCACACCCCATATATCCACACATACCAACATGCTCGCTCACCCCACACACCTAATCTCCCCCTCATCCCCCAGAGTATATAAGAGTACAACTTCATTTAAAGCTATTATATACAATCACCTCTATGCACACTACACAAACACATGTAAATCAGGACAAAAATATTTTTTTTAAATCATTAATGAATGTTGTAGATGTTTGATTTTTTAGAATATAATTTGGTGTTCTTCTGGTTCTGAGGTGGCAAAACCCCTTGCAGAAGGGAATATTTCTGGGGGTGAAGAGAGGGGCTTCCAGTAGCAAAGGTTGGGGCCAAGAGGTGCGACTCTGGGTCCCAAGATGGTGGTCAGGGGGCAGGGTACCTGTCAAGGGGTGGGACTACCCATGCAACCCTCAATAGCTTGCCAGAACTCTGTGAGAAGCCCTCTGCCTGAAGTACTTACCTGCCCCTTGAACTAAGATAATAATGTAATGATAATATAATGTATGATATAATTAATACAGCATATACCCTAAATATATACTTATGGTTAATGTAAAATGCAACAATTAGTTCTTTTGAGCTTATACCTATCATCCAAACATGGCCATGATAGAAAAAAAAAGAAATTAATTTCAACCTTAGTCTCCAAAAATAAAGTATTTTAAGCAGCAAGAACTTTCATTTAAAATTGGATATGTAAAATGTTTTGAATTAATTATTCATGTTAAATAAGAATATCCTGTTTGGAAAGAGTTGCTTCTCCTGTCATGTGTGTGTTCTAGTTCTATCTTAATTTTATGATAATCCTTTTTTCATTTTTTTGCCTTACATATTTTTCCCAGGATAGCCCTCTGGTCTTACAGTCTGACAGGAATGTAACAGTGAATGCAAGAAATAACATGGGACAATTAACTGGACAACTAACTGTAGGTGAGTGTTATCTTCTATAAAGATTACATGCATCAGTTTAGCCTTAGTTTTTTTTCTGTGGTATAAAAGAGAAAATAGTGGTGAAGTGTTGTGTAAAATATTACTCACATGCACTCTGATCATCATGATAGGCATGATTCAGCTTTCATTAAAGTTGGTAGAAAATAGCGCACGTCAAAATAAAATTGTGTCAACGCCTTTAAGAAAAAATGATAATATTGTATTGTTTGGGGGAAGCTTATCACAAAAAAAAATCTGAAGTGTTTCATCAGACAGGTTTTCATGGAAAATGATCATTAATTCTTTAGGTTTCTCTCTCTTACGGAAGTACTGGCTTGGGTTCTCTGAGTCCTGCATCATGCATAGGGTTCTGATCATACACAGGGTTTTGCCCAAAAGGAGTTGTAGAATCAGAACAAAAGGTTGCAAACAGTATAAACCTGTTAGCATTTCTGTCCCACGCAGCAAAGTGTGGGTGGTGTGTGTGTGTATTTGGCGGTGGGGATAATACAGCACTGTAAAGCAAGAAAAAATAGAATCATATTTTGAGTCCTTAGTGAAACTGTGTTTGTTGTAACTTTATTTTACAATTGAAAAGACTCCAGATGAAAATTCAAAATGCCCTGATCATCACTATGCCTATTCCTATCCTTTTTTTGTTTCCATGCATTTTTTATTTCCTTCTATTTCTCTGTTTTCATTATTTACTATTATGTTTAAATGTATAGCAAATGGTCACATCTACATGAAACACTTACTGTGGAGCAGACTAATTTGTTCTGCAGTAAATGTTGCGCATCTACATGTGCACACCTATTAGACTGCAGTAAACTAATTAATTCTGCAGCAGGATAGTATTTGTAAATACAAGTACTATCCTGCTCCAGAGTTTTTTATTCTACAGCAGTATACTGCCCTGGCTGGCTGGGGCACAGTGCTAGCCCCACACTGAAGTACACTCATGCCTCAGCCAGCCTCTCTGCAGCATGCTGAGTTGGGGTGGGGGGAGGGGCATTCCCAGGCTACAGGCTGACCCCTGGTGCCTCATGCCAGCAGAGCCTGCCCTAACCCAGTGCAATGTGCTGCAGTCCCCACTGAACGTGCAAGCAGCATGCCTGGGAGCAATAAACTATGGTGCAATAAACTCCAGTACACAAAGGTGACCATTATTGAATGTTCCCTGCAAAGTAGATAGACAATTGTGAAAGAAAGTAAATAGGCACCAAGTAACTAGTGATGGCCTTAAGTGTATATGAGAGAAATATAGGTTTGAACAGGTTTGTGCTTGTCTCTATGCCTTTTTCATTGTTTTTTAGCACAGCTCTATGACTTTTCAATATTGTCTTGAAATTATTTGATTTACCATGGGGGAAATACATTCCTATTAGTAACTGATACACAATATTAATGTAGCTTAGAATTTCAGTAGATTACAGAGAATGCTGTAGTATAAAAAAGTTATTTATAAAAATAATGCTACTGGATTTGTATCATTGCTGTCATCAAATATTTGTTGTTTTGTCCATGTAGCAAATCTTTTAGATAGAAAAATTAAGCAGTGAAAAAAAGCTTCTGTTGCTGGGAAAAGGATATTATAACAAGATTTTTAATGAAGACTTTTTGTGTCTAATGTTTTGAAAACAAATATACAAATTAGAGAAAAAAATATTTTCTAGTTTGTATATTTGTTGAAATATACAACAAATATATGACAATATTCATTCAGATGTAGATGTTTCCTTTGGAATTCTGAATGAATATTGTCATATTTTTCATAAATTCCCAACCAAAAACTGAAAAATATTGTTTAAATTTAAGCTACTCAGAACATCATATTTTCAACATCGTACAGGTGAGTGGAATAGTTATACAAGATGCTTTAAAAAAAAAACAAACTTTGAAACTTTGCAATTTTGGTATAATATAGAATAAAAATAAATATAGAAATCATTTAGTTTTTCATTAAATGGATTTCTTGTTTTCTGATCATCCCTAGCTCTTACTGCAAAACTGTGTTCTTCCTTACTTCATTGAAAGTAAAACATCCAATATGTTTTAGACACACTATATCTTAAATTCCTATGTTAACCATTACATTAATATCTCACATATAAGTTATAGCCATTTAGAAAAAAATGTCCATTCTCTGTCCAACATAAATATACATAAAGAAGTGCTATTGAATTAAAATTAGGAAAGATATTATCCTTTTTATTGCATGAAACATTATTTGAAAAAATCTATGTTTTAATGGAAAAAAATGATGTCTTGTTAGATCCTAGGTAATGCATGCCATTAGGTTTTATTTACAGTGTAGAAATTACTATTGTAGGAACAGTTACTCTTGTTGGTGTGATTAAGTATTCTGTTGCAATGTTTAGTTAGCAGACTTCTGTAACTTCTTCACTTCCTAAGACTTACTGCCATCCTTTTAACAACATCCCATTTGAAACATCAAAATGATTTTTTCTTTAATAGTATTAAAGCAGATAAGTAGAGATCAAGTATAATAAAACAGTAGAACTAGTTTTCTGTGGTAGATACTATTTTTGTTCCTATGAGTACATCTATTTGGTATATGAAACGGCCATTAGTAAATCATTTACTATTTGGGACAATTCTAAATATGGTATCCAAATTCATGAATTAAAAAGAAATCCACACATTCACTCAATTCAAACAAAACAGCCCCAATTAGACAATATAATTGTAATATATAATAAGGCTCACTAAGTACTACAAAGGTAGTAGATAAAAAGTAATTTATTCTAGCATTCCTATCCTGCCATCTTACAATGAAGTTGGCATATAGTAGAGATGAATTGGTAAAGAATAAGGCTGCTCTGCTGATCATGAGCCCTCCCAGAGGCAAGATTATGGTATCGTCTCCTGGCTAGGTTTTTTGTTTATTTTTTTTTTACATGATTCTGACTTTCCCACAACATTCAAAGCAAAAAGTGTTTAATGGAATATGGAGGGCTTATCTAGCTTTTATCAGCAGTACGATTTTTGTCCCCCATTGTATAAATGATACCCAACTGTACTGTTCATGGCTACATGGGAATGGACCAGAAAAGCTTTTGATAAAAGCCTATCAGCATTTCATTAGTTGGGATATTTAAAAATAGTCTTTCCCTGTGGATTTGAGCATGACATTATATAATAAAAACCATCTAAAATTATGAAAGCCCAATGGCTCTAAATAGAGTTAGGCTAAAAAGGCTGAGATTTATTTTTACTTAAGGGGAAAAGCAGAACCTGTTTTACCTACTTCTTATATAGGAAGTATATGTTTCTAAAGCCCATTTTCCAGGCATGTGTTCCTATTCCTAATGACTGATAAGACTAACCTACCTATATTCAGTGCAAATGGGTGATGACAAGAGACTTCCTGATTTAAGTTTCAATGACTGAAGTGCTAACACGTAGATATGTTTAGTTTTAGTTTTTGATGAAGTCTTGTTTTGATTCAGAATGTGTATTCCAGGACAGAATTGCTTACATTTTCTTTTAATTCCTTCTTTCAAGTCATCACGGTGTTAATATGTTTGTCATGATCTGACACTTTAAATGCTTGGTATTAAATCTGGATCATTACATCTAGTTTGGATGACCTATTATGCTTTGCTTCTGTTGAGTTGGGAATTTTACTTTAAGCATGTGAAAACTTCACTTGATGTTGCAATATCATTTATGAAGATGCACCATCTGCAATGATTATCTTACATGACCACATCAAATAGCTATGCAAAGGTAACCAGACTTGCTAGTGGATACAGATGAGTAGAAATTAAGCTAACAATTGTTTGATCCATATTTTACTTGTCAGCGCATTTATGGAACATACTTCTGTTCCTTCAAATAGATTACCATATTTCCAGTTCCAAGAAAGAGGATGCCCATCAGAGGGTATATAATTGTGGGGGGAGGGCAGTTTCTAACTGTTACAGTAATTGACAAGTGTTATTGCCTCAGAAATTAAATGTAAAACAAAACTAAAGCCATAGCTCTCCCTAGCCCTGCCAATGCCCCTCACTCCCAACCCGCAGCCCCCCATCCCTGCTGCTGCCCTTAACTCCTGACCTGCACACCCCTGGCCTTGCCAGTACCCCTCACTCCTAACCCACAGTACCCTGCCCTCCAGGCTATGCTGGTGTCCCTCGCTCCCAGCCCACTGCCCTCCATCCCTGCTGGTACCCCTCACTCTTGACACACAGCCCTCTGGGGCTGCCGAGTGCCCCGCACACCTGACCCCCACCCCACCTGGTGCCCCTCACTCCCAAGCCAAAGCTCCCCAGCCCTCCAAGTGCCCCTCACTCCTGACTCTCAACCCCCTGCTCCCCCCAGCCCTGCCAAAGGGGCCTCCAGCTGATCTTGTCCCAACCTAGACAAAGCGTGACAGCTGTGGTGGCTCCTGCTCATGCGGATGGTAGCAGAGCAAATCTGGCCCTGGTGTGGGCTAGAGGGAGGAGGGAAGACCTGTGGCACCCTTCACCCTGGGTTGGGGCTCCTGCACTGTACCAGGCAGCCTGCCATGCTCCCCCACAAGCAGTCTCCTGGCTGCCCTGCTCCAGCAAACACAGGCTCCAGCCCTAGTGCTGCTCACCCAACCACACAGCTCCTTTCTGCCCCCATCCCCTGCTGATGAGGAAGGCATCTTCTGTCAGCCCTGTTGCAGTCCCAGCACCCAGACACCTTCCCCTAGCACTAGCAGGCATCCGCTTTCCTTCACACACCCATCCCCTTCCACAAACACCTGCCACATGAGCGCACACCCATACAAACACACACAGCCCCCTGGACAGTCCCCTAGCCCTGGACCTCCAACTACTGATTGTCATCGACTTGCCTTTATCCAGCAGCAGGGGCCACTCCCACTACCCTGCCTGGCTGTATACTGGACATGTGCATGTGCACGGAGATACACATGCCACCCCCTGCCTCTAATCAACCCAAGCAGCTCCTTGCAGGCTGGAAGTCTGCCAGCCTGCAAGGGGAAACCCAAAGCTTTGTCCTTTAAAGAGGAAAATCCATGTTTTTCTGCAGTGAAAAGAAAACCCAGATCCTTGGTAAACATGCACACTCACTAGGGCAAGCTAGGAAATGCAGTTCTATCAGCAAAATCTTGGATGTTTGTTCATATCTCAAAAAAAAACCCCACCCAGATCAAGTCCAACCTCCTGCACTTGTCAGGAATGAGTACTGGGATCATAATACTCCAGCCAGATATCTATCCAACTTCCTCTTGAAGACCCGCAAGGTAGGGGCAAGCATGACCTCCCTTGGGAGCCCATTCCAGAGCCTGGCAGCCCTAACCATAAAGTAATGCCTCCTGATATGAAGTCTGAACCTACTCTCAATCATGGTGCCAGCTCCAAGGACCCCACATGACCTAATCCAAGTCCCTGGGCTGGGCACACATCCCTCCTCTCAGAGCATAACCCAAATCCAGGTAACAGTCCCCTAGCCAAGAAAATCTGAAAGGGAAGGATGCGTCTTTCCTTCCCAGCTCCCCACATTCCTTCATGGGGAAGGGAAAATGGGTGCCTAGCACTGAGTGTGATGACAGCATGGATCCTGGGAGGACATGTGTACCTGGGTTCTATGAGCTTGCCACAATGAATTTTGGGGTTCGTTTCCCAGAGGAAAGATAGAAACCTGGCTCCTGACCATGATCCTGTTTGCCAGGCCCTCTAGTAGCAAGTCATAATTATGTCGGTATTACAGCTTCACCTGCTACTCCTCTGAAACTGGTCTAACTTCAACACTGCCTAAGAATCCAGATTTAGAATGGTTTAAAGGTACCCTGTAACAACATCCTGTCATTCTTATATACAGAAATGGTTCTGATATTCTGGTTTATAACTGCACTTCTTGCTAAGGCAGTCCAATACTGAAAACATGTAAGTAATCCTGGTTTCTTAAAGACATTGTATTTAATTTTATTAGTATAAACACTTAAAAGATCCTTAAGTAAACATGTTCTTGTGTTAAAGCTGTTAATGTGAACACCTGTGAACTATTTAATTGGTCTACAGAGGGTGCAGATTGTCTGAAGACTAGGAGGTTGCTAACTAGAAGTATCATTTGTTGTTTGTCCAATGTTATATGAAGAATATAAAGGATCTACAATAACATTATTGGGGTGAGGGAAGGGGAGGGGTTTTTTTATCCACAACTTTATTGTTAGTATAAGCTGTAGG
The DNA here is from genome assembly GCF_052110815.1 of Crocodylus siamensis. Classification (NCBI taxonomy): domain Eukaryota; kingdom Metazoa; phylum Chordata; order Crocodylia; family Crocodylidae; genus Crocodylus; species Crocodylus siamensis. Next base: position 59,712,652 of record NC_143396.1, on the reverse strand, counting down.
GGCTCTTTATTTCTGAACACAAGGTCACAGGAATAAAATAAACTAGTATGGATATATTATACAAAGGATTAAATTGTTAACTCATCCTAAAAGTTGAACATATAGAAAGAAAAGGAGGTTCTCGTGCACCTTTTTGGGAATGAGATTTTCTGGAAAAGTTGCATAGGAAGTATATCTACATACAGTTTTAGCTGGTTAAGAATCTCAAAAACAAGACTTTGGTGACAAATTCTGTATAGTCTTAAACACTGTATTTCTTCATGTGCCAAATGGATGTAAACTGCTACTGTTACTTTCCATAAATATAAATGTCTACCGAAGTGTCAGGTAGTAAAAAACCAGGATTCTGATCTTGAGATCTGAATTGCTACACTGGTCAAACTGTAGAAGAATGATCATTTTGCATCTCAAATACTTGGAAACCTGCTTATGCCAAGTTAAGATAGATCTAAAGAGCAAGAAATAAAATATTAAAATAAGAATGGGAGAGTAGATTGTTGTGAAGAGGCAGGCAGAAAAAAGGAGAGATTTTGGTCATGTAGGGAGACAGAAGGCCATGTAGTGAAACTACTAATAAATTACTCAATTCTGCAAAATCCTTAGGATAACAAAGTGTTTCAGTGCAGGATGGTAATAAAGCACATAATTAAAACATCTTGGAGCACATCCCATTCTATGAGGAGTAAAGGAGGGAAAAAAAGTATTTAAAAATGGGAATTGTTAGTACTGAAGGATTTGGTACGTGCATATTTAAAAAGTGTAATGTAAACGTAAGGCTCTGTGTTGTTACAGCAATACAACAGCACCTGTTATCCTTGTGCAGAGCTAGTTATCTTGACGCTGCGAATTGCAAGGGAAGAAGGTAATAGGTGTAGCTATATAAAGATCAGTATAGATTGTGCTGGAGACTGGCTAAATTGTCTATGCTTGAAATGACATGTCTGTCACTAAAAAAAAAAACCATTGGAACATATAAGGAGTCTTCATTTTATTCTGTGAAACCTTTATGCTAGTTCTTATCCAACAATGTAAAAATGAATTTAGGTTCAGTTACTGAGCACTGTAGACAGAACAGAAATGCAGAATGATGATATATGGATCATGATAGAAATTGTTCATTGCTTTGTATGTAAAGTAGATGAGGCAAAGGATTGTATTCCCTTTCTCCCTCCCAACAATTGAGCTTTCATTTTAGAGTCATAATATCAATAAGGTTAAAAGAAGCATTTTATTCTAAGCCAACATTCAAAGTCTGAATGTCTTATGAGGCTCCTAAGACTAATCTTATTTAGGCACTTAAATAAATGGCATAGTTTTAAAAAGTACTGGGCATTCAGCTGTTTCCATTGACTTCAACAGATTCTGTTGGATGATCATCAGTGCTTTTGAAAATTAAATAGAATGTCTTAGATTCACAAACATGTTTAGCTTTATCCTAACTACATACTCAGTCCAATAAAATAAATCGCCCTAAGAAATCATTGCCTTTCACATTATTTTTGAACCAGCATGGCTACAACATGTGTTACAGTACTTTGAAAATTAGGCTATTTATTTAAGGTTTAGGAGCTTTCCTTTTTGCACCTCTTTTGAAGATCTTGGACCCAGGTTTCATTTCCATGGTCTTTCTAACTTGATTTTGTTTGTTTTTAAATAAAAATTTACACCTAACAACCACCATATTTAACCTCAGACAAGAAATTAAGTTTTATGGAAAGTTTATAGAATAGAACATTTCAACAAGTTACAAAATTGTGCAATTTTAGCTTGTTTAAGAGAGGGAACTCTTCACAATCCAGTAACACATTCCAGCTAGAATTTTTTCAACCTTTTTGGAAGAGATGGTCATTCAGAAATTACTTATTTCATAGGCTTAAAAGTTTTCATGAATTTACTGTAGAATAATAGTTTAGAAATTCTTTTTAATCAAAAAGAAACTAAATTCTAGTGTAAAAATATGTCCATAAATGCTCAGTGGAAGCTTCAAATTAAACCTGAAAACATTGAGGGATTATTAACTAGGGTACAATGAAGCTTTTCTCTACCTTTTCCCACCATTTACAACAGGTCTCAAAAACTCATTGATTGTTTCTACATGAACTTTATTTATCTTCCCTGATATACATATATATCATATATTTATCTTCCCCTTAGATACATGCACTGAGGTATGTACCTCACAATCCAACCTCTGAACAAAGGCTAGAGACCTATCTTTTCTCCATCTCCCTTCAAATAATAAAAGTGATGTTACCAAGGCTTGCTGTTTGTATGTGTGTGTATACACACACACGTCAGTTGCCCATCAAGAATGACAGAGGGGAGGCCCTGCGATGGAGTGCTGCCACCTAATGCCCCATGCTGCCATTGTTCTGCCTCTTGCAGGAAGCGGGGTCGGGGAGCTGGCCTCAGCTCCCCCACCCTCTGTCCAGTCATCGGCATGGCTTCGGAATCACGGTGGTGCTCCTACATACTTGAAGTAGTCCGATCGACTGTTTCAATCAGCCAATCAAAGTGGAAATAAAGCATTATAGACAGACAGACAGACAGACTTAGGCTTTTATAATATTAGAATATATATATGGGGGGAGGGAAGAGAGAGACAGATGGATCTATCAGACAACAAACCCTGGGAACAACAAACACATAGATATATATATATATATATATATATATATATATATATATATATATATATATATATCAATATTGATATCTATCTCAAACAACAAACTTTGAAAACCTCACTTTTATTATCTTTGTTGAAAGAATCTGAGTTAAGTAAATCATGGTCATAAGGAGAAGGTTGCAGCCCACATATTTAGGATGTCTTTGAAATAAAGTAACTGTTGGAAGCTTTAACCAAGATATTTTTTCTTGATACTTTGTCAACTGCTTTGAACAAACTATTTTCTGGGACAGTAATGTAATTGGCTTCAGAAATTGCACCTACATATAAACCTCCACTTTATGAAAGGTCTTTGGGAATATCTGAAACCTTTGTAACCCTTAAGGTTCTGATAATTGAGTGCTTCATTTCTGCTGAATTTGTAAGCTCTTTAGGATCAAAGTTAAAGTCCTCTAGAGCTCAGAGTTACACAGGAACTTAATTTCAGTCCTAGAGAGCTTTGAAGGTAGCAACTGTATTCTTTGAGAGCATAACTCAGTCCGGCCTTGAGAGAACATAAGCGACCTTTTGTTAATCAGGAGTTGCAGCTAACTGTGGGGGGAATCAATCAATGTTGTCTCATGCTTTTCCAAGTAGCAGCTCAAGATAGTAGGTAGATATACAGTTTTTAATGGCAGCACTGATAGGAGCTCTCAACAATACAAAGTGTAATATTCTAACAAGAAGAGTGAAAATTCTGTGGAAAGTTCTGTCTGGGAGTCTTGATGCCTTTTAGAAACATCAGTCAATTTTGTGATACAGCATCACCACAATATGATCTGTACAGGACAATTCATTTTTATTTTTTAAATCTCATGGCTGGTACCACTTGGAAAGACTTCATCTCACAGTGGTAGAAAAATTAAATTTAGTATACATGTTTTGCTCCAAACTCAATATACATTTTAAGGTCAGTGTTATTAATACCACTTTTAAACAGTGAGACTAAATATAAAGAAACAGTAGAAAGAATAAATTCGGGCATGGGGGCAGAGTTGCTGAATATACACGATTTTAATAATGGAAATATAAATTCCATCCATTTTTCTTATTTTTTATAATATAATAAAGATTTATACTGCAAGACAAGGCAAATTTTATGTAAAATATGATAACTTTGTTCAAAGACCTTACTTGGAAGTGTCTAACAAACCTAGAGAGCCACAGTGATGTGTAAAACATTCTAACATTTATATTCACTAACAGAATATGATAGAATACCAATGTAAGAGATATCTAGCAGAAAAAGTAGATTCAGAATTCAGTGCTTGACCCTTCTTCAGCTTAAAGAAAATATATTTAAATTCCTTTATAATGGAAAAAAATGTAAATTTGTGAAAACACTATGGAACCAGTCCTTCAAATCACTTTTAATAAATTTACAAGAATTAGATAACTGTTTCAAAGAAAAAAATATTATATAATACTGCATGCAACTTTTCATTTTAAATTTGTACTAGTTTTACCAAATTATTTAATGATAACCAATGGTTTTGTTCCCTTTGAGAATCACTATACTTTAGGTTTGTTCAGACAGAAGAACTTCAAATAAATATCTGCTGTAATTTCTAAAAGTACACTTTCAACTAGATGATGTAATCTGCGATTCTTCATCCCATTTACTTTCCTACTAGATATCAAGTTCCTTTGTCAAAATATGTACCTATCACTTGATATTTCCTTCCCATGTGAATTATTTCTGTTGTTGGTAGAAAACTGGATATTATCCTTGCAAACCTCTTCCCATTTCTCCTCCCCTGTACCTGTTTTCCTGCCAGGCAGCTGGGAAACTGGCTGGAGTTCTCACCCATCTTAGCAGGTTTGTAAAAGCAGCCTTCTACCTCCCACAGTTCACAGAAATTATCCTCTGGGGAACAAACTGCCTGGTCAGATTACTCTCTCCCAATTCAACACTAAAGATACAACACCCACCATGGAGTCAACCTATTTCTCAGAGAGGATAGAACGTTGCAAATACATTTTCTGCTACATATAATCTGCTTCTCTATATTATTGTCATCATGTTCTCTAATGTCCTCTCTGTTCTTTCTAACTTCTCCATATCATAGTCATTTAAGACAACAGTATCACCAAAGAAGATCCCTGTTGACTGGCCACAATTTTTATATTCACTAAAGTCTTATTCCTTTTTGTGAAATTAGAGGTCATCTTAAATTTTGACATAATGTCTGTGTGATAGTTTGGAGAAAAGCACAGCTTGCTTACAAATAAATAGTGAGGGAGCAGTAATATTTTTTATGTTTACTATTCCAAGTGCAGCTGCAGCAGGTGACTTCTTCATGGACCGAGATCTTATAGTGGTGGGGAGGCTTGTTTGTCCAAAGACCCTAAGAACTTTGTTTCCCTGAGTCTCATGGTCCTGGAAGGGTCGCCTATGATGAATAGGTCTAAGAGGAGGTTCCAGACAAACCATGGTACAACCCAAGTCTTCAATGACAGGCCAGGTAGAAGAAGATGTCAGGATTTCAGTGGCCATAAAGACAGAAAAAGGCTGTAGCTAGGTGGTGGTCTCCTTTGCCTAGGGGTCTCCCTTGCTACTGGGCTCAGATGCCCATTTTGTCAAGATCATAGGGTTGCTGTTTCCATGCACCAGCTCACTTATATTAAACTAAGCTAGGTGCAGGCTTCTAAGACAGGAAGCAATACACTCTCCTGTACCAACCTCAAATAACCCATGTAGTGATGGACTACTGGCAATGGAGACAGGATTAGTGAATCCAGCAGTCCCCAGCCACAAATCTTCATGCAGGTAGCAGTAGTTCAATTGTCAATTGTTCATTTTGCACCTGAAGTGAGATGGGGTGTAATTTGGTAGCTTCTACCATGACATCAGTTCTTTTCAGGATCCCCTATTCTCACCCCACATGGGGAAGGAGCTAGAAAAAGTGCCTTAAGCCTAAACTGACTGGATAATCATGTCCAGGGGGAACATTCTCTCTGCAGTAGAAGGCATCACAAGAAGACAGTAATTTGTGCAAGATGGAATGCTTGTACCTTGATGGATAACCAAGATAACAAATGAGCAGAAAGAAGAGCTGTGATCATCTTCCGTGAACTAGCAAGATACAACATCAGTATTGCAGCTCTGAGACAAGATGCCTAGATGAGAGTAAACTGAGGGAAGAGGGTGGCAGCTACACCTTCTGGAAGTCAAAACTGGCCAAGAACAGATGAATTCATGGCAATGGTTTTGCCATCAAGAATCAGCTTGTCAGTCAACTTATTCCCTGTGGTTAGTAACAAACCCCCTATGAACCTCCACCTTAAGCTCAGCAACAACCAGTACACCACCATCATCAATGTGTATGCCACAGCTTGATGCTAATGATGATGTAAAAGAACAATTCTACTTCAACCTTGACCATGTATTGACTAATACTTCCAAGGGGACCAAGATCCAGGTCAGATGTGGCCTGGAACTCTGGAATGGCACCATTGGAAAGGAAAGAGTAGGGAAAGCCAACTCCCATGGCATCATCCTCCTGTAGAAATACATGGAGCATGGTATTGTCATCATGAACACTATCTTTAGGAAGAGGACTACCTGGAGACACTTCACTCTGGCACCTCCTCCTTAACTATGTTATTGTTAGAGCCTGTGATTGAATGGATGCCTGTATCTATGAGCCATGCAAGGAACCAATGACTGTGGACAGATCATCTTGTTAGATTTATCATGAATACCTGGCTTGTTCCAAAACACCAAAAACAGCCAAAAGCCATATGAAGGACTCTCAGCACTATGACACATCTCTTCAAGACCCAAAGTTCTGTAAGTATTTCAAAAAGTGTCTCTATGAAAAGCTCTCGTCCCTGTCCACAGATGAAGGCAACATTCAGCAACTCTGGCAGGGGTTTAAAACTACTCCATATGGCCCATGCAAAATCAGTTGGTTATACTACCTCCTGACACCAAGAATGGTTCAGTGAGAATTACACCAAGATCCAAGCCCTCCTCAGCCAGAAGATAAGGGCTAATTCTGACTGGCAAGATAACACACCATCTCAAAAAATTAAGAGATGTATCAACAATGGTGGTGGCAAGATAAAGTCAAGAGGATACAGATCTGCCCTGACAGGCATGATATACATAGCTTTTTCCAATCAATGAAAGCTATCTAAGGTCCATCTTCCCATGGGCCTACCTTTCTGCTGTTGCTGGTGCTCCTCAAGGCCAATTAATCTATCCAAGATAGATGGGAAGAGCATTTTAGCTGAATGAATAGAGCACTTGAGCCATTTCTGAACTGTTAGTTGACTGAGGTGGATACTACCACTTAGCCCATCCTCCATCACTTAAAACAGGATCCATCTCCATCCCTCCTATTCTAGAAGTCTCCAGAAAACTAAGAACAACAAAAATAATGGACCAGATGGCATACCTACTGAAATCTACAAGGCTAGTGAGGAACTAGTATTGAGACACCACAATTTAAAAAAAAAAAAATTTTGAACAACGAAGAGATTTATGGGGACCTGAGGAATAAAGATACCACAACTATCTTGAAGAAAGAAGATATGTTTGTGTGTGGGAACTTTTGAGGTATTGCCCTCTTTTCCAGAGCATGGAAAATCCTTGCCTGAATCCTCCCAAACCATTTCCTGTGGGTGTGCTTTCAGATGATCCCATGGGGCAATTATAGAATCATAGCAAATTTGGGTTGGAAGGGACCGCAAGAGGTCATAACAGGGGCACACTGTTAACTTATACTAAGGTAATTGTCCACTGTAACTTCCAGGTCCTTTTGTGCAGAGCTGCTGCTTAGCCAGTCAGTCCCCAGTCTGTACTGGTGCATGGTATTGTTCCATCCTAAGTACAGAACTTTGAACTTGTCCTAACTGAACTTTATGAGATTAATTTTAGCCCAGTCCTCCAATTTGTCCAGGTCTTTCTGAATCCTAGACCAACTCTCCCATGTATCTACTACTCCCCCCAGACTTGCTGAGTGTATACACCATCCCATCTTCCAGAGCATTCATGAGGGCATTGAACAAAACTGGCCCCAAAACTGACCTTTGGGGCACTCCACTTGATATCAGCTACCAACTAAACATAGTCATTGATTACCACCCTTTGAGCCTGACAGTACAGTCTATCCACTATTGTCATGACCTTTGTTTCCTGCCAAATCCAAGAAAGGCATTGGGAATAACATCAAGACCTGTATATGGCCTTCATTGGCCTTACTAAAGTTTTTGGTTCCATGAATCATGGAGTTTTGTGGAAAATACCGGCCAGATTTGGATGTCCTGAAAAGGACATGAATGTCCTGAAGCTCCTTCATGACCAGGTGGCTGTGACTGTTTTATGTAGTGGATTGGAGACAGATCCGTTTGTCATCTGAACTGGGGTCACCCCAACTCTGTTCTCCATTTTTCTGACAGTCATCCTGGTTCTCACTAAAAACTACCTTTTTTTCATAATTGACATTGAATGCCCAGTTGATGGAGGGCTGTTCAATACGGGTCACTTTCCCTCAGACAAAAGTATTCAAAACAACCATCCTTGACCTTCAGTATGGCAATAACAGCACCTTCCTTGCACACTGAGGAAAACCTTAACGCTATGCTGGATCTTTTTGGAGAAGGCTATTGAACGTTGGGCCTCTCTCTTAACTTTGACAACACTAAAGAGATCTATCAGCCTGCCCCAGGCCCTGAATGTGATTCTCCTCCCCAAATTACCATCAAGGGAAAGACCTTGGAGGTAGTCAAGCACTTCCCTTACCTCAATAGCTCATCTTTCAGGAAGTTCACATTTATGAGGAATTCCATCATAGGATCTGGTGTGCAATTGCTTCCTTTGGGAAATTACTTTGGCATGTCTATATTCACTGTGCTGTCCAGAAAAACACCAAGATCCAGGTCTATAAGGTCATCATCACCGCTGTTCTCCTCTATAGATGTGAAACGTGGGTGACCTACTTTTGCCATCTCAAGTGCTTCTGGAGGTATCACCAGTGATGCCTCCAGAAAAGCCTTCACATCAATTAGGAAGATCATTGCACAAACATTAGGATCCTTGTTGAAGATAGTGGTACCAACATTGAGTCAGTGATCCTCAAGCAACAACTTCACTAGGCTGGACATTGTGTGTGGATACCTGACTCTCGACTCCCAAAAGAAGTGCTCTACTCCTAGCTTAGTAATGGCCTGAGATCTCCTGGTGGCCACAGTAAATACTACAAAGACAAATTGAAACCAAACCTAAAGAAAATGAATATCAACATCAAGAGTTGGGAGGAGCTGGCTGCTGGCCAATTTCAATCAAGTTACAACCTCAACCAAGCAGTGGCTGGTTTAGAGGTAAAGTGTCTTGTCCTCAAAGCTGAGAAGAGAGGTCAGAGGAAGGAAAAGTAGAGCAATCCCAGCCTGCAGCCTACTCTCCCCTGTGGTAAAACCTGCAACTTCTGCAGACATATCTGTGGCTCAAGAATTAGACTCTTAAATCATCTCAAAACCCATAAATGAGTCATGACAGAGATTATCTTCAAATTGAGGGATTGCCAATGACAGCAAGTGAAAAGACTGTATGCATTCTAGATATGTGTGTGTTTTTGTGTTCAAGAAGAGGAGAGAGAGGGAGCAATGTCTGGTAATTATGCTGCTGCCTCCTTTTTCTTTTCTTTTTCCCGGAAGAAATAAGAATATGAAGGAATATATATTAGCACGCAACTGAGAAGTCAGAGCATTCTGATTTGCAAAATAAGATTGTACTACTATAGATGACCTTTTCTACCTGGAGTTGAGAATATAATCTGATATAGACAAAATCTTTAAAACTCTGATGGAACAACCTGGAACTTTATAGGAAAGAAGAGAACATTGGCCTATACATTCAAATTAATGTCAATCAGAGATAGTTGTGTTAGAAACATGTTTGTCCCAATTTCCCAATTAAAAAAAATTCCATCTGATTCTTGATACTCTCCCTTCCTCGATTCCCTCTCTCCACTGACAAAACAGATAATTGTTTCCTTGTGAAAGGACTGGTAAAGTAATTATGCTTAAAATGTTCTCTAGGTGCTGAACTTACATAACTCTGCTGAACATTCTCTAATTATTTCAGTGGTATCTTGCTTCTCTTGGTATCTTGGCTGTGTTTCCTAATTAAACAGAACAGGCTTACTAAAAGGACCTGGATGACCTAACATCCAGGCTTTCCAAACAAATCTGAAATACAAGCAAATTTGCTTACCTATTCAGATGGAGCAAAAAGTTTGTCCAATTTCCAGCTCTTCTCTATCTATTCCAATAGCACAGTAGCAGACATCAGCACAAAGAAAGTTGCTTTGTGTCATCTGTTGTGTTATATCATAGACAGAAGCTTAGTAAATAGTCACATACTATATTTGTAATAAAAAATAAAATGCACACTGACCCTGGTCCTGCACCCAGCTGGGCTCTCTTCCTCCACTTCAGCTATACCCCGCCATGCCTATGGCTCACAGCCAGCCCTACTCCCTCTTTCTTTTTCTAGTTATCCCACTGCACTTAGGGGTGGTATGTACCTTAATTTTTCTACTACCTGGCTGTTAGAGGTTTAAGGGTGGGTGCTTTTTGGGTCCCTCCATGTGGTTAATTGCCTGCAGGGCAAGAGAAGTTGTTCATAACACTGGGACCTAACTCACACAAAGGAAACAGAGAGACCAGACCTCCTGAACCACAAAAATAGCTACTGACATCATGACTGCACATGACAAAAATGGTATTTGGACACAGCCAAAGGGGCATGGATTTCCAGGTTCCATGCATTAGGCTTAAACCTGTCTGTAGGACTTAACCATTTAATGAATATTATATTCAATCTTGTTTCCACAAAGGTTAGTTAAGTGACATGAACTAGCTGGGCTAAAAGATGAGTTTCTGAGATTTTGGGGGACCTGATAAGATCCAATACTTGATTTTCAATATATGTCCAGGCAAACATTGATAACATGTCAGGTTCAAGGAACTGAGGGTTTCTTGTGGATATTATAGGACAAGAACCCTTGGGATATATAACCAAACTGGGAAAACTAAAACTGCTCTGTATCCTCATGAAGCATGCTACATTTCATGACAGTTTAAGCAAGCAAAGCAGAGATAAAAGTTAGCCTGTGGTAAGAGAGGAAAATTGAGATTGGTCATAGGATATGTAGTGGAATCCAAGAAAGGGTGACATAAGTTTAAGTGTCAAGGCAAATGGAGAAGTAGAATGGATTTAGCTCATGTGCTAAAGTACTGCTTTGAGTACATACAGGATCTGTTTCTAATATCTGTTTTGTGGTTTAAAAGGATCCTAAATACAAATAAATCTATTGTAGCAAAACTACATGTAATACAGTAGATTACATCAGTCACTACTGCTGCATTTAAGGTAAAATTATGATATGCCATGTTTGGATTTTTTGTTTTAAACCTATATTGTACTATGTCTCCTTTCAGTAGTGTTACTGTATTAAATTTCCTCTCACTAGTTTAGCTGAGTATGTTGATTGCTTTCTTTATATTGCTCACTAGGCTAGTTATAATATCTGCCAAGTAATGAAAATACACATGCTGTAGGGACTCAGGAACAGGTTTTGGGGCCTTCTGATTTAGCCACACTTACGTAACCCGAGAACACCCATCCTTAATTGGAAGGGATAGATGAGGCAGATGACAGTGCTATGAGAAGGACACCGGTGATTTGACCATGGGTCCCTCTTTCCTCTATAGAGTCAACCCCATGCCAATGCTCTTAACTATTTACAGTTTATTAAATTATAATATACATAGACATAAAGCTAAATATCATACACATATATTTACACAGTGAACATTAACCTATAACCAAGGCCAAACCCTAAATAACACTATTTACCCATTGTAATAAAGCAATTTCAGGAGAATCAACACCATACAACATCACAATAAAACATTTCAATTACAAAATATAAGGCACAAACATGAACAATCTTAATAACATCTACTCCTTAATATAGTCCCTGATCCATGGCAAGAGAGAGTCCTCCTTCCAATGGGATCCCTTGTGGGGTGTCCAGGAAGCGCCAGGGGCCCCTTCCTTTAGGGTCTTGACTAAGTGGGGGGAGCTGCTCACTCAGCCCCTTCTTTGGGTTTGCCCACCCCAAATGTCTCTCTCCTGTGGGACCCGGTAACATGGGGCCTGCTCGGGGCCGATCTCACTGTGGCCCACCCACCTGTTCCTGGGCTAAACACCCACATACTCACCCACCACACCTTATTGTTAATTAGTTAAATAGATGGTAATAAGTGGGAGGCTCCCCATTTCCTGCCCCAATGCCAGGGGGCATTATCTGCAACTCCTTTCCTCCCCTACACCACAGCCCAAGCCTCGGAGATGGCATCTATAGTTCTCATCCACTGTCCCCCACACTGGGCCCCTGAATCCTACTATTGAACCCCACCTGGATTTCTCTCCTCAGGCAGTCTCTTCTGCCTTCATACCGGACAACATAGCTCCCTGAACTGATTCCCCCATCGGGACCTGCAGCTCACTAGCCCTGGCCCACCTCCAGGCCAGTCAGAACCACAGGCCCTCAGCTCTTGGGCATTCCTTGGGGTGGGCCCCACCACCCCTTCTGGTCCTGGCCCCAGCATGGGCCAGTCAGGGGAAGTTCAGACAGGCCTGAGTCTATGGCCCTTTTCTCTCTCTCCAGGGATCCACCCTCCAGGCTCTCCACACAAAGGGCTAACACACCCAGTAGTGGGCATTAGGGGTTAAGGCACCCTGACCTACCTTTCACCAGGGTGGTAACTGGCCTGGCATTTCCTGGGGGCTCCTGCACCACTGAGAGCCCCACCAGGCCACCCACTCCCAGCAGGGTACATTTTTAGGTCATGCCCAGGACCACGAGCCTCCTTACCACCCCCTACAGCTCCTCCCTTACCTCCAGATGATATTAGCAGCCCTCCAGCCAAGTGATGTTGTTGCCTGGCCCCCAGCAGGTGAACTGCCCTGTTTATATAGGCAACCCCAGATCCAAAATGGCTGCCCTGATCATGCACCTGGCAGCTGCCAGCTGCAGCTCCTTAAAGTGGCAGGCACAACCAATGCCCTTCCACAGACCCAAGGGGGAATGACTCACTCTGTCTCAAGTGGTGGTGGTTAGGGTGCAGCTCAATGGGATCTCCTCTGTTAGAGCATCTCTCCAGGCCTCACCTGCACCACTGGGCTCCTCCCCATCCTGTGCCCCACTCTGGGCATCGAGGACTCAGCTCCGCTCAGCTGCTGCACCACTACTGCTGGCTTCTGGGTACTGAGCCTCACACTGAAGCACTACTATTTCCCCATGCCCTGGCTCAGAACTGAGGGTTCTTTTAGCACAGGCCAGGCCCCTAAGGCTCTGGCCATCCATCTTTATGCTGGGTGGCTAACTCAAACAGCCTGACTCCACTACCTCATGGCTCCCTGGCTCTGCTACCTCGTGTGTTGTCCTGTGCACTGTGTGGCCTACTGGCCCATCAGGGTTGCAGGCTCAATCCTCCACTTGCAGCTCCCAAAGCCTGGGCTCCATGCACCAAACTGCAGACTGTGATGGGCCCAAGTGATCTCACACTGCTCCCATGACTGAGTCTCCACGCCCTGTCTGTGTGAGCCGTCAACATCCCAAGTGGTATCGTGATGCTCCCAAGCCTGCTTCTCCACTGGCAGCTTCAGGAGCCTTGGGCCTATTGCACAATGGGGGAGAGCTTTCGAGCTTTGCTTGGCTCCACTCTTCTTGAGTCTCTCGTCACATCTGCCCAGAGTGCTGAGCATGCTTTTATTTACACCAGAGGTCCTGCCCCTGAAGTCTGCCACACCTGCAAAGCGCAGTCTTCAATCAGGTCCAGGGGCTCCTCGCATCCCCCACTCCAAGCAGGAGTGGGACAAGCCCCTCCCAGCTGTTACCTGATTGGTGGAAATGTTCCACCAATCCATAGTGTCCTCCTCCAAGCTGTGCTTGCCAGGCAAAAGCAGCAAGGCCGCCACACTTTTACAGCTTGACCTAGTCTGACAACATCTGGGGAAATAGTCTACATGTTACTTGTCTACATGCATTTAGATAAGTAACAACTTGACTGGTATGTCAGATTTATCAATGCAGGCAAAGGAGTTCTAATAGGAGAGAGAAGCTCTGATTGCTACTTGTTAAACAGCTATGCTTAACTTTGTTCTAATCGGAATCTTTTTAGATCTGGATCTGTAATAAAAAAAGAATTTGTTCTAAGCCTACTAGATGCCTCAAAATGCTGCAGTCACTCCTACAGTGACTGGTTTGTGGGTGTGTGTGTATCGAAAAAATACTACCCCCCCCCACACACATATTATGCAGAAGTGATAACAAAAGTATTGCTTTTTTGTGGTTGGCTATATTTGGTATAGGCTAGTTTTATTTGTACCTTTTTACCATGTGATTTTTTTAAGCAAAATTTTAGTTCCCTGGGTAGGATCTTGTGTTTTTAAAGGCAAAAGTTATGTGAGTTCTGTTTGCTGCCTTTGTAATGACTAAATTATCCAGAGTTACAGACTAGAACAAACTGAATACTTTGCAATTAATAGTTTGCTTTTTCTCTTCCGTGCTTAGAAAACATTTGAGAGTTGAGTATGATTTTCCGCCAACATATTTATTAAAACACCTTGACACATATCTAATTTCTTAAAGATAAGATTATGCTCAAGTACTTTAAAGTATGTCTACATTGCAGACTGTACTGTGGTACTGAGATACCTGAACTTGCTTTAAATGAGGTATCTCAGATGCTGGAAGCAGTCTAAATAGCTGCAGCAACACAGAACTCAGCATGAACTAATATATTCTGCTGAGAAGCAAAGTAAATTAGCCTACATAAAGTCCTTTGCTGCCAGAACTGCAATTCCCAAAATAGCTTGTTTAAAGTGAGTTTGGGTATCTGTACACTACACTACAGTCTGGCAGTGTAAATAAACCCTTTCTTTGGATCAGAAACTGAGTACTCAGCACTTTGCAGGATCAAGCCCTTACAGATGGTGCTAGCTAGCTCCATCTCTAATACCAACTCCTAACTGCATTTAAAAACATTACAACACACTAAATATTTTCCTTATAACTCATCAGTGGAATCAATTGCTCTAACTTCAACTGGAATGTTATATGACTAGTAATACTATTAGAAAGAAGCATTACTCAAACCATCTTGGTTAAGTCATTTTAGTCAACCAGTCATCTATTTGAAAATTCTCATAATTCCTTGGTTCTGTGTTCTTCAGCTACAGTAGAGACCATGGAATTAATCAATCACCAGCACTGTAGCAGGAGGGGGCAAGCGCTGACCTCAGATCGTCAACCACCCACAGGCACTCCCGGCAGCATTGGCAGTGGCCAGCAGGAATTCTTGACTGCCCACAGATGCCACCAACACCAACAGCAGCACTTTTTTGCAGGGGGTGCACTGCCACCCTGAGGGCGGTCAGCATTGCCCCTGCTGACACACATCCAGGATTACCCTACTTCAGTTACAAAATATAAAATATATGAAAATATAACATGTAAATCTTAAATTAGAGAACAATTTCTTTGGAATTTTACGGAAAGTACTATAAACTTTCCTCATACTTGCCACTGTAGTGGCAAGGTTGTTAAAAGTTGGTTAACTTAAAAGTTTATTAATAAATTGCTTCATGTATTAATTGCTTCATTGGATATATGTGTCCAGTAACTGTGAGTTCTCTTACTTACAAAGTATACAGTTTCTAGGCTGGATTCTTTGTAATGCTCAAGAGTTTTTCTCAGTTATGCTCTGCATGGTAAAGAAATAATACTAGTATTAATTAATGTCATGACTTTCTCCAGCATCAGTATTAAACATTTGATTACTCGTTAAGTTACAGT
Organism: Crocodylus siamensis; assembly: GCF_052110815.1. Lineage (NCBI taxonomy): Eukaryota > Metazoa > Chordata > Crocodylia > Crocodylidae > Crocodylus > Crocodylus siamensis. The sequence goes on along the minus strand of NC_143396.1, from coordinate 59,697,109 downwards.
AACTTCTAGAAAACCAAAATTAATTTTTACACAAGATCTTGCATGTATTAGGTGCTTCCCCATCAGCATGCACATGTGTTTCCCTGGGTACAAATAACAGCGGCACATAATAGTGCCACTGCTACTTGTCCCTGGGGGACATACCTGCATGTACACTGTGGCGCATGACAAATTACTTTGGATTGGATGGGGAGGCTGGAGTATGTACCTGGGCTGGCCCTAGCAGCCTTACCTGGGATGCAGTGGTGGCAATCCAGGTGCACAGAACCTGGCCATCAGCCAGAGTGAGGCTCTGGCTAGCCAGGCTCTGGTTTTTGGCAATGCACACTGCTGCCATGTGTGCTGTTCCACTTGTTTTAAAGCATTTTTTTTAGATACTGGGATTTACTGCCATCTAATTTTGACACTGCACTGCAAATATGCAGCAGAGAGAACCTTTTAATGTGCACTGAGTGCATTTTGTAGTAACTTGTCACACCCACGGTTTTGCTGATGAATAACCACATGAGTCCTCAGGCTGGGCCCTCCCCTACTCTCCTGCCATGTCCTGGCGGTACTTCGGATAAAGGGGTTCAATAGTGTATGTTTTGGGTTTCCATAGGGGTACTCACATTGCCACCACAGCTGACTCAGGGCTCTGCCTCCCCTACCTCCCATCCACTTATCAACCGTGTGTGTTGGCATTTCTCCAACCCCCATTGTTGCCTTGTTTCACTGGCCAGGCTTGTTCTATGTTGGCTGAAGATGTGTAGCTCAATCCTGTGTTGGTTTGCCTACAGGTGCAACGTGGGCCTGTGTGGCATCTTCCCTACCAGCAGCCTTCATGTGCTTTGTAGGGGCTCATCCCTTTGCGCCTTGCCTTGCCAGTGAGATGGCTCTGCCTCCTTGACATGGAGAGTCTCAAAGCAAGAATGAAAAAAAAAAGAGAGAAAAAAAAAGTAGCCCAGAAGAAAAGGCCATATGGTCAAGAGATAAAGTTGTCATGGGTGACCTAAACTACCCTGACATCTGCTGGGAGGATGAGTGAGCCAAAACTAATCCCTCATGTAGGTTCTTAACCTGCATACAGGACCAAATGCAGGAGGTATACAGTCCCACCAGGGGGAATGCCTTGCTGGACTTGGTGCTGTCTACAGAGGACAGCCTGGTGGGGGATCTGCAGGTACAAGGCAACCTATGGGATAGTGACCATCAAGTGACTGAATTCACAATCCGGTGAAGGGAGGGAAAACTAACCAGCAGGGCAGAAGTGCTAGACTTCAGAAAGGCTGACTTCCCTGTGCTTAGTTTACCAAAGGACCCTTTGGAATAACCAGAAACAACAGCCACAAGCTGATAGAGAGTAGATTTAGGTTGGACATCAGAAAGAACTTCTGTATGGTTAGGGCTGCCAGAATCTGGAATGGGCTTCCAATGGAGGTGGTGCTCTCCCCTACCTTGGGAGTCTTCTAGAGGAGACTGGAGAAGCACCTGGCTGGGGTCACATGACCCCATCACATTTTCCTGCTACTGGCAGGGGGGTGAACTTAATGATACTTTGAGGTCCCTTCTGACCCTAGCATCTGTGAATCTATGAAAAGAAATGGGCTGCTTCTCCTGTCCTGTCCTCTGGGATGAGCAGTGAGAGAGGTGGGAGCTGATCACCCCTGTCATTGCCCCGGTGGGGACCCAGCTCCTGGGGATGCCTCACCACTCTGATGCCTTGCAGCACCTAACATCGCTGGCCTCATTCTGCCTGGTGCCTGCCTGTCTTCTGGAACTTCTCCAGTGCCTTTTAAACCCCAGGTAGTGGTGCACAGGACTGACGTCATCAGTCAGGCAACTCCCAGACAGACAGCATATTTAAAAAGCATCACAGCTTCAGAAAACCATGTTGAACACAAAAGCTCAGTTTTATAGTGTTTCTAATCAACAGTATGCCTTTAACTCTATTCTGTTCAAAGCTGATGTAGACCACTAAGAAAGATCCTAATGTTTTTCATGAAGATTGAAATGCCCAACTAGAATATAAGTTATGTCCCTTATTGTCATCCAGGAAGCAATGTAGTGTCACCTCTACAGATTCTTGTAGTTTCATGTCTTGAAAATGCATCTTCATAGAAAACATGCATGATGTATAGGATCCATTACCATGCCAATTTGTCTGAAACACTTTGAGATATTCAGTAAACATAACTTTGCTTAGCAATCTACTTCCACAGACTAAAGGCTTTATACCCCAATGGCAGTGTGTTTTCTTCAGCTCTGTCCTAAGTTGTGACTTCTCTGCTTACAGTGTGAGCTGTCTGCTGAAATGGACATTTGAAGTTAATATTGTTTTCATGTAAAGTTCATGTTCCTGTTGATGATGTGTCCTTGTTTAGTAGTTCATCATTTGAAAGGAACTAATTTGTTTTGGTTCAACCTCAGTAAGTTCTAACACTTCACAAAAAACAGAAAACAGCTCTATATAACTTCCTATATTTTTTCCAATGAATTCCAATTATAAGGTAGTAGGATCTCTTAATGTGTTGAACTTCCATAATGCAGTCAATCAGGCCTTTGCTGTAATTGAGCACATGGCCCTTGTAACAGTTTGCATTGATTTATCCTGAAGATTTGCACTCCATCTGAAGGACCACCCATGGGGATGTCAATTAATTAATTAATCCAGAAGGTCATTAATCCTGGTGGAACTCCTCCCATGACTGAAGCCTAGCCATAGAGGGCTACACCCCACACAGAAGGGACAGAGTAGGGATAAAGGGTGGAGGGGTAGCTCTCTATGTGAGAGAGCGGTATACCACACCACTCTGGAGGCCAACATTGGCTCCAAAGACAAGCAGTTTGAAACTCTCTGGGTCAAGCTACGGTGGGGCAGGGTGGGGTGGTGGGGGAGGGCAAGGTGAGAGAGACCTAACTGTGGGCATTTACTACAGGCCACCGAACCAAGGGGAGGAGTTGTATTTAGAGTTCTTCAAGAACTGACAGAGGCCGCAGGTACAAGGGTGACAAGTTGTCATGGGTAACTTCAATTACCCAGACATAGATTGGGAAGAACACTTGGCTAGGTCATAACATTCATGCAATTTCCTGACCATGATTAAGGAGCTCTTTCTGGACCAGGAAGTGCAAGAGCCAGCCAGAGGTAATGCACTCCTAGAACTGGTCTCGGCCAAGGAACATGATCTGGTGTGTGGCTTGAACATTGAGGGTAACCTGGGTGACAGCAACTGTGGCAGGCCAGTAGGGGGTGCTCCTGCACTGAACCACCCACCTCACTGCACCCGACCACCTTGGAAGTGTTAAATTTCATCTGGTTCTGGTCTACCCAACTCTCTAGCCTGTCCAGGTCCAGCTGTATCAGCAACCTGTCTTCTACCATGGCCACACTGCCCCATAACTTGGTGTCCTCTGCAAACTTGGCTAGTGAGCTTTTCACTCCCCCATCCAAATCATTGATAAAGGTGTTGAAAAGCACCGGTCCAAGCATGGATCTCTGAGGGACACCACTGGCCACTTTGCGCCAGGACAACACAGATCTATTCATGAGAACTCTCTGGGTCCTACCCTGTAACCAGTTTCCCACCCTCTTAACTGTCAAGCAGCTGAACCCCCAGTCTTCCAGTTAGCAGCAACAACACCCTGGGCCTAGACAGCAGAAGAAACCCCCTGACAGTCCCTGAGGATTTCCCTGCTTGGGGACTAAGCACCTCAAATAGGGAAAGGGTGATACTTCATCCAACTGTAGCTTCCCAACAACCGGGTCACAACAAGGAACCTGCACTAAAATAAGCGCCTGGAGTCAGAACTGTCCAGCCAGAGTGAGAGTAAGGCTGAGCCCAAGTCTGAGCCCCCAACCCCTGCTGGCTGCTCTGGACAGGATTTATGCTTCTAATCACGCCACCTGTCACTCACCCAATGGTCCAATCATCACCCTTTTCACAATACCCAATCACATTCAAACATGGGCAATACTTAAAAAGACCAATCAATTCCAACTATTTCAACTCAGTACAAGCAGCATTATCATAACTGCCTTATTCATTAACATATCAACATTGATCAACAGTTGCATTACCATAAAGGTCTGGGCATGGACAGTGTGTAAAAATAGGGCATGACTTCATCAAGGTTGAGAGTTCAAACCCTCTAGAAACTTCTCACCTCTAGTCATATGGAACATGCATGGACTTTCACTGTTCTACACATCCTGTTTAATACTTAGTAACTGAATGTAAAACCGTGCTATACCTCTTTTAATGAGTTAACCATTTATTGATTTTGTTTCTATTTAAAGTAGACAATATTGTTCAAACTGTTCATGAGAGGCATAATGAGCAGGGTTGTTTTTTTCCCTGGGCAAACCCTTTGGGAGAGCAGGAGGCTGGTGAGGATGGGGTGGGAGATCTGAGAGTTGAGAGTGCTTTGGCGTAGGAGCCTTACATATGCCAGGGACTCAAAAACAGTTTCTGGCTGCTACTGCAGCAACAGCCTGGTCTGTCCACCCTGCTGCAGAAGCGATGCCATGGGGCTTCTGCTGCCTGGGTATCGACTGTTTAGGCATGGGGGTACAGTTCTGGCACCCTTACAAATTTGGTACCTAGAGCTGGTGTACCATTCACCACAAGTTACGCTACTGCTACTTACAGACTTCTTTGTGAAGAATACTAATGATACAACTTTAAATTAAAAGGACTTGCTACTTCTGCATTAGACCTTTAAGCTCCTTCATATACGTCAGTATCTTGAGATCTTTTTGATCTGATGTGGAGCTATGACATTAAACTACTGTATCACACATGTATCTTATTCTAGAAGATAATAATATCCATAGTATTTCTTTTACAAACAGTTTACGACAAATGATATTGAACAATATAAAGAGAAAGCAGTAAACCACCAGAATTTAATAAAAGCATGTGGTTAATTTACTTAGCTAGTTTATTTTTTTTCCCTTACTCAGCCTAAAATTCCTTTGTGAAACACAGAAGCATCTCTTGCTGTTTGACGTCAGAAGTTCCAAGGGGTTTGCACCTCTGGATATACAGCTTTAATAAGCTAATAATTCAGTTCCTTATCTTATTTGTCATTCCAGTGGGAGCTGTGTAATAGTGAATAGTGGGATTTGTATTCTTTTAAATGATGTCCACAAAAAACAAATTTTACATTTCCTGTTTTATGCCAAACTGCCTGTAATGTATTCATGTTTCTTTCTTTTCTTAAATCATTTATCTTTAACGAAATATTTAAATACTGTGCCAACACTTTTAATGCTGATGGCCTGAGAACTCTTCCTTGTACTTCTGCTTGTAAAAGATTTTGCTTTAGACTTCTATAAGGATTTTCTAGATTTTAATTTTAATCCACTGTCTTTTTCTCCATTCTTCCTCTTGCTAAGTTCCAGAAAGCTTTGTTACCTTTTTTTTAAAGATACAAAGTACTAATATTTGCACTTCTTCACATTAATCTTTCCTATGTAGGCAGACAGCCACTGTTTTGGGATAAGTAGCTTGGTTGTAGGACTGTTTTGAAAAAGCTTTCCTCTGTGCTAGTGACTTAGGGTGGCAGATTAGTTCTAGGGGGCACTTACATGCATGTGAGGAGTCTGCTCCAATCGAGGAGCCTGCTCCAAGATTGGAGCAGACTCAATTAATCAAGTCAGCTGGAGCATGTAAATTGACACACTCTGGCATCCTTGCATGTCACATGTATCAATAGCACAGCATGTCTCCTTGTTGAGAAAATGGCAGTGGTACACTTTGAACTAAAACACACTCAATGTGCGTTTTAGTTCAAAGTGCACCGCCACAATTTTGTCATCATGGAAGCTGATGTAGTACTGCTGATACATATGTTCCCGATGCTGGACACTTTTAATTAGCATGTCTCACTAATTAAAGCACCTGATGTTATGTCAGGAACATGTGTAAAAAGTGCCCAGAGTGTTTACCTAATGCTGGGAGAGTGTGTGTGTGTGTGTGTGTGTTTCTCTCACTTTGTCTTTTCTTTTTTTCACCTTTCTGGAGTGAATGAGTGACAGGGCTTGCCCTTAGTGGGACTGGTTTAGATAATTGAGGGGTGGAACAAGGATAGGCAGCCCCCCAGTAAATCATGAGAGCAGTGAACGGATAGCAGCAAAGAGAAGGGAGTTTGCTTAGGGAGTTCGTCCAAGGAGGGAGCCAGGGAGCGGAATACTCTACACATATGAGACTGTGCAAAGAGCCTGGTGCAAGTGTATGGTTACAGGTTCCTGTGGTGTGCTTTCCCCACCTTTTCCCCCATCTTCCTCCCCCCTACAGAGTAGGTGTTCTCCAGCAAGCAAAGAAGGCACAAATAATGTCTGGGTAAACTGTGGTGACCTGTGTGGGATGTGCCATGTTTGTGTTCCTCTCAGAAGGCCAGGAACACTTCATCTGCACCAGATGTAAGCTGATGTCTGCTCTGGAGAAGAAGATTCAAAGAATCCATGCTGTAATGTATCAGAGGCCAGGAAAAACCTGCAGCACCCTTATAGGCTCGGCAGTGCCACGTTGGTTAGCACTACAGAAGAAAAAGACTTGGGGGTCATCATTGACCACAAGATGAACATGAGCCTCCAATGCGATGCTGCAGCTAGTAAAGTGACCAAAATGCTGGCGTGCATCCATAGATGCTTCTCGAGCAAATCCCGGGACGTCATTCTCCCCTTGTACTCGGCCTTACTGAGGCTGCAGCTGGAGTACTGCGTCCAGTTTTGGGCTCCACAATTCAAAAAGGATGTGGAGAAGCTTGAGAGAGTCCAGAGGAGAGCCACGCGCATGATCAGAGGTCAGGAAAACAGATCTTACAATGACAGGCTGAGAGCCATGGGACTCTTTAGCCTGGAAAAGCGCAGGCTCGGGGGTGATCTCATGGCCACCTACAAGTTTATCGGGGTGACCACCAGGATCTGGGGGAACATCTGTTCACCAGAGCGCCCCATGGGATGACGAGGTCGAACGGTCACAAACTCCTGCAAGACCATTTCAGGCTGGACATAAGGAAGAATTTCTTTACTGTCCGAGCCCCCAAGGTCTGGAACAGTCTGCCAGCGGAGGTGGTTCAAGCGCCTACATTGAACACCTTCAAGAGTAAATTGGATGCTTATCTTGCTGGGATCCTATGATCCCAGCTGACTTCCTGCCCTTTGGGCAGGGGGCTGGACTCGATGATCTCCCGAGGTCCCTTCCAGCCCTAATGTCTATGAAATATCTATGAAAGATTACTTGGACAACAGTTATGAGAGGCTGGCACTGGAGAGTCCAAAAGCAAAGAGAAGTGGCAGCATGCAACTAGTCAAGGAAGGAGAGTCCTCAGAATTGAAGACGAGTAGATTGAAGTCAACAACTTTTTACAAGCACACTGTCGTGGAACTGCTGAGGAAAAGGCAGGCATAAGGCAAAGGAGGCAGCAGCCAAGAGAGCAGGAAGTGCAAGGGTAGGGGGTCTGGCATCACTGGACCATGAAGGAAAAGAAGCATGGTGGTAGCTGATACTTCCCTTCTGTGAGAGACAGAGGCACCAATTTATTGTCCAGCTTTGGAGCCACAGGAGTTGTGCTGCCTGCCTGGAACTTGAAGTCAGGCCTTCAGAGAGAGACTACCAAAGCTCATCCATCTTTTGGACCGCTGTCCCTTCCTGCTTGTTCATGTAGGCACCAGTGATACTGCCAGGAATGACTCTGAGATGATCGGAGGTGACTCTGAGGCTATTGGTAGTAGGAGCACAAGTGTTGTTCTCATCAATTCTTCCTGTGGAAGGATCCGCGCAGAGACTATCATATCATGGCTAGAAAATGATATTTAAAGGTTTGCTTTTGAGTGTTTGCTTGTAGGTAAAGCAGATATGCATTACAACAATGGTCCTGGGGAATGGCAAGGGTTAATTGGTTTATAAAAGCCTGTTTATCACAGTTTCCTTCAATTCCCCCTGTGTCTGGAGCCAGCAGACACTATGTCTGAGATCAACAGACAAGTGGGCATACATAGGCTGGGAAATTGAAGACATGTACCACACTGTTCCATAACATGAGATAAGGTGGCATTAGGTCACAGTGCCCCTCCTGCAGAGCCCTTGTAATTCATGGTTTTGGTGAACAGACCAAACTAGTCCCAGTAAATGACCAAATTAAGATGTGTGCATATGATGGATTTGTGGGAAACAAAGGAATATCCTGACAGGACAGAATGTGGACAGAATGACAACCAGGGAAACCAATCAATGATGCCCAGGAATGAAGAGGAAGAAAAGAATACAAAAAGAAGGATTGCAGAGCATCAGAATGAACCCAAACCCATCTCACCCACCCCACTGTGGGTGGTGAGCCTCAGACTTTGACCTCCAGACTACTGACATCTGACATTCAAGAGAGACCCTCAGGGTGAAGCTTGCATATTGGACAGATGCACCTTCTGTGACAGCTCTAGGACTGGTAGATATAGAATCAAGGAGTGGGCGGGGGAGGAGGAGGTTTTTTGTTTGCCTTGTCTGCATTATTCTTAACTGCTATCATTGTGCATCAATAAAATTCACCTATTATTGAATGGAGAAGTCATGGTCAGTCTGAGGGTTTGGATCTGTCTGGAACAAGGTATCTGAGTCATAAATCTAGTGCCAACAAAAGCAAACGCATGGCTGAGGTGGTGGTGTTGATGTGAAAGATTTGGCTTCTTCAAGAATAGGAGGATGTTATTTGGAGGAAGACTGCTATCAAGAGATCGGATCTATCTGATGAAAACAGGGAAAAGCAACTTTGGGCATTGGCTAGCCAATCTAATAAGGAGAGATTTAAACTAGGTCCCACGGGGGATGGTGATCAAAACCCTCCAGCAATAGACAACACAGTCCATAGAAGAAGGGACTGGAAAAAGGAATTTATCTCTGGAAAAGAGCCAGAGAGCTACAGGACTGCAACAAATGGCACAAAAGAGAAGCAAGTAGATCAAAATGCCAAAAAAAATCTGACACGTATACAAATGCAAGAAATATGGGGAATAAATAAGACGATCTGGAAGCTGCAGATTGTGAAAAGAATTATGATCTGATTGGCAACACCAAGTCTAGGTGGGACAGCTCTTATGACTGGAATATCAATGCTTGTGCTTATACTCTATTTCGGAAGGGAAGTGTTGGGAGAAAAGGTGGTGGTGTTCCTTTGTATAGTAAAAACACAGACAATTATTCCTTGATTCAGGAAGAAAAAAAGACAGTGGAGCAGAATGCATTTGGGTGAAGATGAAAAATGAAAGGTATGGCATGATTATAATGGTGGGGATTTATTATAGGCCACCAAATCAGGAAGAAAAGGTGGGTGAAGCATTCAAGCAGGTGATAAATCTATCAAAAAGCTATGGGGTAATACTGATGGGTGACTTCAATTTTCTGCACCTTTGCTGGAAGACCAGTACAACCAAAAATAAAATGTCCAGCTGGTTCTAATTTGTGTGGAGGACAACTTTCTGTTCCAGAAAGCAAAGGATACAACCAAAAGAGCATCTATGTTGGATTTTGTTCTGACCAACATGGAAGAACTTGGTAGAGAATGTAAAGGTGACATGTAACTTGGGAGGCAGTACAAAAGAATTCCAAATCCTGAGGCAGGGAAAGCATGAATTCAAGAAAATTAGGCTGCAAGATTTCAAAGAAGCAGATATCATCTAACTCAAGGAGTTTTTAGGCATGGTTCCATGGGAGGATAGACCGAAGGATAAAGATGCCCAGGAGGACTGAGAACTTCTAAGGGGCACAGTATTGGAAGCCAAACAAAAACATAATGGAAGCACAAGAAGAATGGCAAGAGACCAATTGGGCTGCGCAAAGAGCTTCTAAAATGTCTCAAATGTAAAAGGAGAGCATACAGACAATGGAAGGATGGGCAGATCACCAAGAAAGCTTTTTTTACCAGGAAATAGCAAGAGCATGCAGGGACAAAATCAGGATGGTAAAGATAAACAATGAGCTGCACCTGGCAAATGAAGTCAAGGACAACAAGAAGAGGTTCTGTAAGCATGTTAACCAGAAAAGAACCAAGGAAGCTGTGGATCGAGCCTTGGTGAACTCCTAACTGAAGATTCAGAGAAGGCATTTCTGTGCAACAGCTGCTTTGTGTCAGTCTTCACAAACAAATTAACCTGTGCCAGATACCTAATAAGGGTTATCTGGATAAGAAAGGGGCAAGTTGAGGGAGGAGATAACAAAAGAGACACGACTTTTGTTGAGTCTGCATTAATTCAAGTCGTCAGGACAAAATAAACTTCAGCTAATGATCTTGAAGGAACTGGCAGAGAACATCTCAGACCCTAGGCAATGATCTTCATGAAGTCGCGGGAGATGGGCCAGTTACAAGAGAACTGGAAAAGTCCTCTTTTTTAAAGAGGGGCACTTTTTTAAAAAGGCAAAAAAAGGACCCTTGAAAGTACAGGACAATTACCACAATACCTGGGAAGTTACAGGAACATATCCTAAGGAAGGCTATTTGCAAGCATATGGAGAAGGAAAGGCTGATCACAAGCAGCCATCATGGATTTCTGAAAACCAAATTGTGTCAAACAAACTCGAGCACCTCCTTTGACAAAGTAATCATTTTGGACAAAGGGAATGCTGTGGATGTAGCATATCTGGACTTAGCAAGGATCTTGACAAGGTGCTGCATAGAAAACAAATTGGAGAAATGTGGAGCAATTTAGATCAGTAGCAAACAGAACACACATTTACCCTGTGGTGGGGGGGGGTGGAGAAAATCTTAGACTGAGTTCTGCTATTTTTAAACCTTCTGTTCTGTTATAGGTATAAACTGGTTTCCAATCACTTTTACCAATATAAGTATAATGGCTGTACCTGGCCTTTAAGATCAATCTTAGAAGTATATTCAGAGAGAACCCAGGAGGGGTTCTTATGTCATAAGCCTAACATGACATGAACCTACCGAATAGCAGGAATGTTTATGGTTGTGCCATGTCACATACAGGTATTTGCCTAAATTTGATATACCAATGTAGTATTTGGTCTCTATTTGTAGTTAATGTTAAGTTGAAATTGTTTTATCATTTGAGGTTTGCATTGTTATTTTTATTATTACTGTGTTATTTGATGTGAATATAATCATGTATTTTATAATGTGGTTGACATTAGCCAGTCAAGTGGATGCTGGTTGAACATCAAGACAGATAAAAACATCAGAACAGACAAAAAAATTAAATGTTTAATTCACATATAAAAGGATGAGGCTAGCTGAGGAAAAGTAGTCACTGATAATTTGCTTTTGAGATGGCTATGCAGTGGGTGCACAAATAAGCAGAGGCCTATCCACAAACAAAAGTATTATTTGATTTATATCCCACTCTGTTCAAAATGTTCCAAGTAGCATGGTGTACACTTCAAAGGGAGAAGCCTTTAGTTGAACTGGAGTATCTAGAGAGCCTGGTATCTATAACCTTTGAATAGAAGAAGTAAGAGACTGTAGCTCTCTGGAATAAATGATACCTAGGCATGTTGGATTAGTGATCTATATGTCTGAAAGGATATAAATATAATTGGATCAGGAATGACACCTAGCCTGATAAATGGATACATAAACCAGGGGAGAAAGTTTTCTGCATAATATACACATACTCCCTGAAAATGGAATAATAATCGATGAAAAAACTAGATGAATAGAATAGTAATAAATAAACAAATATGGTGAAGGTACTTAAGACACGCCTTGAGGCAAATGATTGTCTATGGCAGTGTTTTTCAACCATTTTTCATTTGCAGACCCTAAAAAATATTGAATGGAGGTGTGGACCCCTTTAAATTATGTGTGGATATTCACATACTTTTGATTGATGATAGTAATTCTGTGAACCACTTAGATATAGTCTGTGGACCCAAAGAGGTCTACAGACCACAGGTTGAAAACCACTGGTCTAAGGATACATGGGCTTTGGATTACCTAGACCACAGTGGATTGAAGCTACATAGTACAAGTTGACAAGCCACTTGCAGGAATTTTGACTCTAGCTAAAGAGGTGTATTGCAGGGGGAATTCTACAATCTACTTTCTTTACTTTCCATAGATTTCTTTCTTCCACTTTACGGCCAGTCCTTTTTATTATGCCTCTGGTTTATATATAAAAATCTTCTTGCTATTTCTTTAGGGGAAAAAAAAAAACTTGATCAAAGAATCCAACTTCTAAATTAGCAGACCCAACGTTCGAAAGCAGATCTAATCCCACCAAAATTACGCAACAGATAACAATCCATCACCAACAGCGCAACTATGATCCAAGCCAATGTACATGGAAGTCTCGTGCTCCTTTCCTCTCCCCTCCACCCAGTTGCTGACAGCTTGCCAACACCTCCATCAGTGTAAACTTGTGCGCTTCATCTCTTCATAATAATTCACTCCTCCTCTCTAGACTCCCATACAATACAAATCCCACTGTCCTCTACTCATCTCTCTCCCAAAAGCTCAAATTCATTCCAGATTAATTCCTAAGTGTTAGTTCATATAACTTGCACTTCAGTATTTTAAAAGCTTTCTCAGACTTTCACATTTGGGGGTAGGATCAGATTCCTTTTTTTTTTTTTTTAGCAAATTACAAAAAAATTCCACCTAGCTCCCAACTAAGCATATTTTTTGCATTATCCCTTATAGGATACTAACTTCTATTACTAACACTTTCCAAACTTTTTGAAACCAGTCAATAATTTCAGAGATGTGACTTCTTTCCCATGCTTTTGCACTTGTCATGCTTGCAGCTACTAGGCTACTTATGCTGCAGAGTTCCCAGGAATTTACCTTACTGATTTTCTGTCATAAATGGGATTTCAGAGCAATTGTCAAATACAGGCTGGTCACTCCTTTGGGGGTGAGGACCAATATTCATTTTACAAGCCAAAAAAAGTTGTAATTTGTTAAGCTGTCAAAATCTCCAGAGGTGGTAAATTCTGGATGAAACAGGAGAGATGAAGTTCAGCGGACAAAGAATTTGGCCCAGTGGCAAAGCTCATCTTGTTCTCTGTGGTCACACAGCAGAGAGGTTTGTCACGGAAGAACATTCCTCAAGGTGAGAGCACCCCTGTATAGGGAGGTGCTTAACCTTCAGAGGCTAAAACCCAGAAGCAGGTGAGCAGTGCTTTACATTTGCTAGCTGGAAAGCTGCAACTGACCAGTAAATGAGTGTGGACCACGAAGAAGGTTAAAAGCCTCATGAGAAGCCAGTAAGGGAGAAGAGCAGGCTGTGGAATTAGAGAAGAAACACAGAGCCTGGGTTGCTTTTCTGAAGGTCTGAAGAAAGCAGGTTTTGGTTGTTCTCTGTTACAACAAGTTTGACCCATGTGAAGTAAACTGCCTGGAAACCCTGAACACAGAACAGGCTGGCTTTGGTTAGGAAGCTGGATGAATGACCTACTTTACACTCTGCTTTTGTCACAAAGTACTTAACTTTAACCCCATGAATAATCCCAGTGGAGCTACTCACATGTGTGAAGTTACTCTCCTGTGAAACTTTTTGCAGCCATAATCAGAGAAACACATGTTTTTAAGTCCGTGGTTGGCATGATACCCGGAGTTTTGCTGGAGTACATTGGAGGATCTGGAAGGATCATAGCCGTTTGACTATATAAATGTTAGCATTTAACCAGACAAGGTTCTTTTGGGTAAATCTGATATCTTTCATTAGATCAACTCAAATAGTTCAAAAAATTCTTATTTGCAAGCTTTCCATTGCTCTTGCTAGCCCAGTCAGCCAATGCAAATAGCCTAGTTACTATTTAAATATTCAAAACAAGGGAAAGTGAGGTAGCAGGTGAATCTCTAAGTGAAAAAGAAGACACTTATTCAGAAATGTATCTGTTTTGAGTGCTGTGATGTGCATCTTTGAACAATAGTGCTAACTTTCGGTCCTCAACTTTATTAACTGCTAATACTTAATTTAACTGCTAAGGCAGGTGCTGTGCATGTGTCATGACATTCACAAGGCTGCTGCTGGGTGCTAAGCATTATTAAATTACCTACAGCATCTGGCCCTTTAACAAGTCCCTGACAGGACATTAAGATTTTATTTTTACTCCTTTTTTTTCTTCCTTCTGACATTCAGACAGCTCATTAATTTCAGTAGAAAGATACCATGCTATATGTGAATGCTTAGATGAAGGGCATAAAAAGGGCAAGTAAATTTTATGCCATTTTTTCTATTTTCTTTGGTAAAATCTTGAAATTTAATTAAAAAATAAATAAAAAACTGTTAGGCCTTCTAATCTGCTGCTGGACTTCAGCATTTCAAAGAACCTCTAGGGAAAACATGTCCTGTACACTTTAAAAATGTTAAAGTAAGAGCAAAGAAAAATAAAAGGAAAGTATTCAGAGGGGAAAATTTAGTTAAAAAATTGGAATTCCATATATATACTTTTGCAAGGATCTGAACTGAAACTTAATTATTTAAGGAAGGACCATCTCTGTTTTAATGTGTAAATGATTTGCACATGTAGATTGAGTAGCCAGGCTTCTAAGCATCAGATTTGCATGCGTAAATATTTGGTGCATATAAAATTGGGAGCTTATTGAATATAAGCCCGAATGAGGTATATTGCAATGGAATTCATATTGGTGATCACTGCTTCTTCAGGTCTGGTAACTAAAGCTTTGGAACCCTGCATGAAAACTTATTTAACCTGTTGATCACTAAAGGTTTTCAGTCACACATTAGAGTGTATCAGCAGTGTATATTGCATCCAAGAAATCATCAGTATTAATTGTTGTGTGCCGAGGAAGATCATTTAGTGATCAGTTGGGTATGTTCTAGGCCTGTGCAAATAGGGAACAATATGATTTGGATCCAGATTCAGCTGATTTGCATGCCAGCAATTCAATTCAGAGCTCTGAATCATTTTTCTGCTTTGATTCAGCCAAATCAGCTCTGAAGCTTCGTAGCCAATTTAGAGACGATTTGGAGATTCGGCCATAGAGTATAATGGGAAATCAATGAAATATCTATAGCTTTGTTGTTTTTTGCCTGATTCAGATGAAACATGCAGGGCTGGTAGCCTCTGCTGAAAGCATGAAGCCTGCCAAGCTTCAAGGTGATAGGTTCAGGGTTTTCTGGGAAACTGCACCTCAAATTTCTGAAAGCAAAACTTACGTCACATACGTGTGTTACACCACAGTGGGGTGAAAACTGCCGGAGTGGTAGCCCCTGATGAGTCCACAAAGCCTGCCAAGTTTCAAGGAGATAGATGCAGGGGTTTCTGGGAAACTGCACCTCAAGCTGCTGACAAGCAAAACTCAAGACATAGGTGACACTGTGTGTGTCTTAAGGCACAGTGAGGTGCAAACTGCAGGCCTGCTAGGTCCTGCTGCAGCCACAAAGCCTGCCAGCTGTCAAGGAGATAGGTACAGGGCGAGTCTGGTTCTGGGGCCCCACATTTCTGGCTGCTAACATGCAAAACTCGTTACACGGGTGCTTGTGCGACTGTGTCTCTCTTAAGGCACAGGGGGGTGAGAACAACTACTGCATGCTTTCCAGGCTCTGTCAGGCCACAAAGCCTACCATCTGTCAAAGACATAGGTGCATGGGGGCATTCTGGGACCCTGCACCTCTGACTGGTGACAGGCAAAACTCCTGGTGCAGATGCTTGTGCAAAGGTGTCTCTCTTAGGGCTTAGGGGGGTGAAAAGAACTACTGCAGGCCTGCTAGGCCCTGCCAAGCCATAAAGCCTGCCGGCTGAGCACTAGCAGTAGCACCAGCAGCATCTCAGGTAGCCAAACTGTCAGAGAACCCTTCTTTCCTTTCAAGTAGGAGCTGCTTCTTCTCTAGAGTGTCTGTTAAGATGTGCTCTCACTGTGTGACTCTATGTGTGTGTGTGTGTGTGTGTGTGTGTGTGTGTGTGTGTGTGTGTGTACTGGTGTTCAGGTGTGCCCTCACTGGTGCTGGGGCCTTTGCACAACATGGCAGTGTGCCCCAGTGAGGTTTTCTTACAGCCTCAGCCTGGTCCACCACTGTAAACAACGCAGGTCAAAATAACTTAGCTGGCTCAACACCAGTAGCATCAGCAACAGCATCAAAGGTACCCAAACAGAACTGTCACAGAGCCTGTCATTTTATAAAGGAATTGACAGCAAGAAGTTAAAAATGTTGTGTTGTGTTGGATATATGATGTTACTCATGGTGTATGATGGCTTATCTTGTGTTTATGTCTATATATTTATTATGAAAGAAAAGGAATACTTAAAAAAATATATCTTAGGAAGCTTTCGGGTTGAAAAACCCTTTGTCAGGCTGAGGAAGTACCTGTAGTTGGTCCTGGATGTAAGGAATAGTAAAGAAGTCAGAGGCTGGCCTGGCACGCAATGCAGGCAAGAAAGCTAATCAGTGAAAATGGAAATGGAGGTCCCAGGGGGTGAGGGACAGGCTGGGGTTGCCGGGGCGGGGGCGGAGCAGGATGTAGCAGTGCAGGTAAAAGTACAGAGGTGCCTGGGGAGTCAGATGCCCAGCAGGTCGTAGTGTGCCAGAATTCCACTGTCTAATCTATATTGAGTCCATGAATTTCTGTTCCTACTACCTACGAGGCTGATGAAATGTAGTTTTTCAGCCCAAAACCTGGCATCTCGGGCAGCTAAGCTGAGTACACTGGGAGCCTCACAACTGCCCTGCAACAAGCAAGTGTCAGACCTGTCAAAGGCATGACAGGTCTGGGCATTCCACAGCCAGGTCTGTGTGCATGCGTACATTAGCTGGAGGTTATGGCATCTCCTACCCACCTTTCACCAGGGAATCATTGGTCCTGGCATTTACAGGGCTGCCGCACCACCAGCAGTCCCACTAGACCTCCCTACCCTGACAGGGTGCAGTTTTAGTGGTCATGCCCAGGACCTGGGGTCTCCTCTTTCCCCATAGCCCCATCCCATACCTCCAAGTTTGTCATGGCAGGGCAATGCTCTTCCCCTGCTGGCTGTTGATACAGTTAGTGCCTGCTCCAGCTAAAAGCAGGGCATTAACTGGCTTTAAAAAAATCAAATGTAGTATGGGTAATAAGCAGGAGGAACTCACCCTCCTGCTGGCTGACACCAGCCCGGACATCGTGGGGATTACGGAAACATGGTGGGACTCAACGCATGATTGGGCGATGAATGTCAAGGGCTATAGGCTGTACAGGAGGGACAGGATAAGAAAGAGAGGTGGGGGTGTGGCACTCCATATTAAGGAGGAATGCACATCCTCTTCAATTAGCAAGGAGCCAGGGGAGGGGCACTCTGAGGTGCTTTGGGTTAGAGTACAAGGCAGTCAAGGGGTGAGAGATTTAACGGTGGGGGTCTACTACAGACCTCCCAACCAGGGAGAAGAGCTTGACCAGGAATTCTTGGGTCAGCTCACAGAGGTAGTGAAGGCTAAGGATGTGGTTGTCATGGGGGACCTGAACTTCCCAGACATCTGCTGGGAGGAGCAGTCAGCCAGGTCTGACTGCTCACGTAGGTTCTTGGCCAGAGTGGAGGACCTCCATCTAACCCAGGAGGTACACAGCCCCACCAGGGGGGACGCCTTGTTGGACCGAGTGCTGGCCACGGGTCATGACCTGGTGAGGGGGCCATGGGTGCTCGACCACCTGGGAGACAGCGATCATCGCCTGCTGGAATTCACCATCCAGCGCAAGGTGGCAAAGGCATGCAGTAAGGCAGCGGCCTTAGATTTTAGGAGGGCAAACTTCAACGAGCTAAGGAGGATAGTTGGAGAAGCACTGAGGTCCCAGAGGGGAGGGGAGCCAGGTGTCCAAGGAGAATGGTCGCTCCTTAAGGAGACGATCCTCCAAGCCCAAAGGAAGGTAATCCCAACGAGGATCAAAGGGAGCAGGAGAGCACACAAGCCTCCATGGCTCACCAAAAGCATCCAGGAATGTCTCCTTGCTAAAAAGGAGGCTTACACCCAATGAAAAGAAGGGGTCATCACCAGGGAGGACTATTCTGTAGTTGCTTGGGGATGTAGGGGGGTAGTTAGGAAGGCCAAGGCAGAGATGGAACTGGGACCAGCTTTCCAGATTACGGACAATAAGAAGTCCTTTTTTAAATACATAGCGGGTAAAAAGAAGGTCCCGGGTAATGTGGGGCCCTTGCAGGACACGTTGGGAAATTTGGTCGTCACACCAGACGGCAAAGCTAACATGTTTAACGATTTCTTTGCCTCTGTCTTCCTCAGTAGGGACCAGAACAGCCACCTCCCTGCTGGGCCCCCCTCGGGCCGCAGGGGAGGCACACCTGGGCCATGAGTTAGCGAAGATTTAGTTAGGGAGCTTCTGGTGAGGTTGGACATATTCAAGTCAGCCGGTCCGGATGATCTCCACCCTAGAGTTCTAAAGGAACTGGCCGAGGTCATTGCAAGTCCCCTGGCACAGCTTTACGAGCACTCATGGTGCTCTGATGAGGTACTGGAGGACTGGAAGACGGCCAATGTGGTCCCCATCTTCAAAAAGGGCAGGAAGGAGGACCCAGGAAACTATAGGCCTGTTAGTCTTACCTCGATCCTAGGCAAGCTGTTCGAGAAAATTATGCTGGCACACATCCAGGAGGGGCCAGCAGGGGACTGCATGCTTAGGAGCAACCAACATGGGTTCATCAGTTGCAGGTCCTGTCAGACCAACCTGGTGGCCTTTTACGATCAGATTACCAGATCATTAGATGCAGGGGTAGCAGTGGATATAGTCTTCCTGGACTTCCGGAAGGCTTTTGACACTGTCTCTCACCCTGTTCTCATTAAGAAACTGGGGGCTGTGGTGTAGATGCCCACAGTCAAATGGGTCACCAACTGGCTGGAGGGCTGCACCCAGAGGGTGGTAGTGGATGGGTCCTTCTCAGCCTGGAAGGACGTGGGCAGTGGGGTTCCGCAGGGCTCTGTCCTCAGGCCCGCTCTGTTCAACATCTTTATCAGTGATTTGGATGAGGGGGTAAAAAGCACCCTGTTCAAATTTGCTGATGACACTAAGATGTGGGGGGGACGTGGGCACACTGGAAGGATGCAACAGGCTAAAATCAGACCTAGACAGGTTACAGGGGTGTGCGGATGAGAATAGGATGGGTTTCAACACAGACAAGTGCAAGGTGATGCACCTCGGGAGGAACAACTGGCACCATACCTACAGGTTGGGGAACTCCCCTCTTGTCAGCATGGAGGCGGAAAAGGATCTTGGGGTCATCATTGACTCCAAGATGAACATGGGCCAGCAGTGTGGGGAGGCAGTTAGGAAGGTCAACCGCACCTTGTCACACATCCACAGATGCATCTTGAGCAGGTCCAAAGAGGTGATCCTCCCCCTCTATGCAGCACTGGTCAGGCCGCAGCTGGAGTACTGCGTCCAGTTGTGGGCGCTGCACTTCAAGAGGGATGTCGACGGCATCGAGAGGGTCCAGAGGAGGGCCACTCGTATGATCAGGGGACAACAGGGCAGGCCCTATGAGGAGAGGCTGTGGGACCTGAACCTGTTCAGCCTCCAAAAGAGAAGGCTGAGGGGGGATCTTGTGGTCTGTTATAAACTAGTCAGGGGGGATCAGCAGGCATTGAGGGAGTCACTGTTCCCCCAAGCACCGCCAGGAGTGACCAGGAATAACGGTCACAAGCTGGCAGAGGGTAGGTTTAGGTTAGATATCAGAAGGCGCTACTTCATGGTCAGGGCGGCTAGGGTCTGGAACCAACTTCCAAGAGAAGTGGTGCAGGCACCCTGGGGTTTTTTAAGAGGAGGTTAGATGAACATTTTGCTGGGGTCGTTTGACCCCAGTACTCTTTCCTGCCATGGCAGGGGGTCAGACTAGATGATCTGCTCAGGTCCCTTCCGACCCTAGAAACTATGAAACTATGAAAAAAGGAGTGCGGACAGTGCAGACAGAGTAAGGAGGGTGGTATTCAATCCATCTTCAGATGCAGCTTGGGGAACCCCAGCAGTGGGAGATTCATCATCAAGAACACCAGCTGCTCCACCAAACCAGAATCCAAGCAGGTGCAATGGGGTGTCAGAACATCCCTGGCAATACTTAACAACCTCTTGCTTGGAACACTGGTTGATGGACAGGACAGGTGTTGCTGGGCAACTGTGACACATCTGGCTGCAGCTTGCCCAGTAGGCCAAGGGGTCACAGTCCAGTGGCTCTACCTCCTCAGCAAGATAGATAGCCACCAAAGTCTCAGTGCTACCTGTCCAAGGCTGGGATCTGGTGCATTTGGACCCCAGCATTGAAGCCACGCCCATGACCCAGATTGGCAGTGGCTGGTGTGGAGGAGACTGGCCGGTGCTGGTGCTGGTGCCAGTGCTGATGCTGGGAGTGCTGGCATGGGAAAGTGGATCCCCCTTTTCCACATCTCCTCACCTCTGCACTTTATCCTCTCTGACTTTATTGACCAGAACCTGTGTCCAGTGATCGAGGGTTTGGGGGCTGCCAGTGCACATGCTCCCGTTCAACCTCTGGTCACGCATGCCCACTATCATGTGGAACATACTGGACTGCAAGGGATCCAGCCATCTCCTGATGCCTTCCTTCAGCCACTTCACAAGTGCCTGCATGTCTAGTGACAGCTGCCTGCCCCAGCCAGGAACATTGAACCCCTGGAACTTCTCCATTTGGTTCTCAAGTTCCCTCACTATGGGGATCACCTCGCTGAGGAGGGCATCACCAGCACTAAGGGTCTCAGTGGCCTGAAGGAAGGGCTTGAGGACTACCAAGATCTGGGATATGGTACCCCACTGAGCTCTGTTCAGGGGGCCTCTGGTCCCAATCTCCCCAAGCAAGGCCATCTCATGGAAGGTCTTCTTTCTGTTGCTCCACCAACCTTTTGAGCATCAGGTATGTGAACTTCTACTGAGTCTCCACACCTTGTATGATTCTGTGCTGGAGGATGCTCAGCTCTGCCTCTTTCTCCCACAGCATCTTGTCCCCCTTGATGCTGTGGTGGAAGTAGCCTGTCACCTTCCTGCATTTTGAAATCACCTGGCTTGTAGCAGTAGTGGTAGCAGCACCATCACCAGCAGCCCTGTTCCCCATCGAAGGCATCTCTGACTATGAGGTGCAGCCCGTGTGCCACACAGTGGATGCCAACAAAGTTGGCATCATGGACAGCCTTCACCATATTGGCCCCATTGTCAGTGACCGTGAACCCACAGCTGAGCTCAGCCTTCCTAACAAACCACCCCTGCACCATGCGGTTCATGGCCCCCATTATTTCCCTTGCCATGTGGGACTCATCCAGCACCTCAGCTTGCAGTAGAGCCCACTGACAGACTGACTGATCACACCGGTGCCCTGTGAGGGACAGGTAGATGTGATCGCCACCCCAGCTGCTCCAGGTGTTGGAAGTGAAGTGCAAGACTAGCTGAAGCCCTGCCTTGAAGAGCTCCTCCCTCAAGTACTCCCTGAATGCCTTGTACAGGGAAGGCACCACTGTCCTGCTAAAGGTGGTGTGTTTGGGCACTGTAAGGTGGGGCCAGAAATGCTATGAGATGCCTGAACCCTGGCCACTCAACTAGGGCTGGTTATCCAGAGCAAGTATCTCCCCAGTGCTCTGGGTGATCTCGCTCGCCTTTGCAACTCACTCCCCTCTGTTTGAAGCTTTCCCCCATGGTTCCAGGATGGCCTGCTTCTGCTTTGGGGGGAAGGGGACTGTAGAGCAAACAGGTAACTTCCCTTCTGGCACGCTCACACTGGTGCCAGGCTGAGCAGCAAGAAGGGCAAGGGGGTGCTGGCTCCTGAGATGCAGCAGCATGGCTGTGGTGGAAAAGTGTCTTACATCCTTGCCCTAACTGATATGCCTTTGGCAGTGCTGGCAGACAGCAAAACTGAGATCATCTGCCAGCTCAAAATGCTCCCACACTATGCTACTTGCCCACTTCTGGGTTGAGGGTGAGGATGCTGCCTTCTCCCACTCCTCAGAAGGCTGAGGCACAACAGCAGGAGGAGCTGCCTCAGCTGAGCCACTTGCCTTCGCAACCTCAGCCTCCTCTGAGGTGCTGCTTTCCAGAGGAGACCTGGGTCTAGGGGAACTCTGAAGGGCATGGAGCACAAACTCTGATTCCCCCTCAGTCAGCAGAACTGCTTGAGTCAGCGCACTCAGCATCCCTGGTTCCAGCTCCAGCTCCTCCTCTGGCAGTGCGAAGCTCATGCTGAGAGATGATACTGGGGTGGAGGAGAAAGTGATTCACTGCTGGTGCCTATTTCTAGACTGAAGGGAGGTGGTGCAGGTGCAGACACTGCTTCCACCTCCTTCCTTCCACTGGCAGCACAAATGTCATGGCTGCTTGTGAACAGAATGTGTCTGTTTGTTTGAGGGGGGGTTTTGGTGGGGGGGGACTTGCAGCTCTAGCTCTTCTCCTACCCCCTCTTTCTCCCCTGCCAGAAGACCTGGCACTTACCTTTCCAGCACGCTTCATATTAATCATTCCTGTGCTGCAAAAGGTCTGTGTCACTCCTTTTGTGTTGTGTGTTTTGTTTCTTCTGTGTTGCATGCATCACTGGACTCCTTTCTGATTGTTTGATTGATTCAGTAACAAGAATTAAGAACTATGTACAAAATGTGTGCTGTCTGTCTGCCTGTCTTTTTCTCCGCTGTGATGTATTTATTTACTATGAATTATGAATGTGAAGTGTGACTGTTGTGTGTTGTATTCCCTTTGTGTTATTCCTCCTGTGGTGAGTGCATGCACTGGACTCTTCTTTGCTTATTAATAACTATATATGGTGTCTTCTTCTGTGATGTTCTATTAATGTGAATGTGTGACTACTACTGTACTTCTTGTTCTTCTTATGTTGTAATGTGTACCTGAAATGATATATCTCCTTCTTCTAAAACCCTAAATTCTTAGTCTCAATCTGAATCTGACTTTTGTGTGGTCTCCAGTCTCTATGTAAACTAATTATAATATTACTAACTAATAACTAGTATATATAATCTGACTCTCTTCTTCTACTATGAATATCTGATTGTTCTTCTTCTATGTGTGTATATTATAAGTGTGTGTGTGTGCATTCTGTGTACCTCCCTGCACTGTGATGGATTATGCTGTCAGGGAAAACACTGAGCTTTCTTTTTTCAAAGTTTGCAAAAAAAACAAAAAAGAGAGCAAATAATAAATTGAAAGAAATTAACTGGATAGTATTAAGTAAAGAGGTTCTAAGCTAAGCTTAATCTTATTCAAACCTTTCTAAGAACAAAAAGGAGCAGGCAAATTGCAACTGACTTACTACAAAGTAAGCACAGTACCTTTCTGACGCTGTTGCTCAGACAGAACCAGCTCACAAAAGGCACAGCAAGTGCACACAGAGGCTTTTACACTGTTCCTATGTCCCTCCCCTCAGACACTTTAATTGGAAAGGCAGTCAGAGAAATTATGCTCACTAGCCACCTAGACATATCAGTCTTTTTCCCCCACCTGCTTTCCCTCCCCCACCCCTGCTTCCCCTCTCTCTTCTAAGTTTCTGTTTTTCCATACAGACGGTCCTCCAAATCGCTGAATCTTTTCTGAATCTTTTCTGAATTGATTCAGAAATCCAAGAGCAGCTAGTGATTTGATTCAGACTCACAGATTAGGCCTCTGAATTGTCTGAATTCAAACTGCGGTCTGAAGCTTTGCACAGCCCTAATATGTTCCTAGTACTCAAGTGTCTTTTGAGTGGCTCAAATTGCACTGGAGAGTATTCCACTATATGTTCTACTAATAATGATATATCTGACAAATGTCAAGATTTAATTATTTTAGCAAAATAACTGAGGCTCAATAAAAGACAGTGAAATCTACAATTCAGAGGAATTTAATATGATCTTATAACCTTATTGTTGCATTACAAAATACACACCAGTTGATGGAGATAAATAACGAAGGCCTTAATTCTAACTTGTGTTGTAAATAAATATTTATCAGACAATATTTCCATTTCTTTTAGGTTATTTTAACTGATGATGAATATTACACTTAGAGTGGAATAAGAAGGCATTAAATTGGTGATATAGCTGATTATTGAAAATATTCCGCTGAAGTTCTTCCTGTGTGTGAATAAAGAATATTCCATAAACCTTCAATTAATCATATGAAATACCTAAGAGTCATTGATTCAATCACCGTTTGATCTCAGAATAGCTCAGGTCAAGTACCAATCAGCACCCCTCAGAAGGAATGAGACCATATTACTGAATGTAATTGGTGACATTTTCATATTCAATAGCTAAACAATTTTCAATCATCGTTTTTCCTCTAAACTAAAATTAAGAGCTCTCTTTTCTCTCAGGCAGGTTATTTTCATGTTGAATACTAGAAACGTCATAAAATGAAGTGCATTTGTGACACTGCCACCAGTTTGGTTTTTTGGAAAAATAATTGGATTGACTCCCCTCACCCAACCTTTGTCAAGGGATTCTAAAAATTTAAAAGGCTATTTACAACGGATGGGCTACATTTATTAACTGAAGAAAGGAGTGGACAACAGCTACAGAATTTCAACCAGTTTTCACCCAGTTACTGAATATTAGGGCTGTACAAAATTTTGGTCGCTCGCTGATTTGATTCAGCAGAGATTTGGTCTGATTTGGTGGGTGAATTGCCAAATCTGAATCGAATCAGGAGACCCTTTAATCTTTCTGAATCAAATCAGAATCCTCCAAATCAATTTGGAGAGACAATTCAGACATGGACACAGCTTAAAATGTTTTTTTTACATACGTCAAGTAACCAGGCAGCTTATGAATGCTGCAATGGTGGGGCAGATGAAGCATCTCACAGGAAGTTAGGTATGGATCCCCAGCATGCTCAGCAGCAGATCTGGAAGTGGACCAGAAGTGTTTCTGGTCCATTTCCAGGTCTGCCAGGGAGCATGCTGGGGAGCCCCATCCACATCTCCCCAGCTCGGTGACTGATACCTCCTGGGTCTGGGAGGTACTTCTGGGTTCACTGCCAAGCATGCAGGGGAGCCCCCTGCACTCCTGTGGGATACTCCATCTGCCCCACCATCACAGCATTCATGAGCTGCACCTGGTACCTTGAGGTATGTAGAAAAAACATTTAAAGCTGTGTTGATGGCTGAATCACTGATTCTTCAAATTGGCATCAAATCTTCAGATTCAGCTGAATTTAATTGGGGACAGTGATCTAAATCAGGTAATCGAATCACTGTCCCCGATTCGGGATGAATCTGAATCGAATACTGCCCATTTTGCACACCCCTATTGAATATCCATTAAAGTTAACTCTCAGGACCTCCCTTAAAGTCTTATTATATATAATAGCTGCTGGTAAACTAAGTATTTTAGGAATGTAAATTGCCTTTTCTCATTTAAGAAGGGAAAAATAACTTTTTTACTCCTTAAGATTCAGGCTGGTATTTGTTAGGATTGCATGAAATCTAGGGCTGTGCGAAATGGCACCATTCCATTTCAACTTGTGTTTTGATGAAAGAGCATTTTGTTTTGAATTTTGATTTGAAACTGCTGTTCCATTTTGTTTCGTTGGAACAGTTTTGCTGTTTCAACATTTCGCCCATAGGCTATAATGGGGAAGCTTGACGCAGCCTATAACTTTGTCATTTCTGGCCTGATTTGGCTGAAACTTGCAGAAGTGGTAGCTCCTTCTGAGGAGTTTCAAAGATAGGTGGAGGGGTTTTGGGGAAACTGCACCTCCAGCTGTCGACAAGCAAAACTCATGACATGGGTGACACTGTGTATGTCAAGGCACAACAGGGTGAAAACTGAGGCCATGAAGCCTGCCAGCTGTCAGGAGATAAGTGCAGGGGCTTCTGGATTCTGGGGCCCTGCACCTCTGGCAGCTGACAGGCAAAACTCGTGGCATGGGTGGGTGACACTGTGTGTGTGTTAAGGTGCGCCCTCACTCAACTGACACCAAGGCAGAAAGCAGGGCTTTTGACTTGCTTTGTTTCATTTCGATGCTGTTTCAAAGTTTTCTGTTTCATTTCAATTTTGCTGTTTCAAGCTCAAAATGAGTCGAAACAGCATCAAAATGAAACTTCTGGTGAAACTGCACAGCCCTAACGACAACTACATGTCCTTTATTATCTTGCCTTCAAGGTTAAGAAAAGGTATCTCCTACTGTCTTCACTCCACCCTCCATTTTGGGTAATCTTTCCACAAAAGACAGTCTTCTCAAGACCACTAAGGTAACACTCCACCTTTTTATTTTTTTGCCAGGGTAAAAATCTTTCCATTCCCAAGTAAACAAAATCCAAAATAAAAGTGAATACTTTTGCCTCCATATACAGCTGACTTCCTTCCTGTGTTTCAGGACCCACCAGAAGGTATGGAACATTTCCAGTCCAGAAAATGACTTGGCTCTCCCAAAATTAAACAGTGCTTATTCCTTTGTCACTCAGTGCAAGGTTCATTATACCTCGGCCAGAAGCCTCTCTCCATAATATTGACCTAATCCCTTTCTGGCAGGAGAGTATTATTTCAATGGAAATCCTCATTGAGTTCAGTTGCCAAGCTCATCTTCACTAGGAACCTCCAACCAATATCAGTCCCAAGCCCTAAATCCCAGCACATATACTGGTGTTATTGTTTTTCTTTTCCCCAGCATACTGGCTGCATATCTCAGTTCTAGTAAAAGTGGAACATATTTTCTAAGAGATTTCCTAGAGTTGATAGAGCCAATTGTGACCTTTCATTTAATTTCATGCTTAAAACAGTCATGACAACTGGCTGTCTGTCTATTCTAGACCTTAACTGCTCTTAAAAACTTGTAAAATTATTTTTTTTTAATTTCCCAAGTGGGAAATCTGGCAAGACATTTCTCCTTTGCCTCAGGCTTCTCATTTTCAAAATTAGACTAATTTACTTCATCTCACAAGGTTCAATTACTTAGTATGTGTAAATCTTTAAAAAGATGTTTACATAATTTCTAGGATTATGTCAGAGCTGCAGTATTTTTAAGGCACAACAAATTAGATTTTAAATTCCAAGGAAAACTAGGTAAGCTTAAAAGTTCTACACTAACAAGGTATACCAGTTGTTTTATAAAAAATGAAAAGCATTAGAATGAAAATCAAAGAAAAAAATAGAGATGAGAACAGGGTTATAAAAACGCAGATAAGTAATGTCTATGCAATCAAGTGACGTAATGAGATGTTATTAGCTAAAGTAAGAAAAATACAAAGGGTGTTATTTTTTAAAAAATAAACCAGGTTCAGAAAGTATAGGCCTGATACTTAACAGAAAAATAGCAGATGACAAAGAGAAAACTGAAATGTAGATACAAAGCAAGATGCTCAATACAATAATAACTAACAAGAAAAAGGTCACTAAGGAAAATCAGGAAGAGAAATGGTAAAGAATACTTAGATAATATGAACATATTTCACATCTTTGTAGTCCATTGAAATTCACCTTAGAGTACTAAAGCAGTCAGCAGAAAGGTATTGGCACCATTAGCAATTATTTTTGAGAGCTCATGGATGACAGGTAAGGTCTCAGAAGATTGGAGCAGGTCAAATATCAAACTTGTTTTTAAGAAGAGAATAAAACAAGGCTGCAGGAGCTCTCAGTGAGTTTAACTGCAACATCTGAGAAAATTTAAAACACGTAATAGAAATTCAACATTTTTATTTTTCAAAGTTTTTTTGAGCCTTAGATTTTCAATTTATTACCTAAGAAATTTTGAAGTCCTAGTAGTTTCTTAGATTTGCTCTTGTAATTGATTTTAATATTCTATACAGTGCACCTAGTGTGCGGCCATGTGTTTAATACTGCATATTACTCATTCCCTTTTTATCTTATCTTTTTTTCTTTCAGTCTACTAACATATCAGTAATACACTTAGGACTATTAGAAGGCAACTTGGCTTTGTAATAAAACGTAACTTTAAACTATTTTATAATTTAGAAATATAGCAGACCTAGAGCCTAATCCAAGTTCCTCTGAAGTCAAATGCAAGATTCCCCTTGTTTTCAGTGATTGTTGGAGCAGGCCTTTTCCCCGTGTAGCATAGTGTAAAGAGTATATCACAGCATCAAAAATGCATTTGAAATGGAATTTATACACCATGCCATTAGAAGAATGTAAGTTAAATTAACTGCTATACAATAAATACAAGAGGCTAAAAAATCAGTAAATATTTCACATGATTCATTTTCAAGGGCAAGTGTGTGTCAAGTAGAGTTCTTAAAGGATTCTTCTGAATTTAGTACTACTTGGATTTCAATAATCACTCCAAAAAATGAGTTGAAAGTTTTGTCAATCACATTCATAGTTTAATTTGGAAGAGAAAGTTAAATGATCTTCATAAAATGGGCAATTGGGCTAATGCCAACAAAAGGCGATGTAATAAAGAACAATAGAAAACACTTCAGATGAAGATAAATAGTCCAACGTCACCTGGTACATGCTAAAATCACAGGGAGAGATCTAGGGACTGTAGTGGATAATGAATGAAGTATGGGTTAATACAGTACTATTTCAAAAGAACGCAGACACCAAATTGGATTATATTCATAGAAATAGGTATAAAACAAGTCCAGTGTACACAAGCCTCAGGTCTGTTACTGTGTTTGTTTTTGCATCATGTCTTAAAGAAAAGAAATGTATTGGCTGAAATTCAGGGTAGAGCAAAATAAGTTTTAAAAATAAGTATGAAGAAGGATTATCATATTTCACAGTGTATAAGTTGAGTTTTCAAGCCCAATTTATTACTATTAAGATTCAACCTTGGCTTAAACACTGTATCACCATCCCCCGCAAGTGGCACCAGGCTCAAGGGCCAAACCTAGCCCTAGCCCCGCAAGTGGCGCTGGGCTCAGTGCTCAGGTAGTACAGCTAGGCTGTGCTTCGAAGTGCCACTCACAGCAGACAGGGCCAGGCTTGGTGCTCAGCTGACACAGCCCAGTCAGCGCTGCTCACAGGGGATGGGAGCATGCCAGCAGAGTGCTGAACTCAGTGCCACTCACAGGGGGCAGAGCCAGGGGACAGGGCCGGCCTCAGTGCTTAGCTGGTGTGGTCCCATCCCCTGCGAGCAGCACTACCTGGACTGTGCCAGCCAAGCACCAAGCCTGATGCAACTCACAGCGGATGGGACTGTGCCAGCCAAGCTTTGAGCCTAGCCCTGTCCACTGTGAAGAGCACTGCTAAGTGCTGAGCCCAGCCACATCAGCTGAGTGTCAAGCCCAGAGCTGCTTACAGAGGACGGGGTAGGCCTTGGCACTTGGCAGCGACGCTCGCAGCAAACAGAGCCACTCTCAGCATTCAGATGGCATGGCATCATCCCCTGTGAGCAGCACTGGGCTCAGAGCTTGGCTAGCACAGCCCAGACAGCACTACTTTAAGGGGATGGGGCCATGCCAGCCAAGCATTGAGCCCGGCCCTGTCCCCTGCAAGCAGCACGGTGGCACATGCCCACTCCTTGGGTGCCTGGCCTGCATTGAGGGTGTGTAGGGACCGGTATGAGTTGACCCCATAGTTCTGATTCAAAAAGTTAGGTTGACTTATACACTGGATCTATGAAATTCCTAACTTTCTGTATCAGAAAAAATAGGGTTGACTTATACACCATATTGACCTATACACTGTAAATATGGTAGATATATCATCTTGGAAAATCTGACACACACACTACAGACCTTCTCACACCTTTTCTAGCCTCTTTATAACAGCTAGAAAGGTATAAAGAGCTCCCAAATTTCCAAGGCTGAAGTCCAATGGAGAAACTGAGCCAGTCCAGGAACTGAAAACTGTCTGTTGGAAACCCTAGCAGCCCTTCTTAGGGAAAATGTTCTTGGAGTGAGTTTGGAGGAAGGGTCACAGTAGACTTGAGCAGTTATTTGGACCTAAGTTAGGCTGAAGGTCACTGAAGCCCCTGAAGCAGATCAGAACTGGGAGTGCATACAGGGGGCTGAAAACCTCAGTCCTGAAGCTACTAATATTCTGGAAGCCTCAATCACACGCTATCATGATGACTGGCATACGGTGCTGAAAGGCCATGCCTGCTATGCATGATTGCATGCACCAGAATACCTCTGGTTCCTTAATGCCAAGCAGCAAATGTGCCTGTATGTCATATTTCTTAGCAGAGATTATTGGCATGCATGAAGCACTGCACTAAGGCACCTCTAGTTCAGATGACATGGACATGAGTGGAATGATGCATCAGTATTTCTCACTTCTGTTCTGCCCAGCAGCAGCATTGTAGGGAGGCAATGGCAGTTCTTTTTGTATGCCACCCTCAAAAACTTCAATTGGATCTTCTGCTCTGGTGTCTTCCATTGGTTATACTTTGCCTAGCCCTATACTAAGGCAGTATAATTTTTTTCCCCTCAGTAATCCCCTTGGGAGGGTGGGATAGCATTTTTTTAAAGCTGTGACTGTCATGGCTGAAGTAGAGTACTTGGTAGCTTAGTTCCCTAAGTCCTGCTTTTGCCTGTGTTCCTTACAGGGTGCATCTATGTGTGCACTTTACTGCGTATTAGACTAAAGGACTGTCCATACACATACGGTAATTACTGCATCCACACATATACAGTAATCACTGAATAGTAGATTAATGTAAGGAGCTGTTTGCTAGTGCCAACACACACAGGTACTAGCCAACAGTGCTTTACATTAATGCACCTGAATGTATGTGTAGATGCTGACCTGAGAGCAAATTGCTCCTGATCAGCCTAGGCAGCAGGGGTCCATAACTGCTGCTCAGCTTAGGGACAGGGGAGGAGCTGTCTCCAGCTTTGGGAACAGTGGTGTGAAGCTTGGGGCTTAGCCCCAAGGTCCTGGCAGCTGGACTGGCACCCAAGCAGCTGTAGCCAAAGCCTGGAGCTCCCCCTGGCTACTCCAGAGGGGCAGACCAGGGCAGGAGCAGCCCTGGATTAGGCCATTCCAGTTGGACTCAATTTGACCATAACCCAGGCGCACGTGTAGATGCATGCCCAGGGACAGGTTAATTCACCTGAAT
Organism: Crocodylus siamensis; assembly: GCF_052110815.1. Taxonomy (NCBI): domain Eukaryota; kingdom Metazoa; phylum Chordata; order Crocodylia; family Crocodylidae; genus Crocodylus; species Crocodylus siamensis. The sequence goes on along the minus strand of NC_143396.1, from coordinate 59,666,222 downwards.
TTTCTTCCAGCCTTATGATTCTATCTAGTACAATCCCTGTTCAAAACTATACAACCCCAGAAAAATGTTTATCTAACCTGAACTTACAAACTTTGTGTTATAGACATTTCACTGCTTCCCTAAGTAATCTCTTCCAGTATTTAATGACTCTCATAAGTAGAAGGTTCCTCCTAATATCCAAACTAAATCTCCCTGCTGCAAGTGAGATGGTTGAATCCCTGTTTGTTAGGTAAAGCTACTTTGGGATGTGATGAGTTTGTAGGTGTAATTTAAATAGCCCTAGGGACACATCCAATTTATGGCAGGTTTCTGTCTGGGCAGAGTAGTGTCTGGGAAACTCTGCAGCTCTATGTGCTATGATTCTGTCTCTAATATGTTCCTTCCACCTGAGGATCATAATTGGTACACCTCTCTGGCCAAAGTTCAGTTTGTTCACACACCTTTGAAATCCCGTTTATGTCTTTCCAATCCTTCACAACACATAAAAGGACCAGACTGGGGATGAAGGCCTCTCCTCAGACATCTATAATAAGTTCTAGTAGTAGTTATTTTTTTATGTAAACACCTAATTATAGAAAACTTGAAGGGAACCATGAAGCTCATTTTACAGAAGCCAGTGACATGATGCCAACCTACAATCTAGAGGGAAAAACTCTCCATTGAAATACTAATTACCTGAGTCCAACCTGTTTATAACTTTCCTTCAGGAAGCTTGAAAATTGTTTAAAAAGACCGTATTGGGGGATCAGGAAAAATATACCCGAAATCAAAAAGGGTAGCAAGCAGCCCATTAAAACTCATACATAGTTTCTTAGTAGAGGTAAGGAAGCTGTTCAAGGCAAAAAGATATCCTTAAAAAATAGATGGGATGCTCAAATGAGGAAAACAGGAAAACTCACAAACTCTGGGAGGTCCAATGTAAATGTGAAATGAGTCAGGCCAACAAAGAAATTGAGAAGCACCTAGCAAAAGATATTAAAGTTAATCATGAAAAAAACTAAAAATACATTAGAAAAGGGAGCCAGAAAGAGAATTGGTGGGACCATTAAATGACCAAGGTGCAAGGAGCCAGGTGGGTGGACTAGAGCAGGTGACACCCTGTTTGCACATGCCAGCCTGGCTCCTCCTGAGCAGTGGCTGGAGGCAAGGGGCGAACTCCAGCCCATTCGACTTGCTCCTGCCTAGAAGCAGCAATGCCTGTTGTTCTATCTCCCAGCTGGACTGCTTCCCATGTCCCTGCAATTCTGGGACTTGTTTTTCAATTTTCACCAACCAGCCAGGACTGGCCTACAAAATCTGGTACTGTCCTGGCCAAACCAGGACACATGGTCACCTAGCGATAGATACCATTCAACATATACTGTCCAGTGATCTCCCTCTAAAGCATCCATTCCTGTCACCAGCAGAGACAGGATACTAGGTGAGAAGGTCTCACCCATTATAGCATTTCTTATGTTCTTACATTTTTCTAATATATATTGTAGTATAATTTCAGCATCACACATGATTGTGAATTACAACTGTGTAAATAGCAACATTTCATCTAGGAAGCAAAGGAAGGAGGTCAATAAGTCAGTCTGTTCTTTCATAGAAATCTGAATATTGTCACTTCCTTTATTTTTAGGTGCATACTGTAACATTTAATGCTAGCAAAATGCTGGTTTTATAGCTTTTCAGGAAATGTGTAATTGTTAATAGAGCTATTATTTAAACATTTTACTACTAACTTATGTTAATATGATATTTACATTAAAATAAGTACATAAATTAAGTATGACTATAGTTAAGCAGACATAATATGCTGTAGCCTGTGTGTAGCCAAGGGTATGTGCTCCCCATCTCGATTGAAAGGAATTGGCAGCAGACAGGGATGCAGTGGGAGAAAACCGAAGCTCAGCACAGTCTCCCCACTCCCTATAAAGCCAGACCAGGACAATATTAAACTATATATAAATGTATTAATATTTACAGAGAACCTTAAAAGATAACTGTTAATATAACAAAATATAAAACAACAAAAATTGTTTATATCACAAGATATAAAATACAATGTCACAAAATATAAGGCGCAATATCACAAATTATAAGGCACATAAGCAAAGAAGTAACCTTACACTATTAAAAGGGTCCCCAAGGCCCAGTGACCCAGGAGGGAAACCCCTATTACCATTTGGGTCTCACACAAAGTCCCCTAGGAAGCTCACAAACTCAGAAGGGACCATCCCCGGTCCCTTTCTCCAGGGGCCCCTTTTTAGCCAAGAAGGACTTCCCCTGCCCTGTGGGAACCCTATTCCTTAGCAACTCACAAATCTGGTGGCCAGGCTGGTGGTCCTCGTCCCCTCAGATGAGTGGCTTCTTATTTGGAGAAGCCTCTGGAGTCTCTGGCTCTGGAGTCCCATCCAGAGCCTTGAGCACCATCATATGCTCTTGTGGGGCTTTGGCTTTTCCTCAGGGTTGGAAGCCCAGACTGCCTTGCATGGCTCTGAAGCTGGGTGCACTCCTGGACCCCCCATGCAGCATCCCCTGCACTGGGTTCTCCTCCACATGCCAAGAGGTGGAATCTCAAGCCATCACGGATGGCTCCTGGAGTCTTACTGGCTCTGTGTACCGGGAGCTCTGGCTGCATGCCACGGGTTGCAGACCTGAGCCTCTTGCTCCCAGGGTCTGGACCCATGTGCTGCACTGTGCACCAACTGGGGCTGAAGCTGTCTGCTGCTCCTGTCTGGTGAGAGGCATCCACAGGGGCTCTTCAGGGCAGCAGCATCCGCCCACAGGGCAGCTCTTCCCCAGCTCTTCTTAGCCCTGCTCTCACCTCTGTCCCTCAACACATCTCCCTCGTGCTGAGCATGCTGCTCCTTATATTCTCTCCAGGGGCTCCACCCCCCAAAGTCTATCAGAACTAAAAAGCACAGTTCACAATCAGGTCTGGACTCTTGGGCAAGCTCCTCCCTGTCTCTTCCCAATTGGTGGGAATGCTCCACCAAACATGTTGTGAGTTTTCAATCCATTGTCAGATTGGTGGCAATGCTCCAGCAATCACATTGGAGATTTCTTGAGCCCAATGTGCTGGGCTCTGTTGGTGAGTCCTCCACAGTACCAAACCGTGTATGTACTAATTAGTATCTTGTAATAAATGTTGTCCATGGTATAAGCTATAGTCAAACACTGGGGAATGACATTGGGATAAAGTGAGCCTGTGCAGTACATCTCTTTATGGATAAACAGCTGAAGGGATGTCCTATCCAGGGTGGCAAACAATCAGACAAGGGTACTTTAAAGACCCATTTCCCTCCAGAGGTGGCTATTTCCTCTCCAGTATCTTCTTCACAGAACTATCTACCAGATAACAGATCTGTCCGTAGTTTAAAGGTTAGGATCCAGAAACTCTTACCCCAGTACAATTGAGGTTCTCCTGTAACTGCCGTTTTCATTTCCCCCGACTTTGAAAAAGGTTCTTGAACACCTGGAAATGGGGGTGCGCAGTGGAATATTGAGGTTCACTGATTATATCAAATTATTCTGGCTAGTCAAATCCTAAGATGACTCAGAGGAGCTTCAGAAAATTATTTTTCCAGACCCTCTCCACCCCCTTCTGCCACCTGCTGGAGCCATACAGAAGTCCCCATCCTCCCCCAAAAAAGGGGATTCATGAAGGGCTTCCACAGAAAGAGAAGGATTTTATATGCATGTTATTTTCATGCCCCAAAATTACTCTACACCCAAATCCATGTATTTCTCTCTCTCTCTCTCCCTGCTGCTTCAGTATTAGTAGTCTTATTGTGAAAATTGTGATACTACTAGACTTTGAACCTTTCTTTCATGTTACCTCTAAAATAAATTTTCACTGAAAATTCACCTTAAAGTGAATTGAATGCATGTAAATTGAAAATCACAGTGTTCAGTCAAAACTAAATTAGAAAAAACGTGTGCCCTTCTACATTATAGAGGAATACATTTCATAGGAAAAAATATGCAGTAGCTCAAATATGGCAACTTTAGTCTTGTCAAACCACCTGGCCTAGTTAACTTGAGAATATGACATTTAACATTATTGTAATAGGTATCATTTCACTGACAAGTTTAGAGAAAATAAGCCCTCACTGTTACTCATCTTATATATTATGTGGAAAACTCTTAAAAAAAAAAAAATCCTCTGATTTTTTATGGAAATCAGAATGTGTGGACAACTTGTTATAAATGAGGGAATATACTTTATTTAGATTTTATAATCCTTATATTCAGTTGATGTGATTTTTTTTTCATTTGCTGTATTGCCTTTGCAGTCCTCTGGTGGCCAAATAATATAATATTGACATTGAAACTTTTGCATGAATATTAACCAAAATGTCTGTGGTTTGCCAGATATTTTTATCTGTTGTATATATTTTTTAATCATGTCAGTTCAGATCCTGTTGAGATTTGTGATTTTTTTCTTTTTTTATTATTCTCCTGGCCTCACAATCACCAAACTTCTTCAAAAATTGTCTGTCATCCTTCATTTAATAAATATTTAAACAACTCATTTTTGAGAAGAAACTAAAGAGGGTATGTTGAGTTTGAATTTCATTACATTTTGCATATACAGAGATCATAGTCTCTTGATCATAAGTGTCAGCTGGTCCACCAGGTACCCCCTCATCCTTGAGATTCTCGCCTGCCATGACTTGGATCTTCAAGAAAAATAGGGAGGAAGTGAGTGTTATGCCAGGGAGTACACGCAGGAAGTACCACGCTGGATCAAATCTATTTTAGGTGCTTTTATTCTTCCAGTTTCTATTATTTATGGGGACTCCCTTATTTGGAGTATGCAGTCTAACAGATTGGTCTTGGGGACCCCCAGGTCTCCTGTCCGGTCTCCGTCCAGTAATACAATAAATGGATTTTGCACACAGTCTCAGTCTCCACTGTAAATTATTCTATTAACAGCTTGTTACTGTCGCCGCCTGCATGGCTTCCATTGCTAATTATCTTATTAGCGGCTTGTTGCGGCCACCGCCTGTGTCTCTCTCTCCGGCAGAGCCGGGGTGCAGGCTCCACGACTCTCTCAGTCCATCTTGCCCTCTCAGTTCCCGGCGTCTCTATCCCCTCCTGGGGTCCTGGACACACCCAGATTCTTTAGGGTCAGAGCAGGGTTGTCCGTGACCTGAGTCTCTCTCTGGCAGAGCTGACATGTAGGTTCCGCGGCTCGGCTCCACTTCTTACAGCCCTCACCGACGTTCCTATCAGCTCCAGGTATGTCACGACAGGGACTGGGTCCCGGCCTCTCCCTTCCCTCCAGAAGGTCTCTCTTTAGCAGCTCCTCACTCTCCTGCTTTCTCCCTCTGAGATTCCCAAAGGCAATTTCTCCTCCACCTTCTCCCCTTCTTATTTGAAGAGTCCAGTCTTCATTCGTTCTCTAGGAGCCAGGCCCACCCCCCACATCATAATTGTTTTCAGCTGTCCCCGACTCTCTAGCAACAGGGTCTCAGTTGGGACCCTGCTACAATAAGCTTAATCCTTATGGTCCAATGCCTGGGGAACTGGCTCCGTGGTTAGACCCAGAGAGTGAAAATCGATGGAACCAAGTCAGCATGGTGCATGGTGACCAGTGGTATCCCCCAGGGCTCAGTACTCAGACCAGTACTTTTTAATATTTTCATAAATTACCTGGATGGGAACAAGGTAATTGAGGAAAAACTTAGGCTGAACATAAGGAAAAGCTTATTTTCCATAAAGGTAACTAGAATCTGGAATACATTCCCAGCAGACGTGGTGCAGTCACCATCCTTGGAGGTGTTCAAGAGGAGGCTGGACAAGCACCTCGTTGAGCTCGTTTGAGCCCAATAAGCTCCTGTCCATGGCAGGGGACTGGACTTGATAATCTTCCAGGTCCCTTCTGGTCCTTTGATTCTATGATTCTATGGATTTGGCTGTCAAAAGTGAACTGGCTTAGTTCATGGACATCACTAAATTATGTGGAAGTGTGCTCACTCTAGAGACAATTCAGGGCAACCTGGACAGGCTTGCAAAGTGGGCAGATCAAAACCTGATGATATTCAACACAGAGAAATGCAAGCTGCTCCAGCTCGGGAGAAAAAACCTACATCATCCTTATAGGCTTGGCAGTGCTACACTCACCATGCATCATGACTGAAAGAGACTTGGGGATCATGATTGACAGCAAGATGAACATGAGCTACCAATACGATGCTGCAGCTGGCAAAGCAAATAAAATTCTAGTTTGCATCTACCGATGCATCTAAAGCAAGACCCAAGAAGTCATCCTGCTGCTTTACTCAGCCTTGGTGAGGCCACAGCTGGAGCACTGCATCCAGTTCTGGGCTCCACACTTTAGAAAGGATGTGGAGAAGCTTGAGAGAGTCCAGAAGAGAGCCACGCACATAATGGGGAGCCAAGAGAACAGGCCTTATAACGAGAGCCACCTTCATGGGTCAACTTTGTGGCAGCCTCTTAGTGTAGAAGGGGTGTGTATCAGAACTGGAAGAACATTTGTTCACCAAGGCACCCCAAGGGAAGGCAAGGTCTAACAGTCATAAACTGTTGGAAGACCATTTTAGACTAGACATAAGGAAACCCTTCATTACTGTCTGAGTCTTCAGAGTCTGGAATGGACTCCCCCCAGGAATGGTTGCAAACACCTACTCTGGACACCTTTAAGAAATGCTTAGATGCATATCTTGCTGGTGTGATCTGACCCCAGCTGACTTCCTGTCCCTTGGGCAGGGGGCTGGATCTGATGATCTCAAAAGATCCCTGCCAGCCCTAACGTGTATGAAATCTTAATCACTTTGAACTTGGGGCCTGATTTTCCATTTACAGTATTTTTTTACTCTTGTTCAAATTTCTTTCATGTATAAGTTGCCAGCCTTAGAGACCGAAGTTATCTGTTTTTCTACAGAATTGGCACAGTAAAGATAATAACCATGTCTTCTTGCAGCTCCCATGGTCTTTAAATTACTGTTTTGGGTGTTGTGTAAATTAGGCCCCATGTTTCATGTTAGATTTCCAGAATGTCAGTCTTATAGTTTTCAGTCTGATGATCTCAGTTTCTCCATCCTTTCTGCTGATAGTGGGGAGTAAATATGGGCATGATTCAGAGATAAGCAGATATACAGAAATATACACTACTCCACATTTTCCCCAAAACCTTTTTATTAAAGATCCAGTATGGATACACCATCTGCAGAGCATAGCTATAAGGAGTACTCTAGTATAGACTATTTGCATCTTCTCAGGCACACGGATTTACAGTTTAGGGCTCGAAAGGACTCATGAAACACATTACTTTTGTACATCATCTCTTATGTTAGACCATTACATGATCATAGCATTTCAGTATTGCAGATTTTCACAGTACATGGATTGGTACAGACCACTGGGGATTTTGCTTTCCCCTGTCGCAGGGGGTGTGGCCCTCTTACTTGGATCTCTTGAGTGTATCTTAACAACCCTTGTAGCAGCAGGAATTGGCTATTGTTGTCCCTCCTATTTGCCTGTGTTAGATTAGGGTATTATGTCTTGTGGTTGTATCAGGGTTCACTGTATAGTTTTACTAAAAGGTTAGGCAATGAATTTGTATAGGATGGTTTGGATAAGGATCGGTTAGACTAGTGACCTCTGAAGGTCCCTTCCAGCCCTACTGTTCTATGATTCCATGGCACTAACTTAAAAAATGTAAGAAATCTCTTGTGTGCTAATCCCATGGGATATTGTAAGTTAAGCAAGCCATTGTAATGAGGCGCATGGTTGCTTTTTGAGACCTCAATTTCAATTCAAACATCAGTATTTTGAGGACAGATTAAAATGTACTATAGTGCCTAAAAGGAGAGAAGAAGATGGTTCAGCAATGAAAGTGTTAGCTTTATTCTGTCTCTCAACATTTATTGTTGCTGGTAGCTGTGGGAGTGCAATGCTTTACTGCCAAGGCACAGAGAAAGACCAATGTAGGCTGCAAGGTCCCCCAAGAGGGATACATATCATTTTTGTGCTATATAAGCAATAACATTAAAAAAGGAAATCAAATAATGCATTCTGTTATAATCAAAGAAATTCAGACATTCTTCTTGTCATTAGGGTCTACCTAATAATAAAATATATTTTTATAATAATGTTTTACATCTTTACAGAGCTGGTGAATAGAAATGAAATCTATTAAAAGATGCAGCAAAGAGGTACTCAAGCACCAATGAGCATTATATATCATAACATAACATATTGCTCTGTGTCATAGGCATAGCTATAAAGTCTGTCATATGCATATGCATAGCTACAAAACCTGTTGTGAAGAGCTGCAGCTTTCCAATAACTTGTTAGGGTTGTTATGAGCCAGTAGTGTACTGGTGAGTGGGCGAGTGGGACACAAACCCAAGACCCCGATAAGATGCATGTGGGCCACTGGAATGGAGTTAAGGGAGGAGCCCTACCATGAAATCCCCCTCCCGCTCTCACCCCCCATTGCCTTTACATTACACCACCCACTGCAACTTCCTTGCAGCAGCTCCAGTAGAGTGGAGGGAGAGAAGTGGCAGCAACAGCAACAACCAGTGACTCTATACAGCTGTAGAGCAGATACTGATACTGAAAACTGTTTTTCTTTGGCTGCTCATCATGCAGGTTGATGGCAAAAAAAGTGACATGATCTCCCCCAGTAGCAGGAAACTCTAGCTACTCTTCACGCGCCACAGGGCCCCGGGGACAGGGTGCAGGTGGAGAAGTTGCCAGTTATATCTTTGGCATGAGTAGCTAGCACCTATGAGGAGCTGTTTATAAGCAAATGGGGGAAAGGGGGTCATTGTATTGTGGTAAGATTGATGCAGAATATATTTTATCAATAAATATGCTTTGTAGGAATGCTATAAGAATGTAAGTTGTATTATTTGTTTTTAGGGGAGCAGCCCATTGCGTTTATTATATGTGAAATTTTGCGCTCTGCTTCTCACAAATATTTAAGTTTTGGTTGCAGTTCCTTCATGTATTTAGAATTATTGCACAAATTGCACTCTGTATCGGTTGGATATTATATAGCATTTAGCCCAACTGGGGAGATTTTCTATGTAGACTCTTCAGTAAATTCCCCTTGTTTCATGGATCTCATTATGGCTGATATCTTAAGGACTGAAACAATGGGGTCAACTGCTAAAGGTTTAAATGACTAAAACTTGAGGTGAAGACTGAGGTTTCTAGCAGAAAATGGAAACAGACATGTATTTTCTGTGGATCGGGTGGGAAAATGGATACATAAGGTGTTGAAAAGTGTGCTATGTATCTGTTTGTGTTTGTATAACACATCTAAATGAGAGCTTACAATCAGAGTGATAAATCTATATTCACTATTAACATAATCTATTCAGACTACCTATTTCACTTAATCAATAAATAAATCTATTATTTCAAATAAGTGAAAAATCCTAGTTTTATATTTTCACACTTATAAATTATCAGAAAGAGCATTGCTAGTAAAAGACCAAACATCCAGTGCAGTTGCTGAGATGCTATGTTTCATTATACAAAGGTAATTTATTAAGCATAAGTTAAAAAGAATCTTTAAAAGATTTAAAAATGAATACTAGTATAGGGAAAACTATCTTACACTATTGTTCACTGAGGTTAACAAAATGATTTCTTATTAGAGGTATGTTTCAAAACATGCTTATATTCTTAGAAGTGCTTTGCACTTGATTATTCTCCTGTGCCAGAGTTCTCCCCAGTATAAGCACAGAGTCGACAATTTGTATGTATATGAGAATATGAGAGAAACCAGTTGTGGCCACTTGATTCTCAGTGTCTTTCCCATTGCCATTTTAAAGCGGCTTCTAACTTTACTACTAATCCAAAATAATTTAATCGGTATTCATAGTGGGGCAGAACTCTTCTATGCCCTCTGCATCCTTTCTGCCTTTGGAAAGAAAAAGGCCCAATGCAGATTTTACGCTACCATTTGGGACTATGTTATGGCTCCTTTGAACTGCAGCTCAGTAAGTTTATTGGTCCATCTTGAGAAATTGCCACTTTGAGTGAGTCTCTGACAACTGGAGATGGGGTAATAATGCTTTCAGCACACCTTTCATTGTATTATTTTGATGAATATTTGTATAGAATGTTTTCTCTTTAAAGAAGCCAAAACTTTAAAAAATTTTATTGTACTTACTTGTACTTGGCAGTTTATTTGTAAGAATTAGTCCATTGTGCTAGTGTTTGTTAGTGCAAGAGTGCAAAAAGTAACTCTTTGTGTTTTCAGACATCAAGACCTGGGGGAACACCTGTTCATCAGAGTGCCCCAAGGGATGACAAGGTCATACAGTCACAAACTCCACCGCGACCATTTCAGGTTGAACATAAGGAAGAACTTCTTTACTGTCTGAGCTCCCATGGCCTGGAACAGACTGCTGCCAGAGGTGGTGCAAGCACCTAATCTGTACTCCTTTAAGAGACATCTGGATGTTTATCTTGCTGGGATCCTTTGACCCCAACTGACTTCCTGCCTCTGGGGCAGAGGCTGGACTCAATGATATTCCGATGTCCCTTCCAGCTCTAATGTCTATGAAATCTATGAAATCATGGGGAATATTATTCAGTATTAATTTAATCTGAAACTTGCTAAATTTTTGCACATTTAAAAAAAAATTAAGGCAAGATTTTGGAGTTAGATTGAGAGGTAACCTCAGCCTCAAATGAGTTGAGTAGATTAGAAATTAAAATAACTTTAAATATCATTCTTGGTGCCATATCCTGGGCACACTAAAGATAGAGTTTTGCCATTGGCATCAATGGTAACAGATTATGATACTTGGGAAGTAGACTGCATGCATGATGAGTATGCCCTCAGCAGGACAGAAGACTTTCCAGATGGCCTAATAGTTGGAGAGACTCCCAGAAATTACCTTTCCAAATCAACAACATTGGGAAGACTGACTTGTGTTTTTACAAAGCATGAAATGCATGTTTCAGAGAGATACGTTACTGTGTATACATTACATATGAGTATACTGTAGGCTGGAATTTTCTGGAAGTTTAGTTTAACAACTTTGGATTTCCAGAGCGTTTCAACATGAGATGCTTTACTGTGCATTACACTAATCTAATGTGTAGTAAAGTGTGACCATTTTACAAGTGCACAACAATTGCTGCACAGTAGATTAGTCTAATGTAACATTTTCTAGTACCTGTAGAATAATAAATAAATCAGTTCATTTAAATTAATGAGCTGAAGCACATGTGTAGCTGCAGAGCAAATTGCAGGAGTGGCCACAGGGGGCTGGGAGAGTTGTCTCAGATTGCCAGGCAGCTACCTCCCAGTCGCATGGAGATTGGGACACATCCTGATTTCCATGTGGCTGGGAGAGCTGTCCCAGCTGCCAGTCAGCTGCTTTCCAGCTCTATGGAGATTGGAGGCAGCTGCCCAGCAGCCAGGACAGCTCTCCTAGACACGTGGAAATCAGGACAGTCCCAAAATCCACACTGCTGGGAAGGAGCTGGCCCAGCAGCTGAGATAGCTCTCCCATGCCCTGCAGAGATCAGGACTAGCTGGCCCCCCCGGGAGCCTGGACCTCCTCCTGGTGGCTACAGGGGGCAAACCAGGGCAGGAGGAGTCCAAGCTTGAGCAAATTTGATTCCTGTTGAGAGCAAATTTGATTCCAATGGGCGCATCCAGATGAGCGCACAAGTGCCTCTTGTGGTGTCTCAGAGCAGCTTGAGACACAAAAAAAGGCAGGTTGGGAACAAAAAACTGTTCCCTGTGCTGTGTAGTTGCACTGCAGACTCTAAATTTGATGTCTGGAAATCCAGGTATCAAAAAAAAGCCCATGGATGAAAAGTGGGGCAGGGCACACTCTTGTAGCATGCCCTGAAGTAACCAGAGCCTGGGGTCCTCCAAAGAGACACTGATAGCCAGCCAGAGCATCTCTATGGGCTCCCTTTGTCTCAGTGCTGCAGCACACTGCCTCCCCACGTGGGGTAAAAAGCAATGCAGGCTGCAATGACCTGGACCTGGGCTCTGTCCCAAGTAAGTAGAGACTGGGAGTGGGGAGAACTGGATTGAGGTCTGTGTGGGTGCATGGGACTGTGTAGAAGAGGGGGCTGCTCATGAAGGGTGGATCTCCTTCGTGGCCCAAAGGCCCCCACAGCAGCCACTGGGGTGCTCAGGGCCCTGATGGCACAGCCCCACAATGGTGCAGGGCAGCGCAGCACAGCCCTAGATGCCTGGCACCTGATCCTGCCTGTGACACATCGCATGGGCCCATGCATCTTTGAGCAGGACTGGGCCACTCGGGATGTCACCCAGGGGCCTGGCATCACTCGCAGGGACTGTGCATCACATTGGGCTAGGCCTTGAGTGCACAGGCCCTGTGTGTTGTTGGGTCAGGTTCATTCCATGAAGGCAGAACCTGTCTTGGTGTGGTTCCTGTGAGAGGTGATGAGCGGCCCGGTCCTCCCCAAAGGAACACAGCTCTGTGGGTGGGTCAGGCCCATGTGATGTGGCACAGAAGGCACCGGGTCCCAGGTGGCCGGGGCCATGCCATAGTACCCTATGCCATGGGGGGGCTGTGCCAGGGTGAGGTGTGTGCTCTGTGGGGGGGACTGTCAGTGAGCTGTGTGGGGGGGTCTGTACAGGGGACCCACCCCTCATCAACTCCCCCACCCCCACACAGCCCCTCACATTCACAGTTTCCCTACACCCACAACCCCCCCACAGTCCACCCCAAACCACTCCCACAAACCACTCCCACTCCCAGAAACCCCAAACTCCTGCATGAGCCCCATAGGCCCCCAAGCCTCGCCTCACCAAGCCCTACACCCACCCACAAATCCCCGTCCCTCCAAAAATATCACACCCTGCCATCCACATGGGATGGGATGAGATCTGCTGGTGGGAGCTGCAGGGGCAACTGACACATTGCAGTCCTGCTGCATGCCCACACCACTGCTGGGAATGGGCTGGGGGGAGGAGATGAGGTGGCAGAAAGAGTACATCAGAGAGAGATGGGGTTTGTGGGTGGGAGAGTGCTTCAGGTAGCAGAGTCCTCCAGAGCCAGACTTAGAGCCCTGCTGCCCCATTAGAGCAGCCTGTGCAGGGGGAGGCTGGCCTGGGAGGAAAGGGCCCAGCTCAGTTCCTCATCCCCAGTCAAGGGCTTCCCAGGAACAGAGTGGGGCAGGGAGCAGAACAGCAAGGGCTGGCACTGCTCAGAGCCACAAAGCAGCAGATGGGACAGCTGCAGCTGGACTCATGTCCTAGTGCTGGGACAGAACTGTGGCTGGGATGGATGTAGTGGGGGCTGTGGGTCAAGGAGGTGGGGCTGTGGGTTGAGAGTGATGGGGGGCAAGGGCAGGGACAGGGCAGTGGCATATCAGTGCTGGTTAGAGCCACACATCCTGGAGAGCAAAGTGGGTAGAAGCAGCTCTGACTTTTCCATGCCAAACCCTAAATGTAAATGCCAAAGTGTATAGATATTTAGATTCCTTTTTATTATGATGACAGAGGCTCTGGTAGGCTTCCAATTGCCTTAAACTTGTAAATATATCAATAAAATATTGCCCAACTGATTTCTCTCTATATAATAGCGATTCTTTTTAATAGCAAAATAACACTATTTGGGGTGTTTTAAAGTGAGAATTTGGGTTTCTTATCAAAGATTTTGCAATTTTTAAACAGGGAACACTAGGCTGGTGAGACATGTGGTGAGACCCATGCATGGGAGCCTGTCCAGGGCCAGCACTGGGGACCCAGCTGGAGGGCAGATGAAGTGTCTGACCTGTTGGCCATTTGGGTCCAAGAGGACACACTTTGACAGTTCAAAGCAGACCACTGCAGTGAGCACATCTTCTGGGCAATAGCTGCCCTGATGACAGAGTGGGTCCAACAGGCATGCAACCATGAGGCTGCAGATCCAAGAGGGTGGATACTGTTGCAGGTGGCACCAGGTCACAGCCAGGCAGCAGCCCCAACTGCCAGACTGCTTCAGCGGGTTGAGGGGGCAGGGGCCACTCCAGGTCATGACTGCTTCAGCAGTCCAGCTGGTACAAGGGGTAGTGTCCCCAGATACCAAGTGGCTGGGCCTCAGAAGCTCCTGAGGGCACATAGCCCTGAGCTGCTCACTAGGGCAGGTTTTCATATTGCTGGGGCCCCTACAGGGCAGGTTTTTATACTGCTGGGGCCAGAACAGATTTTGGCCCCAGCCTCTACCTCCCCCGGCTCCAAATCTGGGACGAGCTGGGCAGGGTTATTTTGCCCCAAGTGGCACAACTTGCGCCACACCAAAGTGCACGTTCAGGCATGTGTGCTGAGGCAAAAATCTGCAGCACAAATTTGTTTTACTCCTGTTTGAGCTGCTGCAAACACACATGCCTACCTGTGTAGGAACACCCAATAAACACACATTCAGATGCATACAGGGGTGCAGTTCAATGGACCTGAATTTTCCATGCAGAAAATTCTGGTGCATTAATTGCACATGTAGACATATCCACATTGTCTTTCTGTGAGAGGCAAGGATTTTTGGGGGTGATGTTGCTTACTGGAACAACTGTATATCTGGGATAAAGTTAAACCATCTTTTGAATGCAAAACATTCATATTCATGTCTGAGGAGAAAAGCAAGCACAGTGATTTTTAAGAACAGTGAATAAAGATGTGAAACTTTGCTGAGAAATTCCCAGGAGTAGCAGGCAAACAATTAGTAGAAGAAAAGACGCTGATTTTTGAGGAATCAAAACTTATCAAGAGGGAGGGAAGTCATTATTACCTGTAGGAAGAATTTCAGGAATCAGGTAGTTTAGCGCATCATAAAATCAATATTGATGCTCAGACCTCTGTTCCTAGTGTTGAGCCGTCCTATGAATTTTTATTCCCAAACTCACCTTTTAAAGGTGTCTGGTAGATTTCTCTTGCGTAAGAGAATAGTGAGATCAAAAACATAGTCATTGTTCTGGGAAAAATATGCTCCTACTAATCTATGTGTGTCTCCATCCTTTATATTTTTTCTGAGAGCGTTCATTCTTGTGCATAGTTGCTGTTTAGTTTCAAGCACGTATTTACCATGAGGACCACACATTGTCTCCATGTGATACTATGAGACAACCCTGACACACTTCTTTTTTACTGTCAGTAGCATAGATTGACAGCTCACAGACTGACAGCAGGGTTGATGATTGCATTTGAGAGATAAAAAATTGCTTATTAATTGAAAGTAATCAAAATTCTTTACACTCTTTATGAGTACACATTTACTTCCATTTCACATCTGAAATATAATCAAACAGTTATGGTTTTTGTAGCATTTAGACTTTGCTACAACTTAAATTTTCAAAAGCATTTTCATAACACCTTCACCTAAGTGCACATCAGAGATATTTATTTTAATATTTATTAATTTTTCCCAGTAGTTCCTATGTACTATTACTGGTATTTAGTTACTGCTGAAAGTGATGCACCATTAGGTTTCATTGTGCAACATATACTAACAGATTATTTCTTTTCTCATTAGAAAGTAGAATTCATTTTGGAATGGCATCTTTGGACTTGGTGAATTCCAGTGGTATTTTTGTAATGTATGGAACTGAGAAGGCTAAAACATTGAGTTTTTACAGTATCTTTCAATTTTCCTGGTGTTAGCAATCATGTTTGCTACAGACGATTGACTCGTAAAGCATTTTTCATGAAAAGTTGTTATCTGGAATACTTCTCAAGTTTTAAACATCAGTTGTTAAAACTGTGCTGTCACTTGTAGTGATATCATGAATGCCAACATGGCAGATCTCTCTTCCTTTCTCCCATTTTCTCATCATTTTCTGAAATGCATTTACTGCCTTTCACAAAGCTGACAGGGGTGTTGAGCCTTTTACTTCTCTCACAGGCAGTAGTACCTACCTGTATGGGGCCCAGGAGAGTTATCATATTTACTCCAATAGATGATGACCCTGATTAAAAGATGCCCCCACAATAATTAGATTCTATATATGGAAAAAATACATACTATAAATTTGTTACAGATATAGAATCTAATTATTGGAGGTTTGCCTTGAATGTGTCCCCCTCCCAGGGCTGCATCAGGAAAAATAAATCTGGGGAACAGGTAGCCCTTTGCTCTCTGATTCCTCACAACTTTTTCCCCTGGCAGCCCTTTTCCCTTCTCCTTACTGTCAGACTGTTCTCTTCCTGAACACATGGACGTGAGGAATAAATTTGAAAATAATAACCTTGAAAATAAACATGGCTGTAGCATTTCCATGTAGTACTCACGCATTTAGTTCATCCAGAATTGATCCATCTTACCTTTTTTTGAAACTGCTGCACGTTTTAGTAAAGGAACTCCATAAACACACTTTTGAACAGCACGGCATCTACTTATACAAACTATGCATGATATTAGTTCAAAGCCAAAGTGTCATGATTTACCACATAGCTTATTGGGCTGGGCCTCTCCAGAGTCAACAGCACTTCAAGTCACAGTGACCCCAGAGTAGGTATGTGAGAAACAGCAGCATTTCACTTTTACTACATTTTCACTATTTTGATGGGACAGTGTTTTGTTTTGCTGTTTCATTTCATTTTGAAGCACTGTTCCATTTCGTTTCATCGAAACTGTTTCACTGCCTGATTTGAATGAAACCAGCAGGGAGGGTAGCCCCTGCTGAGGCCACAAAGCCTGTCAAGCTTCTGGAAAACTGCACTGCAAAGTCTTGGAAGCAAAAGAAGTACTGAACCTCGCTAACCTTATCACCAGAAGCCAACTTCCTGCAGCCCAAAACATACTGAATGGATCCAGGCCATGCCATGACAAGACATGCAAAACCTGCCAACAATATCTCAATATCAATATGGAGATATCTTCACAGTACTATACATATCTCCTGGATGGAATGAAATACAAAACCAGGTGCCTGATGTCAAGTACGTGGAGACAGCAAGCAACAACTGTGCACCAGAATGAGTGCACACCAAAAATCTATCGAAAACAACAAGCACCAAATCTCACTATCCTCATCACCAGAAGCCAACTTCTTACAGCTTATAACCTGCCAACATATCTCCAGTACCCACACAAACTATGCACCAGAATCTATCTAAGACAATACCCAACTACCTCTGGGTGCACATTTCTCACCAAAAAACACTCTGTCTCCGATCTCTCAGGCCTGATGGGAATTTACAAACCACTTTTCATAGATGAGCCTATGAACTGAACTTCACCAACCACCCAGGTACAGAAATTCATGGACTCAATATAGACATTGGATTTCTGACACTATAACCTGCCAGACATCTGACTCCCCAGGTACCTCTCCACATTTACCTGCATTGCTACATCCCTCTTCCCCCTCCCACCCCAGCCTGTCCCTCACCCTCTGACACCTCTATTTCCATTTTCACTGACTGGCTTGCTTGCCTGCATTGCATGCCAGCCTCTGGCTTCTTTACTATTCCTTCCATCCAGGAACAGCACACACACCAACTCCAGGTGCTTCCTCGGCCTGATGAAAGTATTTTCAACCCAAAAGCTGGCATCTTACATAGCTAATCTGAGCTCACCTGGAGCCTCACAACTCCACTGCAACCAGCAAGCCTCAGGCCTGTCAAAGATGTGATGAGTTTGGGCTTTTCCCAGCCAAGATTGCATGCATGTGGTAGCTGGAGGTTAGGGAACCTCCTACCAACCCTTCACTAAGGATATCCTCAATCCTGGCATTTCCTGGGGTAGCTGCACTCCCAGCAGTCCCACCAGGTTTCCTGACCCTGCCAGGGTGCAGTTTTAGTGGTCATGACCAGGACCTGGGGCCTCTCCTTCCCCACAGCCCCAGCCCATACCTCCAAGTTTGTCCTGGCACAGGAGCTCAGCAGGGACATGTTCTTCCCCTGCTAGCTGGTGATGCAGTGAGTGCCCCCTCATGCTCTGAGAGGGGGCATTAAATGGTCTGGAAACCAGAAATCAAAAGGAACTAGGTGTGGATTGAGTGAGGAGGGTGGCACTCACTCCATCTGCAGATGGAGCTTGGGGAACCCCAGCAGTGGAAAGTTCACCTTGAGGAACACCAGCTGCTCCACCAAACCAAGATCCAAGGAGGTGCATTGGGGTGTCACTACATCACCAGCAATGCTGAACACCCTCTTGCTTGGAACATTGGTTGGTGGACAGGACAGGTGTTCCCAGGTAACCATGGCCAGATCCAGCCACATCTGGCTGCAGCTTGCCCAGTAGATGAAGTGGTTGCACAGTAGTGGCTCCATGTGCTCGGTGAGATATGGCAGCCACCAAGGCCTGAGTGCTACCTGCCTGATGGTGGGCTCTGGTGCCTCTGGACCCCACCATGAAAGCCATGCCCTTGGCCCACATTGGTAGCACCTGTGGTGGAGGAGGAGACTGGCTGGTGGATGGTGTAGTGTCACCAGGACAGTGGATCTCCCTCTTCCACATCCTCCCCACCTCCGCCCTTCTGCCTCCCTGACTGTCTTCACCATGACCTCCATCCACTTGGCTGCCGCATACACTCCCCTTCACCCTTACCCATGGGTCACACATGACAGCCAGCAAGTGATCCATACTGGACCACAAGAGATCAAGCCATTTCCTGTTTCCCTCCTTCAGCCACCTCACCAGTGCTTGCATGTCTGGTGAAAGTGGCTTGCCTCAGCAAGGAACATTGATCTCCTGGAACTTTTCCATTTGGTTCTAAAGTTTCCTCACTGCAGGGATCAACTGGCTAATGAGGGCATTGCCAGTGCTGTGGGTCTTGGTGGCCTTAAGGAAGGGCTTGAGGACCAGCAAGATCTGGGATATGGTATCCCACTCAGCTCTGTTAAGTTGGCATTATGGACCACCTTGACCATATGGGCTCCGTTGTCGGTGACCATGAACCTGTGGGTGAGCTCAGCCTACCCAGTGAGCCACCCCTGCACTAAGTGGTTCATGACCCCCATGATCTCGGTTGCTGTGTGGGACTCATGCATCACCTCAGCTTGAAGGAGAGCCCACTGATGACCTGACTAGTTGCACCAGTGCCCTGTGAGGAAGAGGTGTGCATGATCTCCACCCCAGCTGCTTCAGATGTCTGAGGTGAAGCGTAAGGCCACCTAATGACCTGTCTTGCACAGCTCCTCCCTCAAGTACTGTCTGCAGGCCTCATAAAGGGAAGGCACCACTGTCCTGCTGAAGGTGGTATGTGCAGGCAGATGGTATGATGGGCCACTCAACTAAAGGGAAGGACTGGCAAGCATTTCCTCAATGGTCTGGATGATCTCACTCACCTTTGCAATGTGCCCTTCTTCTGTCTGTCTTTCCCCCACTGTTCCAGGATGGTCTGCCTCTGCTTTGGGGGAACTGGGGCTTTGGAGTGAGAGGTGGACTTCTTTTTGGGCATGCTCCCACTGCTGCCAGGCTGAGGAGGAGCAGGGGCAAGGGGGTGGTGCCTGCGGAGATGCGTCAGGATCCCCGTGGTGCTCATGTGTTTTGTTCCCTTGCCTCATTTGGTTTTGGTTCAGCAATACAGGCAGATAGCATATGTGGGATCATCTGCCAGCTCAAAATGATCCCAGACCACACTACCCAATCACTTGTGGGGGGCAGGTGCATGTCTGGTGCTGCCTTTTCTTTCTTATCAGCAGACAGAGGCACAGCAACAGAAGAAGCAGACTCAGCTGAGCCACTTGCCTTCACAATCTCTGCCTAAGCCTCCTCCAAAATGCCTTCTGGGGAAAGAGACCTGGCTCTAGGGAAAACTTGAGGGGTGTGGAGCACAAACTCAGATGATTGCCCTTCCTTCCCCAGAATTTCCCTTGCTAGGGCACTCAGATCCAACTCCCAGTCCAGCTCTTCCTCTGGCACTGGAAGTATCAGCATGGGAAGTGAAATGGGGGTGGAGGAGACTGTCATGCTGGTGCTGCTTGTTGTCATGGTGGTGGTGGTGTGCGGGGGTTATAGCTGGTGCTTTTGGAGGGGATGCAGTCTCAGGCAGTGACACTGCTCCCCTCTCCTTGCTGCCTATAGAACTGGATGCCTCATGTCTGCTAGTTATAGAAAAGAGGCTGCTTCTGTTTTGGGGGTGGGGGAGTGGGGGGGCAGAACTTACAGATCTGTCTCTACCCCATCTTCTACCCCTCCCTGAAAGGCTTGCCAGCTGGCTTTCTAGAACACTTAAAAGTGTGTTTCATAGTGTGTTTGCCTTGATGTGCTGGAAAATCTGTCAGTTCTTCTGTAATTTAATCTGATTTAAGTAATAGATATATATAATTGTATATGTATCTGTATTTATGTAATGTATGTATGTATTTATGTAATAAATAAAATATATAAATGTATGTAGTATGTGCTCCTGAATAAATTCTTTATTATAATATGCAATATATGCTGTGCTTTCCTGCACAGTGAATGGAACAAACACTACGAGAAAATGCACAGATGTTTTTTCTGGGGAAAAAGAATCAAAATAGATTAACAAAAAACAAAAAGAGGATTATGGGGAATAGATTGAAAGGAATGAATTAATATAATAATAAAATAAAAGAGTATAGAAAGCAGATAGTATTGATGAGAATTAATATAATAATAAAATAAAAGAGTATAAAAAGCAGATAGTATTGATGAATCCCAGTTGCTAGGAACAGGCTAGCAAGTAGGAAATGACAGCCTTTGTCTAATGCTGCTGAGCTGCTAGAAGATGCAGCTCAGTAACCAACCCCAAGGCAGAAAGCAATTCAGTTCAAACAATGCTGCTTTTTCTGATGTTTTTCCATCACTCCCCCAGATCACTGGGATTGGAAGGGACCTCAGGTAAGGATCACAGTCATTGGCCAGTTACACGTCAATATCAGAGCAGACTTTCCCTCCTCTTCCCTGTCCCTTTCTTTACTTCCTGTTTCCCTGCAAGTAAGCCCAGCTTCGAAACTCAAAACATTTTGAAACTTGCAAAACATTTCAACTGCCTGTTTTTCATTTTGAGGCCATTTTGAAGCCTTTCATTTAATTTTGATTTCACTGTTTTGTGCTCTGAGTCAAAAGCATCAAAAGGAAACACCTGGCGAAATTTCATGCAGCCCTACTGCTCAGTATATGAGTACTCCAGATACACAAAGGATCCATGTGCTAATTAGCCTCCACTCATGACTGGAACCTGTTGTTCATGTCATGAGTCCTGAGATGCTCCAAAATTTATATGCAAATAAGGCACAGGTCATCCTCGTCCATCTTCTGCTTATGGAGGGCAGAGCCATACTAATCTTATGTGCCAGGCTGAGAGAGGGGGGCAAAAGAAGAATTTTAGGTGAACTCTATGCAATGTCTTGGCTCACTATGACTTGAAAAAGAGTCAGCAGTGAGGGAGACTGCTTAATGGGCACTACTATATATGTTATTCAGATGGGCTATATTTTGTGGTAGGTTTCTATCAGCATCTTGGTCTTTTTGGCTAAGTTTCCAGACCTAGTGTCAATTCCTTGTGGTGGGACTACCTGCCTGCTCTCTCAAACTTGTTCACCCAACGTGGGCCATGCTCAAGTTTGGTTGTGTTTAATCAATTTCGTAGTTGGTTTCCACTACTGACCACATGCTGCTTTTGGCAACAGTTTAATAATAGACAATGTATTTAACGTGATTTCCTTGTATGTGATTATAAGATAAGGGGCTTTTTTCAAGTAAATATGGTAATACAACTTAGTGGGCCAGGCCTCTCTCAGTCTGTTGTCTGGTACCATGTAAACCAGGACAGCTTGTTCCATGTTCCATGTTCCGCTGAACGGCCCTTGCAAAGCCAGCGGACCAAGGCACTTAAGGGGGCACTTAAGGGAGCTCACCCCTGCCCCAGCCCTGGCACAATCTGTGGGCAAGGCAAGAGCCCCCAAGGGCACACTTGCCTTCCTGTACACTAATGCCAGGAGCCTGGGCAACAAGCAGGACGAGCTCGTCCTCCTGCTCAGTGCAAAGAAATATGATGTCATTGGGATAACGGAGACCTGGTGGGACTCCACCCATGACTGGACCACGGGGATAGAGGGCTATACCCTGTACAGGAGGGATCGTGTTGACAAAAGGGGCGGGGGTGTAGCTCTTTATGTGAAGGAAAGCTACATGTCCCTGCAAGCTGATGTTGGCGACCGGCATGGACAGCTAGAGACCCTCTGGGTAAAAATTTGTGGGGAATTCGGCACAGGGGACACAATGGTGGGAGTCTACTACAGACCTCCCACTCAAAGTCCCGAGCTTGACCAGGAGTTTGCCCGGGAACTGACTGAGGCCGCTTGCTCCAGGACCTTGGTTGTCATGGGTGACTTCAATTACCCAGACATCTCGTGGGAAGATCACTCAGCTAAATCTGAGCGGGCGCAAAGCTTTCTCTCATGCGTGGATGACCTCTACCTGACCCAAGAGGTCTATGGGCCAACGAGAGGCAAAGCGCTGCTTGACCTGGTACTGGCTACGGGGGATGACCTAATCAGCGACCTAGTGATCAATGGGAAGTTGGGTGACAGCGACCATGAGCTGATCACCTTCACCATCCGCCGTAAAGCTGGCAAGTCAGTCAGCAACACAGAAGTCCTTGACTTCAGAAAAGCCGACTTTGACAAGCTCAAGAGGCTAGTCAGTCAGGCCCTCAGGGACCATGACCCCAGGGAGATGGGAGTTCAAGAAGAGTGGTTGCTTCTCAAGGAAGCGATCCTCAGTGCACAAGCTAAATCTATTCCAACACGGAGGAAAGGCAGCAACAAGGCACAGCAGCCCCCCTGGCTATCCAGAGACCTAGCGGACCTACTGTGGCTAAAAAGGAAAGCCTACAAAGGATGGAGGATGGGATTCACCTCCAAGGAGGATTACTCCGCGCTGGTCCGGTCCTGCAGGGAGCAAACCAGGAAAGCCAAGGCTGCAACTGAACTCCAACTAGCTTCAGGCATCAAGGACAACAAAAAGTCCTTTTTCAGGTATGTGGGGAGCCAGAGGAAAAGCAAGGGCAATGTTGGACCCGTGCTAAACCAGATGGGGCAACTGACAACTGACGCCCACGAAAAAGCCAACCTATTAAATAGGTACTTTGCGTCAGTCTTTCATCAGTCACACGGGATGCCCATGCCTGCTATGGGACAGGGAAATCTGGGTGATGGGGATCCCCTACCCTCCATCAATGCTGACCTCGTGAAGGAACACCTTGAGAAGCTGCATACCTTCAAGTCAGCTGGCCCTGACAACCTGCACCCCAGGGTACTCAAGGAGCTGGCGAGCGTCATAGCCCAGCCCCTGGCACGGGTCTTTGAAAACTCCTGGTGCTCTGGTGTAGTGCCCGAAGACTGGAAGAAGGCCAGTGTGGTGGTGATCTTCAAGAAAGGGAGGCTAACTACAGGCCCATTAGCCTGACTTCTATCCTGGGGAAGATCTTAGACAAGTTTATTAAGGAGGCCATCCTTGATGGACTGGCCCAGGCTAACATTCTAAGGGACAGCCAGCACAGGTTTGTTGCGGGTAGGTCTTGTTTGACCAATCTCATTTCCTTCTATGACCAGGTGACCTATCACCTGGACAAGGGAGAAGAGATTGATGTCATATATCTTGACTTCAGAAAAGCTTTTGATCTGATATCCCATGATCACCTCTTGGCCAAACTGCCCAGTTGCAGCCTTGGCTCCACCACGATCCGCTGGCTGGGAAATTGGCTTCGTGGTCGGACCCAGAGGGTTGTGATTGATGGCAGTCAATCATCATGGTGCCCTGTAACCAGTGGGGTCCCTCAAGGCTCTGTCTTGGGACCCATCCTGTTCAACATCTTCATTAATGATGTGGACATTGGAGTTACGAGTGGACTGGCCAAGTTCGCCGATGACACCAAACTTTGGGGCAAATCATCCACGCCAGAAGATAGGCGGGTGATCCAGGCTGACCTGGACAAGCTCAGCAAATGGGCAGACGAGAACCTGATGGTATTTAACACCGAAAAATGCAAGGTTCTCCACTTTGGGAGGAAAAACCTGCAGCACCCTTATAGGCTCAGCAGTGCTACATTGGTTAGCACTACAGAAGAAAAAGACTTGGGGGTCATCATTGACCACAAGATGAACATGAGCCTCCAATGCAATGCTGCTGCTAGTAAAGCGACCAAAATGCTGGCGTGCATCCATAGATGCTTCTCAAGCAAATCCCGGGACGTCATTCTCCCCTTGTACTCGGCCTTAGTGAGGCCGCAGCTGGAGTTTGGGCTCCACAATTCAAAAAGGATGTGGAGAAGCTTGAGAGAGTCCAGAGGAGAGCCACACGCATGATCACAGGTCAGGAAAACAGATCTTACGGTGACAGGCTGAGAGCCACGGGACTCTTTAGCCTGGAAAAGCACAGGCTCAGGGGTGATCTGATGGCCACCTATAAGTTTATCAGGGGTGACCACCAGGATCTGGGGGAACATCTGTTCACCAGAGCGCCCCAAGGGATGACGAGGTCGAACGGTCACAAACTCCTGCAAGACCGTTTCAGGCTGGACATAAGGAAGAATTTCTTTACTGTCCGAGCCCCCAAGGTCTGGAACAGTCTGCCATTGGAGGTGGTTCAAGCACCTACATTGAACACCTTCAAGAGTAAATTGGATGCTTATCTTGCTGGGATCCTATGACCCCAGCTGACTTCCTGCCCTTTGGGCAGGGGGCTGGACTCGATGATCTCCCGAGGTCCCTTCCAGCCCTAATGTCTAGGAAATCTATGAAATGTTTGGGTTGTTGGCAACTAAACTGGCACCTCCACCTGGGCTCCCCTGGGTGAGGTGGGCTGTGGATATCCAGCAGGACTAAAAACAAGACATGTGAAAGGGCGAATGACCTCCCTGTGAGCCAATGGCCATACCTGGAGAGGAGATAGGAACCACCAAGTCACTTTGCCCAAAGAATCACCAGTGATGCAAAGCAACTCAGTTAACCTCATGAGGAGTAAAGGAGGGTTGTTACAGCACCTAATATGTTCCAACAGCTGCAGTGGCTTCAGGACTGACTTGACTTGTTGGTAATACAGAGTTCAGCTGGATTCACTACTTGCTATAATTCCTATGGCCTTAGTTCTGGCAGGGACATGGAAGGGTGGTACCCAGCTACTGCTATTCATTCCAGTTCCATGAAAGATTCTCCTAGTAGTTTCAGACAGGAAAAAAGGTTTAGGGACACCATCTGCATCTCCATATGCCCTCCTGTCAACTTGGAAAATGCTTCTGTGGAGCTGAAAGCTAGTTCTGTAGTACTATGTACATTCATCTGAAAGGTTTGTTGGAATGATATAGGGATATCGTCACATACTTTAATATGTACATTTCTACAAACACCAGTTCTCCTCAAGGGCTATTTCAACACAAGAAGATGAAGGTGCAAGGTTGTGACTTGGGCAACTCAGATTTTACACTCTGCTATCCCACAGTTAACTGCATGATCTTTGGCTAGTTTCTTAAGGCCAGACTCTTACAGCAGTGAAGGATTTAGGAATGCCAGTGCTTCAGTCAGTGTTACCCAGAGATATATAGCAGAGTTAAACCCCCATTCTGGATACTAGTGTGGCCATGAGAGCCTAAACCTCTGTGTGGAATAATTTACCTGCTTCTGTATAAACTAGCTAGCTTAGTTGTTCTGCAGTATAGGCATAGCCTTATCTACACCTAAAATGGCACTTCTGTGGAATTCAAGAACCTAAATTGTTTTCAGCTACCGCTTATGGGTACCTGTACTCTATTGGAAATCTTAGTTTTAGATAATTAAAGTTTTCTAGGTGTCTAGAGTCCTATTTTCTCATAAAACCACAGTGCATACAAACATAAGGATAATAGTGTTAAATACAGTTTTATGCTACCTCTCTGAAGAGACTACACACACTATTTCAGTAAAACAAACTCCAGGAAACATGCATACACCCCACTAACACTGTCAGACCCCATTGGAGTTTGTGATACTTGTCTAAGCAACTCAGTATACTCATCCATTCCTTATTGTAATTTTAAGTTGTTCAAGGTTACAAAACAACAACAACAAAATGAATGGGATAAAAGATTATTCAACATGGGGCAGAATCAAAGGATTTAGAGGCCCTTAGCTCCTGAAATGCAATCTAAAGCCCAGAGTTACGTGTCTTGTTTCCCTTACATGTAAATGGGCAAAATTGGGTGTCACAGAATGGTACTGTGAAAAAAACAAAACAAAAATGCTGAATGGGGGGTAGATCTATAGGTTAAACAGAACAGTGCCAAAGTCCCCTAAAGACCCAATCTAATAGGTGTGTTTTGAGAGTAGGAACCTGAATGCCTAAGCTCAAGAAGATTCCCCATTCAGCATTTTTCATTTGTTTTTTCACAGTACCATTCTGTGGCACCCAATTTTGCCCATTTACACTTAAGAGAAACAAGACACATAACTCTAGGCTTTAGGTTACATTTCAGGAGCCAACGGCCTCTAAATCCTTTGATTCTGCCCCATGTTGAAAAATCTTTTATCCCATTCATTTTGTTGTTGTTTTGTTACCTTGAAAAACTTAAAATTACAATAAGGAATGGATGTGTATACTGAGATGACCAACCCAGATTCTGTCAATCAGTTTTACAAACAGATAATCTAGTCCCTTTAGATTTAAAAAGTTTATGGGCTTCCTGAAAAAGTGCCTCTCAGACTATAACGTGAATGATTCAAAGTGTCTATATCTGCAGCCTTTCCTTCATAGTTTGTTGCACTCTAGAAATCTAAATATATAAAGAAAACCTAGAGGTTTTTTAAGGAATTAAGTTGCATGTCACACAAGATCTGGGACTTTTGAATCTGGCTTCTGAATCAAAGCAAAATGCCAGATTTTCGAAATTTTCTGCAAGGGAAAATTTCAGAGGCCAATAATTTTGGGGGGGGTCAATTTAAATGTTTTCCTTCTAGTTTTACTTCTGAAATTTTACATAATAATGATAATACAACATTTTAAAACTTTCAACATTGGAAGTCCTTAGAATGAAAAATGTACATTTCCTAAAATATAACTCTAGAATGTTTTCAACATGTAACCCTGGGTGCGACACAACACGTGCCCTCACCTGAATAGTGGGATCCTGGGGTACCCGGTAGCCAGTAGCCCTGCCCAGCCTCCCTGGGAAGCTGCTGCAGTGCCTCTGAGCAGAGAGCCTCCCCTTACAATCAAGCACCCTCGCAGACAATTCTCAAACTATTTACAAGATTTAATTATTTACAACATAACAAATAACAATTAAATAAACACATTGATGTACCAACTAATAAACCCTCAAGAAATTATTTACAGTCTCTCACTTGCACACGGTGTACTGGGGATCCCATGTGCACTGCCCCGGTGGGGTTTCTCAGGGAGCAAAACTGTCTGTGTCCCTGCACGTGGTCTGTGGATGCTCCCTGGTGCTGGTGTCCATTTTCATGCTCCTGGGGTCTCCGGGCAGCAAGGGTTTCTGGGTGTCAGGCAATGGCTCCTCCTCTGTAGCCCCTGCAAAGACAGCCTTCCCCTGCCTTTCACCCCCTTCCTCGGCTCAGCAGGGAGCAGTATCTGAGCTGCAGGCTGTAACAACTCTCCTACCTTGCAGCCTGGCAAATGCAACCCCTCCCTGGGCTTTTCCTGCCCCTGGAGCCCCTCACCCCTTGGGGAAAACAGGGCAGACTCTGGCAGTCTCTCCCCCTCCCCCCCCAGCTCTGTTGTGCTCACCCAGCCATTCACCAGGCTGCAGGCAGGTCTTTCCTGGCTTGGAGTCTCCACACAATCAGCCCCACTCTGATCCTGCCTCCTCAGGCTCCCGGGCTGGAGCGAGGAACTGGATACTGTCTCTCTCCTGTAGCAGCCTTTTCTGCTGCTCCTTACAGCACTCCTAGGGGCTCTCTGAGGAACCACTGTGTTGAGACTCTGTCTCTGGTCTCCAGCATGTCCCTCAGCCCCACTCACTCTCTCTTGTCCCCCCCCCATGGGAAAACTGCTCCCCCCTTTTATCCCAGCCTCTCAGCCAATCCCAGCCCAGAGCCTTCCCGAGCATTTGCTAATGGCTGTCTTTCAAAACTTCGCTGGGGTTACATCACCCCTCCCACTTCCAACAGGGCTGCCTCCAAAGCAGCTTCACTTGCCCTCAGAGCCTACAGTGCCCCATTGGGGCAAACTCTGTCTCTCTGCCAGGCAGCCCTCTCCATTCTTTCAGGTGGGTCCATTTTTTAAATGCTGCTACAAACATTTTTTCTGTTTTTCTTCCAAAATGAAATAACAAGCAAAGTGACCAAGTTTCACAAAGAATTTCAATTTGAATGGAATGACATGTTGCAATGGAATATAGTCTCAGTTTCTTTGACAAAGTCTGCACACATCTACAAGAGACACTTTTCTTGCACTAAACTAATGTACTGTGCTGTAAGGCATCACTATGTTAGTGTGCGCAGCAACTACTTTGCAGTAAATTAATCTAATGTGTGGTTTTATACTACTTGTATTGATATGCATGGGTCCAGCAGACAGCTGATGCTGCAGCTGGAATAGCTCTCCTAGCCCTATGTACATTGGGACCAGCCCCTGTGCCCCCTGCCAGCCTGGAGCTCCCCCTGGCTGCTGCTGGGTACAAACAAGGGCAGAAGCAGCCCTGAACCAGTCAGGGTGCATGTGTAGATGTGATACTGGGGAAGGCTTACTGCATTTTTTCCAAATTCTTTTTAAACAATCCAGAGTAGTTGCATGCACCACCTCTGGGGGGAGTCTGTTCAAGGCCCTGGATACTTGGACTGTAAAGACATTTTTCCTTATGTCCAGTCTAAATAGGCCTTCCACCATCTGTGCCCATTAGACCTTGTTATTCTTTGGGGGGCCCTAGTGAACAACTGTTTTCCCAGATCTTGGTGCACACCCCTTATATGTTTATAGGCTGCTGCCAAGTCCCCTCTGAGCCTTCTCTTCTCCAGGCTGAAGAGGCCCATGTCCCTCAGCCTGGCCTTTGATCATGCAGGTGGCTCTCCTTTGGACTTTCTCAAGTTTATCCATATCCCTCCAGAAACAGGGGGTTCAAAACGGTACTCCAACTGCAACCACATTAAGGCCAAGTAAAGCAGGATGTTGCTGGTTTTGCTTGAGATGCATCGGTTGATGCATGCCACAGTTGGGGTTTGCCTTGTGAGCTACAGCAGTGCATTGGTAGCTCATGTTCATCTTGTGATCAATCAAGACCCTCAAGTATCTTGTTCATGGTGCTAGCGAGTGTAGCACTGCTGAGCCTGTAAGTATGATGCTGGTTTTTCCTTCCAAGGTGGAGCACTTTGCACTTCTCTACATTGAATGCCATCACAGTTTTTGTCTGCCCACCTTGTGAGCCTGTCCAGGTCAGCCTGTAACCCTAGCCTGTTCTCCTCCATCCCCCATAATTTAGTGTCATCCGCAAACTTTGCCAGTCTGCATCTGATGCCCAAATCCCGACCATTAATGAAGATGTTGAAGAGTACTGGCCCAAGTAATGAGCCCTGGGGGATACCACTGGTCGCATTGTGACATGTTGATTGGCTCCCATCAGCTAATACACTTTGGGTCCGAACCTGGAGCCAGTTCCCCAGCCATTAGACCATAAGATGGTCAAAGCTGCAGTTCCCTGGCTTAATCATGAGAACATCACGGGAGACCAAATGAAAGGCTTTCTTAAAATCCAGATATATGACATCAACCTTGTCTCCCTTATCCAGGCAATGCATCACCTAGTCATAGAAGGAGATGAGGTTGATCAGGCAGGACCTTTCAGCAACAAAGCCATGTTGTAAATGATTATAAAATTGTTTTAAAATCATTTATATTCACATTCTAAAATCCTAATTTTCACAAATTAGACAAAACTATTCCTGTGCTGAACAGTACTGAAATTAAGATATGACAAACTGGAACTCTGTTTATATAATGATAGTGGACATAGATGTGTAAGTATTAAGGGCTAATCTGAAAATATGCCACGTGCCTTTTATGTTTACATAGATTCCTAGAACTGCTTGATCCTTGAACTCTACATTATATGAAAATGTGACAGTACAGTGATACACAAATGGTGCAATCTTGTTGCTAGTAAATTCCACAGCAGAACATTAAAGAGACCAGGCTGAGACCTGAAGAGATTCTAATTTTCATATATATCCTATATAAATGTGCACGCGCGCACACACACACACACACACACATCTCCTGAAGTCTCAGCCTGGTCTCTTTGGGTTGTATGGGTGGCAGCGCTCCACGCAACCCATGCAGTTGTATAAGAAGCAAAATGCGGATCAGCACTGAGAAAATGGTGGTGGCGTGCTTTTGATCTAAAACACCTCAGAGGTAATTTAGTTCAAAAGCATACCACTGCCGTGTTCTGCACGCTGATGCACATTTTGCTGCTTATACAACTGCACATGGTGCATTACAGTTCACCTCAGCTCATGTGTGGAGCAGACTTGATAAGCTGAGTCTGCTCCAAAGTGGTGGATCTCCAGCGTGTTGCTGGAAAATAAGTATGTGTATAAATGCCCTTCAATGTTCAATGTTGTGGAATTTACTAGCAGATATAGATAAGTCTGCTAGCACTATATGTATATGTGCGTGCGCGCGCGCGCCTGTGTGTATAAATTAAATATTAATACATGAAGCAGCATTATTACTAGGTATGTACTAGCAAAGGACTGTTCAACTTTTAAGTGGCTGGGGGCCACATGCCACACAGGTTGCAACAGGGGGGGCCACACACGCACAAGCCACATACCCCCAAGCCACACACCCAGCTGCAATATGTGTACAGGTAGCATTCACCTCAGTTCCTGGGCTGCACTCTTTGGGGTTGGAGCAGGAAATGAAAACTGAGGGAGGGAGGGAAAGCCTAGACCCTAGAAAGCCTAGGCAGGTAGGAATCTGGCATCACTGATTAACCCCTCATGGTCCACATGTGGCCAGTGGGCTTCCAGTTGAACAGCCCTGCACTATTACTTTGTTTTAGAAATAAATCAAGGGAGAATGTGCCATCAACTAAATCACCAGTAATGCTCTCTTAGGTATCATCATGGACTGGTGTGGAGAATTTCTTTTTAATAACTATCTAATATTTAATGATATTGTGTCTTGGAGGTATATAATTGCAATAATTTAATCTGAAAGCATTAATGCAGAGCAGAAAGGCAGGGATTATTTCTTCCCATGCAAAACCTGTGCAGTCAGTGAAGCATGTTTTGCATATCCGTGTATAAGAAGAGAAGTACAGTACAAACTGCATTCTTTTATTGTGCTTATTTCAACCATCTATCATTTAAAAATTATTTTGAGCTTTGAATCCAATATGTGTATAAATCACCTGTGAATCACATAAAACCTAGAAACAAGCCATTTTAAATTTCTTTAAGTATTTCAACCCTGTATTTAATTTATTATATTTGCTTCTCTCTTTTAAATAAATGATGTGCTAATATTATCATCCATTTTATTTATGTGTTCTTGACTTGTGAGTTATGTGGCCATCCCTAACCTGTAGAACAAAATGGATGTATTCACTGTCAACATATGAATTATTTTGTAATGTAGTATATGCACAGCCTATAAATTTTATACATTTATCATTTAAAAAGAAGCATTACAAATCTGAGGAATGAACCTTCTGAGTAGTTTCAAAAGTCTGTTGATGCCTGTGTTTCTGTCAGCATTCATTTGTAAAGTCTCCTAATTCTTGACAGCACCAACCAGCAGCATAATCTTTTTTGAAATTCACAAAATAGACATTTCCCCATCTAGCTCATCTATGCAATCTGATCCAGTGCCTAGAATAGTGGAGACTTCATCTGACTGAAGGACCTTGAAGAATCTCCCACAAGGATGTTGTAACCATCACAGTATTAGGTATTATGGGTTGGGATTTCTAAATCACTCCTGTCCAAACTGTTCCACTTCATGGACTAGCTAAGTATTTATTGGGCAATAAAGAATGAGAGATTCTATAACGTAGTCTTTAGACTGAAGATACTTGACTTCAGTTCCTGATACAAAACTGAAACATTACATCATTGTATTTATTCTCCATTTCATGGCACTTTTAAACTTACGTACACTGTATAACACACAAGCAGCGCTGAGGGAATGCAGGGATTCCTTATACAGACCTTCAAATGAGATCTGAAGGAAATATGCACCTTACAGGTTCAAAAACTATGCATGTACCTACTTTCAGTTTTGACAAATCAGGGAAAGCAAATATGGGAAAGATTCTTTGGGAACTCCTACAGAGTGATTGACCAGATAGAGCAATAAATTAGGATGCAGTAATACTAGGTTCTACTGTACTAATTACCCATGTGATCTTTAGCAAGCCACTTCACCACTCAGTTTCCCCATCCTGAAATAATTGCC
This sequence comes from Crocodylus siamensis, assembly GCF_052110815.1. Classification (NCBI taxonomy): domain Eukaryota; kingdom Metazoa; phylum Chordata; order Crocodylia; family Crocodylidae; genus Crocodylus; species Crocodylus siamensis. The sequence goes on along the minus strand of NC_143396.1, from coordinate 59,633,910 downwards.
TCCAAAATAAATGAGTATTTTATTAAACATACACACACGTGCACACACTTATCACAATTCAAAATACAGCTAAAACCAGATATTAAAGGAAACCTATATGAAATGCTACACTTTATGATGGGATAAAAGTCACTGCTTTCAAAAGAAGTGTCCTACATTTGTTGTTATAATCTACTACTTTTACTTTCCTTACTGGTAATATAAACATAATGCTTGTTTTGAACAGTGTATATGTATTTTCATTCTGATAGGAGAATTATACCACTATATCCTGAATCATTTATGAACATTTTGACCAGCATATGAAAGAGTTTACTTGAAAATCCTTATCTCAAATTAGCTGTTAGGGCTTCTATGTTTCTGATTAGATTCCGGTCTGTTGATAATGGCCTGGACTGATGTTGGGCTGATGACTGCAGCATTATGCAAACAGGTGCATTTCTCATTATATGAACCAAATAGCTTCCACACAGCTGTGAGGCTGGATGTAATTGAGAAGACAACTCAGATAAGAATGGATCTCTATGTCTAGAGTACTATCCTGACAACCTATTGCTTTCCTATATAGAGTGTGTATGTGTGTGTAGGGGGTGGGGGGGTAATCCAGGCCTAAATGAGGTATTTGAGTATTGAAAACCAACTGAAAAACCTGACTTCATTGTAGAAAGAACAGTTCACAAAAGAGCTGATAGGTCCCTTATGGATTGTCATTAGTCACTATCATTTTCTGAGCTATACCTCTGCTTTCACTGAATAAATTGAAAGACGTTACAGATGAGCAAAATTATAAGAAAGGAATTAAAAGAAGACAAGGGGTATATTTAGGAACAAGAAGGAGAGTGATAAGGCAGTGGGATTAACAGTTTGTTCAAAAACTTTTTCATACATAACATGAGTGTACTTTTTCTTTAATCTCTGAAAAAAAATTAAGATTTTGAGTTCATTAGAATATTTTAAAAGTCTTGGTTATCTGAAAGTGTATTTGCTCTTTAAAGATATTCAACTGTGAACATTTGCAACAAGACTAAGCAAAAATAAATAAAGCTTGGAGCCTTTTCTACAAAATGTGTTTGGGTATTTTTTTCTAATTGATCTGGGGAGAATAAAGTAGTGCTTTGTCCTTTGTTCCTTTGTCAAAAGAGCCATGAATATTGTTTACAATAAAAGCTAAGAACCTTTTTGGATTGATATTTCAGCATCTCAAAATAGGACTTTTCTAAATTCTTGCTTCCTTTTCACTACTAGCAATGAGGTGTATTGCACTTATTATTATTGGTTTTAAAGTCCATGTTAATGTATAATAAAGGATTGATTATTACACAATGAAAAATTTATAATACAAAATGATCAACCAAGTCTACAAGAAATTAAGTGTCATGCAAAGCTTGAGCATGTGTTTTGGGGATTCAAAGTAAATCATGAAATTAACAATTTCAGAAATCTTTTCTTAGGTGAAGTATTCTGTTTCTCAGAATTCTTACAGAATCCTCTCAATTCCAGGAGCTGATGCTGTGGAGGCCCAGTGTAAGCGATTTGAAGTGAGGGCAAATGAAGGTGGAAAGCTACTGTTTTCTGCAGATGAAGATGAGATCATCATTGGAGCTGACAGGCTCAAAGTAACAGGTAGAGTAACAATCAGGTTTCTAAAAAGTATTTGTTTATATCTTAACATTACCAAAAACTTTATCCAATTAATCTGTCTCTACCAGATTTTTTTGAATGCTTTCTTCCACTGAATGTGTATATGAGGAAAAATATCTCATGATTTGCAGTGAATTCTTGACCTGTTCAAAACAATGTAGAATGAGCAACCAATAGATACAATATAATGTAATGAATGGAAGATATATTGACCGTTGTATTGGCTTTGTTGGGATCAAAGGTGAACTTAAAGTTTGTGAGACCAGCTGTTGTACAAATTACATGTTCAATGGAGGTTATTTTTGTCATAGTTATAAAGTATTGATGTTTGATTTATGTATGAGTTTGAAAATTTTATTTGGGTAAAATCCCTTCATAAGCATAAAAGCTCCCTTTTCAATGGCATACAAAAAACTAGAATTCTTGGTTCCAAAATGATACTTTTTATTAGACCAACTGGAAAATGGCAAGAAATTAGTCCTTGCCTGCAAGCATTTGAGAACAAAGTCCATTTGGCTTTGGGAAAAGTGCATTTAATAGTTCTTCTAGTCTCAAAATTTCATATCTAATTTTTGTATGGCTCATAAGTATGAGCATGTTCATGAAGAACCACATCAGTTTTGCTTGAATTTGAAAAGATAAAGCCTATTTCTGATTTGAATGTGTAAAATAATATAATAGGAAAATACAAAATAACTTGCACTTGGATGGCTAATTATTCTGTTTTGAGGAACAGTGAACTATTGGTATTGGGGGGAAAGAATCTCTAAAGCAGCTTCATTCACTTTTCACAGAGCATAAACTAAGGTAGAAACAGATATCACAATTATGCCACCGTAACATTTTTATGGCAGCACAAAGCCAAGCAAACAGATCTTCATACCCCTTGTTGTGCCACAAATACCCAAAATTTGCAGGTTATATCAATTTGTGCTGCTTTATTGCAGCAAATGTCTGTTCCGTTTGTAGTGGGAGATTGTGACCAGCCTGGAGCTTCAGCTGCTCTAGGCAGAAGCTCCCAGGACTTGATGGGCCCCAGGAATTCCTGCAGAGTGTCAGACACCTCAAGTCTTGGGAGTCCCAGGTTAGAAACACACTGGAGATTCCCCAGGGCATGAGTCTGAAAATAGGGAACATATTATTTCACATGACAGAAACACTGCCCAACGTGGGACCAACAGGAGATGTGTGTTTTGCTTGGTGAAACAGGTCAGCTGTGCCAGGACACATCCTGCCAGACAGCTAATCTGCCTCAGTAGGACCTAGAGACCCTACCTGGTGTATGGATGCATTATTACACACCTGCAACTGCTGAAATGTTGGCCTGAAAAGAGTTGGCTCGGCTACATTTGGTTTAGATTAGCAGCTAATCTTTAACGACTTAATAAGGACTTAACTCTCTCCCTCTCTCAATATAATTTTATCATTCATAGTTTCATAGTAGTTTGGGGTCAGAAGGGAACTGAATAGATCATCTAGTCTGACTCCCCACCTGGTAGGAACACATGCTGGGATCACACAACCCCAGATGGGTGTTCGTCCAACCTCTTTTTGAATTTACCCAAGGTAGGAGCAAGGACCACTTCCCTAGGAAGTTGGTTCCAGATCCTAGCCACCCTAACAGTGAAATAGTGCCTCCTAATCTCTAACCTGAACCTATTCTCCAGCAGCTTCTAGCCATTGTTCCTCGTCACCCCAGGCACTGCTGGGGAGAATAGGGCCCTTCGTATTTGCTGTTGATCTTCCCTAATGAGTTTGTAGGCAGCCACCAAATCCCCCCTCAGCTTCCACTTGCTGAAGCTGAACAGGTTTAGGTCCCTCAGCCTCTCCGCATAAGGCCTGCCCTGTTACCCTCCAACCAAGCAGGTGGCCCTCCTCTGAACCCTCTCAAGGCAGGCCACATCCTTCTTAAAGTGCAGTGCCCAAAACTGGACACAGTACTCCAACTGTGGCCTGACCAATGTTGCGTAGAGAGGGAGTATCACTCTCTGGACCGGCTTGAGATGTATCTTTGGCTGCACTTCAAGGTGCGATTGGCTTTGCTGGCTGTGGTCTGGCATGGGCGGTTCATGTTCATCTTGGAGTCAATAATGACTACAAGATCCTTTTCCACCTCTGTGCTCACAAGGGGCAGCTCCCCAGCTTGTATGAATGCTGTGGATTCCTTTTCCCCAGGTGCAGCACCCTGCATTTATCTACATTGAACCCCATTCTGTTACCATCTGCCCACTTCTGTAGTCTGTCTAAATCTAATTGCAGCGTCTCTCTCCCTTCGAGCGTGCCTACCTCTCACCACATCTTGTGTCATCAGCAGACTTGGACGACTATTTCCCCCCCTCTCGTACAAGTCACTGATGAAGATGTTGAACAGTGTAGGCCCCAGGACCGAGCCCTGAGGGACCCCACTATTCACATCCTGCCAGGTCAAGTACAACCCGTCCACCACCACTCTCTGGGTGCATCCCATCAGCCAATTTTTGACCCATCCAACTGTATAGGCATCATTGCCACAGTTACTCAATTTATTAATGAGACTGGGGTGAGAGACGGTGTCAAAGGCCTTCTTAAAGTCCAGAAAGACTATGTCCACAGCGACACCATCATCCAGGGATTTAGCTACCTTGTCATAAAAGGTCATCAGGTTGGTCTGGCAGGACCTGCCTTTGATGAACCCATGTTGATTTCCCTGGGCATGATCTCCTCTGCTCGACCCTCACAGATGTGATCCTTGATAATTTTTTCAAGGATTTTCCCCAAGGCTGATGTGAGGCTTATGGGCCTACAGTTTCCTGGGTCTTCCTTTCTCCCTTTCTTATAAATGGGGACCAAAAAATCCCTAACTACATCTGCACAGACCCAAGACCTGGCAGTGCTATCCCCAAGTTTGCCCCTACCTGTGGTGTGAGAGCTGTCCTGGTCCCTGTCCAAAAAAGCAGAGGCAAAGAACTTGTTAAAAATTCTGGTTTTTTCATCTGGCATAGCCACAAGATTACCATTTGAGTCTAGCAGGGGCCCTACATTACCCAATGCCCTCTTCTTGCTCCCAATGTATTTGAAGAATGACTTTTTGTTGTCCTTAATCCCGGTTGCTAGCCTGAGCTCCACCCCTGCCTTGGCCTTCCTAATACCCCTCCTAGACTCATGGGCCAAGGAGGAGTATTCCTCCTTGGTGATAGCCTCTCCCTTCCACCAGGTTTATGCCTCCCTTTTGGCCCTCAGGCATTCTCAAATGCCTTTGCTGAGCCATGGGGGTTTTAGGGCACTCTTACCCTGCTTCTTTTCCCTTCTTATATTTTAAAAAAGCAGGGGAAGGATGGGAAGGACATAAAGGATGTGCATTTTTGCTTACAACTGTGTTGATGGACAGTGAAGATTTATTATTATTTTGTCACTCCAGTTCATCCATTCCTATTTTATCTTTACTTCCTTGAATAGCCCATGCTCTCATCATCACACATGGGTACTTCATAATAAAAAGCTTTTTTTCTAGTAGGAAGTTAGCAGTGGTGCAGTGTCCAGTGAAATAGTATTAATTCCAGCTATTTACCAGAATAAGAAAAAAAAAAATCAATTTCCTATCGATTCAGAGAAGTTCTTCACAACTAGAAGTTTTTAGGAGACTTTTATCATAATAATGGAGCACAGACAGAGGAGAAGCAATATAACATGAGAAGAACAAAAGAGAGTCATCTTGGAGCCCTTGCTGGGACCCAGACTCCCAGACAGGTTGTTAAATATTTAAAGGTTCAATCTTAAACAAACAATTTGACACGGGAGCTTTCACAGTGGCTATTAAAAGTTTATTAAAAAATGTTTCACAAAGGACATAGAAGAGCTAAAAGTGCTGTAGACATGATGATATTTCTCTGTTGAAAGGCTAAAAAAAATGCAATGTTTAGCTGAACTTTACATTGATTTACATAGCCCAGATTTCAAAGTAACTGAAAACCTTTAGCATCCATTCATTTCAATTATACTGCTAACCATAATTGAGCCTATAATGCATATATTGGGTACATATAGTTGCACATCTGAAAAAAAAGTATTTTTCTCTGAAAGAAACTATATGTATACATACACACATATACACAGTTTATTTCAGGGAAAAATATTATCTGGCTAACACACACTCATGCACACACACCCCCAAGCAGGAGGGAAGGTAAAAGCAAAAAGCACATAAAAATCTGACTTAATGCTACTTTGACACTTTATCAGAGTCTTGGGGTTTATTATGTATATGGTCCTCTAGCAATCATTCTTGCTCAAAAAAATAAAAGGATGAAGTTGTATTTACTCAAAGCAGATTTTCTTACGGCTTTTGTTTTCCCACAATAAACTGGAGATGGAGGATGAGGGGATAGTGCCAAACATTCTACCCAAAATTAATATCATATTTTAGGCATTTTTCTTAAAATAAAATTTGGAAACAAAGGGCCAGCTTTACAAGGAGACAGAGGTACCCCTTACAAAAGTACAGAGAGGGGCTGGAGCACTCTTTTTTTTCTAGTTCAGTGATGAGGGAACTCACTTGGGATCGTCCTCCTATTTAATTCATAACATGGATTTGAACATGAGTGTTCACCTTCTAAGAAGAGTGCTCAACCCCCTGGGCTATAAAATAGTCTGGTCTTTATCCTTCATACTGAAGTAGCTCCTCTTTGTACAAATAATGAAAGATACTTTGGAGGAACAGTGAACAAAGGGGGAAAAAAAGAACTGGTGGTTGGAGTATCCACTTTAGAGTAAGAACACTGGTCCAGCCCCTGCTTTGCTATCTACTTTTTTATGTGGAACAGATTCAGAAGGAGAGACTGGGACAGAGCCCATATTCTCTTAAAGCCCAAAGGTTTGGGCACTCTCTTAAGTGGTTGGGGATCTAAATTGGAGAGCAGTAATTTGAATCTGGGTTCTCCAGTACCCTAAAGAGAAAGTATTTATAGGGTGGCACTACTATCCCATTCTTTATTCTGTGAATGCTGCCTAGGCCTGCTTCTGAATCTAATCTCAAACTGAAACATTTTAGATAGGAATAGATAGTTTTGAGATTTCTCTTGTTATATGAATTTTATTTTATATTAATTTTATTATAAGACAGATACAAACAAAAATCATGAATAGTTTTAGCTCCCCTAAATGTGCATTTCTGGTGGAGAAGCTATTCTTTAAGTACAAATTTAATTTGGCTCCACTTCCTACATTAGATCAAATGAAATATTAGTAACTGAATATTTGTTTGTATATTTCTATAACACTTATTCATATATGTGCAGTGGTTGCAATGGAAAACTTCCTAATGCGTGCAACTCCTGCAGAGTTTGATAACTAGCTCTGCAGTAAAGCATCACCATTTATAGGTGCACTGGCATTAGGGCACAGCAAATTAATTAACTCCACCAGGATAGTACTGTCCAGCACAGTACTATCCTACAGCAGAATAATTTACATTGTCACAACACATGTGTAGATAATGACAGTAGCTGGCTGAGGCCTGAGGGGCTACAGTGTGGGACCTGTTTACTGCCTAGCCTCTCACTGTAGCATCCTCATGCCCCAGCCAGCCCTGCCACTGCCCAACGCCACCCAGAGCTGACCTCCCAGATCCCCTGCCAGCCCCAGACTGCTCCTCCCTGGCTCAAAATGCTGCAGTGCCAGGTGCACATGCAGACACTGTACCTGGGAGCAGCTCACTCTGGTCTGAACTTCTCCAGAGTTCATTACTGTGTGCTAACTGTGCATGTAGATGCCACGTTCAGATATGGGTGACCATGTGGTATGTGGTGCCGCAGATACGTCTGGAGTGCCACATATGGCATATACAGCTGTTCTCTGTGCTGAAAGAGAGCATTATGGGGGGGAAGTTGACTATTGCATATCCAGGGGTCAGAAAACCTGTGCAAAAAAAAATGTGGAGCAGTGCATGTGAGGACAGTGTGCGCTGCTTGGAATGGCTGGCTGGAACCTCACTCCAAATGCTGGCCATTCCAAGTGACAGAATTGCCACAGCTGCAGCCCAAGGAGGCCCCTCAAGACTCCATGTAAGGCTGCTGGGGTGAGCCTAATGCTGGCTCACCCTCCCCTAGCCTCCCCTAACCCACCCATGGTAACCTGCTGCACACTAAAGGGTGTGTGGCACAAGTGTTCCCAGGGACATCTAGCAGCAGCACAACGTGTTGTCCTCAGGAAACAAAACTTTCACGCTCGTGTGGACACTGGGTGCATCCAGACATGCAGGCACATGCAGTTTGTGGCACCATAAATCTTTTTGTGGTTTTCAACCTTTTCAGACCAGACTTGAGGCACCCCTTCATAGACTTGAGGACCCCTTGGAAAACACCATCTTTTAGTTTTGACTGTTTTTTGACTGCTAGACAGATACTAGACCTATTCTTCTGTTGCAAAGAATTCAAAAAGACCACAACAGGTCAGAGTGTTTCTAACACTATGGTTTCCTATGTGAAAACTCTGATTTTCTCAGCCATGGCACCTTAGCTGAGAATCACTAGCCCAGAATAATGAAGTGGTTAAGTATGTGGGAGGCCCAGCAGAAATTTGAACCTCCATTTCATACATCAAAATTAAGCAGCCTAACTTACTTGACAACTCTAGGGTGAATAAAATTCCTGTCTGCCAGCCAGTTATTCCTACTATGCAGTCTAGAGGACCTTCAGACACTGATTTTGATACTATCTATGCAAGCCCTTACTCCTATGAATATTCCCATTCTTTTTTAAAGGAATCACTCATGTGAGTGAAGTTAGACATATGTGTAAGTCTTTGTGTGGTCAGAGTCTAAGGGAATACTGTATAGATTTTGGTAATGCTGTCTTCCATTATCTAAGCAATCATAAAGTTCTTTGATGTAACTTTATGAATTTTCAAAATTACTCAATAACTCTCTTGCTTTACTTAAGAGCACTTGACTGCTAAACACCTGTGAAAGTCTGCCTTAGGTATGTGGATGTATCATCTCTGAAAAGTATGTGGTAATTTACCAAATAATCATAAGATTATTACTTAAAACGAATGTATGAAAACAGTACAGAAGGATGCAAATACTGGGGTGATAACTGAGCAAAATTTGTACTGGAAGTTTGGAGGAAATCTTTTGACTTCTTGGGATCTAATATGTCAGGGATGAATAGTAAATGCAGAGAACCAATCCTCTGGAATCCTAACTAGAAAGTGTTGAGGCACATCCTGTAGTGACTTTTTAGCATCTGTAACATGTAAGTAATGCAGAAAGTCTACTTTGTTGTGATTCCTTGAACAGATTTACTCTTAAGCTTAGGTTTGATTATTCTGACCCAGACTTTTCTGAAAATGAGCCGAGGGTAGCACTGAACACAGAACTCTTAGTGGTTCTGTGTACTAAAGATATTTTTTTCATTCCCTTCAGCTCTTCCCTCCTTCCTTATACAATATAAGATATGGAATCCATTCCAATCAGAAAATCTTTTGAATGAGAACATGCTGTCATTTGTATCTTTTGTTGAACTCATCTTTAAAAGGTACTTGTGTTAAAATATCCTTCATGTTTGGTAATGTTGGAATGATGTTATAGCCACCTTGCTCCAGGAAATCATAGTTTCATAGTGCCTAGGGTCGGAAGGGACCTAACCAAATCATCTGGTCCAACCCCCTGCCCTAGGAAATATATGAGAGGCAAGGATTTTTGTGGGTAAGATCTTTTATTGGATCAACTGCATGGTTGGGATAGACTTAGACAAACTTTCAAAGATTAAAAACAGTTTGGGCTACGAAACTGGAGAAGAGGGGCAAACAAGCAAATAACAGGAGAAAGGATAGTCTGATTAGGGGAAGCTCAAAACCTTTCAAAAGGGAAGAGGGTTGTTATCACCTGTAGTATGAAGAATGATTATCTGGAGTCAGTTAGATTAGATATGCCAGAAATTCAGTGTTAGTGTTCATTTCAATTCCTAACCAAGGACTATAAAATTATATAGAAGGTAAAATTTAGACAGGGGAATAACATTAATAAAATGTATTTCTTTGGAGAAAATACCTCCAAATTTGACATTTCTACTCTACCTGTTAAATCAATTATTTCAAAACTTAAAAAATCATTCTTCACTGTGGCCTTCTGAATAACCATACTAATTAGCTGAAATGCAGGACCTCATAAACAACACAGGTCAGAATCCAGAACTTTGTACTATAAAAAAGCACCGGGGTCCTTTTAAAGTTATTTTTAATCAGCTTATAAATAATAATATGATCTCCTATTATATGAAGTTAGAAGTTTCAAATTAAATGGCTTTTCTATTAGAGTTGCATACCCCTCCCCCAACACACACACACACAAATCTAAACTTCTAGACACCTGAAAAGGTAATGGAGTATAAACTGTAATGAGGCACATAAGTTTTATTACTGACTGTAATCCAAGGATGAAGCTATTGAGCTAAGTTACAAATATAAGAAAGGAACTGCAGAATTTCTATGAACTGTATGTATATATTCAAAATATAGGCCCACAGAAAAGGCTGAAATCCCACCACAAGGCATTCAATCCTCAGCTTGGGAAAAAGCACAGAATTTCATACAGCAAGGTGTTGCATTCTGACCAAAGACTGTACATCGCTTCTAAATTTTTCAGCAACACTTGCTGAGGCAGTGAGTCCCAGTGATCCAATTCTGATATCCATCCAGGCAGCTTGGAGCCCAGCACTGAGCTGGTAAATCTGGTGTGGGGGAAGGGCTGGGAGGAGGGAAGGGGAGCGGGGGGGGCAGATAGAGGCCCCTACGGTAGGGAAGAGAGTGGGGCTGGGGCAGGCATTGCTCAGCCAGGGCAGGGCACAGGATGGAGTTATTAGTGACTCATCTGGGAGGTGTAGTGGGGGCAAAGAGCTCCCACCACTGCATGCACCCCAGGAGGACATGAGGGTGTGTGCCCTGGATCTGCACAGGGCAAGGGCAGGCTGCTGCTGCATGCTGGGGCCAGGGCGGTGCCAGGCTCTTCCTGGTGGGGGTTGGGCCAAGCTGAACTCAAGGCAGGAGGTAGCAGTGCTGAGAGCGGGGCTATGGGGGTACTACGGTGAATTTTGGGATGGCTGCAGCCCCCACCATAGCCCCCATCCCAGCACTGCAACAGCCTGCCTTGACCAGAGCCCTGCTCAGCCGCCACCAGGAATAGTCTGGCACAGCACCTGCCCCAGCCCATGTTTGCCCCATGTGCAGATACAGGGACACTCCCCACCGCCCATGCCCTCCTGGGGTGTATGCAGCAGTGGGAGCTGACTCCCATTCCCATGCCCCCCTTGAGCTGCAACTCCATCTTGTGCCCTGCCCCAGCTGAGCAGCCCCTACCCTTTCCCCACTCCCTCCTTCATTGTGGGGGCCTCTATCACTCCCTGCCCCATGCCCCTTCCCTCCCTGCAGCCCTTCTCCCACACCAGACTTACCAGCCTGATGCTGGTCTCCAAGCTGCCCAGCTGCATATTGGAATTGGATTGGTATAGGCTGATATGGCTCCTTAAAAAAAATCAGCCATTGGTATTGGCCCAAAAAAATCTATCAGTGCACCCCTAATAAAAATGGGCAAGGTTCTCTGGCCATACAAGGTAATTTTGAACTGCATAAACATTGTAAAGAGCATGTTAAAATTGCAAAGCCAAAGTTTTGGCGAATTCCTTGTCAACCAAAGAATTCTCAGCTCCACTTCTGCCTGTTGCAACTGTTGTGCCCACCCTGTACATTCAGGAAAAGCAAATGTCAGAAGCTTCTCTGGTCAGAGATTAATGACGCAAGTTGAAGCAGTTTGTCACCTTCTGTGACTCAATGGCCATTTTTATATATGCTCGGGGATGCAGTACCAGGTGATTTAATTAGTGAGCCATGTTAATTAGAAGTGCCTGTGTGTCATGTGTAACAGCATCCCCATGTGTCTTCACTCTGAAAAAAATGGCAGCTGGGCACTTCTAACTAAAGCTTATCAGCAAAGCTAACCGCACTTGATCATGCATCAGCAGATGCATGGCAAATAGAACCAGGGAGGTGATACTTCCTCTTTATGCGGCATTGGTCAGACCACAGTTGGAGTACTGTGTCCAGTTTTGGGCACTGTACTTCAAGAAGGATGTTGATAGACTCAAAAGAGTCCAGAGGAGGGCCATTTGTATGGTTAGGGGCTTACAGGACAAGCCCTGTGAGAAGAGACTGAGGGACCTGGACCTCTTCAGCCTCCGCAAGAGAAGACTGAGAGGTGATCTTGTGGCTGCTTACAAATTCATTAGGAGGACACAGCAAGGGATCAGATATGCTGTATTCACTAGGGCACCTCTTCAGGTAACAAGGAACAATAGTCACAAACTGACAGAGAGCAGATTTAGGCAAGATATCAGGAAAACCTTCTTCATGGTAACGGTGGTCAAAATTTGGAATGGGTGGTGCTTTCCCCTACCTTGGGGGCCTTTAAGAGAAGGCTGGATAGGCACCTGGCTGGTATCATCTGACCCCAGCACTCTTTCCTGCCTAGCCAGGGGGTCAGACTCAGTGATCTGTTAAGGTCCCTTCTGACCCTAGCATCTATTAATGAGTTTTATTTCAAAATGTCCCGCTGACATTTTTTCAATGTGGGGATGCTGATACATGTGGCATGGAAGGTTGCCAGAGCATGTCAGTTTCTGTGCTTCAGCAGACTCAATTAATCATGTTTGCTCTGATGGGCTGGATTCCCAGCCTGTTGGAGCAGGCTCCCTGAATGTCCATAGGAGCCAAATGAACTTAAATGATATCAGGAGGCCATAACCTTTGTGGAGTTAGGATGTAGTTGGGAGTTGAGCCTGTCCATTTGGGCAGTTGAGATAGGCTGAACAAAAACAAATCCATAAAAAAACCCCATAAATATGTTCCCAAATGCATGATAGGCAAGGATTTTGTGAATGTGTCTATTGGACCAACTGCATAATTGGGGTAGACATAGACAAGCTTTGTAGTAGGTTTGAAAAGATTCAGATAGGGTGGTGAAATTCTATCTCCAGGCTTTTGTGAATTTGGAATAAAAGTCTATATTTTTCAGGTCAGACCCATCCCTATTTTTAAGATACAGCTCTAACAGATAAGAAGAGCAAGTCATAGAGCAATTTAATTATTTTTGCTATTTACAAAATATTTACTTGCAATTTATTTATGCCTGGAAACATAATCCAGGTGATGAGGACAAATTCTGACTGAACTGATTTTGTAGCATACTGGTTCAGTTAAAAAAAAAAGGGTGGGGGGCGGGTCTAACTGCCATCCATATGATAATGACAGTCCGGGCCCAAATATCTTATTAGTAGAGATACTGGTTTTCTCTGATCAATCCTGCACCTCAAATTTTCAGATATAAAAAAGTAACCTAAAACCACATTTTTCCATGATTAAAATGAAATGCCACTAAGCATGCATGCATACACACACACACATACATACACACAGAGGTGTTCCACATTTTTCCATGATTAAAAAGAATTTCATAGATTTCATATGGCTGGAAAGGACTTCGGAGATCATCAAGTCCAACACCCTGCCCCAGGGACAGGAAGTCAGCTGTGGTCAAAGGATCCCAGCAAGATAAGCATCCAAACATTTCTTGAATGAGTCCAGAGTATGTGCCTGCACCACTTCTGGAGGGATTCTATTCCAGGTCTTGGGGGCTCGAACAGTTGAGAATTTTTTTCAAATGGTCTTGGAGGAGTTTGACTGTTCGTCCTTGTTTTTCCTTGGGGCACTCTGGTGAACAGACTCTCTCCCAGGTCCGGATGTGCATCCCTTATAAGCAGCCACCAGGTCCACCTGAGCCTGCACTTTTCCAGACTGAAGAGTCCCATGTCTCTCAGCCTCTCTTCACAAGGCCTGTTCTCTTGCCCTCTAATCATGGGCATGGCTGTCCTCTGGACTCTCTCAAGCTTCTCAACATCCTTCTTGAATTGTGGAGCCCAGAACTGCATGCAGTACTTCAGCTGCAGCCTCATCAAGGCTGAATGCAGCAGGAGGATGACATCCTGAGATTTACTTGATAAGCATCTATGGATGCAAGCTAGAGTTTTGTTTGCTTTACCAGCTGGAACATCGCATTGGTGGCTCATGTTCATCTTGTGGTCAGGCATCACCCCCAGTCTCTTTCAGTAGTGGTGCTAGCAAGTGTTACACTGTCAAGCCTGTAAGTATGCTGAGGGTTCCCAACCCCCCTGAGGTGGAGTACCTTGCATTCATCAGTATTGAACATCATCAGGTTTGTATCTGCCCACTTACTAAGTTTATCCAAGTCAGCCTGGATCATGAGCCTGTCCTCAGGTGTGGACGGTATGCCCCAAAGTTTAGTGTCATTGGCGAACTTAGCCAGTGTGCTTCTGACACCAATGTCCACATCATTGATGAAGATGTTAAAGAGTACCAGTCCAAGGACAGAGCCTTGGGGGATGCCACTGGTCATGGAGCACCATAATGATTCACTAGCATTGACCACTACTCTCTGGGTCCAATCTTGGAGCCCAGTTCACAGCCATCAGACTGTGGTGTAGCCAAGGCCACAGTTGGCCAATTTTTCCGTGAGGAAATCATGGGAAACCAGATCAAAGACTTTTTTAAAGTCTAGATATATGACATCAATCTCTTCTACCTTGTCCAGGTGATATGTCACCTGGTCATAGAAGATTACATTGGTCAGGCAAGACCTACCCATGACAAACCCTTGCTGGCTGTCCCTCAGGATGTTGCCCTCAGCCAGCTTATCCAGAAGGGTCTCCTTGATAATTTTCTCCAGAATCTTACCAGGGATTGAGGTCAAGTTGGTTGGCCTGTAATTCCAGGGATCTACTTTCCGCCCTTTCTTGAAAATCGGTACCACATTGGCCTTCTGCCAGTCTTCAGGTACTTCACCTGAGCACCACAAGTTTTTGACTATTTTTGCCAATGGTTGGGCTATGACACCTGCCAGCTCCTTGGGTATTCTAGGGTGTAATCTTTCAGGATCAGCTGACTTGAAGGTGTCCAGCATCTCAAGATGATCCTTTACTAGATCAACACCAATGCTGGGTATAAATACATCCTCACCCTGGCCGTCCCATGTCTTGCTAGGCAGAGTGGTCCCATTGGACCAATGAAAGACCAACATGAAGTACCCATTAAGCAGATTGGCCTTTTCCTGGGTGCCGGTTATGAGCTGTCCCAGTTGGTTCAGCAGGGGGCCAATGTTACCTTTGCTTTTTTTCCAACTCCCTACATATCTGAAAAAGGACTTTTTGTTATCCTTGATATGTGAAGCCAGATGGAGCTCAGTTGCAGCCTTGGCTTTCATAGTTTCATAGTTTCTAAGGTCAGAAGGGACCTGAGTAAATCATCTAGTCCGACCCCCTGCCATGGCAGGAAAGAGTACTGGGGTAAAACGACCCCAGCAAGGTGTACATCTAGCCTCCTCTTAAAGACCCCCAGGATAGGAGCCAGCACCACTTCTCTAGGAAGTTGGTTCCAGATCCTAGCCGCCTTGACCCTGAAGTAGCCCCTCCTGATATCTAGCCTAAATCTACCCTCTGCCAGCTTGTGACCATTATTCCTGGTCACTCCTGGTAGTGCTCGGGGGAACAGGGACTTCTCCAGTGCCTGCTGATCCCCACTGACTAGTTTGTAACAGGCCACTAGATCCCCCCTCACCCGTCTCTTGTGGAGGCTGAACAGCATCTTCATCGGTGACTTGGACGAGGGGGTAAAAAGCACCCTGTTCAAATTTGCTGATGACACTAAGATGTGGGGGGATGTGGGCATGCTTGAAGGGAGGAATAGGCTGCAATTGGACCTCGGGCCCACACTGTTCAGCAAGGCAGCAGCCCTAGATTTCAGGAGGGGGGACTTCAATGAGCTAAGGAGAATAGTTGGGGAAGCACTGAGGTCCCAGAGGGGAGTGGAGCCAGGTGTCCAAGGAGAGTGGTCGCTCCTTAAGGAGACTATCCTCCAAGCCCAAAGGGACGTAATCCCAACACGGATCAAAGGGAGTAGGAGGGCACACAGGAGGACCGAGCCCTGCGGAACCCCACTGCCCACATCCCTCCAAGTCGAAAATGACCCATCCACTACCATTTTCTGGGTGCAGCCCTCCAGCCAGTTGGCAACCCAATTGACTGTGTGGGTGTCAACACCATAGTCCCCCAGTTTCTTAATGAGAACAGGGTGAGAGATAGTGTTGAAGGCCTTCTGAAAGTCCAGGAAGACTAAGTCCACTGCTACCCCTGCATCTAATGATTTGGTGATCTGATCATAGAAGGCCACCAGGTTGGTCTGACAGGACCTGCCACTAATGAACCCATGTTGGTTGCCCCTAAGCATGACCTCCCCTGCTGGTCCCTCGTGGATATGTGCCAGAATAATTTTCTCAAAAAGCTTGCCCAGGATTGAGGTAAGACTAACTGGCCTATAGTTTCCAGGTTCTCCTTCTTCCCCTTTTTGAAGATGGGAACCACGTTGGCCCTCTTCCAGTCCTCTTCCAGTCCTCTGGCACCACATCAGAGTACCATGAGTGCTTGGTACTAGCTTGGTACCCCATGCCAGGGGTCCTGCAATGACCTCAGCCCATTCTCTTAGTACTCTAGGGTGGAGATCGTCCGGACCAGGTGACTTGAATACATCCAGTCCCTCCAGAAGTTCCCTAACTAGTTCCTAACTAACCCTTGGCCTAGATGTGCCTCCCCTGGTGCCTGAGGGGGGCCTAGTGGGGGAGTGATTGTACCGGTCCCTGCTTAGGAAAATGGAGGCAAAAAAATCGTTAAATATGTTGGCTTTGTTGTCTGGTGTGAAGACCAAATTTCCTAACGTGTCATGCAGGGGTTCCAAATTACCCTGAACTTTCTTTTTACCCCCTATGTATTTAAAAAAGGACTTCTTATTGTCCTTAATCCAGGAAGCTAGTCCCAGTTCCATCTCTGCCTTGGCCTTCCTGACTGCACCCCTAAATCCCCGAGCAACTGCAGTATAGTCATCCCTGGTGATGTCCCCTCCTTTCCATTGGGTGTAAGCCTCCTTCTTAGTAAGGAGACATTCCCGGATGCTTTTGGTGGACCATGGGGGCTTGTGTGCCCTCCTGCTCCCTTTGATCCATGTTGGGATTACCTCCCTTTGGGCTTGGAGGATCGTCTCCTTAAGGAGCGACCACTCTCCTTGGACACCTGGCTCCACTCCCCTCTGGGACCTCAGTGCTTCCCCAACTATTCTCCTTAGCTCATTGAAGTCCCCCCTCCTGAAATCTAGGGCTGCTGCCTTGCTGCAGGCCTTTGCCACCTTGTGCTGGATGGTGAATTCCAGCAGGCCATGATCGCTGTCACCCAGGTGGTCGAGCATCCGCAGCCCCCTCACCAGGTCATCTTCCGTGGCCAGCACCAGGTCTAACAAGGCGTCTCCCCTGGTGGGGCTGTGCATCTCCTGGGTTAGATGGAGGTCCTGCACTCTGGCCAAGAACCTACATGAGCATTCAGACCTGGCTGACTGTTCTTCCCAGCATATGTCCAGGAAGTTCAGGTCCCCCATAACTACCACATCCTTAGACTTCACTACCTCCATGAGCTGACTTAAGCTGACTTTCCTGATCTACTCCCTGCAGGTACAGACCAGTGCTGAGTAATTGTCCTTGGTGGTAATTCCAGCGTTCCAGCCTTTTTAAGTTTGTCTTTTGAGGCATAGGAGGTCCTCAAGTTCCCTGCTGAGCCGAGGAGGTTGCTGTGCCCTTTTGCTACCCTTCCTCCAGGATGAGATGGCTATCCCTTGTGCTGTCAGGATCACTCCCTTGTGGAGCAACTACTCCTCTTCCTGTCAAGTCGTGATCCCTTAGGGCCTCAAGAACGAAGCTCCTGAACTTGTCGAAGTCAGCTTTCCTGAAGTTGAGGACTTCTGTATTACTGACTGACTCGCAAGCTTTGCAATGGATAGTAAAGGTGATCAGCTCATGTTCACTATCACCCAGCTTTCCATCAATTCTTAGGTCATTGACTATGTCATCCCCTTTGGCCAGTACCAGGTCCAGCAATGCTTTACCTCTTGCCAGCCTATAGACTTTTTGGGTCAGGTAGAGCTCATCCACACATATGAGGAAACTTTGCAACTGATTGGATTTGGCCGAGTGCTCTTTCCCTAAGATGTCTGGGTAGTTAAAGTCTCCCATGACAACCATGCACCGAGAACTTGCAGCCTGAGCCAGTTCCCTGGCAAATTCCTGTTCCAGCTCTTGTTTCTGATTAGGAAGTCAGTAGTAGACTCCTACCATGCCACATTCCCCATGTGCCACATGCCACATTCCCCACGTATTTTAACCCCGAGAGCCTCCAGTCATCCTTCCTGGGTGCCAATGTCAATTTGCAAGGACATGTAACTCTCCTTGACATAGAGAGCTACACGCCCAGCCCTTTTATCTGTACAATCTCACCTGTACAGGGTATAGCCATCTATACCTTTGGCCCAGTCATAGTTGGAGTCCCACCCAATCTCTGTTATCCATATGAGGTCATAGTCATTCTTGTTTATTCCCCAAGCTCCTGGCATTGGTGTACTGGCAGGAAAGTGTCCCATTGGGGGCCCCTGCCTTCCCTACAGATCATTCTGGGGTGGGTTCCCTTAAGTGCCTTAGCCTGCTGGATTTACAAAGGTTGCCCAGTGGGCTTGTAGCAGCAGTAATTCCCCAAACCCCTAGTGGGCTTATTTTAAAGCCCAGTCAAGCAGGTCAGCCAGTCTGTCTGAGAAGAGCCTCCTCCCCAGAGGAATGAGGTGGAGGCCATCTCTCCCCAGCAGACCACTGCCTGCCTCACCAGAGTGGACTGTGATTGTTGAAGCTGAAGCTTTCATGATGGTACTAGTGCTGCAGTCTTTGGTTGACTACCTGGACCCATCTCTCCCTCTTCAAGCCATGACCCACAACCGGGAGGAGCGAGGAAAAGACCACCTGTGCCCCTAACCCCCTAAGCCCCACTCCCAGAGTCCTGTAGTGTCTCATAACCCAGCTGGGATTGCTCTGAGCCATGTCATTCATGCCCACATGGATAAGGAGCATAGGGTAATGGTTGGGCCCCTGGGAAGTAGCAGACCTCCTGAACTAGGTTACTTTTTTCTTTTTATTTCCAGTCTAAAACTTCCTTCTAGGAGTTTATGATCATTGCTCCTGGTTAGCCCCTGGGGCACTTTGGTGAATAGTTGTTCACCTAGTCCCCAATATATTTGTAAACTGGCACCAAATCACCCCAAAGTCTCTGCTTTTCTAAGCTGGACAGTGCCATATCCACCAGCCTTTCCTCGTATGGCTTGCTCTTCAGGCCTCTAATCATACAAGTGGATCCTCTCTGGACTCTCTCAAGCTTCTCCACATCTTTCTTGAAGTATGACACCCAGAACTACTCCAGCTGTGGCCTCAGCAGTACCGAGTAGAGCAGAAGAGTAATTGCCTTAGTTTTGCTTTAGATGCATTAGTTGATGCATGCCAGCCTATTGTTTGCTTTGCTAACTGTAGCATCACACTGGTGGCTGATTCATTTTCTAGTCAATTATGACCTCCAGGTCCCTTTCAGATGCTAGCTAGCATAGCACCACCAAGCCTGTAAGTTTGTTGCAGATTTTTTCTCCCCAGATGGACCACTTTATATTTGTCAGTGTTGAACAGCATCTGGTTCTGGTGCGTCCATCTAACTAAACTGTCTAGGTCTGCCTGGAGTGTTAGCCTACCCTGATGCATGGCCACACTTCCCCACAACTTAGTGTCATTGGTTTGACTTTGCCATTGTACTTTTTACTCCACATCCAGATCCTTGATGAATATTTTGAAAAGCATTGGTCCAATTATCAAACCTTGGGGGACCCCACTGGCTACCTTCCACCAGGTCGATGCAGATCTGTCTATTAGTATTGTATGGGTCCAACCCCACAACCAGTTTCTCACCCATCTGACAACTGAATTGTTGAGCCCATAGTCCCCTAGTTTTATCTTGAGAGCCTCATGGGACACCAAGTCAAAGGCTTTCCTAAGGTCCAAGTATATCATGTCAATCTCATCTCTCTTATCCAGGTGGTGAGTAACCTGGCCATAGGAGGAGATGAGGTTAGTCAGATATAGTTTCATAGTTGGTAGAGTTGGAAGTGACCTGAGCAGATCATCAAGTCCAAACCCCTGCCATGGGGAATCCTCTAGTGTGCCCACTTCTACCCACATCCTCTAGTGTGCCCACTTCTCCCCACATCTTAGTGTCATCTGCAAATTTGAACAAGGTGCTTTTCATCCCCTTGTCCAAATCACTGATGAAGTTGTTGAACAGTGCGGGCCTGAGGACCGAGCTCTGGGGAACCCTACTGTCTACATCCCTCCAGGTCAAAAATGACCCATCCACCACCACTCTCTGGGTGCAGCCCTCCAGCCAATTGGTGACCCATCTGACCGTGTAGGCATCAGCACCACAGTCACCTAATTTTTTAATGAGAATGAGGTGAGAGACAGTGTCAAAAGCATTCCTAAAGTCCAGAAAGACTATGTCCACTGCAACACCTGCGTCTAAGGATTTTGTGACCTGGTCATAGAAGGCTAACAGGTTGGTCTGACATGACCTGCCTCTAATGAATCCATGTTGGTTTCCCCTAAGTATAATCTCCCCTGCTGGTCCCCCGTAGATGTGCACCTGGATAATTTTCTCAAAGAGCTTCCCCAGGACCAAGGTAAGACTAACAGGCCTATAGTTTCCTGGGTCCTCCTTCCTCACTTTTTTGAAAATAGGGACAACATTGGCCCTTCTTCTGTCCTCTGGCACCTCACCAGAGCACCATGAGTGCTCATAAAGCTGTGCCAGGGGTCCTGCAATGACCTCCACCAATTCCCTCAGCACTCCGGTCTGGAGATCATCAGGACCTGATGATTTGAACATGTCTAGTCCCACCAGAAGTTCCCTGACTAGGTCCTCACTGACCCTGGGCCTGGCTGTGCCTCCCCTTAGACTCTTAGGGATCCCAATGGAGGGGATGACCTGGTCCCTGCTCAGAAAAATGGAGGCAAAGAAACTATTAAAGAGATTAGTTTTGTCATCTGGTGTGACCACCATATTTCCTAGCGTGTCCTGCAGAGGCCTCACATTGCATGGTACACTCTTTTTACCCGCTACATATTTAAAAAAGGACTTTTTGTTATCCTTAATCCAGGTTGCTAGTCCCAGTTCCATCTCCACCTTAGCCTTCCTAACAGCTGCCCTACAATCTTGAGCCAAGGAGGTATAATCCTCCCTGGTGATGGCCCCTCACTTCCATTGGGTATACGCCTCCTTTTTAGCTTTCAGACATTCCTGGATGCTTTTGGTGAGCCATGAGGGCTTTTGAGCACTCTTTCTCCCTTTGATCTGTGTTGGGATTGTCACCCTTTGGGCTTGGAGGATCGTCTCCTTTACCTACTGTCATGATGCAAGATCCTTAGGGGTGGCTGCGATGACCTTGGTGGGTCTGTGACCATGGGTGCCCTCTTATCTCACCTGCCATGTCTTTGGAAAAATAACTCGGGAAGTTGCCGATGAGCCTTTGTTTAGTTTCAGTAAGTGAGGACTTACTTAAGCTCTCTGATCTGTAGGCCCTTTGTGAGGCCTTTCGTCAGGATGGTGCTGCATGAGACACCTCAGGCCTTATGGGCCAATTAAGTGGCTCCAACTACTCCTTTACCATGCCCCATGGCTTGTAGGTGTTACATTGCTTTTATACTCTGTTGGGGCCTTGGCCTACTTGGACTCCGCCCCTTTGATATAGCTAGGCCTTCTAGCCTACACTCACTGTGCTGGGCCCTGCTTTGAGGCACTAGCCCACAAACTCCTTTTATTACTGGTCCCCTGGCCCTTGCAGCTCACCCCCCTCTGGCACTGGGCTCTCTGCAGCCCCAGAGACTGCATCCCTCTGGTGCTGGGGCTATACACAATCCTGTGCCCCCAGTGAGGCCTCCTCCTCCCCAATTACCTCAGCCTGATCCACCAGAGGAATCAATAACACAAATTTCAGCCCCTGGGCTACAACATAACATTCATAATAAAGGCAGCACTCTGCTTCTTTAAGACAGCCAACTCCCCAATACAATACCAGCCCCTTTTATTTTTGGGCACCTTCTGAGCCCCTAGAGTCTTACTGTGTTTGGAGGTAGCAAAGCAGGCAGTCAGATGCATGGGGCTGCTCTCTTGTGCAGGAGCTTCTTCTCCTGCCAGTTGCCAAAGAGAGAATGACCCCTGGCCAGTCTCAGCCCTGAGCTTATATGTGCCCTGGGCTCTGACTCCTTCCGATCAGCTGCCTGCCTGCACGGTGCCAGCTAATTTTCTTGTTAGTCTGTTACTTAGGCAAGCTGCAGCTGTGGGGCTTTCTGTAGCCTGCCAGGCTCCTTTGCTAAGTTTCTGCTCTTAAATGTGCAGGCACCCCTAGGTGCCCTGAGATACCTACCCATGACAAAACCATGTCAGCTGACTTTCAGAATTTTGCCTTCTACTAGTTCATTGTATATGGACTCCTTGAGAAATTTTTCAAGGATTTTTCCTGGGATTAAGGTCAGGGTTCTCTCTCCTCCCCTTCTTGAAGATGGGCACAATGCTGGCCCTCTTCCAGTGTTCTGGGTTCTCTACTGAGTGCCATATATTTTCAAAGAGGTTCGCCAGTGGTCCTGCAATGACTTTGGCTAGTTTGTTCAGCACTCTCGGATGGAGTTCGTCTGGTCCTGCTGACTTACAGATATCCAGAGTCTTTAGCTGTTCTTTCACCAGCTCTGCATTGACTTTTGGTAGGTGATGATCTCCACTGTGACTATTCTGTGTCATATTTGCATTTGACCGGCTGGTGGAATATAGATGTGAAGTACTCATTCAAGAGTTCAGTTTTCTCCTTGGTGTCAGTGATCAGATGTCCAGATGCATTAAGCAATGGTCCCACTTTTCCATTGGTTTTCCTCCTGTTACCTATGTACCTACACAAGGACTTCTTATTGCCCTTGATTTCAGTTACTAACCTGAATTCAGTCACCTTTGCTTTTCTAATCTGTCCCCTACAGGTGTGGGCCATCTTATATAGTTCTCCTTGGGGCCTCTTCCAAGATTCTATCATTGGTATGCCTCCCTTTTCTTTTTCAAAAGAACTGCAACTTCCCTATTGAGCCAAGATGGCCTCTGGGCCCCTGTGCAGGTATGGGCAACTTCTGTGCATGGGGGATTGTGTCCTTGAGGAACAACAACTCTTCAGCCACATTCTGTCCCTGTGGTCCATGATGCTGTAGGGAATTACTCACTAAAGTCCTTAGCTAATTGAAGTCAGCTTTTTTAAAGTTAAGAATTTGTACCTTACTGACAGATTTCCCATCCCTATGATGGACAGTGAAAGTCATAGTGTCATGGTCACTGTCGCCTAGGTTACCCTCTATTGTCAGATCACTCACCAGTTTGTCTCCCTTTGCCTAAACTAAATTTAGGAGCACATTTTCTCTGGTCAGCCCATGTACCTCCTGAGACAGGTAGAGCTCATCGATACAAGTCAGGAATCTACGTGACTAGTCAAATCTGGCTGATTGTTCTTCCTAGGAGATTTCTGGGTAGTTAAAGTTACCCATGATGACCATATTCCATAGTCTCACAGCCTCTTCCAGTTCTCTGGAAAATTCCAAATCTAGCTCCTCATCTTGATTTGGAGGTCTATAATATATTCCTATAGTTAGGTTTCTTTCACCACGTCCTGCCCCATATCTTGACCCAGAGGGTGTCAAGTCACCCTTTCTTAGCAACAATTTCAGCTTCCAAGGAGGTGTACTGCTCCTTTACATATAGATCTATACCTCCACCCTCTTTTCCAATCCCTCCTATGCGGGGTGTAGACCTCTAAAGCTATGGTCCAATCATGGGTAGAGTCCCACCAGTTCTATGATATCCCTATGATATTATAGACCTTGCTGGAAAGCAGGAGGACCAGTTTCTCCTGTTTGTTCTCCATGCTCCTAGGGAACAAATGCTGCCATGCTCCCCATGCTTCAGCAAAAGTTCCCATGCTCCCCATGTTTCAAATTTGCACCACCGGAGAGTTCTGTTTGCTCCCAACTCTTGCTCTGTGAATCTATAACAGTAGTAGTTTGAAACACTGATGGGGAAATTAGCAGTTTTGCTAGACTACCAACAAGGGTTTCACTGTTGTCATTAGAGCTATGAACCAATCAGAAGCATTCAGATGAATCTGTGAAAGAAATTGTAGATTCAAGGCATTTCTGTGGTGCAGTATATCTTGGAGCTTATTTATAACAGACTCTTAAGAGCTAGGAATACTTTCACCCATGGGGAACCACTCCAGAAAAATATGAAATTGCCCACAAAAATATGGCCTGAAGCTTTCTGCCTGTATTGTAAATTTGAATTTCTGTCTGGATCGTGGATAATGATGGGTTTACATTTCAGTTTTTGACAGCAGTAAATTCAATGCACTGGTATACTAGTACAATGAGCCATCCTTTTCGCTCTTAAAATATGTAATCAATATATACGAGCATTTATTTTTGTATTGAAGTACATAAAATTATGGTGTTATTGGGTATTCAGTATATACAAAAGTATGCATACATGCACCTAAAGAATTTACAATGTGGATTCACCACACACATTGCAGAGGGGATTGTGACAAAAATCAACACCTATTTCATATAAAAGAAACCAAATAAAATGCAATAGAGATTGTTCCACCAATGTGGTTTAAAAATAAAGGAAGATGTATAGACTGGTAAAATAACAGGGTTGGTACAACTCACACAATAAATATATTTTAGGTCTTTGAAAATGATATATATAGGAAAGTTACACTAATAACACAGCAATGAAAGGAAGCATACTTAAAAATGTACTACGGTACAGAAAGAATGGTCCTATAGAATGATACTATTTAATTATGATAGTCAACATGGATTTATCAACAAAGAAGGAGAAGTTATATCTAATAAATCTCTTAGATTTATTTGAAGTACTGTAACATATTTTTGAAATGCAATTTTCCCCTGAGACCCTTAGAAAAGGCTGGATGACAGAATTACAGAGATACACAGATGAAATAGGACAAGGGAAATGTATGCTCTAAATTATTACTTTAAGACTGCATCTCTAGAACTTGAGCTTGTGATGACACTATCAAGTGACTTTTCATGAAAACATAAGTGTCATACTGGGTTAGGCAAATGGTCCATCTAGCTCAGTATCCTATTTCCAACAACTGCAGGTTGATACTTTAGAAGTACCTGTGCGGAGCATGTGTAGTGTAATCTGTTCCCTGCATGATATGATGAAATTATTGAACCACATTTATTTATAGATCTAAATTAATAAGGAAAACCCATAAAAATAAACAAATAAAGCAAATGAAAATTAGTAATGACCTAACACCCCTGACACCAACCATTGTCACTATATCTAATAATATATATATCCCTGACTCTTGTTTATAATAGCTCGCAATCAACCTGTCCTCCAGGAATTTAGCAAATCTCTTTTTGAACCTGGTTATATCAGCTTCCTCAAATGAGAAGAATATCATACAAAAGCAAATAAAATAGCAAGTAACAATTCTTTGCTATGTGAAGTACTTGGTAAAGTGGACCAAATTTTATTAGAAATAAATATGAGATACTGCATTATAAAAATGCAACTCAGGCTTTATCTTTTCAGTACAGTCTACATGTTACGACTGGAGCAAGGAAAGATCCTCAGGAGATCATAGATGAGATATTACTGTATCTCTATCACAAATTGGCTCCAGTAGCTTCCATAAAATTCTTTTTGATTATCCAGAAGTTATCCCACAGGAGATATGTTACTTCTTACAATTTTCAGTAACTTGGAAAAAAACCCTTTTTTTTAACCTGAAAAAAGGCTGTTAGTCCCAGTTTCTTACAAAAAAAAAAAAATCAAAACAACCATTTCCTGTTTTGGTGCAACTAATGTGTTTGTTTTCATTTTGGGTATTGCTTTGTGTTTGTTATTTTTTACTTGTGAAAACCTTATTTCCACCACGTTTTTCCATGTTGCAATATTTTACATTAAAAAAGATATTGTTCTATTTTGATTTTTTAGAAATGTGTTATGTTATGCCAGTCAGTCTACACATTCACCAGAGGAAACCTACATCACATTTAGATTTGTTACAGGAAGCAATAGCTGGATTTTTTTCCTAAAATAAGAAATAAGGACACTTTGGGTTAGGAGCATTTCAGACTGAGGAACTATATAGTCTGCAGTTACACTGTAAATTTTATGTACCAGTTACATGAAATACTTAGAATGCAGAAATAACAGATTCCAGCCTTCTAAAATGAGAGCCTTTGATTTTTTTTTAACAAAATGTACTTCACAATACCTCCACAAAACAAGAATCAAGCCCTTACACTGTTAATAAACAGTGAAGGTCACTCACTGTATTATCACTGTATTATCACTATCTGACTGTATTATCACTATCAAATTATATGTAACATGACATAAAGAGCAGATTTAGTAATTCCCCAAGCCCTTACTTTGGTTGACTGTTGTGACTGTTTATTTCTTTTATCACTATCTTAGATGGAGTTCTCTTACTGCCATTAATGACTAGTAAGCTACCATGAACTAGTTCCATTTACCAACAGGAACAGGCATACACATAGGCAATTACCACTGAACAGCTGATGCTCTGCAAATACCAACCCTTGTTTACCTCACAATAAGCTATTTGCCCATGTCTGTACCAGTGGCAGGTTGTTTGTCCTTTGCAAGCAAAGATGACTGGATCCAGTGGGTGGGGGAAAGAAGAAGAGAGAAAGGAAGTGGGAAAGAAAAAGGGAGGGAGAAAAGAGAAAGGGGAAAGGGAGAAAGAAGAGAGAAGAAGAGAAAGAAGGGGGATGGAGGCTAGGTTAAATGGGTACGCAGGTGACTTACAAGCCCAATCTTTGCCCTGAACTATCTGCTGTAGTAGGGGGAGGAGAGAAATGAGGACAGGACATGAGAGGCCCTCATTTGCCTGGCCATGCGCTTCCTCACTGCCTCTACTGTGCACTGCTACTCGAAAGCCAGTGCTCTGCTCTGGATCTATGACCTCCAGGATGGATGGTTACGTGCGATTTGCTCCCACAACTCCAGGTCGATGCCAAAACTCTTTAGGGACATCTTTAGGGTGTCCTTGTACTACTTCTTGGGTCTGCTGTGAAAGTGTACTCCATTTGACAGTTCACCACAGAAGATTTTCTTTAGCAGGAAAGTGTTGGGCACTCGTGACAGGTGGCTGGACCATCTTAGCTCCACTAGTTTCAGTAGGGTGTGGATACTGGGGAGAGCTGATCTTCTGAGTACCTCAGTATCCATACTCTTGTCCTACCACTTGATCTTTAGTATCTTTTGCAGGTAGGACAGGTAGAAGTGGTTTAGTTTCTTGGCATGACGCTGGTTGATGGTCCAGGTTTTGCAGGCGTAAAGGAGGGTCGGGAGAATGATGGCTTTGTAAACCTTCAGTTTCGTGGACATTCTGATGCCTCTGTGGTTCCAGACTGAACACTGGCATAAATTTATATGAAATTGCAAATATCAATATCTAAATACCCTTCAGTAACCTACTACAATACAAAAAGAAAACCCCTGCAATTGCATACCCCTTGTGGTTACCTACCATCCCATACTGGAACAAATCAGAAGAATCATCAAAAAACTTCTGGCTATACTTGGACAAAAAAGCAGCCTTTCCACACCTGCCTTTAAAATAACCCCTGACCTTGCCCAAATCATCATCAAAAGCAAACTCTCCACTGCCTAATGGACATCAACTGGGACAGTTTTGCCTTGGCAAGAAATGCTTAGTTTGTCAGTACATCTCCATTACCACTACTATCAACACTCCCCATAGCAAAACTATGATAATCCATGGTTCCTACACATGTCTTTACCAAATTGTGATATACCTGATCCAAAGCACCAGGTGTCTTCATGGGAACTACATGGGTGAAACTAAGCAGCAACTACACACCAGAATTAACTGTCATGGAAAAAATATAAAGGGTAGAGACATATGCACATCATTAGAAGTACAATTCTCACAGAACAACCACTCTCTGTCTGTCCACTATCCTCTTGCTCAAGGGAGCTACCTAACATCTTTAAAAATAAAACTTGGAAGACAAATTCATAAGCTGGCTGGACACTAAGAAACAAAGACTAAACATTGATATTGGTTTTATGGCACATTATATTTTACCCAACTCTTGAATTCTTTACACACATGAAAAGTGAGGCTAACCCTCCCCCCTTTTAAGAGGCCTTGATCTCCTAATAATCAGCTTCTTTTCTTATGATAATTGTTCATCTGTTGCCCCTGATATCAGAAGAAAGGTAGCAAGTAAAAAAGAAAAATCATGGCAGATAGAAAACAACCATGGAATCCATTCTATGGTCACACAGAAGTAATTAAATGGTTTAAAGCAAAAAAGAGTTTATTGACCAGTGTTGGAGATGACAGTTGACAGGGCATGACTGAGATTCTGAAAAGCATGATTATGTGCAATCAGGTGCTCTGAAATGGACCTGGATGGCCTTTCCAGACAGGCTGATCTAAACTGGCCAATATGATGATGCCCAAATCACCTGGAAACACACACTGAAATATCAAAACCAAACATGATCAAATGGAGCTCCACTCCTTCTGTTCTTCAGTAATTCTTCTCAGTCAAGGTTGATGATCTTCCACAGTTGCCTTATCTGTGTTTCCAAAGATGGCTGATTGCAACAGACTCTTGCAACTCAGGTACATTTTTCCATGTGAGATGGGTGCCTCCAAACTCTTGATTTGATCCTCAACATACTTTTTTGGCCACTCCTGCTTTTCCATCTCCTGTTGTCATTGTAAGGTTTCAAACTAGTGGGATCCTTCCAGCGGACCCTTCCTCCTTTTGGGGTAGTCCGGAGCAAGAATCTCCCACAAGTTGATGTTGAATGTTTTTAAGTTGTTCTTGAGGATTTCCTTGAAACTCTTTTTCTGTCCTCCTTCTGAGCATATGCCTTGACTGTGCTGGGAGAATAAAACTTGTTTCACGAGTTTGGAGTTGGACATTTAAATGACATGACCAGCCCTGCAAAGGTGATGTTTGATCATAGCATCAATGCTTGTGGTGTTTCCTTGTAAAAAGACACTAATGGTGGTATGTCCATCTTCCCACTGGATTCAAAGGATCTTTCTCAGGCAGCGTTTGATGGTACTTCTCCAAAAATTTGAGGTGTCTCCTGCACGTTGGCCATGCTTTGTACAGTAAGGTGGAGATCACAACTGCTTGATAAACCATGAGCTTGGTTTCAGCTCTGATGTGATCTTTTAACACCCATTTCCTCCGGTATCTGAAGGCTGCACTTGCACACTTAGGTGATGTTGAATTTCTTCATGGATGACAGCATTCTGTGAGAGATGACTTCAAAGGTATAGGAAATACACAGCTTTCTCCAGAGTCTCATCACAAATCAGAATTCCCAGAGCTAAGGACTACTCATTAAGTGCTTGTTGATGGAGGACCTTATCTTCTAAATGTTAAGCATCAGTCCTGTTTTCTCACAGGCCTCAATAGGACATCAACAGATGCCTGAAGGTCTACTTCCAAGTAAGCACACACTACAGCATCAGCAGCATACTGGAGCTCACTGATTAAGGTTGGGATGGTCCTGATTTCAGCTCAGAGTCAGCTAAGCTTAAACAGCTTACCATCCATTGGGTAGTTTAACTCCATTTCAGCTGGAAGCTTGTTGGTGGTCAGATGTAGCGCTGTGGTAAGGAATATCATGTGCTACATCTGACCACCAACAAGAGTGTTGGAGCAATGATATAGCCTTGCTTAACTCCCATCTTAGCCTCAAAGGGTTTTGGCAAACCATTACTGAGAACTTGCACTCACATACCATCCTGCATCAGACAAAGAATGGTGATTATCAAGCAGTTTCGAGATGTGAGGTGTCCTTGAACTGAGATGAAACATGAATTGGAAAAATGGGCCTTTATTTTATAAGTCACAAATGAAGACAAAGACAAATGAAGGAAAAAGAGGGAGGTCTGCTGGGTCATGGGGTTCAAGTCAGGGCCCCTTGCTTTCAAGATCTCAGATGACCTTGGTGCAGCTGGCCAAGACCCTAGTCCCAGACCTGGTCAACGGCTCATAGGCTATTTAACAATTAAGTACAAACAGTTAACAATGGGGAATTGTGTCTGTTGGGTCACGAGGTTCAAACTAAGCTCCCTTGCATTCAAAACTACCCTGTGAGTAGTCTTGGGGTGGCTGAGTTTAGTTCTAGTCCCAGACCTGGTAAACAGCTCATGGTTAGGTATTTTTAGATTATAGATAAGGTTGTGAGACAAACAATAACAAAACAGAAAATCATAGCTACAATAAAAACCAAGGCAAATATATCTAATTCACTTAATTCAATACACATGCTACATCTTGTGAAACAAAAAAGAGGAAGGAGAGAGAAAGGAAAAAAGGGAAGTTAGTTAAATAATACTTACTGCCCAAAGCAAGTCAACAAAAACAGAAGCATTGCTGATACGTAGTTTCATAGTTTCTAGGGTCGGAAAGGACCTGAACAGACCATCTAGTCCGACCCCCTGCCATGGCAGGAAAGAATACTGGGGTCAAACGACCCCAGCAAGATGTGCATCTAACCTCCTCTTAAACACCCCCAGGGTAGAAGCCTGCACCACTTCTCTTGGAAGTTGGTTCCAGACCCTAGCCGCCCTGACCGTGAAGTAGCGCCTCCTGATATCTAACCTAAACCTACCCTCTGCCAGCTTGTGACCGTTATTCCTGGTCACTCCTGGCGGTGCTTGGGGGAACAGTGACTCCCCCAATGTCTGCTGATCCCCCCTGACTAGTTTATAACAGGCCACAAGATCCCCCCTCAGCCTTCTCTTGTGGAGGCTGAACAGGTTCAGGTCCCATAGCCTCTCCTCATAGGGCCTGCCCTATTGTCCCCTGATCATACGAGTGGCCCTCCTCTGGACCCTCTCCATGCTGTCGACATCCCTCTTGAAGTGTGGTGCCCAGAACTGGACGCAATACTCCAGCTGTGGCCTGACCAGTGCCGCATAGAGGGGGAGGATCACCTCTTTGGACTTCCTCAAGATGCATCTGTGGATGCATGACAAGGTGCGGCTGGCCTTCCTAACTGCCTCTCCACGCTGCCAGCCCATGTTCATCTTGGAGTCAATGATGACCCCCAGGTCCTTTTCCGCCTTCGTGCTGACAAGAGGGGAGTTCCCCAACCTGTAGGTATGGTGCCGGTTGTTCCTCCCGATGTGCATCACCTGACACTTGTCTGTATTGAAACCCATCCTATTCTCATCCGCCCACCCTTGTAACCTGCCTAGGTCTGATTGTAGCCTGTTGCATCCTTCCAGTGTGCCCACATCCCCCCACATCTTAGTGTCATCAGCAAATTTGAACAGGGTGCTTTTTACCCCCTCATCCAAATCACTGATGAAGCTGTTGAACAGTGCGGGCCCGAGGACCGAGCCCTGTGGAACCCCACTGCCCACGTCCTTCCAGGCTGAGCAGGACCCATCCACTACCACCCTCTGAGTGCGGCCCTCCAGCCAGTTGGCAACCCATTTGACTGTGTGGGTGTCTACACCACAGCCCCCCAGTTTCTTAATGAGAACAGGGTGAGAGACAGTGTCGAAAGCTTTTCGGAAGTCCAGGAAGACTATATCCACTGCTACCCCTGCATCTAATGATCTGGTGATCTGATCATAAAAGGCCACCAGGTTGGTCTGACAGGACCTGCCACTGATGAACCCATGTTGGTTGCCCCTAAGCATGCAGTCCCCTGCTGACCCCTCCTGGATGTGTGCCAACATAATTTTCTCAAACAGCTTGCCTAGGATCGAGGTAAGACTAACAGGCATATAGTTTCCCGGGTCCTCCTTCCTCCCCTTTTTGAAGATGGGGACCACGTTGGCCCTCTTCCAGTCCTCCGGTACCTCACCAGAGCACCACGAGTGTTCGTAAAGTTGTGCCAGGGGACTTGCAATGACCTCGGCCATTTCCTTTAGAACTCTAGGGTGGAGATCATCCAGACCGGCTGACTTGAATACGTCCAACCCCTCCAGAAGCTCCCTAACTAAATCCTCGCTAACCCGTGGCCCAGGTGTGCCTCCCCCAGGGCCCGAGGGGGGCCCAGCAGGGAGGTGGCTGTTCTGGCCCCTACTTAGGAAGATGGAGGCAAAGAAATCGTTAAACATATTAGCTTTGCCGTCTGGTGTGACGACCAAGTTTCCCATCGCGTCCTGCAAGGGCCCCACATTACCCGGGACCTTCTTTTTACCCCCCTGTATTTAAAAAAGGACTTCTTACTGTCCTTAATCTGGAAAGCTAGTCCCAGTTCCATCTCTGCCTTGGCCTTCCTAACTGCCCCCCTACATCCCTGAGCAACTACAGAATAGTCCTCCCTGGTGATGACCCCTTCTTTCCATTGGGTGTAAGCCTCCTTCTTAGCAAGGAGAGATTCCCGGATGCTTTTGGTGAGCCCCGGAGGCTTGTGTGCTCTCCTGCTCCCTTTGATCCTCATTGGGATTACCTTCCTTTGAGCTTGGAGGATCGTCTCCTTAAGAAGCGACCACTCTCCTTGGATACCTGGCTCTCCTCCCCTCTGGGACCTCAGTGCTTCTCCAACTATCCTCCTTAGCTCGTTGAAGTCTTCCCTCCTAAAATCTAGGGCCGCTGCCTTACTGCATGCCTTTGCCACCTTGCGCTGGATGGTGAATTCCAGCAGGCCATGATCGTTGTCACCCAGGTGGTCGAGCATCCGCAGCCCCCTCACCATCACTAGGTCCAACAAGGCATCTCCCCTGGTGGGGCTGTGCACCTCCTGGGTTATATGGAGGTCCTGCACTCTGGCCAAGAACCTACGTGAGCGGTCAGACCTGGCTGACTGTTCTTCCCAGCAGATGTCTGGGAAGTTCAGGTCCCCCATGACTACCACATCCTTAGCCTGCACTACCTCTGTGAGCTGACCAAAGAATTCCTTGTCAAGCTCTTCTCCCTGGTTGGGAGGTCTGTGGTAGACTCCCACCATTAAGTCTCTTTCCCCTTGACTGCCTTGTACTCTAACCCAAAGCACTTCAGAGTGCCCCTCCCCTGACTCCTTGCTAATTGTCGAGGATGTGTATTCCTCCTTAATATAGAGAGCCACAGCCCCACCTCTCTTTCCTATCCTGTCCCTCCTGTACAGCCTATAGCCCTTGACATTCACCGCCAATCATGCGTTGAGTCCCACCACATTTCTGTAATCCCCACTATGTCCAGGCTGGTGTCAGCCAGCAGGAGGGTGAGTTCCTCCTGCTTGTTGCCCATACTACGAGCGTTTGTGTAGGGGCATTTGAGGCCTCCTGTGGGTTTGTGTACTGACCCCCTAGTCCCAGCGTTACCCTGGCCCCTATCTCTTGCCTGTTTATTCACTTTGCTCATTGGTCTGGGCTGGGCTGTGGTTCTGGGTGCTGTTTGGTCTGGCAGTCTGATGTTTCCTCCGCCCTCATCTTCGTCTTCCCCCGCCAAGCCTAGTTTAAAGCCCACCGGAGGAGGTCCGCCAACCTATAAGAGAACACATGCTTACCTTTAGGGGAAAGGTGGAACCCATCCCATCCCAGCATGTCTCTTGTCATGATGTGCTGGTCTTGGCTGAGGAAGCCAAAGCCCTCCTCAAAGCACCATTCCTGTAGCTGTCAGTTGGTCTTCACGATGCACATTTCATGCCGTCTGCCTTGTCCACTCACTGGCAGGATAGAAGAGAAAACCACCTGTGCGCCCATCTCCTTCAGCACGCACCCCAGAGCGTGGTAATCCTCCATGAGGCAATCAGGGCTCCTCCTGGCCGCATCGTTAGTGCATGACTCAGTTTAATAACATGTGAGGACCCTGTGGAACCGCCACTCTGAGGAGGGGAATCGCGGAGAGTTGGGGTGATCAGTCCCTTCTCCTAGTGACCTGGATTTCGATGATGTCAGTCTGGTCTCAAGAACTCTCCCTGTCTTTTGTGTGAAGGGGCTTATGTATGTATAGGTAGCCAATTGTTTTGTGCCGTGCCATTTGTTCCCTTTTTTGGCAGAATGTGGAAGTTCTCTATGTGCTTTTTGTTTGTGCCTGATAAGGTATATTCTCGTACATCACTTGCGATGGCGTACGGGTCTACGCAGGCTTCCCGTCGTGACTTGTAAACACCCAGAAGCCTTTTAGGCTTAGCTGTGCATTGCTGAGACGGCCTGGCCATTCATCCAGGTTTCAGGATGTGACAGTGATGAATTTTAGTAGGCATCTATACCACACAAGTACCAAAGTTGAAGGGTTTCATGAGTTTAAAAGGAAGTGTAGAGAAGTTTGTTCTTCTTGACTTTTTTTTTTGTAGCTGGCAAGCTGTGAAGATTATGTCAGTTTTTCTTCTTGATGCCCTAAATCTGAAGTAAGATTGCAGGAGGAGATCTTCAGCAAGTGGAAGGAGATGGTTCAGGATGGTTCTCAAAATGATCTTCCCTGTGGTGGACAGCAAGGCTATCCTTATGTAATTTCCACAGTTGAGCTTGTCTTCTTTCTTGAAGATTGTCACAATCATGGTGACCCTAAGGTCATCTGGGATTTCCTTATCATTCTAAATCTTTAAGATGAGGGCATGGAGCTATGATATAAGCTCCTCTCCCCCCACTTATGGAGATTTTGGCAGGGATTTCATCAACTCTAGATAATTTGTCATTCTTTATCTTCTTAGTTGCTTTCCTTACCTCATTAAATGTTGGAGAGATTCTGAGATCATCTCTAATTGGATGTTGTGGGATGAAGTTGAGAACACTCTTATCAATAGCAGAGTCTCAATTGAGAAGGTCTTCAAAATGCTCCTTCCAATGGGCATTGATGGGTTCCCTTTCCTTGATCAGGTCTCTTCCATCCTTAGGACTCAAGGGGTTTTGTCCCTGAGTGCTTGGACTGTAGCTGGGCTTTGCTGGCACTGAAACAATACACATATCATAGTTACCAGTGAGATGTTGAATCTCCTTCACCTTAACATCCCACCACCTGTTCTTCATTTTGTGGGTCTTTCTTTGGACCTCTGCCTAGGCTTGTTGGAGATTCAGTTTCTTTTGCTTGAAGTTGATGTCATTCTGCTAAGCACAAAAGGCCTTGTGCTTCTGGTTGATCAACTCTTGGATCTCCTGGTCATTCTCATCAAACTAGTCTTGATGCTTCCTGGTAAAGAATTCAAGGTCTTTTCTCAGGCACTGATGATAGTGGACTTGAAGGCACCCCAAGTGTTGCTGACATTTTCCCATTGTTGTTGACTGGAATTTGTCGTTTTTTCTTTGAGGCAGTGATGAAAGACATCTCACTTGATTGGGGCCTTGAGTCCTTTGATGTTGATCTTCTGTTGGCATTGCTTTTGTTGCAGACATTGTTTGGGACCCAGCTGAGTGACATAACTGATTAGATGAGTTGGTAATCAGTCCAGGAATCACTGGCTCCTAGCATAGCTCAGGTGAAGTGAACATCTTTGTGATCCCAGGAAAGAACAATGGCATAGTCAATAATGTGCCAATGCTTAGCTTGAGTGTTGCCATGAGGACTTGTGCTTGTTTTTCTGGTGGAGGGTGCTGTGATAGTGAATCTATGTTCCTTGCATTTGGTAAAGTGGGGAATGCTGGTGGAGTTGACCTTTCCTACTCATTCCTTACTGATGGTTCCGTTACAGAGGTTTGAGTCCCTTCTGACTCTGGCATTGAAATCACTGAGAAGAAAAAGTCTGTCTTCCTCCAGAACATCAGAAAGGATTTAGTTACAGTTGGCATAGAATTCCTCTTTGGTTTCATCAGCATCATCAAGAGTCATGGTATAAATGCTGATGGCAGTGGTATATTGGCACCATGCCAGTTTAAGACCGAGTTTTGAGGTGCTCATTAATTCTGATTGGAAACTCATTGAGTAAATTTGAGTTTATTCTTGATAGACAAAACAACTCCATTAAGCTGGTGTTCTCCTTCCTGTTTACCCTTTCAAATGAAGGTACAGCCATCTTCGTGTTTTTTGAGCTGCCTATCTTCCTCTTCCCATGTCTCACTCAGTGCAGTGATGTCAATGTTATATCACCTGAATTCTCAAGCCATAATTGTGGTGTGGCACTCTGGGTGTTCACTGTTGATTGTCCAAGGGGATCCTGATGTTCCAGGCTCTGAAAATGATTTTGTGTCCATGTTGATTTCAACCACAGCAAAGTTAATCCCATTGGACATGGTTATCCAGTTAGGAAAAAGGTAGACAGGGTATGTTATGGGAATCTTTTATAGCCCTGACCCTATGTAGAGTTGAGCAGAGTGGATCCTGGAGAAGTCTCTTCAGTCTCAGTTACAACTGCCGAATCACACTTCTGCCTCACTGAGGTGCTAGACGACCTTGTAACTGAAGCTTTCACGCCAGTTCATGACTAGGAGCTTCCAGACTCACAATCCTGCTGCTATTGTCAATAGCTGGTCACCAAAAGGCTTGAAAAATGTGCTGGAAAATCTGCTTTCATGGAAGATGTGTGTGTGTGCCTTTTATTATAGAGAAGCTGCTGCACATCAGGTTCTACATGGTTCTTGACAGAATGTAGCCTTAATCCAATGGTAAGGAGGCCAAGACAGTTGGAGATCTCATTCCACTGCAGCCTTTATCCACCTTTGTAGCTGTTGAAATTATAAAATCTTCCACCTGCTCCACCATTGTGGGCTTGTAGACCCATGGCTTGGGGATGAACAGGCTTATTATAGTGGTGACCTGTACTTACCATGTCACAGTTCCTGTGAAAGGAAATATCTGACTTTTCAGGAAGGAAAACATTGCCTTCTGCTGTCCCTACAACATCCTGGTGGTACTGCCACTACTTGGTCCATGACTGTTTATTCATCACAGTTACCCCTACTTATTTCACAGCCACCGTTTCCTGGAGGTCATTCCTCTATCCACTACTTGTGGATGCTTTGGATAGCAGTACAGCTCTGCAGCTACTGGGGTTATTCTGATGACATGAATAGATGCAAGTGCAAAGAAGTGCAGACTATGGAGGACCAGAGAGTCCTAGGGCTGCTCAAGCTGCAGCAGTAGCAGAGTCCCTATAGGGCAGTTGAACAGCTTGCCACTGGGTAGGCTATCAAGGAGCCAGCCGCTCTCTATGAGTTGAAAAGTGAGGGGGAAGGTCAGGGAGACCTTCTGGCTAACAGATATTCCAGATAACTTACGGATAATCAATGTTCTACTATAATTGAACTGAATTATTGTTGATTTTTTTTTTAGCAATAAGATATTTTGCTCTTTTTCTATCTTACACATTATATTTTTTCATTGTATAGGAATTAATTATGGCCCTTAGCCTGGAACAGGTAGTACTACATTGTTTCCTGCCCAACAGGCAAGCTAAGATCCACACAGTTTGTTGCCCAGTTTGTCTCTGTTCTTGGTAGAAAGATAGCTATGATCCACAAGGCTTATAGTTGGTAGACTACAGCCCTAGTAGTGCTGATGCCATTATATTGGCCAGTGTCTTAGATCAATTTTTTCCACCCTGCTTTTTGGTACACATCTTTAGACTAAAGGCAGTTGTAGTAGAACTTCAAACTTTCCACTAATTTTAATGGTGCAAAAGTGGACCTGTAGGCATTATGGGATGTTGAAGAACAGGAAGCTAAAACATAAAAAATAAAAACCTGTTCTATATTTGCTTCCAGCAAACTTTCTAGGGAATAACTTTTACATTTGTTTTATTTGTTTACAAATATTAATTTCAATGGAGGCAATATTTGATGCTAAGTAAACAAATGAAATTGACTGTCACATTCAAGGCCACTAAAGCACAGAACTATGGTGTAATGACATGGTTCCATATTTCCACAGTTCGGTTCTACAGCTTAACAAGTTGCTGAGCTTTCTAGTGATGATCCTGCAAAACACTTTAGCACGTGCTTTTCAGGGTGTGCTAAAATATATTGCAGGATCAGAGCCACTGTTCTAATAATCTTATATGGCCAATTTTTTTGTTGACAGTTATTCTTAGACATTTTTCTATCTGTAATAATTATCATAAGTTATGTCTGTTATTCCTGTTAAAGATCATGTGTTTCCTGCATAGAGCTCTGTGCAATAATAAAGGGACTTCATTTGGATTTCAAGAACTCAAACTTTATTAGAAAAGCAATGTACTGCTGCTTGCATCTTTGGAGTCAAGCATGTGCTCAGAACTATTGCAAAATTCTCTGAGCACATTGAGCTTCCTGGTGCCATCCTCCAAATCATTCCTCACAGGTTGTTACAAAATTTAGAAGGAAAATTAAGTTTTTAATTATAGTAGGGTAACTTGTTCATTTGGGGAAAATAAAATATTCTGTTCCATTTTCTTTTTAATCTACTTTCTCCCTGGTACTTGTATAGCCTTAGATCTATTGCTAAACATGTTTCATATCTCCTAGACTCTTTGGCTGTCATTTCTCAATTTTTGTTGCTATTTTTGTCCCCCAAGAATCTCAAATGATACTGAGAATTCTTCTTTGACCTTTATTTTGTGTTTTGGAATTTCCTGATCCCCCTTTGCTTTGCAAGGTTTTTTCCCATGTCAGAATAGGGCTCTTTTGTTAAATTCTGTTACAAGAGAGTAGTTCTTGATAGGCCAAACTGTGAGCTTTGAGTTCTGAAATCTGAAAGAGAATACCTAACAAATCCGCAGTCTAGACTGTATTACCCATGGTCACAACAGAGACTGGTTTTGTATCCCACTAGCTGGGCTAGTTGTTTACTCTGGGGATCTCCAGGAGCCAATTGCCTTGTTCATTTCAATTGATTTAATTAACTCACTTCTTATCTTTCTCAATAGTGTCCTC
The DNA here is from genome assembly GCF_052110815.1 of Crocodylus siamensis. Taxonomy (NCBI): domain Eukaryota; kingdom Metazoa; phylum Chordata; order Crocodylia; family Crocodylidae; genus Crocodylus; species Crocodylus siamensis. The sequence continues at coordinate 59,595,390 of NC_143396.1, read as the reverse complement.
TTTCCCTGTCTCTTTCCGTTTCACATAATTTTTTTCCTTCTTCTAATCCATTCATAGCATCCAACAAAGTAGTTTGTTGCCTTTGAAACCTTATGTGTCTCTGAACCAGTTAGTCTGTAAGGTGTCCCCTGCCCTTCCTTCTGCCTGACTTCAGCTTAATAAAGCCACCTCTGTACCAAACAAAATGGAGGCCAGATTGCAAAGCAATTGAAACAAAAATCAGCACAAACAAAACATTGCCATTTCATAGGATTAATTTATAAAAATGGCATGGAACAATAGATAGAAGAATGCACAAAAATAAATGTAGTAAATCCTTATAACATCTTGACACGCTAAAGCTCTGTGGTTAAAGTGACTGAAAACCACAGTGGCCTCCCCAGATAATCCTAATCAGTCTAGGGTCTAAAGAATGAAAAGAGTTTGTTTTGGCCCCTAAAAGCAATGATACTGACACTTGTCCCCTTTTTTCTACACTTTCTACATTTACTGCATTTCCTATATACTTTTTTCCTGTTCATTTTCAGTATGAATTTTGATTAAAGGTAGCTCTGCCCAAGATTTTTTTTTTTTTTGGTGCTTGACCTACCCTAACCACCTTTAATTTAGCCAACATGAATCACAGCAAGGAGAACTCAGCACCCTAGGTTTCAACATGGACTAGGAACTTCAGACCAAATCTTTCAGGGTCTAGTAGTAACTCCCTGTTCTGTAGGTTACAGTCACTTACATGGCTAACTTTACCACATACATGCTATGTTCCTATGTAAAAGTGGAGATGTATTTGGGCCTACATGAATAATCTGGCTGCTAGCTTTTGTGGCAGCCCATGCTACTGCCTCATTGTTATAAAAGGTTCCTGTGCAAAATTAAAGCTACATTGAGCATGCCTACCCATGATCACTCACAACTACATTTTGCTGGATAGACATGTGCTATGTGACTATTTGTGGCTTAATTTACAGTAGTATTAATCGTAGAAATAGGGTGACATGGCTATATAAATGTTATGATTTATTTCTGTCACTGAATGCCAGTAGAGAAGAGCTGAATTTGAGAAAGTATTTTAGGAACTTTCTAGAAATGACTGAACTTCATTCATAGCTAAAGTTATAATTGTCACAAACCCATAACATTTTGGAGTGCTTGTGGAGTATCATGCACAGGTTGTTTCCTGAATTAGGTTTCCTCATATGATGTGTAGTCTGTTTATAGCTAATGGTAAAAAATTGTTAGGTATATTATAAAGTGTGTGGTCTCTATGACTACCTAATATTAAGTTGTTTTACCTTATTTTTTTATTATTTGCATTAATTAATTATTGTCTTTGATGTATATTATTTTGACATTTTTATAGTGCAGCTGGGATTGAATAATATGGTAAGGCGTTTCTTCCCAAACAATGAGGTTCATACCTACAAGGATCAAAGCCCAGATGGCTAAGGGAGGGTTAAGACTAAAAATGTACATTTGTAATCGCCATGCAGATGAACCTGCCAGGTGCTGAGGTGGATACTTAACTTTAGATCCATCCTCACAGGTGATGATAGCTCCTCTTTCAAAGGGAAGAGGTGTTAGGGGAAAATAGTCTACAAAACAGCATATGATTAGAATGAAAAACTGTACCTTTGATTTGGGACTTAATGTTTTTTGTGGCTGTAAAGTAGTTTTTTCCTTATTTATTGGATCAGGAAGGATGCCTGTTTTTTCAAAGGGGGAGGAAGTTTTGGGGCAGGAACTTTTCTGCATAATATAGGCTCTCCAGAGAATCCAATAGAAACATAAATTGCCAGCCTGATGAAGGATATTTATATCCGATAGCTTGCAAATAAGAATTTTTTCCAACTATTTGATTTGGTTTAATAAAAGATATCAGATTTACCCAAATAACCTTCTTAGACAAAGGCAGGTATTTAAAAGTGTCTATGGTTGCAGGGCATAGGGCAACAAAATAGGGGATGACTTAGTCTCCCAATGGGTTTAGCTGGGCAGTGCAAGCTGGCTTTGCCGAAAACTCTGACAAAGGGTCAGAGGGAAGAGCCACATTTTGAGAGAAAAGATACAGGGGCAGATCATACACACTCTTCTCAAAGACAACACACACCCAAATTAAGTTATCCAGCTTAGTTTTGAAAGGCAGAATGAAAAGCAAAAAAAATCTTTCCTTGAAAAGAATGGTAAGATTGGTGTTATCCCAGGGAAAACAGGCAACTACACAGTATGCAGAGGGAACAAAACACTGTGGCTGTTCTGTTAGCCTCTAGCTGCAGGATGCAGCAGGTGCTGCTGGCTGAGGCAAACTGCTTTACCCCTCTTCTGTTCTCAAGCTGAGCTAAGTGAGCAGCCAGCAGCCTCTGCCAGATCAGCTGGGGCCCAATCCTAGCCTGCAGGAGCTGTGGAATCAGCTGAGGGACCTATCCAAACTGGAGCTTAGGTATACTTTAGAAACACAGTGGAGTGAAGCCAGTACTAGTTTTTGCAGCTCAGGTCTCTGCCAGGGGGAATGGGGCAAAAGGCTTCTACTGTCTAGAACCAGCAGGTAGGAAGCCCCACAGCAGCACTTTCTCTTTCCTTCAGAAAATTTTCCTTCCAGAGAAGCTGGTATCATCATATTTCCTTACTTAAAACTTGCATCCCCATTTCCATCAGCTGACATTTGGGGGGAAAAATGTATGTTGTATATGAGGAAATATAATAGGGTTTTTTTATGTTTTATATGTTGTTTCATATCTCTTTCTCAACATATGATATATTTTTATGATTTCTCTTCTTTTTTGTCATTAACCTTTTGCCTAAGTCTTATTTCTTATTCTTAGTCATAATTGTGATTTCAGATCATTTGACCATTTTGGGTGCATCTACATATGCATATTAATACTAAGTAATAAACTCCAGTGCATATCACACCTTCTGGGCACCATGTTTACACGTGCAATAAGGACTGCAGCACGCTGAGCTGGGTCGGAGCACCCGTAGCTGGCAGAGGGAACCTGAGGGTCAGCCTGCCAGCCCGGGTCTGCTGCAACCCAGCTCATTGCACTTCAGAGGGGCCAAAATGCGATGGGTGAAGCTGAGAGGCTAAAGAGTTGTCCCTGGGTGTATCTTTGCTTTTGGTCAAGCAGCAGACATTAGAGAGGAGCTTGGGGCTGAAGGACACTTCTGAAAGTATGAGTACACTCTGGATGTGTGTCACAATATTCTGATTTTGAAAATTAATCTGAAAATCATTTTCCAATCATTCTACACAAAAAAGCCTGACACATCCTCATAGTTGTTCTCCGCCATTATGCTCTCCCAATTCACATGAAAACCTGTCACTGATCTCAATAGGAAAATTTCATTATTGCTACCATTCAACAACAATGCCTCAAAGTGTAATAGAAGTCACAACAAATAGTAGATAGACTATATCATCATAATTAATAGAAATAGGGGAAAAAATCACAGCAATAAGTTGTACTTGATTTTAACCAAGCACATCTTTTACAAAGCAAACATTTATAGAGGCTGAAACTTTAGACCCAGAGGCCTAGAAGGCGTATAGAGTTCAGGGTTACAACATCTTGTGTGTGGACAAAGATATACCAAAAGCAGCCAAGATCAATGATGTGAAACACCAGGCATGGCAGCAGGAAAAGCTGTCTTGAAACATGCTTTTTCTTGATTTATGGTCAGAGGCAGAAGGTAAGGTTGCTGGTTAAACCTGAAAGGATTTGTATCAATACCGCTGTCTTATCTCATTAAACATCAAAGAGAAGCATGTCTTTTAAAATATTTATTTTCATATAAAACAAACAGGTTGTGTTATTTTCCAGTATTTTATCTGAACAGTGTTACTAAAATGATGGACTGCTTTTCTTTATCTATTTTTACACTCAGAATGCAATTCTCACAGTGTGGAATGGATAAAACCCTATAGCTAAAGCATACTGTGTATTTCGTGTTTAAGCTGTCAGAATTATTTTCAGTTTTCTCCGAGTTGTAATTTTTTTTCTTCTTATTGTCATTCTGGGTATTGCTTCCCTGGTTTCACTTTGATTTGAGAGGAAAACTTCAAGGGCAATTAGAATTTCTGAATATGAAGATTTGGTAGAAGTAGATTTGCTACAGTAGTTCCTTGTTTTTGTTTGTTTGTCATGGCAGCAAAACTAGTATTCACTCAAAAAGAGTTAATTTCTTTTGGCGGTTTAAAGCATTGATCTGAGAAATTAGTAGACCATAAGGACAAAAATAAAGGGAAAGTCACTGTCACAGGACTTTTAAGAGCAGAAACTACCTAGGGAGAGGGCCCTAAGAGTCAGTCAGAAACAAGGGAATTAGCCTGTGCCTGCACCCGGTCAGCTGACCTGAAGAAGGCAGAGCCCTGGGCATATATAAACCCTAGGACTGAGACCAGGAGGGGTTAATTTTCTGGCAGCAGTCAGGAGAAGGAGCCTTCATAGAGGAATCACCCAGAGATGCTGCAGCTGCCTGATATGCTGTGCTTAGGGCTAATGTGGCTCCAGGAACTCACTAGGTACCTTGGGCTGCAAGGCACTTAGTGCTGGGGGAAGTTTGATTTATTTAAAGGGACAGAGAACACCCTGAACTGCTTGTGTTATGTTATAGCCCAGAGGCTCATATTTTAGTTGCTGTTTATAGACTGGTGGGTCGGGCTGAGGCTATTGGAGAAGGAGGAGGCCTCATTGGTTGGGCCCACTACAGTGTGGGGACCCCAGCGCCAGGGGTTATAGAGACAAAGGGAATGAACAGGCCCCAGTGCCAGGGGGCACAGAGACAGGGCTGCTGAGAGTCTAGCACTGGGGTGTGGAGACAAAGGGAATGAACAGACCCAGTGCCAGAGGCCTCAGAGATAGGGCTGCAGAGATCCCAGTGATGACTGGAGGCCAAGTTAACTGAGGCCTTGGAGGGACGATGTGTGAATGGTAAAGGGCCAGTTTTGAAGCCACACATCTAGCCCGTAAGGCTTAGGGTGCCCCTTGAGGCAACCATTTTGTGCAGAACTCAAAGGGGTCCAAGAACCCACAGGGTTCAGTGGAATCTATAAGGACCATGTCCAAACAATCTCGTGGGCAACCTTCCTATTCATAATAATTACCAACAAGGCATGGCAGGAGAGAAGTGAGTGCCCGTTGGGTGGGATTGGCACGGTCAAGGAGCCCTAGCGGTATCACAGCTATCCCTGGGGACCCCATCCCATGACAGTCATGCTGAAGAAAATATAGACACATATTACTTACAGTAGCATTTTCAGCACTGGCAATATCTTTGCTTCAGAGTTCCAATCAAAGGTGTTACTAAACTCTAGTTAGTTGCTCTAGAAAAGTCCTCTCAACTTGTACCATGCCATGGTAGTTAAATGATCTGGTAATGGTTTTGCTGTCATTCTGAGAATAACTTTGACTCTTTGGAATTTGCTCTCCAGAGTGGCTGTTTGATGATTGTCTAAACCAGATTTAAAGCCTTTCTATGTAGTTTTTCTCTTGGACTGGTTTGAATTGCTTTTGTTTGTGTAGTCATGTTTTTTACATTTGGATTGTTTTGCTTCCAGTTTGTGCAACATTTGCTTTTCCGGGATTTCCTAGCTAAAGTTCTAACAGTGTTTCCTTTCTGTCCTGGGATAACATATTTATTAGAGGTTTTGGGTTTTTTTTTAATTGAAGCGCCTCTTAATACTCAGATACTGTAGAAATTCATGAAATGAAAACAACAAATTTAAGTAACACTTTTAAAAGAAATTAAAGAGAAAAGTAAAAAATGCAATCATAAAACTACTGTTTAAAAAACACATCAATGAGAGCATTGTAAGTGTTTATAGAAATTAATCTGGCAAGCAAGCACTTTTGAGCACTGCATTGATATATTGTGAAATGCTGCTACTTTACTGCAGCAAAAATGATCTTCCTGTGATCAGCAGAGGTCACACACAGGCACACACAGTGGCTGACAGGGGCATTTCTGGTTTCCAGTCATTACAGTTAATCACTTTAAAATACACCTGCTGCCACTTCGTTGCTAAATTAAGAGGCTTGCTTCACTGCTGCCCTGAATTGGAGTTGAGAATATTTTAAAGTGACAAAATTACTGTTCTACATTTACCCTCTCCCTCACAGCTACAAAATTTCCACTTTAAACTACATTTAAGACATGTCTAAATAAGTAATTTTCCTTTTTTCATTGTAGTAATGATAGGTTTTAATGTGCTGCATTCGTCTGTGTAATTTTGTTCCAGTGAACACAGAAAAACAGAAAATTTATAGTGAACATGACTAAAAAGGCATTAAAATAGGTAATAATCAAGAAAATTAATGATAATGTCAAAATAGAAACTTCTTAACACTTTTACGAAGAAGTGATATTGGAGCCTTAATTTATTTCTCATTTTGGCATAAAATGTGTGACTTTCAGTAATTAAAGTTGCTAATATTTTTGTTTCAATATAGTGTACTAGGCCTGAAACAGAGTTATATCAATGCCTCTTCATTTAGTCCTATCCTCTTTTTATTTCTTCTGGTACTCAAAGATATTTGAAGTCACTGTAGCTTTCTTTAATTAGAATATTGTTTTTATGTGACTTATTTCAAAAAATGTGTGTACTGTCCTGCTAATAAGTGAAAAAGCAGATTTGTCTGGGTGGCTGATTGTAGTGACAACACCAAATTCACAACCAAAAATAATGATGTCTCTAAAGTTTGGATGTTTTTATTGCCTTTGGGTAGTTTCCTCTGAAAGAGTATAAAAGATTGGTATGGTTATTGCATTTGGAAATTATTTCAATGCCTATTTACAATGAGAACATAAAAGTTTTAAAATACTTTTTAATAATTAGAAATTAGAAAGCAGAAAAAAACTATTTTCTCATAAAGCAACATTCTGTGAAAGTTATTCATCAGCACTTGGGAGAGCTTCATCCTCCCTCCCGACTCCACCTCCCTGGTGGCCTATCACAGACCCTGTTTAACTTGAGGTTTACTTAAGAGCTAACTGAGTAATTTTGTCTTTTTCAGGATTTGAATCTCAGCATCAGTTTTTAATGTTACAAAGTTTCAAAATACCAAGGTCTATTGTTGTCTTTTGTGTTGGCAAAGCTTCAGGAATTGCATTTAAAAAGAAGAAATAAGTATTCACATTGGTCATAAAAATGGTTTCTAATTCATAGATTGTTAGGGGCTGGAAGGGACCTTGCAGATCGAGTGACCCCCAGCAAGGTGACTGTCCAGTCTCCTCTTGAAAACCTCCAGGGTAGGTGACTGCACTGCCTCTGGAGGGAGTTTATTCCACAGTCTGGTCACCCTGACTGTGAAGGAGTTTTTCTGGTATTAAGCCTGAAGCAGACTTCCAGGAGTTTATATCCATTGGTCCTGGTCTTCCCCAGGGGTTTCCTAGTGAACAGCAGTTCACTGAGCTCCTGATGCACTCCTCCGATACAGTCGTAAGCTATATCAGAGGAGTGCATCGACTTTCTCATCTTTAGGCTAAAGAGGCCCAGGTCCCTCAGCCTTTCCTTGTATGGCTTGCCTTGCAAGTCCCTGATCATATGGGTGGCTCTTCTTTGGACCCTCTCAAGTTTTTCCATGGCCTTATTGAAGTACGGCACCCAGAACTGGACACAGTACTCCAACTGTGGTCTCACCGGTGCTGAGTACAGTGGGAGTCTCACTTCCTTCACAAGATGCATCAGTTGATGCATGCCAGCGTGTTGTTTGCCCTGCTGGCCACCGCATCACGCTGATGATGGCTCATGTTCTTGCAGTGGTCAGTCATCACCCGTAGGTGCCTTTCAGCCACGGTGCAGGTCAGGCTGTCACCTCCAAGCCTGTATGTATGTTGAGGGTTATTTGCCCTCAGGTGGAGCACCTTACATTTAGAAGTGTTAAACTTCATCTGATTCCAGTCTGCTATTGTTATTTGTCTAATATGTAATTAGACAAATATTAATCTTCAAATAAGTCTTAAATCAGATTAATACCATAGTCTCAACTATGCACATGTTTGTCCTTAAAGCTCATCTGCTTTTTGCCAAATGTTACTCTTAACCTCTTGGCAAGGGTATAGCTGTGTCCTGACAACAGTGCTTTTATAATTCACTTGAAGCTCTTGTGAATCACTATACCTCTACATAGCTCATTATACATCTATACTATGGAATCTTATCTAAATCTCAGGGAGGAAATGAGTTCAGATCATAATATGGTGAGACTTTTGGTTGTTCTTAGATTTGGCTGGGTGAATTATAAAGACTTAGGCTTAACTTGGACAAAAGCTTGTCTCATCTTCACTTTTGCTTCCTGAGGAGTGGAGCGGAGCTTTTGTGGAAGGGGGAAGGCTTAGAGGATGGAACCATCTTTTAGGTGACCTGGGTACTTAAACCTTCAAAGTAAGGAATACCTCTTTAAACTCTGTCCATGTGGGTATGGATGTTTGGTTATCTGTGGATAACTAGTGTTGGCTACAAAGGACCAACTCTTGAGATCATCATAAATTCTAGTTTATTAGACAGGATATGAAGTTACCAATAAAATCATAAATGCAAACTTTGAGTTATGAGTGATACTAGTCACCTTAGCACATGCACACGCACGCACTCATCCATTCCAACCCATGTCATTTAAACCCAAGTATAGTGTATAATAGCTGCTGTAGTGATTGTGAGAGCACTAGTGTCAACATATCTACCTATCCAAGGCCCTGGAGTCTGCTGTCAGTGGTCAGTTTCTTCAAGGCAATGTCTTCTTCAGAAGGGGGTCACCTGCTTGTCCTTCTGTTTCGGTAGGTCAGGTGCTGGATGACGGTGCCACTGAGGGTCGCACTTTGCTGCCTTTTATCCCTTCCTGGCAGACTTGTGTGATCCCCCAGCATCATCTCGGTTGCCCATTCCAGAGGTTGCTGGACCAAATGGGTTTTGAATAGTACATGACATCTGTTAGTCACAGGGGTCTCTGCCTGCTGGTATCTGAAGTTTCGGGAGTCCACCCTTGACTTATTGACTTTACAGCTGTATTGTCATGGGTTACAGGAATAGTCAATAAAGTGGGTACTTAGTTCCAGGAAATCAGTTCCTTGGCTTGATTAGCTTAAAATGGCTTGTAGAGTAGAGTTTTGTAATGGTACGTTCCTCTGGCTAGGTTATTGTCAATTAACAGCCAGAGGTACTTGGTTTGTTGTTCATACCCACATTCATTCAAGGGACCGCCAATTATAGCAGATTTTATCACTTTACAATTGCAATTTCAATGCAGTTTCTAACAACGGTCCAGGGCGTAACTTCATTCTACAGGAAGTACATTCCTTAAGGGTTTAAAAGTATAAAATATAAAATACAAAATGCCATGGTAAAGATGAGACTGATGAAATATAAAGAATACACTGTGAGAACTATATAAAAATGCAATGTGAGGTAGTGAGGATCAAAGGCTACTGGGGACAGTAAGAGAGTTAGGTTAGCACCAGGATATATTTACAGTCTTTGAAGTAGATATTTTAGTTCTAGTGTTTTCTTTAGTGACACTGAGCTTAATTGATATGTAAAGGTAGTTTCTAGGTTTCTCCCACAGAAAGCCACTTCCGCTTTCCTGCTTGCTCTGAGCCTTGCAACATGGAGAACAGCTGAATGTGTGGTATTTGGCACCACAGACACGTCTGCACTCATCTGGACGTGGCCTGTATGAACTTCTCTGAGAAACTTGTAGAAGGAATAAAATATTCAAACCCAAGAAATCTACTATAAGGTGTTTGCTACCTATGCCCTCTATACAAATAACATCTACCCAAGAAAATAAAACAGATTAAAAGAAGTCCAGGTAGCAATCAACATTAGATCTTCATTCATCAATCACAACCTCTCTGGAAACTCTAAATATAAAATGAATTACAGATATCTTGCCAAAAGATACTAGTCTGGTACATCAGCATCTCTCTTAGATGATGATTAGCCAGAGATGTATCTGAAATAGGAATGTTTTTCTCATTCAACTTCAAATGCATGAATCCTCAGGATTTGTGTGGGTTTTTTTAATCTTACCATCTGTAAGAAACAGTTTATTTCTGACTATATAAAGGTCTGTGTCCTGTCTTTATCAATGCCAACCAGATTTCTGTAAGACTTTTTTAATGTACTTTCCAACTGAATTAATTTAATTTTAATTCATTTGGCCTTCAAAATGCTAGAATTGGAGAGAAAAATAGGGGCAAAAAGCCAGAGCATGAATTGATTCAATCTTTGCAGGTTAGTCTAACCTCCCTAGATTGAACCAATTTGAAAATGAATAAACATTCACAAAATTCAGACACAAGCCAGGGACCACGGGGCACTAGAGCAGCCTTTAGCTACAGGGAAGCTGTGTTGTGGGGCGTGGACATCCCTGGCAGTAGCTTGGAGTGAACTGGACAGTCCACTGGCATGGACTTGAGCTGGGGTCTCCTGGGAGCTCCCCCCTTACTGCTGCAGTGGCAGGACTAGGATCATGGCCAGATGCCAGCTAGTATGGCTCCTGAAGTAGAGGGGGCAGGAAAGGGGGTTATTCCCTCCATTACCCCAGGTCTGTCTGCCCCTGCTCGCTCCCTGCATGGGGCAAGTGGTGGGATAAGCCTTCTCCTGCCCTTTCTGCCAGATGCCAGAGAGAGGGTGGAATAACCCCACCTCCCTATTCCCTTACTTAATGGGCCCTGCTGATCAGCTTCTGGCTGGGTCCCTGACCCTGCCAGTAGAATGGCATGGGGCAGGACCCTGATGGAGCAGCAGCCCCTTTCCTGGTGTCTGGAGGGTATGAGCCTCTTCCCAGTAGGGGGGCTGTGAGTGGGTGTCAGAGCTGCCACTGGCTGGGTGGGGCAGGCAGCAGCACCAAGGCTTGGAGAGGGCCATAGCCCCCCAAACCCCCATAGTGCCACCGCTTGTCTATGGTAGCTCTCCCCATCATACTTCTTCCCCCACCTGCAGTGTGGCTCCACTGCCGGGAAAAGGCTTGTATTTCAAGACACCATGACAGAGGCTGCAGCCCCTGGTGCAGCCTGGAGCCCCAGCCGCCATGGGCCTGGTGGCAATAGAGGAGATGGCCAGTCATGGAGGAGAAGGGGGAAGTGGGTCTGGAGCCATGGCAGCACGTCCCCCTGGGAAGGGGGCAGGAAAGGCAGGGTGCCTGCAGCAAGCATCCAGCAGCCCACCTGCTCCTGCAGAGCAAGCTGGGATGGGGGACTCGGCTAGTGGCCACCTGTGCCATCACCTGCCCAGCTAACTTATCCTGGGCACCTGTGTGTGTATGATCCCCAATCTATGGCTGGGCAGTGCATATTCCCCGGTATAGTTAGAAATGTTGCAAACTCTCACAGACAGTATATTTCCCCTGGCCCTGCAGATTCTGAAGCTGCATTCAGGGGAGAGGCACCAGCTGCCAGCAGGGATGCACCATCAGGGTCACCCTCCAGTCTCAGCTGGGGCCCTCTGTATATGCTGGCTACAGCAGCAGCAGACCCAGGACTGGATCTAGCTGCTGGGCTACCTAGTCACTATGGTGGAGGAACAACTGGTAGACTTGTGGACCTGGCACTCAGAAGACATTGCTCATGAGCAAGAACGAACCAGGCAGACCAGAAGCTCTGGAACAGGTTCCTGGCCCACAAGGAGAAGCCCCTGGAGGCCCAGGAACCATAAACTGCCGTGGTGGCTGGGGCCATGGGGGCCACAAAGGAGGACTGCTATGTGCTGGACACCATCCTGGCCCTGGCAATTGCCCAGGCATCATAGGGTTCAGGTGGTAGCAATGCAGTGATGGGGGCTTGGAGACACCATGGTGAGCCTGTCTACATCAGTGCACCACACATGGGACAGCTGGAGCCAAGACTGCCTTGGCCAGGCAGTGGTCACTACAGTGGCAAAGCACAGCAAGAAGGGTGGCCAGCAGAATCTCAAAGCACTCCCAGGACCTGGGGCTGGAACAAATCTGCTCCCAAATGGTTGCACATGTAGACACCTGCCAAGGGCTGGGTTTCCCCGCAGTGAAGTACTGCAGTGTAAATCCATATAGCACTCATTGTATGTGTAGACGTGCCCAGTGAGTCTTTGATTTGGTGTTTGATATAACATTAATCCAGTCTTCACAGGCAATAGTGGAATAGAAGAATGTCTGAACCTAAGGAGACAATTAATGTTAACTCTACAGAGAATATAAGAATTAATAAGCTTTTTTAATCCTAATTAAACTTTAAGAGCATAAAGCCTGTGATTTCAAGGTTCCTTCAATGGTAAAGTATTCTTGATTAATTATTCTTAATTTCTCCTTGAAAGTTAAATTGTGGGTGCTTTAGCTTAATAAAGAATTTGTAATGACTCAAAGTTTAAGCTTCAAATGTTCAGTTTCTTCTTTAAATTCTTTTAACTCAATAGAACAAACTGGCATTTCATCAAAATCCCTTCCTTTATTCCTACTATATGCCACTTCCTTAAACAGACAGTTATAGGACTGTAATAAAATTTACCTTTCTTAGTCATCTCCTGTAATTTCAGTAATCTTGAAAGTAAAGTAAATCTTAGCTTTCACCACTTCTTTTCTTAATGAACATTAGGAGGTAGTTGATGCAAACTGATCTCTAGGATTGAAAGTTTGTCACTGATTTTATTCTAACCTGCCTAGATTGAATCAATTTGCAACCTCACAGACATTACCTCTGGACTGAGGAAATGCAGGCATATGCCTGCAGTGGCTCAGGCTAGAAGCCAAGTGGCTCTAAAGAAGCCCTCCCTTCCCTTACACAGTACTGAGGTGAGGAGGGTGTGCATAGACCCCTGCAGGATGCTCTTATTAGGGAGAGGTGAAAAACCTCTTGCAGTCCCAGGCTCTTCCCCACTCACTGCTCAAGGGGCAGGAGTGCGGCCAGACCTCAGCTCCCAGCTAGGACTCTGAGGCAAAGGGTGGGGTGGGTTATGCAGTGCATGCATGGGCTACTGGTTCCTCCTGGCTCTGGAGGAACAGCAGTGATGAATTGCAGATAGGGAAGGGGGTCCCCCAGCAGCTGATTTCTGGTAAACCAGAAGTGCTGCTGGAAAAATGGAAGTACTACTGGTGCTTTTCAGTGGGGACAACAGCCAGTGCTCCCCACTACCTGGCCAGCAAAGGCTAATTTCAGGGGGGGCACATGCCCCCCCATGCTCCCCCTATATGTCACCTATGAGTGCATGCATCTGTTGATGATACTGATCTTTTCAATCTCCCTCTCCATGCTTCTTCACACTGTCTGCAAACCTGATAGGCAAAGAGAGCCAGCAGGGAGCTGATAACACAGCATTTACCATCCCATCAACAAAACAAAAGCCATTGTTTCAAGCTCTTCTTTAAAAGCTTTTTCCATGGAAGGAATGGTGGAGGAACATTACCAGCTGACCTGTTTATTAGCTACAAAAAGCCCTAACTGGACACTGTTCTGTCTGCCTGTCCCTTTGAAATTGGAGACACACAGACACCTCTCAGCATTAGCTTGCATACCACATGTCTGTGGTCCATGGGGCTGGGGTCCATGCTGTGGGAGGAGGGAAGGAGGGGGATCCCTACTTGAGTAGCGAGCAGCAAGGGATGGGCAGGGGGAAGCCAGGCAGACCCTGCTGTGCCTATAGTCTCTTCTGGAAGTCTGGCTAGGGAGAAGACGGGTGGTACCAGCTCTGCTCTCTGGAGCAGAGAGCCCAGCCCAGCCCAGCTCAGCTCAGCCCAGAGCTGCAAAGCATTTGGGATGCTGGGGGACTCTGGTTTAAGTTAAACCAGGAAGGAGTCTGGGACAGACAGTGCATAAACTGGTTTGACTCAAATCAGTTAAGTCTGATACTACATTCAACTAGGTTTATCTTAAACCAGTTCCAGCCATTTTGAAACTACCATATTTTCACACATATAGCTTGCACCCATGTATTATCTGCACCCATGAATAACCCACAGGAAATTGTGTTTTTGTAAAAAACTCTGCTTATTCCCTGCACCCATGTATTACCTGCACCCTGAGACATGGCCGCAAGCGTGGCTCTACTGGCGGTGGTGGCGGGGAGCAGGGCTCGCAGCTCCTCATACCTTCCCTCCCCTCCCCTCCCTTCCCCTGCAGAGCACCGATCCTCGCTGCCGCCACCAGCCACACTCTGCTGGGCACAGCTGCCGGAGCTGGAGTTGGAGCTGGAGCCGGAGCTGGAGCTGGAGCTGGAGCCGGAGTCCACAGCTGGGGACAGACTTGCAGGCTCTGCAGGGGAGGGGAGGGATGAGGAGCTGTGAGCTGTGGGCTCCAGCAGCCGTGCCCAGCAGAATGCAGCTGGCGGCAGCAGGGAGCGGAGCTCTGCAAGCGGGGGGAGGGGAGGGACGAGAAACTGCGAGCCCCGCTCCCTGCTGCCACCACCAGCCGCACTCTGCTGGGCATGGCCCCCAGAGCTGGAGCCAGAGCTGGAGTTGAAGCCCGCAGCTGGGGACAGGCGGGGGCAAGCTATGCTGTTCTAAGGACTCTGCATAGCCCGCATGCTTGTATAGTACGCACCCACCCGTCAAGTTTTTAAAAACATGTATAGCCCACGGGCTATATGCATGAAAATACAGTGCATATGTACACTGTTTATGTACAGTGTTTATGTATGTTTTGTTAAAGGTTTAAACTAGTTTCTGATCACTTAAACTGGTTTATGTGTAATGTCCGTCCCAAACCCAGGTCTGAGGGTGTTGAATTTTGCTGCTTCTTTTTTAAAAAGTTGAAGTTTTCATTTCAAAGTGGCTATTTACAGTATCTTCCATGTTTCAGGAATACAGGTTGTAGCTATGTTGGTCTATGGGCAAAACCAGTCAGAACTCTTGGTAGAAGTGTTATCTTTCATTAGACCAAGTAGATAGTTGCAAAAAAAATCTTCATCCCTGAAGTCTGTTAATAAGGCATTTAAGTGCTTTAGAGAGAGAACTAAAAGGTTAAGAAAAGCTTGTATTGCTTGTTACATGTGATGCTTAAATGACTGCTTTTTTCTGTGAGTGCATAACTGAGAAAATATCATCCATTACCAAATACCATCTTTGTATAGGAAAGTCATTGTAATGAAACTTGTCATTATCTAAAGGCTGAGTTTCAGTAACCAGTAATTTGAGCAGAAGTAAGTAGCTTACCCCACAAAGTCTTTTTGAGTACCATATTTTCAGTTTCCTTTAGGATTATTATACATGTGGGTTTTCCCAGAAATATCCTCTTTTTTGGCCTCCTATCTGGGTGGGTTTTTAAAATGCAAGCAAATGCCTGGTTTTTTGCTGTGCCTCTGTTTTTCCCAGGCACTTCCAGATTGGCTGATTGGGGCTGAAAGCAGTGGGGCAAGTTGATTAGTTGTCGGGGGTCACGTGCATTGCATGTGGGCCCTGGCAAGCTTCTTGCAGGTAAGAGAGAGATAGCGCATGTGTGTGTGTTCATGCATATGCACATGCAAGCTGCATGGGCAACAGCTCTGGGGGAGCTGAACTTGCTGGTTGAAAGTGAGAGGCATTGGCAGGCTTGTGGGGCTGTGGCTTAGAAGTGAGGACAGAGGCAGGGCACAGGCATATCACTGCCCTCCCCCTACAATCATTTACCTCTCCTCCCCCTCCCCCCACAGGTGTCCTCTTTTTTGATACAGGAAATATGGTAACCCTGGTTTCCATAGTTTCAAGGGAGCACAATTTGAGAATGCATGACTATTTCTTGCTTGTACTGAATTAGAATGATTATGACTATGAATTAGAATGATTATGTGCTGTTCTGTGTCATAAATGTCTTTTGAATGCCCTTCAGTTTATAAAAACACCACATGTATTACAGACTTCTTTCTTTATTGGAATTTTTCCTTCTGGTATACTTTCCTGGCTCAGGTTGCTTTTTTAGCTTCAGCAGATTCTGAATAGATAAATCCTGCTGTCCATTAGGCTTCTTAAGGAGAAGCTTCCTGCAGTCTGAAGCTCTTGGGAAATTAACTCATTCTTATCCAGGTTTAAAGACTGGAGATGGAAGTAATTTTACTCACTCACTCTGGTGGTTTGGTTTTATGTCCTTTGCCCACAATTCAGTGCCCTCTCTATTTTAGTGTCTGAAAGTTTCACTTTTTATTGTTATCCATTCTAAGTCATGTTCCTTTGAATTCAGTTTCCTGACTACTTCACTTTGAGTTATACTTGAAAGGGATAAAAGGTTGTAGTTTTGATATATAGATTCATCTCTGCCTAGATTTTATTCACCTCAAAGTAGGTAAGTAAATTGGTTGCAACTTTACAAATCTGGAAAGTGATACAGCACACTATAGTGGATTTTCTTTAGATTTATACTTCTTTCCAAAGGTATCCAGTTATGCTAAATTTCATTCACTGAGAAGGTGATTTTAAACTCATTTCAAAATATTTTCTTCAAATTTCATATCCTTATGAATTCCATGTCCTTTGTGTAATGATCACTCAGAATGTTTTGAATTTTCACTCTTCAGATTGTTAATCTTATCAGTATAAGGTACCAAAAATGCTTTGACAGTTCCTTAAAAGAAGCCACATGTTTTATCTCTGAATAATATGTGGAACTAATATATCATTTGGATAATTAGTGAGGAGAAATATTCACTTTCAAAATGTAAAATAAATAAATCTTTAATATTTATAATAAGTACATTTCCTCTTGTACATCCTTTTACCTGACTTCAGACTAACACTACTAAGTACCTCTCTCTGGGAGCTAAGGAGTGATCTGGACTGAAGCAAATGTGAGCTAAATAGACTCCTGCTATTTTGTGATATTTGCTGTCACTTTTAGTGAACTCTTATAAAAATAATATTTGAGACTACTACC
This sequence comes from Crocodylus siamensis, assembly GCF_052110815.1. Lineage (NCBI taxonomy): Eukaryota > Metazoa > Chordata > Crocodylia > Crocodylidae > Crocodylus > Crocodylus siamensis. Next base: position 59,578,590 of record NC_143396.1, on the reverse strand, counting down.
AATCCCTATATATGTCTGAAGAAAAGTCTCACTCTTCTCCATTTTCAGAGGCCATCAAAAACAAAGATCAAAACACCCCTTGGCTATCAAAATGGAGGGCTGTGACAAGGCTGCTAATCCAATGTTTTTAAATTTTTGTTACTGACAATCTACAAACATTTTTCTGATAGCCAAACTTTTACTGTCACAAGTTTTTTTCCTGATATATGTGTTACATAATGTAAATGTGCCATCCTCTGCCCTGCTGCCAGGACCCAGTTAGAAGAGGTGGGTTCAAACACAGGGATTTAACAGCAACTGTAGAAACAAAGTAAAAATGTTTGGTTGTCAGTAGAAGACTTTGCAGTAAAAAAAAATGTCTTGGTTTTGCAACCCTGTTTGACTGCAGCAATGGTTTTATACCATGCTGTTCTTTCCAAGGGACCTCCTATTCATTGCCATGCCCTAATGACCACTAACTACACCCTGCATCATGCCCAGCCCAGGCCAGCTCAGCCCAAGGCCTTACTCCCATCAGCCCCACTTCCCATAGGCAAATTAATAATGGGCAAGCTGGGCATGAGCCCAAAGCCCCCTATCAATTTGGGACCCTAGTCCTGGGATCTTCATTAGCAGGGAAGTGAAAGTTTTAAACTCAACATCCATTGTGGCGTCAAAGTTTAGAACAGTGGCTTTCACCTTTGCTGCCTTGGCAGCTGGGGTGGAGTCAGGCCGGGAGAGCCATGCCGCACCTGGGGGAGAGGGGGTGAGCCATGTGGTGTCACGTCTGGAGGGGAGGGGGCCGAGCTGCGCTGGGAGACCCGCACCTCACTTGGCGGGGGGAGGGTTGGGGCCAGCCTAGGAGCCACTGCCCCACACAATACCTTTTGTGGGCTGTAGCACCAGGAAGGTCTTGGGGGCTATAGCCCCATAAAATTCATCTTGGCCCCCCATAACCACCCCTGCCAGTGCTGCCACCCACCCACAGAGACATGGCATGGCACTCCCGGCTCAGCCCAGCCTGGCCCTCTGCATCTGCAAAGCTGCACAAGGCAGCCAGTCAGCAGCTCCCTGCAGGTAAGTGTAACAGGAGCCAGGCAGGAAGCGACACTGAGCTACAGGTGGCTCTCAGTGTAGGGGTGGAGGGCTGCCTCTGAGTGATCAGGAGTGGGGGAAAAGAGAGGTGGGAGGTCCTGTGAGGGGAAAGTGTGTGTCTGTGGGTGTGTGTTTGTGTGTTTATCTGTGTCCATGTGCAGACAGTGAGAATACAGTGTGTGTGCCTGCATGTGTGTGTGTGTACATTTGGCTATAGTGGGGGCAGGGAGCAGGGAGAAGAGGCAGGTGTGTGTCCCGAAGCCCAGTAGCCAGTGGGATCCATCCAGCCTCCCCCCCAGCACTAGGAGGGGAAGGGGCCCCTCCCACCCTCCTGCAGCCCAGCTCCCATGGGGGGAAGGGGGTCTCTAATTTTGTGCTTGCCCAGGGCCCCAACACACATTAATCCACTTCTGCTACTTCTGCTCTACCAGCATGGACCCCCAAAGAATCTCCCTGTGATCAGTGTCACAGGGAGCCAATGGGACTCAGCAGCAACAAAAATATGTGACTTAGTGGGGAGGGGTCTACAAAACCCTGATAAGAGCAACCTTAAGGGTGTTGCACACCTGCTTGGACACCAGGCTGTACTGCTGTGTTCTGTGCTTCATCGCTGTGTCCAGCTGCACCCCGGCTGCTTCAATCAGCTATGACTGCTTAGCATTTTTAGAGACAACCTATGTTTTTTATGGATTTTATGGACAGGTATTGTTGCCCTGTGGTTTTTTTACTGACAATCTGTAAGTTTATGGACATTAGCAACCCTAGCCTCTGAGGTGACAGCTGAGGGGAAAACAGAAGACTTGGCGTCTCTGATGCAGGGGATGTTGGAGAGATAGCTAGCTTTAAAGTTGCAGTGGATAAGATGCAGGAATTTCCAATGATTGTGTGGGCTTCCTTGAATGCCCTGGTGAAGAGGATTCAAGGAATGGAGGACAGAGTTTCTCCATTAAAAATCAGGTTGTGGAGATAGGCTCTCACAGCAAGGAGCTGCTGGTTCTGAGAGAGAAAATGCTACACTTAAAAGGCAGATTCAGGTGATACAACAACTACATTGTTAGAGTGCCTGAGGGGTCTGGAAAACCTAATCTCACCAAGTTTGTAAAAAAATAGCCTACTTATCGGTGCCTCTACAAGTGCAATTAGCACATAGCAATAAACATGGGCACAGTTCATGCCAGAGTTTATTGCTCCCAGGCACAGCATTTACATGTGCACCAGTACTGCAGTACATTAAGCTGAGGTGGAGCAGTTCCAGCTGGCAGGGGTTCAGGCAGGGAGCTGCTCTTCTCTGGCTCAACATGCTGCAGAGAGACTGGCTGGGGCATGAAAGCAAGCAGGCAGCCCCCACACTATAGCACCCTTGTGCCCCAGCCATCCCCAGTGACTATCTACACGTGAGTTTCAGCACACTAAATAACTCTGCCATAGAATAGTATTTGTCCAGTGTGTTTTAAAACTCCCCTCAAACACTGATTTGGGGAGAGAGGGCCCACAGATTGTATAGGAGGAAGTCTGGTCTAGGAAAAAAACCTAGGGCCTTCATAGCCAAGTTTCTGTAAATTATCACTGACAAGAGGACATTCAAGGATGCCAGAGAAATAGGAAAGATGACATGGGGTGAGGCTAGCATTCCTATTATGCTGTTTCTTGACCTTCCCTGTTTTTGGTGTGCTTTATTCAATGTCTCTTCCCCCTGCCCTTAGTGCACTTGTTTTGTACCTATGACCCTCATTTCCATCCCTGTTTTGATTTTGTTGTCCCAAGCAATCAGTGATATGCCCTTAGTTGCCTCCGTCACCCCTCACCTTGGTGGGCATTGTCCCATGTTACAGTATGGCATGTCCAAAGTCTTGATCATCCTGTGAGGTGGCTGAAAAGAAGGCTCTGTTTACAAGAGCAAAACTACATGGCAGGCAAAAGCAGCTGAGATACTTCATGAGAGATCCTTCTGTTCTGCATCTGCTTCACAGAGGGGAAAACCTTCACTTTTTTCTGATCCTAGAGAAACAAAAACCTTTCTTACGTGGATACCATCTGACGAAGACAAATTTATAGAATAATCTGAGCTGTTAAAAAAAGTGGGGGAGGGAGGGTTTTGGGATTGTTAAGAACTATTTTTTAGTGAGTAGAAGTCATATGATTTTTGTTAATGTCTTTATCTTTATTGTCACTAAGTGGTAGAGCACTTCGGGTTACACCTGCCCAAATCTTCCTGGCAGACATAATATGTCATATTATAAATATTCTGCTAGCTAGTATTTCTTGTGCTTCATTTTGTTTTTCTTTTGTGTTTTTTCCTCTCCCCTTTCATGACCTTTCAAAGAGTGTGCTTGGGAATATATGTTGTTATGAGCTTTAAATATATGAGAGAATGTTGATATTACAAACTATGGCAAGTATGCAGATAATTGTTGTATTTTTGATTTAAGGAAAATGGCAAATTGCCAGCTATATAAAAGTTGAACAGAAAATATAGTTACTGAGAAGGGCCTGTTCTATTAAGTGTGTATCTTGGAAAGTTAATTAAAAAGAGAAAAATATTGTCTTTTCTTAAGAAAAGAGATGGCTGGTCTGTTTCTTGGAGCATAGCAATGTCTATCAGTAGAGGAATCTCAAAATTAGAGCATGGTTGGGTGGGATTATCAGTTTTTAATAGTGTGTATAAAACACAAAGTCACATGGAGTTTCTATTTTACTGCATAAAAAATTATACCCCCACTTCATTGAAATAGCTGATGGTCCCGGGGGTAGATTTGTTCTTGCAAATGCTAAAATTATGGATTCCAGTTTTATTTTGAGATGTTTCTAAAGTCCCAATGCAGACAATCCAACATTTTATCTTTTTAATTTTTTTGGTAAAGCTCTATGATTTGGGGACATATTTTAGTCTTGCCCCAAAATATACAAAGAAGTCTTTGGATCCTGTCATTAATAGGTCTCTTACCCTCCTATCCATGAAATCTACTTCTGGGAAGTCATTAAAAGTTATATGATGGACCTTGGTTTCGTAAATACTTGGCAAACAGTGAAGGATTCCCCCCCTGCCCACAATATCTCATTCAGTATATTCAAGAATTGACTACTTTTTTATTTCTCAGAGCATAAATGATTCTATTTTCAGTACCTCCATAGCTATTTTGGACCATGCTGATGTGGAGCATCAGTTCTTCCTTGCAGAAAGACTGGCTGTAAATAATTACTGTCAATTCAACATCTCCCTGTTAAATGATTATAAATTTGAAGTATTCATTTGAAAGGAGTTCAAAAATTTGATGAGATTAATCAACCTACTGATTCCTCTGCCTTGCTGTTACAGGAAACTGCTAAAGTCTTTTTACAAGAATGTATAATATTATATGCTTATGCAAAAAAAAAGAAAAAAATAGATACAGAAATAGATATCTAAATAATAAGTGATGATTATGTCATGAATCCTTTGCCAGATAAACTATGCATTCTTACCAGTATGAGGTATGAGTTGAATAAATTACTGCCCCAGAAGGTGGAGTATGCTTTATATAGAACATACCAAGATTATTGAGAACTGGGGGAGGAGGAGACATGCAATAATTTTACTAACATATAAACTAAAGAGTAAATCCAAGCATAATAAAATATTAGCTATAAGAGACTCTCTGAGGAATATCCATATAACACAGAGACAAATCAGCCAACAGTAGTCAATTCTCTTCCAATTTGCATAGTGAGAATCAGTATGTTACTAGTGAAAAAACAGATGTGTTCCTGTATTTTATATCCACACAATGAATTTCAGAGATGGAGAAGGAAACTTTAAATGCTTTTATAATTAGATGAAATAACTTTGGCCTTAAAAGGACATGAACAATAATATATCTCTGGGCAGTGGTGGATTTCCTGTGGAATTTTTTAGAAAATGTAAAGATATACATATAGTAATTGAGGTAACAATACATAATGGCTGCTTGCAGATGTTAAAAAAAAAACAAAACACATTTTACTGGAAGAAACAGCATGTTACTTCAACCCAGCTCTGCAGGGTCTGTATAGATCAGGCGCTTCAGTGGGGCTCTTTGGTGCTTTTATCTAAAGCTGAATCAATCAGCTATTAGATAAAAGCACCAAAAAAACCCCACTAAATCACCTGATTTATACAAAAATTGGGCAAGCCCAGTCCAACTAACATGCTGCCTCTTCTGGGCATGCTGTGCTCAGTGGGGTAGCTCATGGAGTTTAGAGTAAAGCACCATTTGTTTGGGTTTTTTTAACCTCTGCAAGCAGCCATAGGTAATAAAAACCAAAGTGTATTGGATGCAGAGAGGCCTTTGACAGTCAGAAATGTGTTTACAACTACAGCACAGTGAGCCTAACTTCTGTTCCTGGAAACCTGGTAGAAACAAATTAAAAAAAAAACCAACCTGTTCAACACATGAATAAACATGACTTGCATGGGAAGAATCACCACAGCTTTGTTAAAATGAAATTATGCCTCACCAATCTACTACAGTTCTTCAATAGTGTGAATAAGCAGGTGGATCAGGGCAATCTAGTTGACAGTTTATTTGGACTTCAAAAACCCCTTAACAAGGTCCCCTGTCAGAGGTTCTTCATTAAGTTAGGTATCATGGGATTACAAGGAATGTCCATTCATGGATTAAAGTTGACTCAGAGATAGAAAAGAAAGAGCAAGTATAAATGGTCAGTTTTTAGGATGGAAAGAAATAAACAGTGGGGTCTCACAGAGATCTGTGTTGGGACCAGTGATTTTTAACATATTCATAAATAACCTGGAAAATAGGCTGAATAGCAAGGTGGCCACATTTTTCAATGCCACAAAATTATTCAAAGTGACAAATACCAAGGCAGACTGTGGGGAATTACAGAAGGATCTGACATGATGGAATGAATGGGCAACTAAATGGCAGATGCGATGGGCTCTACACTAGCTGTCAACACATAAGAAAGAGCCAGTAGTCATTGTGGATACTTCTCTAAAACCACCAGCTCAGTGATCACCAGCCACTAAAAAGGCAAATAAAATGTTAGGGATTATTAAGAGGGGAATTGTGAACAAAACTGAAGATACCATTGTGCCCCTTTCTAAATCCATAAATAAATCCAGTGTGTCCACACCGTGAATACATTGCCCAGTTCTGGTCACCTCATCTCAGGAAGAATATAGAAGAACTAGAGAATGTATGGAGAAGGGCAACGAGGATGAATAGCAGTATGGAGGGTCTTCCATATGAGGAGAGACTCAAGAGGCTAGTCCTATTCAGTTTAGAAAAGACATGCTTGAGGGGGGACATGGTAAGGGTTTACAAAATACCAAATGGTGAAGGAAAAGAGAATAGGGATTTATTATTTACTCTGCCTTGCAATATAAAAACTGGGGTCCACAAAATGAAACTAGTAGGCAGTAAGTTTTAAACAAACAAAAGGAAATTATTTTCACACCGCATATAATTAAAGTGTGGAACTCAATGCTACCAGGTGTTGTGGCTGACAGTTTAACTAAATTATAAAAGAGATTGGACAAATGTTGGAGAAAAGGGGCATCAGTAGCTATTGAGTATGGGAGTTAAGGATATGGCCTCTGAATTAGAACTGCGTAGACCTTAAATGCTGGAGACTGCAAGTGAGAGAGGAACAGTGGGGAAAAATTAAACCCAGGTCAGATCCAGTTCACTCTCCCTTTCAGCATTCACTCTCTACTGCTGTTTGGCACAGAAAGCTGGGTAAGATGGACCCATGGTCTGACCTAGTAAATGACAATTCTTATGTTCCTGTGCCAGCAAGGTCGCTCCAAGGTCGTCCATTTGTAGCTATCCTTCAAATCTTGGTTTCTGACAAACTTGGGAGCAGCTTCTTAGGAGGACCCTGAAATGGCCTCACCATCACATTACCAGGTTTGGAGTGTGCTGGAAAGAGTAGGTGAGCTGGGTGTGCGTGGGAGGCACCTTGACTTCATGGTATAGGCATACCAGCTACCCTTCTGATCTCAGCTCCAAAGATCACTAATTATGTGGAGTAGATGGCTCAGAAAAAGCTCCAAGCTACTTGGATAGTTCTGATTACACTTCCTCCTCCCCCTTCCCTCATGGTTCTCCAGTGTTTACAAGACACTGAAGAAGAATAGTCCTGGATGTACACGAAGGTCTGCTATGAGCCATCTTCTCGGCATAATTGCTGATCTCTGCTGTAGCCAGTGGCTACAAGGAGCAGGGTTTATTTTGTCAGCATCAGATGTTATAAACAGGTACCATGAAACAGCTTTATTCATGCTCTTTAATGCTAAAGGAAGCTTGCTCCTTTTTTCTTCCTGTAGACTTTCTCCATAAGCATCAACATTCAAAAGTAGAGAGTAAATTTGTCCTGAAAAACTGTTTCTTTTGATATATATAAGGGGATTTATCCAGCAAACAGTTTTCCATGTAACCTATTTAAGAATTTTCAGCACTTAGGTCTCTGGAGATGAAGGATTAGGGCATTATTATATTGTCCCCCTAAACCACTTCTGTTAAACAATATTGTAACTTGCATTGCAGTACTTTCTTTTCTGTTCAAGTACCATTTAAAAAACAACATTAGTAACAACAGTCACCTTTCGCCAAATGAATCAACATTTTGTGCAGTTTTAGCAGTAGATGCAAATTGAGAATGTTTTACATTTAACCCTTTAAAATAAATTAAACTTTAAATTAAGTAAATTAACCTCTTTGCAATGTAGGCTTCTGGCTATACCTGTTCCTAATGTGATTCTATAATTTAGTTCAGAAGATTGTGTAAAATATGGTAACCTTTAGAATGATGCATCTATTCTGTTGCTCAAATCCACACGAGTGCACACATGTCTCTTCCAGCATCTCAAACCCCTTTGAGATGCTGCAAGAGGCATGTGTGGGAACAAAAACCATTCCCCATGCTGCAAATTTGCAGCACAGGGGCAAAATTAGATCCCTGGATATCCAGGGGTAAAAAAAAAAACCCATTCCACAGAACAGTGGGACAAGGCACGGTCCTAGACTGTACTTAGAGGCAACATAGGCATCGGTCCTCCAGGAGGGATGTTCAGGTTTCTGGCCAGAGCATCTCTGTGGTGCTCCTGCTGCCCTGGGCACTGTCAAAAGTAAGTTAAGGATGTGGTGTCCCTGCGCACCACTCTGGGTCCTGCCACCATGGAACTGGCCCGGCCTGGCAGCATGAGCATCCCCAGTGCTGGCAGGACCTGGCTCAGTGGGACACGTGATCCCTGCAATTGGTGCCAGCCCTGGCTCTGAGCCACTGCGGCTGCTCTGGACCTTGGGGGGCTGGCAGGCTGTGAGCACTGCATTCCTGCTGCTGCTGCAGGGGGTAAGTTGTGGGCCCTATGGGAGAGGGGCTGTGTCCCTGCAGGGTGGATCAGATCCTGCAGGGGATAGGGGCTGTGACCCTCCAGGGATAAGCTAGGGCCCTGAAGGGGGGGCAGTCCGTGTGCTGTGTGGGGAGGCTGCACCCTGTGGGAGTCAGGGAACCCACCCTGCCTTAGCAGCCCTCCCAAAAGTGCTCCCATGCCCACAGTCCACCTGCAATCACCCCACACCCACCCACATACCAACCCACATCCCTCCATACACCCACACACCTTACCCCACACCCCTTCCCACCCCTTCCTGCAAACCCCACATCACTCTATCACACACCCATCATGTGCAAAGAAAACCAAAAGCGCACATCAACACATATAGATATTTACAATTTATTTTAACATTATGATAGAGACACTAGTAGGCTTCCAAATTGCTTTAACATTGTAAATATTTCAATAAAGCATTGATTGCCCAGCTGATTGATTCCTCTCTCTTTCTGTGTATGTATGTATATATGGAGAGTGGTGTTTTGTTCTAATTGTGGAAGAACATGGATTTTGGGGTGTTTTTAAAAATATATTTGGATGCTGTTGCAGCAATCCAACTGGCACAAGGGGTAGTGTCCCCATATACCATTTGGCTGGGCCCCAGAAGCTCCTGTCTATTTGTGTTATCCAAATGCTGTGGCCCAAGGCCCACCCAACTAACTAGTTCCCCTACGGTGTGAGGCTAATGAATGAATAACACAACTAATTCCTTGGGACAACTAAAGGAAAAACAGGATAGGAGTGATGTGGGGGGTCAAAGGTTCAAAACATGAAAGTAATTTCTCCAGAAGGGGACAACAAGCAGAGCCTCCTGAGCCACACCCACCAGTTGTCAAAGCCATCCAAGCAGCTGGTGGAGCACCACCCACTGGTGCTCCACCCAAAAGCGTGCCTGGATGAGTGAAAGGAGAGTGGCCCCACAGTCTCCAGGCACATTCCTGACCAGAGCCTCTTTTTTGGTCAAGCACAGGGCCCATTTGGCCAGGGCCAGGAGGAGGTTGACCAGCAGGTCCTGGGATTTGGTGGAGCTGCAGATCAGGTGAACAAAAACAAAAACGTGGGGAGTGAAATTCAATCAGAACCTCAGGAGGAGGCAGGAGACCGAGGTGTCTGTGAAGCTTACCACATACATGCCCCTGGCAACAGCTCCAGGGAAGAGTCAGTAGCTGAGGTCCCCAGTGGCTCATGGGATGAGGCTGGAGTACAGACTCAGCCACTGGGGTGCCCCAGCCATGCCCTCACCAAGCAGATCCTGCCACTTGGTCCCCAGAAGCTCCTCAGCTCCTGCCACTTAGTCCCCAGAAGCTCCTGAGAATTAGTAGCCCTGCGCTGCTTGCTAGGGCAGGTTTTTATATTGCTGGGCCCAGCACAGGTGCTGGCCCCAGGCTCTAGCTCCCCCGGCTGCAAATCTGGGAGGAGGCAGGCAGGGTTATTTTGCCCCAAGTGTTACAATTTCCGTCACACCATGCATATTCAGGTATGTGTGCTGAGGCAAAATGCCAATTTGCACTGCTTCTATTTGAGCTGCTGTAAGTACATGTGCCTGCATGTCTGGATGCACCCTTATTGTACGGATGTCATTGGGAAGATGAAATATGTTTAAATAAACACAAATAGAAGTGCTCAAAAAGCAAGACACATCACATTAAAATATATTATTTAATCTTAGAAAATTAAATAATCTAGTATTAGGATCCTAGACAATTTTCCAAATCATATATTAGTAATGTAAGATGAATGGATATATTTATTTCAGCAAATTCTTTCTCTTTCATTTTCAGTTGTCTAACAAAAAGCCTTTTTCTCCAAAGCACTGAGCTTGTTTGTTTTTATTACACAGAGTAACCCCATCTTCAGAAGAGGAGGAAAGAGCTTTCAGGCACAAGGCTACTGATTTATATATATATATATATATATTATAAAGTGGGTATAAAAATTAAATTTGACACTAGATCAAAATAAACAAAAAGTAGAGGCCAGTACATTCTAAACAAATCTTTACTTTTTTCAGTGATGAACAATATCAGAATGTTATTAATCTTAAATATATATACACTTAGAAATATATGTATTATATATCTATATATCCTTGTGATACAGGGTTCAGGTAGAAGTGCATCTCCCCACGGTAACTGAGAATGCTTTGCAGGAAGTGTTCTGAGTTACAATGATGTCCTGGAATAAACAGAAGTTCCCTGTTGGTTCCGGGGGAGAGAAAAATCTAGCTCCTGGCTGTGAGCCTGCAGCTGGTTTCCCATGGCAATGGCCCCTCCTCTCTCGCAGCCTGTCCCTTTTCCCCTGAATAGGAGTGGGGAAAGGGAGCAAACTCATTCTAGGGGTTCTCTCCCCAGCTCTGGAGGGGCTGAAAAACACCCAGAATGAACCCCCTCCACTCTCTTTCTGTCCTCCCATTCTGAAAACAGCTTGAAGTTGGCATTCAGTGCAGACAGAAGTTACAGAAGATGCTCTGTTTTGAAATGTCTTAAACTGACCCCTCATGTAATGATGAGTCAGACTTTCACCCTATCAGCCATTTTTTAAGGTGCAGCCATGCACTTGTATTTGGTCTCAGCTATAAAATGCTTTCTGTGGCCAGACTGGGTTAAACTGTCACTTCTGTCTGTGCCCACAGAGAAGAGAACAGCATCCATTTGCATGGCATTTTTTTATGTCAGATTCTGCAGTTTTCTTTTTGCTTAGCCATAAATATTAGTTTGATTTTTCCTAATTTATAAACAGACTTTTTCCTTTAATGACTTGTTTAATATTTGATCTAACTCTTCAATTTATTTTTAAAGAAAAGCTTCAGTGGAAAAATACTGTGAAAATATCCATCCTTGTAACTAAGTTATTAATTATTAGAGATTGGTTAACTGGTTAAAATGGAATAAGAATCTTACTGGCTATTCACTTAGAACTCAAATTAAATTTTTTTGACAAGTATGTGATCTTTTAAGGAACATATCTAGGAGCCAAACCTCCAGCAACCAACATGTCTTTTCTTTAGAAGCTAGTCCTTCTCTAGAAATGATCGTGGTTCTTTGCTCTTGGTCTCTGTGGAGGTGTGGAACCATTTCTCAGTGACCAAGGGCAAAGAACCATGCTGCACTTAATATATAATCTAACTCTTCAATTTATTTTTAAAGAAAAGCTTCAGTGGAAAAATATTGTGAAAATATCCATCTTTGTAACTAATATTAAACAAGTCATTAAAGGAAAAAGTCTGCACTTTATTATTCTGCAGCAAAAGCCAGTGACTCCTATCTCTACTGACATGCTGCACTTAAAAATGTAAACAGGAATCCTAGAGGGGAGAGCAGGATGCCTATAGGTGTTCTTTGTTCCTAACATATACAGATAGCTTATGTAAAGAGAACTAAATAAAGACAAAATAGTTTATTACTTGTGATTATTAATTTAGAACTTATTGAAAATGCATGGATGAATTCACAGCAAACTTTAGGTTTTTGCTGAAAAATCAGCGTTTTGCTAGAAATTAAAATGGTTTTATTTATTGGTTGATTGTATTTTTCTCCACTGAAACGTACATATTTTTCACAGCTTTCAGTAAAAAATGAAAACTTATCTGAAGACAGAATTACTTATTTTAAAATGTTTTGTCAAAACCTGACTATTCTTGAACAATGGCTTTAAGAGTAATCTTTCGGTCAAACCCATTAGTGCTTTGTATAAGTTTCAGAGTTTATAAATGCATAAAAATACTCTAGGACCAGCATTTTCAGACATATTCATTTATTCTGTTGCCTTGGGGTATGGGTACTAATAACAAATACCTGAATACCCCAAAACTGGGTTGGCCTCAAAAACTAATGAGAGGTCTCTGAGAGAGAATGCAAAGTTGAAAGTGATTAAAGGTGAGTGTTAAGTTCAGAAACAGCTGGAAACTATGGGTTCTCAAAAGCTTTAACAATGGTATACAGAATAACTCATTCTGGTTATTCAAATCCTGACACAAATAAAAATGAATGGACACTTCTGAAAATTTGACTACTGTTTGCGTGCGTGTGTGTGTGTGTGTGTGTGTGTGTTCAAAATTGTGCTTGTTTATTTCTTTAGCTATTTTAAAAATTCTGGGCATTAAAAAGGTCCTGTCTATGGGCTTTTGATGGTATGCTCACACTCATAAGCTAGTTCTAAGAATTTTGAATTTTGGATTTCTTAAGCCTCTTCCATGGATAAATGGAAGTCATCAGTTTTTAGTGCAGTTAATCCTGATTTTGGCATAAACAGTAACATTTCTTTAAGGTAAAAAATACATATTGAACCTGCAGAATGTCCTTTGATAATGAGGTATGGATGGATGCATTAGTAAATTAAATGACTAAATCTTTTATCCTAAAAATGTCAAGTTTTGGTCATACATTTAATTGTACTTTTCCTTTCCAGTATAATTGTACTGTATTTTATTTATGTATTTATTTTAGGCACAGAAGGGGCAGTGTTTGGGCACTCTGTGGAGACACCCCATATCAGAGCAGAACCTTCCCAAGACCTCAAGTAGGTGTTTATTCAGAGTTGTTTTAATTTTTTTTTTCCTGAAATCAACTAAGAAGTTTTGATTTTTCTTTTTTATTGATAATCTATGCAATTTACTCTAATGACCCTTTCCTGATACATTTAAAACAATAATCAGTTTTTATTAGAACTAAACTTGTCACAGTTGGACACAAATATTGTTGTAATCAAGCAAAATGTAAAGCTTCTCCCTTTTATAAAACATCTTTCTCCAGTACTGAACAAATGTTATTCTTTGAAAGTTCAGGTTTCACGCACCTTCCTTACATTTTCAAGCTGTCAGATTTTTTATAAAGTCCTATTTCATACAGTGCTGTCTATTAGCATGAAGGTCATTTCTTGTTTGTTTATGAACTATTCCAGAGATATAAGTCAAAATGTCAACAAAAAGTAAGAAGTATACCATTTGTCCTTCAAACAGAATTTCTGCATTGTTTTTAAAGGCTTTTCCCATCTTCAAAAGTTCATTTTCAAGTTAAGTGAGTCTACCTCTTTAAATGTACTCAAAGACATCTTGAGGTTGTTGTAAATTTACACAAACACATAGGCATAAGCAAATAGTAAAAGGTCAAAAACTAAAGCTAAAGCAACTAAGGGACCCAGAAAAAGACAATCTAGAGTGACTTAAAACAAAAGCCTTTTCATAAAGTTTAAATGCAATTGCACTGCTGACATTAATCAGTAGTTCACATTCAGTGTAAGAGAGGTGGGATTTATATGAGAAATAATGACTTCAGACCGAAGGGGCTTTTTGAACTTTCTATCCTGTACTTATATCAGAGAGTTTGCTTCAGCTCTACCTTGCCTCCTGAAAATTATAAACCTTCATAATTGCCCTACCTATCAGTTTTTATAGTGACTTACGGTACTCTAATGAGAATCCTTTCTTCATATTTTAAAGGTCCTGGGATCCATCAACAAGCACCAATCTCATTGAGGCCCATAGGTTTGCCCATATGTAACAGATTGCAAGAATAGGTCCATTTCCTCCCTCTTTCTCAGAAAAAAAAAAAAGAGAGGTCAAGTCAAATTGTCCACTTAGACATAATATTTTGAACTTAATATAGTGTTGAATTGATGTTGTAACCATGGTGGTTCAGAAAATATATGGCAAGAATTTGTGTAGCTGATATCTTTTATTGGACCAACTGCATGTTTGGGATAGACTTAGGCAAGCTTTTGAGTATCACGCCACTCTAACTCAATTCCAGCCATACAGTTGGTCTAATAAAAGCTATCACCCATTTAATGTAATACTTCTGCAGATTCCAAATGGGTCCATTTTTAAATTCCTCTGCTGTCATAACTTTTCATAAGAGCTGTTGTTACTGTCTCCAAAAGTAACAAGATGGTAGAGTTAATAATTGCACAGAGGGCACCTGAGTTTATGGAGAAAAAACAAGAAAAGGCTGTTGTTTCAAAAGTCACAAGCAGCAACAACTGTTCATGCAAGGAATGGTGAATGTATACATTATACTTAAACCATACTAAATTTATGAAATATTAAGCTGTGCTAAAGTTAGTGTGCTATAAGTAGGGATCTACCTAAATCACACTGGAAGTGTGCTGCCCAGTGACTCTTTTAATCTTGCTCTTTTCACCACATCCACCTCCCCTCTTCCCTGCCGATTAGTGGAGGGGCCCAGGTCACCCCATTGCTCTCCACTCACTCCTGATGGGCCAGGAGGCAAAAAACATGGTTTTAAATATGCCATAGTTGTTACCTCCCAGCTGATCAGCAGCAAGCAGCAGGGCTACTGGGGCTAATCTACCAATCAATGTAGAGGGACAGGTGTGCATTAAAAAAAAAAATATTAAGGACCCTCTGTGTAGTGAACTTTCAACATGATTAGTGTAGATCCCTAGGTATGAGCAGTCGCAAATTAAGGGTTAATACCATGGATCGCCTGCACAGCTCTGACTTGCCACTAGAGGGAGGGCAGGCAGAGAAGTGGCTAGAAGCTGGGACAGCTGGGCTTGGAGAGGGGAGTTTGGGAAAAGTGAATCTTAGTATTCTGTAGGACTGCACATTATTTGGTTTATCTCTGTGGACAAGACTGAAGTACCCTAACACAAGCCAGGCCAAGAAGTGATATAGCTTTGAGACACTTAGCCCACATCCAGATGAGCGCAGATGTTTGTTTCCTTGGGGACAAGTAGTAGGCACACCTTGTGGCACTGCTACTTGTTCCTAGGGAACAGCCATGCCACACACGCTCTTGGCATGTGGCAGGTTAGCTTGGGTGAGGTAGGGAAGGCTGGGACTAGTAACTGTGCTGGTCCTAACAGCCTTACCTGGGGTTCTGGGGGTCTGCCAGGAATGTATCCACAGTAGGAAGCCTGAGTGGCAGCCAAAGCATGTCTCAGGCTGGTTTTGGTCAGCACGAGCTATTGCTGCATGCGCTCCCATGTTTTTTTGGCATAGGTTTTTTTGACCCTAGGATCTCCCAGTCTGTGGTACTACATACCCACATCCACACTCCTCTGGACATGGCCTTAGAGGGCAGTTATCATGAGTTAATAAGCTTTACCAAGGTGCTTGCATTTTAAATGCCCTTAGTGTGGTCTAAGTAACTTCCCCTAAAGAAAAGTACTTGTGGCAGCCTAAGGATATGGCGACCAAAAGCACATATTTTGTCTATTCTTTTTGATATATGAATTGATATAACAGATCGCAATGCAATAGGCATGATCAGAGGCATAGCAGGGCAGTTCCATTACTTGAGCTGTTTCGCCGATAGGGCAGTGCCAACTGCTGCACTGCCGGAGGAGGTGGCAAAATCAGATACCAACTGCAGTAGCAGGTTTTTGTTGTTGTTATCCACCCCACCCCACCTTTTTCCACACAGAAAATGCCCATAGTTGCTTCTTTTGTTGTCTCACCCTTTAAATTTATGATACTGGCTATGATGTTGAGAGTTATTTCAAATTAAGCTAAAATTTCCCTATTGCTGTGTGTATGTCCCAGGGTATGCTTATTTCTTGTCCTTTATTTGCCATCGCATCCTATTTCAGACTGGTTTTTATTGATCCTAATCCTTTCTTTTAATATCTCTTTTTCCCATGCTTCTCCCTTTTATTAAATATCGCTAAACCTACCTTTAGGTGATGTCTTCTCACATGGACTACAATTATTGGGATTTTGCCAACAGTCCTCAGCTAGCCTTCCTGCATTTGGGTTCCTGCATTTGACAAGAATCCATGAAACTAAAACAAAATTTGCCACAAATTTTCAATGAAGTAACATAACCTATCAGTAATTTTTTCTCCATTTATTAAATATGCTCTGTAATTTATTAGTTCCCCTAAAAGTTCACTGTTGTCCATTTAATTCAGCTTTAAATGTACTCATTTTTTAAATATCTCCCTTCATTTAAGCCTTTATAGAATCATAACAATAATAATTTGCACAGAGATTTCTCAGGTTTGGTATCAGTCAATAATGGACCTTTCAAAATATTTTCTACAAAATCTTTGCTGTTTTGATTTAAATAACTTTAAATAATTGTGCTTTTGATTGGTGTTTTCAAACAGTGGAGGGGAAATTAGAACAGTTTCTTAGGCTTCCTTGAATATCCTTATCATCATGAAAAACTTTTTTAGCTTAATTAATTCAAATGGCCTTTTTTTAAAACTGCATTTGTATGTGGCTTGTACATGAGGGGGAAGTGCAGGTTTGCTTAGTTTAAACCTACTGTTAAAATAAGGGAGTTACTGTAAAAATGATTGATTGTTTCCCAATCATTCCCAACCAAACCTATTACCTGATGTCCCCTGGTTTTCCTTTGTCAGCATAACAGTGGCCTCAGAAGGCCTATTAGGTTCATTTGTAACTCATTTAGAACCCACAGTTTCACTTGTGGATATTGTGTGGATTTGCACCCCAAAATACAATTCCTTTGATGGGACTCAGGAAATGTAAAATTGATAGTTAGTATGAAATGTTAGAAAGTCTTCTGGCTATGCCAGCTGAATAATAGGATCATCATTAAAGATGGACATTTTCCAACGGATACATTTGATTGTGCAATCTGAACCAATATTACAAACAAATATAAAAGATACATAAAAAATGCTGAGGACTAGGATGATTTTTGGCATAGGTGAAAAAACCAGATCTTGATCACAGTAAATAATGCCATTCCCTCCAGCATCTGGGAAAGTTGGATTTAAACATTCCCCCTGCACCCCTCCCCCCCAGTATTTATTATGAAAATAAAAAATTAAGAAACACTATAAACAAAAAACATATACACAACTTGGTATGACTTTTTTTCTCTTTTTTCCCTCTGTCTTTCTAGCTTCTTTTTTTTTTGCTGTCATTTTCAAATCTTTCTAGTATGAAATGCTTTCCTACAATCCATTGGGAAAGCTGGTAAATCCCTTTAGATCAAATTAAAAAAAGAACCGAATCTAACTTTCATTAGCTGGAGCAAGCAGAAAACAAGAATTATGCCTTAGAATTGGTAAAATGAATTACATTTTAATAATTTAATCTTCTGATTTATCTTGCTACCTTTTCTGATAAACCTGCAGTTAAGAAACTAAATTGCCAAAATGATAGGCCACAAAATATTGGTTTTAAAGATAATGCGTTTCAAACATGGTATGTTAATCGGTAATATCTATGCATATAAAAGGCAGACAGTGGTTATATACTGATTGCTATGCCCTGAATCACCTCCTTAATAAGGGGGTAAATTAGTTTGTTGTTGTTTTCTACCTCTGGGAAGAACTAGAAGATCAAATTTAATAGCTTTTTTTAGTGTCAAGCTTAGTATGCCATTTACTATCAGATAATCCTGGAAAAAATACTGGGCATAATGAAATGGAAATTGATCAGGCAGCAAGGAAATGGCATACAATGTAGTTTGTAGGATTCCATTTTAAGTCTGAAGATGCACAAATCTTGTATAATGATTTTTTTTCCTACAAAGCTAAAACTATGACTCTTCTAAGAGCCATTTTCTGCCAAAGTTGCCAGAGGTAGTTTGCTAAGATGGTTCTGCATCCTATCTTTAAACGTCAGAGGCCAAAGAAGAGGTCACACAGAAATTTTGCAATTAAAGTGTTAGATGTTTAGAGAAGACAGTATGAGAGGTAGTTTTAAGTTGTCAGGGGACCAATTGACTTCTCTTCATGGTTTTAACCCAGGAAACATTAATAAACAAATCATCAGTAGAAAGGAAATTGTGTGTTGTAACCTGAGGCCGTCCAAGCCCATGCTGTTTTTAAGGTTTAAGGGTTTTAAGCTTCCCCTTATCTGTCCTTTAAGTCATGGGTCCTAGTGACTCTGATTTCTTTTGTCACAAGTTGTCTTAATTCTTAAGGTGAGTTCACTGTTAACATATTCAGTATTTAAACTGAAATTCTCTTATGTTCTTATACATGCTTTTTCTCCTGAAATTCTTATAGGAGGTAACAATTAGAAAAAAAGGGAAATATATATTTTTCCAAAATTAATGCTGATTTAGATTGTGATAAGTACATGAAAACCAAATAAGGAAAGGTTCTTCACCCATGTACCCAAAAAGAAGCAAGGTGAGAGAGGGATATAGGTTAAAGATTATCTAGGAAATGGCACTAAACAAAATGAACACATTGCCATAGCTTTCAATAAGGGCTACAGTAATTGCCATGACAACAATGGCAAGATGGTTAATAGGACTGAAATGGAAATGAAAATGACAACATCCAGGGATTGAAGCTAAATTCAAAACTTTTATGCACCAAGGCAGGGAGAGTATGTAATTTCCATTTCGACAGATTGAAAGGACCAGCAAATGGTATTGCAGAAGCTATAGCAAATATTCTTTTTAGGGCAATTAAATTGGAAAGTTGTAGTGCATTTTTATGGGTGGTAGTATGTGTAGTTGCCCATCCTTAAAAAAATGGGCAAAAAAGATATCCAGGCAACTATGGGCATTTGTATACACCGTGGCATTTGATTCTCATTAATTTACCTCACCTTAAATTTTAAACTGGTTTATTTTGGTGCATCATGTTTGTGTTTACAAACTATGGGCTTTTGAACAAATTATGTCCCATGTGTAATTCCCAGCAAATTCCAGCAGGGGGAGACAAATATCAGTCTAGTTTGGATCACCCTGCCCCTGCTCCCACCAGCTGAGTAAAGCAAAATCCCTGACATTTGGTCAGGCCAGGGTGGGGGGCGGGGGGGGGAATGAAGGCTGGAGCTGCTACAGGGCAGGAGGGGTGGGGCTTGTCCTGAGGCCAGTGGAGAACTCTATGGCCAGCCATGCAGCACAGGGTTTTCCCAGACATGTCCTTTTTTTTGGCATCCTGTGCTATGTCTGGCTAGGTTTTTTTAAATTTCACCCCCACCCCCAGCTTGTTTTTAATATGGCAACCCCTAGGTAAAACTACAGTTCCCAGAATACCTAGCAGCAGCTATGTTGAAAATGGAACCCAAAATACTGCTAGGTAAAACTACAATTCCAAGAATACAATACTTTTCCCTGCTGGTGGGACCAGGGGGAGGGCAATTAGAGGCTGCAGGGGGCACAAAGTGTTGGGAGTGAGGGGCACTGGCAGGGTTGGGCTTGGGGCTGTGGCTTGCCATTAATGGGCAACAGAATGGGCAAAAGCAGGGCACCAACATGTCACTGCCCTTCGCACCATCATCCTCTTTTGGGTGGGGTGGGCGGCGGGGCGGGGTGAGGCCAAGGGGAAGAATATCTCTCAGCCTCTCTTGCTCTCAGAAGAACAAAACAGATAGATCTGGGCCTGAAAAGGGTGATGATTGCCCTCTTTGAAATGTAAAGGATGCCTTCCCTGCTTTGCTAGTCAGACCTGAGATCCTACTCCTGTCATTGTCTAAAGTAATTTGTATCACCACAGACTCACAGGAGACCCTCAGGTCCATACCAGTTAAGAACTGCCCAGAGGAGTTTTCCATTTATTGACTCCTCTGTGAAATCCTCTGAAATATGAACTTTCATTTCTATCCAGAACTTTTATAATCTTTTCTCTGATGCCTAATGAAGGGTTTTTGTTCCTGAAAGCTGGCAATTCAAAATTTTTTTTTTTCCTTGCAAAAATCTTGTTGGTCTACTGTTTGGCCAATAAATCCAAGCTTGGGAAAGAGGGAGATAAAATTACTATAAATACCAGGTAAAACACTGGCCTAATTTAGTTGTATTGTGTAAATGAGAATGTGCCCTTGATAAACACTGTGTGTTAGGATTAACAAATACCTATCTTATGTCACAACCTGTTCATGATAAGAGGAAATATTTTTTAATTAAATCTTCTAAGGGCCTTATAGATGTGGAAAAAATGCAACAGGAAGTTATTTTCAATTCACACATGGCTATAAGAAAACCCCTAGCAAACAGCCAGGAGTTCTCTCTGTTTATTTTATTTTAGTTACATGCAGTATTTTTTTGAGGGTTTGGGGGGTTTTTGTGCAAAAAAACCCTTGTTGGTCTAATAAAAGATATCATCTCTACCATAAGTCCTGTTTGTTTTACCTAAGTAGGCAAGGTTCTTTGAGTAGATGTGATATCTTTTATTAGACCAACTGAGTAGTTGGAAAAAAGTTAGTGGCAAGCTTTCAGGTACAGTCAGAGTCTCTGCTGGTCTGAGACTCCAAGGAATGATAGAAGCTAAAAGTATAGCAGGGTGGGAGTGAAAATATAAATAGGCAGAAATTAGAAAGATAAAAGGGAGAATACGAGAGGGAGGGGGGAAGCAGGCAGGGGAAGAAAAGTGACAGCAGTCGTAGAATGCAAGGTAGAAAGAAGCTTCCAGTGACAAAAGGATTAGCAGGAGATCAGGAAAACAGGAAAGAGGGATGCAGAAAGTGTGACAGGAAGTCATAGAAAATTTTTAAAAATGGCGTATGGCCCCTAGCCCCTCCCCCCCCCCCGCCAGCCCTGCCTTATGATTCTGATAGGAGGTTACCCCTGCTCCCGCCAGGGGACCAAAGCAAAATCTCAGTTCCTGATCATGCACACACTGTGCTAGGTATTCTGGAAACTGTAGTTCTATCTAGCGGTGGCCATGTTGAAAACAAACTGGGGAAGGAAATCCTGGACATTTGGCTTGCATTTAAAAACACTGCTTGGATGCAGCACAGGGATTAGGCTGCTACGCTGTGCCAGACAGCCTGGCCACAGCCTCCCTTCCCCCCTGCTTCCCCCTGGGCAGCATCTCCTGGCCACTCAGCCCCTGTGAGCACAGGCTGCCCTGTAGTAGCCCCAGCTTCTGCCCCCTGTGGGAGCAGGGAGAGGGAAGGAGCGATGAGCAGGAGCCAAACCCCCCCCCCCCCCAAAATCTAACAGCAGCAAATAACGGTGGCACCCAGTGGCCAAAGGCCTGAACTACAGAAGTAGCTGGTGGCAAAACCATTAATTACAAGTCTTTGATTCACTTGGTGTTTACACACCATGAATCCATAGACAGGGCGATGTAAGCGACGGCAACACAAACTAAAACATGTCCAAGCAGCTTAGTTTAACTTGCTGAAAATACTTTTAAAGCAGCAGGAAATCTTGCTCATGCAAGCACAAATGTAGTTGCAGTGGCGTAAGCAGAAAATCTTGTGTCATGTACAAATGCCCTGTAAGCCTACTACTGTTGATCTCTGTATTGTTAAGGGATTGGGAAGGATTTTTTGGGAGTCATTGGGAAGTCATTTTGAAGGAAAGAATAATTAAGAACTTGGAGGAAAATGGGGGGAGAGGCTGAAATGGAACACGTGTTTACCAAATAAAGCTTGATTAACCTAACCTATCTCTTTGTAAAGATCATTGATTTTCTAGATAAAGACTGTTTTGGAGTTTTAACCTCTCTAGATTTTTGCTAAAACATTAAAAATTATGCCAAGCAGAAAACAATTAGTTAAACTGGAGAAAAAAAGGGCTTAGTACAAAAATTGGAAGGTGGGTGGGATTGATTGAAGGGGAGGCAACATTTATTTGTGTTGTAAGGATATAAACCGTACATGAATAAATTTAGGTTTGCAATTAAAAGAATGCTTCTAAAGAATAGGTAGGTGAGGATCTAGAATAATCTTCAGAAGGAGTAGTGGCGAGGAGAAGGGAAAAAAGACTTTTAAGGTGAAGTTTGATTGACTTTCTGAAGTGGAGCATATGATACGATTGCCCTCAATAGCAATAGTATGGGACTGGGTTCAATGACTCAAAATTTTGTCCAGAGCTATATTACTAAATACAATGTTTGGGCACTAAAAGAAGCCCCAAAGCATATGTAAAACCTTTGTTGTTCATGTTTCTCTTTTTAAAAGTGTAATTTTAGGTTTGCATCATAAACTTTTACCACCTCAAAGATTTAGAGTGCAGCTGAATCAGCCATAATATTAGAATTTCCTGTTTTTACCTGTGTAGACCTAATGGTGCAGTAAGGGAATATTTTTATTTTATCTTCAGTTAATTTAATTATTTTATCTTACTATATTTTTCTTCAAACATCTTATACTAGTTGCTGTTATTTTTCAGTCTCTCTGAGTTTCATCTGGCATTTCTATTGTTTAATGCCTGTAGTTTTACAAAGAGTTCCAAACAGACTAACAAGTTAGTTGACAAGTTTTACTCTATCATTGTTGTCCTTGAAGAGAGAATTCACTGTCAAAAGGGAGAAAGGGCCATGTGGCTCACTGGTGACATGAGTTCACTGGCAAAGGGTATAAATTGCTGCCTAGTTACTTCTAAATATGATGCCAGTCCTAAAGAGATAACTGAAAATAAGTTGGCTTTCCAAATCTTTTCTGGTTATTGGTTTTAAAAGATAAGGAAACTGCAAATATAATCAACTGGGAAATCTGTGTTACAGGTTTTCCTCTGTGTCTGATCTGGAGGAAGCAGTTTTTCTTAGAAAAATGTAGTTCTGTCATAATCAGAACATCACATAAAATGGTCTGGATTTTTACTGAAAATTTGTTTCTGGAATAATCATTACAATTCTGATAATGCTGAAATACAGATTTGATTTTTTTTTAAATATTTATTATTTTTTCTTTTGTTTTCAAAAGTATTGTCATTTTCAAGTTTGCATGTTATAATACAAAATTTAAGATGTTAACATCAAAATGAAAAGTTTGGATTGACTAAAATGTGTTTTTCAGAATTGTCATTGACAAAGAAATGTTTACATTCTCAGGTTTCATTCTGATTCAGGAAGGAGCTGCATTTCAGGTTCTTAAAATCCTTCCTAAAATAGAATTTCTGTCATCTGCTTTACTCCATGTTTGAGTTCCCAAAACAGAGTTTTAACACAAGATGTAACATCTCTTTTTTTTCAAGTTCTGGAGATCATTTGTGTGTTGGACAAGAGGGTAATAGTCATACAATGTACAGGCAAAAAGGTTCACTTTTTATTATTTCCCTGAATCAATTCATCCATAGTATTCCTGTAAGTTGTAAGAAATACTTAGGGCTTAGTTGCACATTAATTTTAGGTGGCCTCTGGAGCTCTTAACCCTTGGATTGTCCACACATTAACACCTGAAACTAGTCTGAAGCACACTCCAAGGCAGATTTATCTCTGATCTGTGTTACTCAGCTCATGTTCCATTAATATGCAGCCACTCCCTACAAATGAACAGCACAAAATGCAGTGCACCAGCATCCCAGGATGCAGTGTCCTCTCCCCCACCCTCCTGTTCTGTGTAGACAAACTTTACACCCCTTGAACTCTATACTGCCAGGGGGAGGGGTTCTGACACCAAGTCAACTCCCTCCTGTCTTTCTGGGTGTGACCTTCCCACTCCTAGTCATGCAACCACATGCAAACAGCTTGCAGAGCACATCCCAGCTAACTAGGTCATAGGACATGGACAGGTTGGGGAGAGGGGTCTGGGTGGGTTAAGGGGGACAAGATTGGGTCCCCATGAGCTGGGGACTTCCTACCTGCGGCGAGGGCAGTAGCTCCCCCAAATCACTTTCCATCACTCCTCCCACCTCTCAGCCACCCTGGGAAACATGACCAGCACCCCTCACACTCCAATCCCAAATCCCAATTTATTAAAACATGAGACCTTCTTTAATTTACTTCCTCTTAATTCTTTTTGTTTTTACTTATTTTTATTTTCTCTTTCAGTGATTAACTTCCTTAGTTTCACCCTTCCCCCCACCATTTCCTTTCCACCTTCCATTTTTTACCCACCCTATCCCATTAACTCTGCCTCTCAGTTTCATGTTTCTTCTCCCTCCCCCCTCAACCCATTTCTCACACACATGCACCTAGTGCAAGGACAGAAGCCTGTCCCGACTCACCAGTCCTGTGGTGCCATCTCACAGCTGTAGCTCCTAGCCATCCCCCTCTAGTGGCAAGTCACAGCTGTGCATGTGGGAGAAAATGTTTTTAGCCTTAAGAGGCACATCCAGATGAGCATGCATGTGCATCTTGCAGCATCTCAAAACTCTATGAGATGCTGCAAGAGGCATATACAGGAATGAAAAAATGTTCCCTGTGGTGCAAATTTGCAGCGCAGGGGCAAAATTAGACCTCTGAATATCTGGGGGTAAAAAAACATGCAGGAAAAGAAGTGAGGCAAGGCACAGTCCTGGACAATGACATGAGGCAACCAGAGGCTGGGTCCTCCACAGAGACACTCTAGTAGCAGCCAGAACATCTCTGTTGTTGGGCCTCGCCCCAGTCCTGAAGCATGCTGCCTGCTTGCACGAGGAAGGCAGCATGCCTGCTGCAGGGAATTAGACCTAGGCTCCTGTTGGAAAGTAGGGGGGAGCAGGAGGAGGTGGCAGGAGACCATAGACCCCAGAGTCCCCAGAACACCTCATACTGTGAGGTGAGTGGCCCTGGGGGAAGGGGGCTGTAACACCTGTGGGGGGGAGCAAAACATATAGGTATTTAGACATCATTTTATTATGTTAATAGAGACACTGGTAGGCTTCCAAATTGTTTTAACACTGTAGATATATCAATAAAACATTGCCCAACTGATTGCTGTATGTATATGTACGTGTGTGTGTTTTTGTATATGTATGTGTATATATATATTATTTGTCTTCGTTTTAATTGCGGAGGAACATGGATTTAAGGGTATTTTGCATAGCGACTTTGGGATTTTTTTGCAGGGATTTTTCAGTTTTCAAAGAGGGAATACCAGAATTCCTGCTAGGTAGGCAAATGGCAGGACCCAGGCAGAGGAGCCTGTTGCACAAAACCCAAGTCTGCAGCCACAGCCCACTGGCAGCTGGCCCAGATGGGCACATGCCTTTATACTTGCTGTGCAGTCCTCATCTGGGTCTGGCAGGTGCGCAGCAGGTCACAGCCAAGCAGCCACCCCCACTGCCAGACTACTGTAGTGGGTAAAAGATGCAGGGAACTGTCAGGGCAGCTTCAGCAGTTCAGCTAGCACAAGGAGTATAGTTTCATAGTTTCACAGTTTCTAGAGTGGGAAGGGACCAGAGTAGATCATCTAGTCCGACCCCCTGCCATGGCAGAAAAGTGTATTGGGGTCAAACGACCCCAGCAAGGTGTACATCTAGCCTCCTCTTAAAGACCCCCAGGGTAGGAGCCTGCACCACTTCTCTTGGAAATTGGTTCCAGATCCTAGCCACCCTGACTGTGAACTAGCGCCTCCTAATATCTAGCCTAAATTTACCCTCTGTCAGCTTGTGACCATTATTCCTGGTCACTCCTGGCTCGGGGAAATAGGGACTACCCCAGTGCCTGCTGATGCCCCTTGACTAGTTTGTAACAGGCCACTAGATTCCCCCTCAGCCTTCTCTTTTGGAGGCTGAACAGGTTCAAGTCCCATAGCCTCTCCTTGTAAGGCCTTCTCTGCTGCCCCCTGATCATGCAAGTGGCCCTCCTCTGGACCCTATCCATGTTATCCACATCCCTCTTGAAGTGCGGTGCCCAGAACTGGATGCAGTATTCCAGCTGTGGCCTGACCAGTGCTGCATAGAGGGAGAGTATCATCTCCTTGGACCTGCTTGAGATGCATCTGTGGATGCATGACAAGGTATGGTTGGCCTTCCTGACTGCATCCCCACACTGCTGGCCCATGTTCATCTGGGAGTCAATGATGACTTCAAGATCCTTTTCCGCCTCTGTACTAACAAGAAGGGAGTTCCCCAACCTGTAGGTATGGTGCCGGTTGTTCTTCCCCAGGTGCATCACTTTGCACTTATCAGTGTTGAATCCCATCCTATTCTCATCCGCCCACCCCGGTAACTTGCCTAGGTCCAATTGCATCCTATTCCTCCCTTCTAGCATGCCCACAATCCCCCACATCTTAGTGTCATCAGCAAATTTGAACAGGGTGCTTTTTACCCCCTCATCCAAGTCACTGATGAAGATGTTGAACAGTGCAGGCCCAAGGACGGAGCCCTGTGGAACTCCACTGCCCACATCCCTCCATGTCGAAAAAGACCCATCCACCACCACTCTCTGGGTGCAGCCCTCCTGCCAGTTGGCAACCCAGTTGACTGTGTATGTGTCGACACCACAGTCCCCCAGTTTCTTAATGAGAACAGGGTGAAAGACAGTGTTGAAGGCCTTCCAAAAGTCCAGGAAGACATGTCTACTGCTAACCCTGAATCTAATGATTTGATGATCTGATCATAGAAGACCACCAGGTTGGTCTGACAGAACCTCCCACTAATGAACCCGTGTTGGTTGCCCCTAAGCATGACCCCCCCTGCTGGCCCCTCGTGGATATGTGCCAGAATAATTCTTTCAAAAAGCTTGCCCAGGATTGAGATAAGACTAACTGGCCTATAGTTTCCCAGGTCCTCCTTCCTCCCTTTTTTGAAGATGGGAACCACATTGGCCCTCTTCTAGTCCTCTGGCACCACACCAGAGCACCATGAGTGCTTGTAAAGCCGTGCCAGGGGTCCTGCAATAACCTCAGCCAATTCCCTTAGTGCTCTAGGGTGGAGATTGTCCAGACCAGGTGACTTGAATACATCCAGTCCCTCCAGAAGTTCCCTAACTAGTTCCTCACTAACCCTTGGCCTAGGTGTGCCTCCCCTGGTGCCTGAGGTAGGGGCCGGGGGGGAGGTGACTGTACTCGTCCCTGCTTAGGAAAATGGAGGCAAAGAAATTGTTAAATATGTTGGTTTTGTCATCTGGTGTGAAGACCAAATTTCCTAACGCGTCCTGCAAGGGCCCCACGTTACCCGGGACCTTCTTTTTACCCCCTATGTATTTAAAGAAGGACATCTTATTGTCCTTAATCCAGGAAGCCAGTCCCAGTTCCATCTCTGCCTTGGCCTTCCTGACTGCCCCCCTGCATCCCTGAGCAACTGCAGTATAGTCATTCCTGGTGATGTCCCCTCCTTTCCATTGGGTGTACGCCTCCCTTTTAGCTAGGAGACATTCCCGGATGCTTTTGGTGAGCCATGGGGGCTTGTGTGCCCTCCTGCTCCCTTTGATCCATGTTGGGATTACCTCCCTTTGGGCTTGGAGGATTGTCTCCTTAAGGAGCGACCACTCTCCTTGGACACCTGGCTCCACTCCCCTCTGGGACCTCAGTGCTTCCCCAACTATTCTCCTTAGCTCATTGAAGTCCCCCCTCCTGAAATCTAGGGCTGTTGCCTTGCTGCAGGCCTTTGCCACCTTGCGGTGGATGGTGAATTCCAGCAGGCGATGATTACTGTCGCCCAGGTGGTCGAGCACCCACAGCCCCCTCACCAGGTCATCTACCGTGGCCAGCACCAGATGCAACAAGGCATCTCCCCTGGTGGGACTGTGCACTTCATGGGTTAGATGGAGGTCCTGGCTAAGAACCTGTGTGAGCGGTCAGATCTGGCTGACTACTCTTCCCAGCAGATGTCCAGGAGTAGTGTCCTTAGGTACCAATTGGCTGGACCTCAGAAGCAGTATGGCTTTCTCAGGGCTCCTTGGGGGAGGGCAGGAGCCCCAAGCCCATAGTGGGCAGCCTGCATCCATCATCGCCCCCACCCCTCTCCCCTTCCCCCCCTCTCCCCATGGGCTCTGCTTGGCCTCACTGAAAGCCAAATTATAGGATTAAATTAACTGAAACTTAAACTTCCCAAAACAGGTAATATAAACTTGTCATAGCCTTAACTCTGCATCCTGGAGTTGGAAGTTGCTCTGTCTGCATTTCCTATCTGATATGTAAATACTGTATTGTGGAGAAGTTGGTTAGAGCAACATTATGCAGTTGTGACTGTGATCTGAGATGACCTGAGGAAAGCCATTAGATCTCAACACTTGACCTTACTTCTCCTGTATGGGGGATCAAAAAAAAAAAGATGTTGCATATGTACTTTGAGAGACTTGGGATGAACTCTGTAGGCAGTATTAGAAAGAGCTTACAATGTTATTTTGTAAAGCTGGAAGGGAATTGTATGAAAATTTTCAATATTACAGAATTTCCTCCATTTTACTCTTGGTAAACATAAGACCTTTCAAAGTCTAAGCTCTTCCTCACACCCTCTCCCACTTGCCAAAAACATGGAGAGAGACAAACACAACCAAAAATAGCCAGTACTCTCAAGCACTTTTACATATGCTCCATGGATGGAGGGGAGCCACTTTAATTGGAGTGGATCCAAGAGACACTCTAATTAAAGCATCACAGTGTCTCATATCAGCATCCCCATGCTTCAAAATGGGAGTCGGGGTGCTTGAACTAAAGCATATTCGATGAGCTTTAGTTAAAGTTCCCCTGTCAACATTTTGAAGCACAAAGATACTGAAACACAGGATGTGGAATAGTAATTTCCATGCCCTGGCAGACTCGATTAATTGAGTTTGCTTCAGTGCACTGTAATTATAGCACATTGCAACAGCCTCCCAGTTGATGTATAGGCACCCTTAGTGCTTAAGACATTTGCCATGGGTGTGGGAAACCCAGCTTCAAGTCTACATGCTCTCAAATTCAAAGCAGGATTGTAATCTTTCAGTGCAGTCTCCTAACCAACAGGCTATTGTCTAGTTGGGGTTCTTTCTCAATCTCTCCAGTGCATGCTGTTCCACTTGTATAAATAATTGAATGTTCATTGGAGGAGAGAATTTGAATTAGAAATTCCATCTTGAAGCTGAGAAAACTTTTCTTGAAATATTCATCAACTTGGATATGTCTCTGTGCAAAGCTTTTGGTTTTTGTGAATCAGCATTATCCAACACACAAAAAATTCTTGATTCTTGCTGTGAGGATAGCCTACAATTAAGTTGGAAATGAGAATGATCTTGGGGTTTAAGTGATGGATAAGTAGAAGTATAGTGTTAGATGGAGTCCTGTGAGTAAGAGAGAAGGCCTTGTAAAGAGAAGTTCAGCCAGAGGAAGCTGGGTTTTGCTGAAGTAAGGTCAGTATTTGGGAGGATAGGTGTCAGTACTTTCAGTTCCGGACAACTAACCTCAATACATGGAAGCACTGGATTGTCCAAAAATGGTTACATACCCCATTACATAGGAAATTAACACTGTCTGCAAAGTCAGTATTCAAATGCATGTATTTTAAGCATATTGGGGTATTAGCCAAAGAGGTCAGAGTTAAGGTTGCCTTGATGTATAGTTTACAACCTGTATTTCTTGTTTGCTGAAGTTTAAGTTTTAAATACATGAACTCCTGGTTTTTAGAGATTTGAGTGTTTGTTAAATACTACTAGTGAAGGTTGATTCTGCACTGACAAAGATTTTTTTTATCAGAGAATTGACTCCACACTGCATCCCTGTTGGCTTTTAGCATTCACCTTTCTTTGTTGTTTTCAGACTTCTCTGAAATTTAATCTCCTTGTTTCTTACATACTATTTTGTCTTTTCTTTTTTGCATATTCCCCTATACTCTGATATACTTTTTCACATCTTTACTTTGCCTTCATCCATATGTATTTGCCACACCAGTCCTTTATAACTTCCTTCAGATGTCCTATATACTTCTGAAGCTTTGTCAAATGTCCTGGATACTGTCTGTTAAAAGTTATTACTTCCTTTAACACTTTTCAGCCTTCTTTCTTTTTCATTATAAATAACAATGACAAAATGTCAGAAACAATGTCTCCTATTCTATCTCTTTTTCTCCCCACTCACTAACTAACTTTCCTTTGTGGTTCTCAGAGGAGATCCAGTAGCTTGGCCTTTGAAGACTCCAGTGATTTTCCTGAACTACCCTTGCAAATTTATTAATATTAAGTATTCAGTTATTTTCTGGGTTACTTTGATAATACAGACTCACTATATTGAAAGCAATGGAGTGTGCAATGCAATTAGTATTCAGTTTGGAGTCCAGTGACTGGATTTCTGGGTTAATGAGAGCTTTAGGAGCTATATTAAGGTGACAAAGATATGTCCTACAGTCAATGACATTAGTTAGATATGCATGTGAATATAACAGCAAATGGCAAAATGACTGTCTTACTGTCCTAGTTATAAGTCAGGAAAGTTTCCTCTAAATTTAAAAATATTTTCAATGAGCTGTAAAGTTGAATGTTGACAAGTATATATGAATTGATATTTGCTGTTTTCACAAATATATACTCAAGCTTTTCATAGGACATTTATTCCACTTTCACTCTCCTAACAAGGTCACAAAACCTTTGGACAAATTCTACCCTTGAATATATGTGGTAGGCTTTACAGAACTCAAAGGACGCTGCATGCAAGCATATGAAGATGGATTTCAGTCTCTATAGTATAGCTGATCAATGAGCAAAATTATTGCTTTCTGAAGCCTAGATAATGTATATTTATTTCCCTTGAATTCCAATAGCAGCCTCAGTGCTTGCTGTAACCACTGTACTCCTGTGGTTAAAAATGCTTATTTCCAATTTAAGCTACAGGCTGGAGAGTGGAGTTTAGCAAGGCCCAGCTAAAAAAGGATATTCACAGAAATTAATTAGTTTAATCCTTCAATGTGTAAATAAAATAAGAAAAGCTTGCCAACGTTTTGATAATTTAAAAATACTTTAAATTCCTCCATATATGTACTGTCTGTGCCTGTGTGAGTTTTAGTGTTTTTTTCATGTGTTAATGTGTGGACTATGTTTACACACACACATATAAATACTATAAATAATGATATTGTAGCAGAAGGCTAAAAGCCCCTAGTGAAAGAGCTGTAACTATCACACTCTATTTCAAGCAGTATAAGTTAGATTGAGAGCAAACGAAACAGACATTCACTCTTTGGTGGAGGGGCTCACAGCCTGCCCACATTGGCCACTGTGGGTGCTCCCTCACACCTCTCAGCATGCCTCCCACATACCTCCCAGGAGATTGTTGGAATGGGCTCTATCCCTACTGTCTCCCCACTGTGTCAGCCACTGCCAGCAATGGCTGATAGGGAAGAGATCCTGGACCACTTCCCCTGCAGTCTCTCAGGCCAGGCAGTGGCAAGCTGCAGGGCCAGGGATGCTTCAGAGAGAAAGACCCTGGGCCCCTTCTGCCTGAGCTGTAGTGCACTCTAGGGCCAGGGCAGCTGCTGGGAGAGAGACCCTCTTTCCTTCCTCCTCTTCCAGGCTGAAATTAACATATGGCCAGAGGGAGGAGGGAGGACCAGGATCAGAGGCTGTCACTGACTTGGGCCAGTGACAACTGAGAGAACGGGGACAGCTCGGTGCTCAGGCAAAGTACACAATTTCTGGCCAAGGCTAGAGTGCAGCGCTGCATGGTAATCATGTTCTAAGTCAGGGGTGGACAATTATTTCAGCTAGAGGGCTGCTTAATGCCTTTTGGTGAGCTACCCCACCCTTGATAGATGACCCAATCCCTGGTAACCATCTTGGGACCAGAATTCCTGCCCCTAGCCCCCTAACCTTTGTGACAGGAAGTCCCTCCCCTTACCCCCATAAATATTCCTTTTGTGTGTGTGTGTGGGGGGGGGGGTTGCTATCTTGGAACCAGAAAAAAAAAATCGTATACTAAAAATCAAATATCTACTATAGCATATCTTAATTTTATTTCAAAAAATATTTTGTCCCGATTTATGTGTATAGTGTATATAGAAGCAATTGTACAATAGCTCAAAATAAAATCTTACTGTTGTACATTCTGTGAGGGGGAGCATGTGGGGTGTGGTTGAGGGTGTGCGTGTGTGGCATGTGTATGTGTGCATGATGTGGTGGGTGTGTGGTTTGCGGGGGCAGTGGATGTGTGGGGGGGGTGATGAGGTGATTATGTGGGAGGTTGTGGATGTGTGTATGTCAGGGTGGGGTGTGGGTTTCCCCACATGCCTCCCCCCATGGCACATAGCTCCCACCACCAGTGGCAGCAGCAGCAGCAGGCAGTGGGCCTTTGGGCTAAAGACAGACATTCAAAAGACTGAAGCCTGAACTGATTCAACCTTCACAGGTTAGTGTAATCTGTGTAGGCTGAACCAGTTTGTAACAGGACAAACATTGACTCTGGATGGAGGCAATGCAGGCACATGCCTGCAGTTGCTCAGGCCAGGTGCCAAGGGGCTCTAGAGCTGGCCCTCAGCTGCAGGGAAGCTGTGCTGGGGGTGTGTGGCCAACCCAGGGTGAACTGGCCAGAGAGAGATTTAATTCCCCCTCCTTGTGTCACCAGCAAGGACCTGAGTCAGGTCCACTCACACTCCCCCCTCACTGCTGCAACAGGGGGGCACCTTGGCCCCTGAGGCAGAGAGGGGAAGGGAGCAGAGTTAATTTCCCTTCTATCCCACTGGCAGCTGTGTGGCTCCCTGCTTGGAATAGGCTCCCAGCTGTCCTCTCCACCAGAGGCTGGAGGGAGGAGGAATAACCCCTCCCTGCCCCCCTGCGAGGGGCCCAGCCTGGCCGTGCCCCCTGCCCACCACTGCAGTGGGAAGGGAAAAGCCCTTACTGGGGGTGGCAGCCCCTGTCACACTGTGTGGGAGTGTGAGCCCCTTCCCAGCAAGGGGCTGTGCTGCTGGGTCGAGCTGTGTACAGCAGTGCCAGGTCTGCAGCTACAGCCCTGCAGGGACACCATGCTCCATAGCTGCTTTGCCAGCCCCACAGTATGGCTCCACTAGAAAGGGGCTTGTGCTCTGGGAAGCCATGATGGGCTCCTGCCATTGGGCACCCATTGCTCCAGCTGTCAGGCCAGCCCCCTCCACTTGTTCTGTGCCAGGGTTATTCAGCCCCGCATTATTCCCCCTGAGCTTCAGCTGCACCCCAGCTGGGCAGATCCCATAGTCAGCAGCTAAATAAGCCCCTTTCTGCCTGGAGGGGGCTTGCCCAAATCACAAAGAGAGGCCGTTCACAACGCTGCAAAGTCTACCCAGCCAGGTCTGCCTGGCCCAGCAGCTGCTGCCCTCTGCTTGGAAACAGCTCCCTGCTGGCAAGAGGGGGCTTATTCAGCTTCTGTCTTCAAGCACAGGGTAGCAGCGTCTGGACCAGGCAGAACCCACTGGGCAGATCCTGCTGCAGTGTGACTGGCCACTCAGTGCTTTGGGTAAGCTCCCTCCTGGCAAGAAAGCTACTGGCTGTGGGGTCTATGTGGCTGGGCTGCAGCTGAAGTTCAGGGGGGAATAATTGGGACTGAATAAGCCCCGACAGCGGTACAGAACGAGCAGCATGGGCTGGCCCTCCCCCTCCCCCACCTCCGCCCAGCAGCTGGAGCAGTGAGTGCCCCATGGGCAGGAGTCTATCACAGCTTCCTGGGGGGGCCACACTGTGGGGCCAGCAGAGTGGCTGTGGAGTTGGTGGTGCTGTGGGGATTTATAGGCCTCTGTCCCCAGACCCCGGCACTGCCACGTGCAGCCTGAGCCCACAGTTCAGCCCCTTGCCAGGAAGGGGCTCACTCTCCCCCACAGTGTGGCAGGAGCTGCCATCCCCAGTAAGGGCTTTCCCCCCTCCCACCACAGTGGCACAGTCCCCTCCCCACTCTTCCTCTGCAGCAGTGCACGGCTTTAGCTAAGTCCTAGGACCTGCACTTGGCAGTAGGGAGCAGAGCCAGGCTGCCAGCTCCACTGAGAGGATCTCCCTGCAACTCACATGCAGCTCCCAGAATTCCAGCAGTCACACACCACTGGAGCCCCATGTGATAGATCCAGCAGCCTGGCCGCATTCCCTGTCACCTCATGTAGCTCCCAAGACTCAACCAGGGTGGCAGGGAGCAGGGCTGAGCTGGACCAGCTCTACAGTGCTGGGCTTCCTGCCTCTCCCAGCTGAGCCCTGAGAGCTGCACATGGCAGCAGGGAGTGAGGCCAGGCTGCTGGCTTCATTGTACATTGCTCACTGCTGAGTCCTAAGAACTCATTAAGTCCTAATGAGCTGTTGGGAGGACCACGTCACGGGGCAGAGCCAGCCCCATGCTCCTGCTGTCCCCGGCATGGGTCCCTTGCTCCCACCCAGCTACAGCTTCACCCCCCCCCACCCACCACTGTTTCCCTACCTGATGCCTGGAGTGCTGCATCAGGGACAGGAGGAGGAGTTGCTGGAGGTTGGTAGAGATGAACAGTTCCCTGGGTGGCTACAGCAGCAACCCCCCCCCCCCCAAGCAGTGCATGCTGGCTGGGGCCAGGGCTCTCCCATTGGCAAGGGTGGAAATGCAGCACACTACCCCAGTGGGAGTGGATGGGTCTTGGCCCCATGCAGAGTACAGCAGGGGCAGCCACAGGGTGGACCAGATGCAATTAATTGGTGGGCACCTGCCCATGAGCCAGAGGAAATTGCCTGGTGGGATGTATCTGGCCTGCAGGCAGTATTATGCCTGCCCCTGCTCTAAGATAACTCTCGATGGATCTGGCACAGGCTTCTGATAAAGTACTGTAACAGAACGCTTTTTAGTATAATACCTCATCTATCAAGGGTTAGCTTAGAGTATGATCCACCATTTTTAAAGTGCTCTAAGATCCATGAACATCTGTTCAATTACGGCTTTACAGTGCTTTCTGTGCATTTAAAGCATGAAAGGTGTAACATCTGTACCTAACCCTGCTGCTAAATACAGTTGATCAGAAATTTTCTGGAAAATTATTTTTCATCAGAGCTAGTAGTAACTAGAGCAGGGATACCAGGACAACTGTCCTGAATGCTGACTTGGGAAGAGAGAGAGTGAAAAAAACCCCAATAGCTGCCACTCGCAACTACATGATTGCAATTGTATTTGCTATGAGGTAGCAACTAGAAGTTGCTGGTGCCCCTATGATCTGAGCATTCAGCTTCATTACCATACTGCTGATCAAAACCAAAATATTCTGTATATTTTGTAAAATATTTTGGTTCTTTTGAATTTTGGTGAAACACAGGGAGAAGTTCATTGAATAATCACCTGGTTTTCTCCCAGGTCACCTAGCAGACTTCTCTGGATTCCAGGGTTTCTAGGGTCTATGACTTTAAAACAAACCTACCATGAAAACTATCTTGAGCATTCCTGGGTTATCAGCCTCCCTCTCTATGGCTTCCATGTCCCTGCTATACAAAAATCTAGAACTCTTGGTTCCAAAGTGATACATTTTATTAGACCAACTGGAAAATGACAAGACAATTGCCCTTATCTGCAAGCTTTTGGGATCAAAGTCCCTTTGTCAGGCTGTGGAAAAAGTGCAGATGGCATAAGATGGCAAAAAGTCCATATAGGTAGGAAATAAACTTCATTTTTGCACAGAGGGAGCTGAAGATGGAAGGCTGTCCCTCTGGGTCCATGAGAGTGTCTTTGTGAGCTCTGTTGAGTAGCTCTTTGATGTATTGATCAGGTAGAATTCCTTCCTTGGAAGTGGCAGATAGCAGGCTGTCAGTCAGTATGTCCCTGCTATGGAACTATGAGTCTAAAGGCTCTTGGAACTTTGATAACCCAATCTCAGAGCCCAGCAATATGGCAGGAAGCATAGGCAGATTTATTGCCTTTGTACCAGAGCTCTAAGGCAAGGTCTTAGAAAGCTTTAAGGAAACTTAGCTTAACTCTGAGTTTTAGGTCTCTTTGCCATGAATCAGGATTCCTGGAAGGCTTTCATGGTTTCTGACCTACTTGCCATATACCCAGGAACCTGGCAACTCTGGAGGCTCTGAGGGGCCTGACTTGAGCCATTTTTTGAGGGTGTTTTGAACTTCCTGCTCTACAGTGGAAGACTTTATAAACATGGTCCAATGAGTTCCCAAGAGCCAAAACATCCATATATTTAAAAAATGAACCCAAACACTATTTTTTCTGAAATGAAATACTTTGCAAGTTTTCCTTCCATGAGATACATTGATGTTTCTACTGTTCATTACAGTTTTTAATAAATATTTTTGAAGTGTTGAAATTTCATATAGAATGGATATTGTTCATGTTGAATAACACTAGTGCGAAAGCACTCAAGGCAATAGCCTATTTTTAGTGTAATTAGAATAAAGATATGTGAAATGAGCTCAGAAATCCATACAAATTGTGGAGAATGTGGGAATAGAATGTGAGAAATCCACATCTGTGCTAGACAGTCATTGATAGAACTGAATAGATTTTAATATTTGTTTTTCTTAATTTTCTTTGACTTACCTTACTTTATAATCAGTAAATAATTTTTCTGATAACATTCTAATACTTTATTTATTTGAATGTAAGTTCATTTTTAATTAATAATAGCATATGTGAGGTTCAGTCTTAGGGCTCTGGCAAAAAACTGCAGTGGCTTCAGTCCCTTTTCTGGATTGAAATGGATGAGCAGCACTGCCTCCTGCCTGCTTCTCAGACTGGAGTCCTGGAATAAGAAGCAGGTTTGGGGTTTATCCTACTGCTCCATCCATTCCACTCTCTGGGTGCATCTACATGTGCAATTAAGGTGAAACAATCAACTCCAGAGATGTTTAAGCTGGAGTAAATTGCTCCTGGGCACAGCGTTTACATGTACATGCAAGATAGCAGTAATTTGAGCTGAGGTGGAGCAGGTCCAGGCTGGCAGGGGTATGGTGGGGTCAGACCTGGGCTCCAGGTGGTCTTGGTAGGTGGCAGAGGGATTGGCTGGGACACAAGGATGCAAAATCTGCAGAGCCATGTGGCAGTCAGGAGTCTGGCTCTCACTCAGTCACTATCCACACATGCATATCATTCTCCATCATAAGATAATACTGTCGCTGACTTTACTATCTTGCAGCAGAGTTAATTAGTTTACTGAACCCTAATACCAGTGCACAGGTAGGTGGTGACACTGTACTGTGCAGCTAATTAGCTTGATCCACAGTAAAATGGATGATTTTTGGGTGCAGCCTCTAA
The DNA here is from genome assembly GCF_052110815.1 of Crocodylus siamensis. Classification (NCBI taxonomy): domain Eukaryota; kingdom Metazoa; phylum Chordata; order Crocodylia; family Crocodylidae; genus Crocodylus; species Crocodylus siamensis. Next base: position 59,541,514 of record NC_143396.1, on the reverse strand, counting down.
GACAAGGAACAGAGCAGAGGAGCAGCTGCACAATGCTTCCCTCCCATTCCCCAGACCAGGGTCCTTGGTCTGGGGAACAGGTTGGGGGCTTTTTCTCACTTCTCTCTCCTTCTGGACCAGTCTGAAAGGGAAAAGAAGCAGCAAGGAAAATCCCCAGTCCCTCCCCCAAGATGTACAGTGCCTAGTTTAGTAAGGAACTGTAGGGTTTGCTTCACTAACTGTGGGGTTTACCTTCCAGATAGGTAAGGAAGGGTAAGTAGCTGGGAGTTGGGGTAGATGTGGGAGGCAGTGGCTGTTTCAGGTGTTAACTGGTAGACAATCCAGGAGTTAAGAGCTCCAGGTACCTGCCTAAAATGAATGTATAACAAAGCCCTTAATATGGATATCTATTCTGTCTTAATCACCTACACAGAAAGGTGGCAAATCAGATGTCAAAGTTCCTTATTTTAAAAGTACTCGTCTCTCTTCTCAAATGGTGTGTCTATTAACTTGCCTGCTCTAACATAGCTGTTTGTTGCTTGGGAAAGAAAAAATGAAATCACGTGTATAAGATCCCCTTGTGCAATTAAATACCACTGTGACAGACAGAAAACAAATTTGAAAGAAAAGCAGATTCTTGATATAGTATTTATAAGCATTCTTCACTGCCATGCTTTTCTTAAAGATGTTAAAATTATAGCATGGAATGTTTCAATAAGTTTGTAGCAAAGATCAAAGCCTTTAGAGAATAGGAATGAAACAAGCAAAAACATTATTCTGTATGAAAGTCTGGAAAAGTAACTTATCTCAGACTTGTCCTGTGGCAACACTGCTGAAGAAATAACCTTTTTTTATATAAAGGATTCTATGTTTACAGATGATGGTTGCAGGTCATGTATTTCCAATACTCCTTTTCAGAATCATAAGAAGGAAAATTGTAATACAAAAGAACCAGCAAACGGAACATGACAGGAAAATTCATTTTTATTAACATAACAGCTAATTTTTAAAAGCTACCCTTTAATAATCCAAAAAATAATATATACTTCAATCAGGGTAATGTAATAATTTTAGGATACTGATAAATGCTTGAGAGAGTCCAGAGGAGAGCCACGCGCATGATCAGAGGTCAGGAAAACAGATTTTACGATGATAGGCTGAGAGACATGGGACTCTTTAGCTTGGAAAAGCGTAGGCTCAGGGGTGATCTGATGGCCACCTATAAGTTTATCAGGGGTGACCACCAGGATCTGGGGGAACCTTTGTTCACCAGAGCGCCCCAAGGGATGACGAGGTCAAACGGTCACAAACTCCTGCAAGACCGTTTCAGGCTGGACATAAGGAAGAATTTCTTTACTGTCCGAGCCCCCAAGGTCTGGAACAGTCTGCCAGCGGAGGTGGTTCAAGCACCTACACTGAATACCTTCAAGAGTAAATTGGATGCTTATCTTGCTGGGATCCTATGACCCTTTGGGCAGGGGGCTGGACTCGATGATCTCCCGAGTTCCCTTCCAGCCCTGATGTCTATGAAATCTATGAAATTCCTAATTCTTTTTCTGAAAATGCTAATATGCATAGAAAACTGATATGGGCACAGCTTCTTTTGCACAACTAACAGTCGGGTATCTGGTTCATTAATTTGGTGGAAAATGAATAATTTTGGTGAAAATAAGGGTGGCAATTATGAGCAGCATGTGGCATGCCAATAATTGTTAGTAATTGTAAAGAAAAGACTAATGGCGTCTGACAAACATCCCCTGCACAAGTCAATATGCATGACAACAGGTATGCCCCTGGAACACTGTGACACTGAAAATGCTGTTCATTTTGCATAGTGTATTTCGTGGAGGGCACTTTTATCTTTGTAACTAAGAAATGGCAGAGGAAAGTTGTGGAAGTTTTAGAGATTATGGTAAATGCATTTCTAAATAGCGATGTTATACCAATTGAGATATGCAATGAGTAGTATTATCATAAGCATTCAATCTTAGCCCAAATCCCATTCCCTTTGAAATCAATGATAAAATGGATTAGGCCAAATCTCTGCATGCTTTTGCAAATCCCACTGTATGCCATTTAATAAACTATTTGGATGCATACTAGGGAAAAATTCAGATTGGTCTGTTATGTGCTTTCAAGTAAGGCTTTTCTTCTGGTCCCAAGGTTATCAAGGTTAAGTATCTGTGATCCCAGTGCAGTCAACAGGTAGAGATAGGCACAAGGGACAATTCAGAAACTGAGAGCTACCTAGAAAATAGAACAACTGGAAAAGATGAGCAAAGGTGAACTAACTTCCCTTTGGTGCTTAGGTACCTCCTTTCACTCAGGATATAAAGCCCTCTTCTGATAGCAGGCAAGTAATGTTGCCACCCATCTTTTACATTATAACCTAGCAGTAAAAATATTTGTCAAGTAAGATTTTGTTTTGTCCTCTCTTCTTCTAACCCACACTGAAAGGAAGGACAGGCTGTTTTCCCATCACTGCCATTATTCCAACCTTGTTGATAATAGGGCAGCTTCCTTGGAGATGAGTTTGAATCCCAATCTCTGAGAAGGGCCTAGAACCCAAACCTACCATTTTCTGAATAAGTGATCTAAGCACTGGGAACCAAAATGTATTCTACCTATTAAAACACTGGAACAGGTTACCCAGAGAAGTTGTGGACTCTGCATCCTTGGAGGTTTTCACAGCCTGGCTAGACAGAGCTTTGGCTGGGATGATTTGGTTGGAGGTGGTCCTGGTTTGAGCAGTGGGTTGGACTATATGACCTCCAGAGGTCCCTTTCAACAATAATTTTCTATGATTCTATTACACATCTGGATGGATTTAAGTGCTGAACTGCAAATCTACTCCACCCCATTCAAGTCCCTCAAAATCCATTAATGCATCTACTATTATAAATGTCAACTTACCCTTTAAGACTGAGTGACAAAAAAACAATGAAAAGAAGTAGAACCCACTCACTTTTTCCTTTAACTGCTTTGCACTAACTACCCACTGCACACAACTAATAGGTGGAAAAGAATCTGTCCCTAACCCTGTCCCCCCCACCATATACAAGTAAAGATTCTATCGGATCTAAAGCTTGAGCCACATAATTATGCCTCCTGTCATGCCACACGTGCTAGGGAGGAGGCACAATTGTGAGAGCACAAAGCAGATCCTCTCATGCCCTATTGTTGGTGCAGTGGGCATCCAGTTCTGGAATGGAGGTCCCCCTGCACCAGCAAGAAGCAAGTTCCCATAGGTGGGAGCCCCCTCAGCTGACAGAGCTCCCTGCCATGGAGGCACACCACACACCCCTATGGCTAGGAGACCACAGCTTCTGCAGTCTCCCAGCTGCAGGGGCACACCATTGGAACATGCAAACTAGAGAGGCTGTGGAATCTTCTTTCCAGGAAATTTCCAAGAGGATGTTAGATGGACACTCGGCTGGGATGTTTTAGTCAGGGATGACCCTTCCTTGATTGGATGGCTAGGCTAGATAACCTTGTATGGTCCCTTCCATCCCTACTTTCCTAACTTTCCTGTGACTCTATGATCCGTTTAGATATCAGAGAGACTGTCTATCTGAAATGGGAATGGCACATGCCAAAAGGAAAGAAAGTAGCCTGCTAAGTACATTTTTTCACTTACCTTTATAATACCTGAATGAAAAGATAAGGGATGTTTTCAAGCCAAATAGATTGGTTTTTGAAATACAATGTAGTGATTAGAGTAGTGATTCCTTTTAATCTTGCTTTTTAAAAAAACGATCCTTTAAACTTTTTTCTTTCTTTAAAATATTTCTTACCCTTTACCTCCACCTGCTCTTCCTTGTCCCATTATTGGCTTTACATGAGTGATAATCATAATTAATAATCAGGTTTGGCTGGTGTTTCATTTTTTAATAAATCAAATCACAAGAAGTGTGCCTTCAAAAGTTTTCTCTCTCCTTTTCTTTAATAACAGATGTGTATCTGCCTTCTTACCTAGGCACATACAAAAATAACCCCAAGTACCTGATGATTTCATATCTGGATGTCCCTACAAAGAGATTCATTTTGTGCAGCCAAATAAAGGCTTTCAGATAAATTCTCATTTAGTGTCAGTGATATTCAGCAGTCAGAAATATTGCATAGATGCTACCTCAGTGATTAGAAGCTTAAATCCAATCTTTGCTATTGCTCACATAAAGAATGTAGCTTCAAGAAGTTAATCCATTGCTGATCTTTCTTGTCTGTGCATGAGTGCTAAAAAAAATCAAATTCCAGTTTCCTATGACTACTTAATAGATATTTAAGTTAATTTTTATTTGACAATACTTCTAGTCAAATAATTATATATGTCTATAGTTTACATCATTCTAAGTACTGATGGCCCTGACTGTTGTAGCAAATACATCACCATTATTAATCAGTTTCATCTTCCCTAGGCACATGTAGTTGGGTACATGAGTAGTATGTTCCTTATCTTACAGATGAGGAATTGAGGTATAGCTTAGGATAAGTGGCTTGTCCAAGGTGTTAACAAGGTCACAAAGTAAATTCCTGGCTGATCCAGGAATTTAATCCAGGTGTCCTGAGTTTCAGTAAAGTGCTATCTCTGCTAGATGAGGGGGTATGCAGCCTTCAAGGGGTTAATTTGCACCCCCGGGTTCACTCAGCTGTTGTTTCGCACATTGCTGTGACTGCAGCAGCCACTTGAGTGACCCAGATCCTCTACCTTCCTCTGACTTCCACTTTCTGCTCTCATCCCAGCACTGTGGGTCAGCATGGCATACTGTACTAAGTAAATTCGTGACCCAGAGCACATGGCTCAGAACAGCATGGTGCTGAAGGAAAATCTGTGGCCAGGGCAGCTAAGGACTGAGGACAAGGTACCCATGCCTTGGTGCATGGTGCAATAGGGGAAGTCCTGTGTGGGGGGTACAGTAAGCGGCTGCTCACATGGTGTGTGGTCTCTGCTGATGCAGCCTATGGGGTGTACAGCCCCTGGTCACTTAGCAATGGGACAGCGCTGTAGGTTATCTTTACTTATTCAGCACTACCTCCTATAGTCTCTTGCTGGAACTTTAACTTTCAACAAAGCACAGTGGTACAGTATGAGGAACACCACTATTTATTATGATGGATCCAGAATCTTGATGGATATAAGGAAATTGTAAGATAGAGAAGACAAAACTAGATGATAAGAATAAATAAAATCAATGTGGGTAATTGCATTGAGAAAAGAAATAAAGAATGTGACCATTGTAATGGGGTTAAAAAGGAAATGGGCAGTTAGCAGAGGAAAGTGAATAGAATGCAGAAAGTGGAAAATGCAGACAGGCAGAGGGTCCTAATTCTTTCTCTCTCATGCATACAACACCTGCCCTCTCCCTCTACCTGCACCCTTCCAGTATCCTGTGCAGCTATTCTGTGAAGGAAGAAGATGTCCCAATGAACTTAAATTGTGAAAACCCTCAAAGGAAATCTTTTAACTTAAAGTTTGTTTGAAAGAACATCCTCCGCTGGATGCATAGAGTAAACCCTGCTCATCAGCATGTGGTTAGAGTAGAAAACAGAAGTGTGCCAAATAGCTTGTAACATTAGGTACATTTCTTTACACTACGTTGAGCATTTGTATAAGCACTGTCTTAAGAAATCAAGAACATGCATAAGTGTTTTCTTGATTTAGAGTCATAAAGGAGACCAGATGACCAGTTTCTGGAACAATTCACTTCTCATTTGTCTTGACAATAGATGTTCATTAATTAGTGTTCTTTATCTGGATTTAGGAGGGGAGATGCCAGGGACAAGTAGTTGAGTACAATGTGGCTTGATGTTTATTTGGGGTCTGGGGGGGTTTGGCAAGGGGTTCCTATTTAATGGATATTTTTGTTTTTCAGACTTGAATCTCCAACTAGATCTTTAATAATGGAAGCTCCCAGGGGAGTACAAGTTAGTGCTGCTGCAGGAGACTTAAAGGCCACCTGCAGGAAAGAACTGCACTTGCAGTCCACAGAAGGGGAGGTAAGTTTTGTGCAGAATTAAATGCTCTGCAGCTCTGTCCAGCCAAATGCATGTGAAAAATGAAAGCGTGCTGTGTAAGAAGTACTACATGCAGGGCCACATAAAAACCACAGGTAATATTCTATGATTACACAAAATAGAAATGAATTTACTTAAGCCATACGCTTTCATCATTATTTGATTTCTAAAAAAAAAGTTGAAGTATTACGTTTTATTCACACCATTACTTTCAGGAACAAATATACTAAGAAAACCCATTAAGTGTTTGCACTCAAAATTGTACATATTGTATGGAATGAAATGCTGCAGGTTACTCAAGTCCTTCACCAGATCCCTAAAAATGAGTCAGTTAATTGGCAGGGTAGGGACTGACTATGCCCTTCACAGTTAGGATTTTGCAGACCCACATAATATGACAAACCAACCAATAAATCATAAATTTTGAATAACGTTTTGGTGAAGCTTGAGAAAGAAAGAAATCTAATACTCTGTAATTGCATTACTTAGGATAACAGATACTTTGATTATCATTATCGAATAAGTTAAATTGATTATATTGAATCAATTTAACTTTGCTGACTATCCAAAGAAAGTTAAATTGATTAGATTCTTTATCCAAGTTCCTCATTCACTTAAGTTTAAACATTTAATTTGCCAAAACACTGCCTCTGGATGTCATGATATTCTAGTAGGATTTTCAAAACCATTCAGATAAAAAAGGAAGTGCCATTATCACAAATATTTTACTCATAGTACAAGTATCTGTTGAAGACATTTAATAATATCAACACAAGCTGACAGGTAGGTTTGGCAAAATATTGTATATGAATACTTGTTAAATTCCTAAACTGCCATTATATTTTCCAGAAATTAAAACTGTAAACCCATCTGGGATTTCCCAGATGGTTGGTTCCATGCTGATTCAGTAATAGTTGTCATGAAATCTTATTGTAACTCTCCACCTCCATTTTTTATCTGCTAGGAGATATTTAATAAAGCAAAATGTTTGTTGTAAATTCCTTAATTCCAGCATTACTGTGAAGTTTTATGTTCAGTAAAACTGCTGGTACTGCACAATCTCAATGGCACCTGGGGCGTTTCTGACCCTACTGCACAGTAGCAACAACATCACAGTTAGTGCCCGCTTACACTATGTCGCCACAGCGATGGGCTACATTGCCATAGGTTATCGCTACAGCAACATAGCTTCTCATGTAATGTGCCCTGTGAGTAAAGATTTGATGATAGATTTAATGTTTCTTCTAAAAGGGCACATTTCCCTTTAAAAAAAACAAACCAATCATGCATAACTGACACTAACTAGTGTGGTTTTTGGCAGTATCAACAGGTAGTAACCAACCTGTCATTCAGTTTGGGCTAAACTGCTTTCTTGCCCCTAAAGGTGGTCTTCTTACAACAGAGCTTGATGCACACTGGTTGGATAAGTTTGGAAAGGTTTGGTAGTTGTTGCCCATGTTTTAAGTTCTTTGTGGATACACAGGGGGCTTTGATGTTCAGGACAAAATAAACCAGCACCATTTGTGAGTGCTAAATTGTAGAATAAAAAGATAAAGCAGGTATGGACAGGAATAATATATGACAAGCATTACATCAAGTATATAATAATTAAAATGTAGCCATACTGAATAGTTTACAGCTTTTTCTTTCCTAGCTTATGAGAACTCCACTTTGAAAGAGTTTTTATTTTTATTTTCTTAATAGAACATTTTTTTCAAATTAGATCAGAGGCCTAAAAGCAACTCTTGCTTTCTATCATAAACAAATCCCTTGATCACTTTCATATATGCATTAATGCACTATTTTAAGATTAAAAGTTTTGTACTAGAAAAGTATACTACACTTTATTTTTGTGTAGTTCATATATCAGCCAACCAAATTGTACTTTATAACATATGGAGATTTTTACTTATTCTACAAATTCAGACAAGATACATTTAATGAATTTCTACTTTTTTTCTGAGGCACAATTATCTCCTTCATACGCTAGCAATTTTTTTATAGTCTTGAAATCAACCAATTATAACAATATCTAAAAACATTTTGGATTTACTTAGATTAAATTATGAAAGATATGCTCCCCTTTTATTTAGCAATAACCTTAAGATATTATTTTTGAAGACCTTAAATAAGTTTACCAAATCCCTTTCCCCCAGTCCTATTTCTCTTATATAATATGATCTGTAGTCATTCATGTCATAAACTGAAAACTTTCGGAAGCGTTCTGGTTTCTCCTATTCAATACTTTTTTCTTTTTATTTACTTCAGTATCACAATAATCTTTTTATTTGAGTTATAAATTATAAAGAATGATCCCAGATTGAGTACTGGAGGCTATAATTTACTTTCAGGTTCTGCTGCTCTTTATGAAGCACTTGAGCTACACCCTTGTGATTCAAGAGATCAGGAGAATCCTTTGATTCAGTTACAGCTTGGCATTTAATTGTGAGCTATGAATTATTCTATAAATAAACCATAGCCAATGGCTTAAAGTAGCATCATTTACACAAAAAATAGAATTAGAAGCTCTGGACATTAACAGATTCAGTCAGTTCATATAAGAAGAAACGTTCCATTACTGAAAAATACAAGCCCATGGCTGCTAATTGACTATTTCTTCTTCTACATATAAAGACAGTAGAAAAGATCAAAGATAGTCACATCATGGTATTTTCTTCCTGAAGTTACCATTTTTTGCTAAGCCTACAAATGCATACAAAAATATCATTCAGCCTAAAATGATCAGATGGTTAAAGGATTATTTGGTGATGTCACTTCAAATACTGATAATATGATTTAAGTGATTTTGATGAAAGATTTGTCTTTGAAGGAGGAGGATGTCTATCTGGACCAAGTTCTTATGAAACCAAATCTAATTCTGATTCTTGTGGTATTCACTTTCAAACAAAACATTTCCGTGTAGCCAAGCCTCTCCCTTTTAGCACCATTTACTGTCTAGTAAGGCTGTGCGAAGCTTCAGTCCCTGATTTGATTCGGCGGAGATTTGGCACGCTTCAGTGGCCAAATCTCTGAATCCGAATTGAATCAGAGGATCCTTTAATCTTTCTGAATCAAATCAGAACCCTCCAAATCAATTCGGAAAGATTTGGAGATTCAGACATAGAGACCGTTTTAAATGTTTTTTCTACATACCTCTAGGTAGCAGGGGCTCATGAGTGTGAAGCATCCCACAGAAGTACTGGGGGCTCCCCAATGCACTCGGTGGAAAACCCAGAGGCACTTGCAATCCACTTCTAGGTCCACCAGGGAGCACACTAGGGAGCTCCCCAACCTTGCCCGGCTCAGTGACTGGTGCCTCCTGGGTCTGGGGGTGGGGCACCTGGAGTCCTCCTGTGGCTGATCGCCAAGCAGGGAAGGAGCAGGGGGGCCCCCCAGTGTGTCCCCTGGCAGACCCGGAAGTAGACTGGAAGTACTTCTGGTCCACTTCCAGGTTCACTGCTGAGCATGTGGAGGGCCCCCCCCCACACTCCTGTGGGATGCTCCATGCGCCCCAGTATTGCAGCAATCATGAGCCACACCTGCTACCTCAAGGTATGTAGAAAAAACCTTTAAAACTGTGTCTATGTCCAAATTGCTGATTCTCTGAATCAGCATCAAACTTTCAGATTCGGATTCAGCCAAATCAAATCAGGGATGGTGATCCGAATCAAATTACTGTCTACACTAAAACTTTTCCTTCCAAAATTTAATTTGTAATGAAGCAAAATGTAGGGCCCAGTTTCACAAGTTCTTCATGTGTAGAACCCCTGTTCTTAAGTTGCATTAGGTATCTATCTACGTATTAAGCACCAATAAGGTGTTCGGAGGTGTACCAGAAAGAGAAGAGGACAATGTCCACACAGAGAGAAGTTTATGCCCTAGCTCAGAGTCACTTATGAATCAGCATCGAATCTTCAGATTCAGATTTGGCAGAATCAAATTGGGATAGTGATTCAAATCAAATCACTGCCTCTGATTCAGGCCGAATCTGAATTGAATACGGCCCACTTCAGACACCCCTAGTAAAGAGCAGTCACTCATGCTAGATAAAGCTCTTTGTTCATAAGTACAAAAGGCCATGAGTAGCGCCTGAGCTGTGATGATAGATTTAAACTTCCTTACATTCTCCTGATCTTGGGCCATCATGCTTCACAGAATTCATTGCAGCACTTTTGGGCTGCAGACCCTGCCAAGCACTCTGCTCCCAAGTATCCACCTCAGTTCTGCCTCTAGAATATTACCTCCCTACCTATCCCCAAATGTAAGCACTTTCAGAGTGTGTCTTGAAAGGGGCCGTTTTCTTACACAATTACTGCTCCAGGATAATAAAACACAGTGTAAAAGAGGCTGTGTGCATGTGTGTATGTGTGAAGATCTTAGATCTTATATGATACATGCTATTTGAATCCTTACTGAAGGAAAGTTCTAAATATTGAAGTTAATAGGATTTTTGCTTAAAGGGCAATAATAATGGCTAATTCAAAATAATTTTGGAACTTTGTTTTTTTGGGGGTGGTAGATTTTAAATTTAATGTAGTTTTTTTTTAAATAATTTTTCGTTAATTCTAGTCAAATATATCATACGTTTCTGTAGTAAAAATTATGTTTTCTTCTATACATGCCATTCCCTGCCTGGTTCTGACTGACATATGGCTTCTGAACTGTTATATCAAAAAGCTTACTGTGGTATAGAATTTTTGAATGGAAAATAATCTGGTGCTAATGCAAGAAGGGATTGTCACAATATTACTACAGAACATGAAAAAAAATCAGAGAATGTCATAATCTTTTAACCCAAATCTGTTGAGTTGTGATGATACTCCAACATTATCATATGTACTTCCCTGCTTGTAGCTCTAGGTTTTTTAAGCATTTCATATAGCTGGAGAAAGCTCTTCATCAGTTATCATTGAAGTTTGAATTTTTTTTGCCAAAGGGTTCAATTTACTTTGAGTTGTTACTTATAAAGATCATTACATCACAGAGCTGTCTTTTCAAATAATAATTCACTATTTCATTTCCTTCTGTTACCACTCCATTTGCCTGATTTTCATGTTGCATGGACAAATCCATGCCTCAAAGCAGTTTACCAGCAGAAGAAAACAAGGTTGCTTCTCCTTCAGCTGTAGCAAAAACAAAATCCAGTTTTGTTGACAGCACAGCGTGAAACAAATCTCAGATGGAAATTAATGAGCAGCTAGGTTTAACAAATCCTGCTAATTTAATTAGTAAAATAATTCTGCCAGGTTCACCTGATTTACACCAGAGTAATTCCACTGAAGTCCCTGTTTTACAGCACATCTACATCGCATAAGTATAACTATGCTAATGCAAAAGAAAAAAAGAAAAACCTTTATAGAGATTTATAGATTAGTGTTTTATCAGACAAAAGGGGGTAATATGATAATCTACTTTGATCTCCTGCATAACACAGCCCCTCAAAATTACCTGAATTAATTCTCATTTAAAGTAGAATACATATTTTAGAAAAAAACCCTAACTTAAATTATAGAATATCCAGTAATAGTGAGTCTGTTACCATCATTGGTAATTTGTTCCAGCAATAAATTACTTTCATTCTTAAAATTGTGATTTATTTTTAGTCTTAATTTAGATTTTGCTGTTGCTTTATCTTCTAGATTTGAAAAATCCTCTAGTATGGAATAGATAACAACCTGTGTTGACCCTTTTTATAGAACAGAACACGATTAACTTTTTCCTTTAGAGTTTCCACCATTTACTGAAAAGCCTACATGAATAATCCAAAGATCTCCAGAGCCAGCTTTTTTAAAGTTTTTATGTGCAAGTTATCTAGAAATGAATAAAAATGTCCAAAATTAGTAGGTGCTACTGAACATGCTTCCAAATTACAGTTAGAATGGAAAACAGACATTTGATTTATGTCATATTATAACCTGCCTGACATCTGATAACCCCAAGTAACCCCTCTCCATTTTAGCAACTACATTCTATCACCAGGTCAACGTTCTCCCCTTCCCCCACTCCCCAACGTACCTGTCTCAATAACTTCCATTAACACCCATTCCCTCTGATCTTCCCTAAAATACATTTGCATTTGCACAGACCTGAATTTTGCATACTGGCTTAAGCTTCTTTTCCACCCAGGAGAGCATACAAACCCCAACAGACTCTCCCTATGCCTGAAAAGGTTGCCTGAAAGAATGTAAAGAACAATTTTCCCAACTATTTAGTTGGTCTAATAAAAGGAATCATGTTTACCCAAAGAACCTTGTCTGTCTATGTCCTTAGACCAACACTGCTATAACCAACACTGTCAAATGTTTTCCATTTTCTTTATTAATCTTAACAGTTCTGCCATCACCAAAAACGTTGTTAGAATTCATTTTATTCATTATATGTTATGCCCCCTCTACATGTTACAGGTACAGACAACCCTTGCCATTCACAAGGGATACGTTCTTATATCCCCTGCAAATGGCAAAATCCATGAATAAGGCACTGAAATGCCCCTGATGGCTGGGGGGCAGGGCACAGCTCCAGTGGTGATGATGGGAGCACACAGTGGGAGCCCAGCGGCGGTGGTAGGAGCCTGGTGGCAGCAAGCACAGAGCTCCCAAGGAGCTCCTGTAAGTGCATAACATGTATTTAAAATGTGGGTTTAGCATTTGTGAATATTTGAAACCATGAATGCTGAACCCGCAAATAGCGAGGGTTTCCTGTATTGCTCAATAAACTGGTTAATTGCCCAATTACCTTAAGACCACCTACACATGCAAATAGGTATCATACAATAAAAAGTTCCCACCAAGTATAAAGTTAGTCATAAAAAAATGTTTATTAATTTTATAGCTAGGGACGTACAGAATTCATCATGGAAGTGGGATATACTATGGCTCCTGAAATCTTGCAGGTTCCCCCGCACCCTCCTCCCCCCACTTGGTGGTGGGGTGCTGCTTGTGGCTCACTCCTGATCAGCGGGAAAGTGAAAATTGCAGTTTTAAATATGGCACAGTTTTTGCCTCCTGCTATTGTTTGACTGAGGGGTCCTGGACAGCTCTGCTGTTTGCTGCTGACTATCAAAAATGGTGCCGTGTTTAAAATCATGGTTTTAGCTTTCCTCCTGATCAGGGGGGAACAGTGGGGTCCTCCACTAATCAGCAGCTAACATGCAAGATTAGAGGAGCTGCCATGCACCCCACTACCTCCATTAATTCAATAGGTCCTTATTTATAGCTGATTGCTGTCCATCTTTAATTTGCATGTGTAGCAGGATCACTCATGTGGCTAGTTCTTCAGCTGATGAGGCTCCCAGCCACAGGAATGTGCCTTGCTCAGCATGAAACCCCTGAGCCCTGGTGATCACAGCTGCAGTCATTCCCCAAGCTTGGGAGTGGTTGAAACCCTCAGCCCACATAGGGCTCTTTGTTCTGATGGCACCTCATGCACAGCCAGGACCAAGAGACCTGCAACTAACAGGCCTCCTAGTCCCAACTGTCCTTCACATGTAGCTGGGAACGAGAGCCCAGCAATTGTTGGGGCTCCTAGCCCCAAATACACCTCATGTGCAGCCAAGACTGAGAGGACCCAGGGCTCTCAGGAGACACAGCTAGGAACAGGATCCTCATCAGTTGAGGGACTGCATGTGAAGTTCAGTCGGGGCTGGGAGCCATGTCAGTTGCAAGACTCTCAGTCCTGGCTGCATGTGAGGCAGAGCCGGGGACAATATCCCTGTCAGTTGTGGGGTTTCTTGGCAATGGCTTAAGGTCCCCACAGCTGGGAGCCCTCTCAACAAAGGGGACTCCCACCCATGGGTACCTGCTTTTCCACCAGCAATAAGGTGCGATTTGATCTATTATTTGATCCTACAGTAATGCCTCCTGCCATGCCTGTGTGACATGGCAGGAGTTATGATGGTGTGGATCATGCATTAGATCCAATCACACCTTTACCTGAATGGGTAGTAGGCCCCTTAAAATATTCTTCCTGCTGGTCCCTCGACAGTACTGGGCATTGATAGTAACTTATGTACTTTTGCTTCCTACGTTCTGAAGTTTCTAACTTTTATTTTATATTCAGTACTATTAACTCCCCTACTCCCATTAGTTATTTTATTACATTTTTCTTTCTTGTTCTTACACTTATTATAGCTGTTTTATATGTTGCTTTCTGCAGAGATAATTTTTTTTGCAAGTGTAACATTCTTTCTCAGTTATAGTTTTCTGGCATCTAAGCAGTTCCCAATCAGAATTCAAACTATCCTAAATTATTTCTTCCATCCAATATGGATCAGAATTATTTCCTTTTTTTATAAAATTGGCCTTCTGAAGGACCTAAAATATTTATTGTTGGATTAGGTTGTATTCTGTTAATGGCTAACACATGATTACTCCCACTTTCAGTAACTTCTAGTTTTTAGTTCTGTGATTCTTTTTCCTTTTTCAGTCAGAAATATAGAATTCTCCCCGTGTTGGATGCAATGTGTTTTAAATTAGGAAAACATCACTGATAAAACTATAAATTCTGAGAATTGTGCCTGCATGAGATCTTTGGAATAATTCATTTAGATTTAATTGTCATGCCAAAACATTGTTTTTTCCCTAGCCTTTGCTTTAAAAAAACACCATTCTTTTCTCTGGTGTAGTTTGGTAGTCTTTAGCAGACACTTAGTACCTTATTTTAAGGTTTACATCTTTGAATGCTCATCCATGAACATGCTTAAATCAATGTATTTCTACATTGACTTTGAAAGGGGAACAGGTACTGCCAGTTTTGACCTTTTCCCCATCCCCACATGACCCTTTTCACATGGGCAATAAATATTGACTTGAACATTCAAATTATGCTCCCCAACAGGTATAAATAATAACAGATAGGTCAAATTATTCTCAGATATCAGAAATTTTAGTTCTTATGTTCATTAATTGTTCATTAATTGTTACCAACTTTGATGCAATTCATGAAATACTTCTCTCCACCTCCTATTATATCTTGATTATTCTGTTTCTCAACATCTTAGTTTTGTTTTAAATAAGTATTCTGATTTCTTTTCTATATTTGCATTTTGTTATTACATACCTCTTTACTAGTCTGAACTAGCTTCCCTTCTAAAAATATTGGTTTCCCTTTTCATGAGTTTGAGACCATCGAAACTATACTTCCCTCTACCCCATTGAGTTATCAGTATTTCAGAAACGTCAAACACTTCACATTATGCCTTACCTACCCATTGTCTAGACTGACTAGTGAGTCCTTTGATGTCCATCTTCCTTTTAATCATGAAGCAGAAAGGATCACTCAAACATTTTATTGTAGCAACCTTCTCATACATCTATTACAGGGGCAGGCAATTATTTTGGGCAGAGGATCGCTTACCTAGTTTTGGCAGGCTGTTGAGGGCTGTATGAGTAGCCCCACCCCTTGACAGGTGCCCCACCCCCTGGTCACCATCTTGGGATCAATGTCCCAGTGTCTTGGAACCAAGGTCCCAGGGCCAGCACTGGTGGGGCCCAAAGCAGGGCACAGGCTGGCAGGGGTCTGTGGAGCTGAGCTAGGCTGCACCAGCAGGGAGAGAGGAGAGCTGGCTCAGCTCCATAGAGCCCCTGCTGGCTGGGACCCCATGCTACTGCCACCCTGCTCTGGGTTCCACTGGCACTGGCCCTGGAACACCAGTGCGCATCCTGTGCTCCTGTTGTCTCCTGCACCTGTTCACTCCCAGTGCCCCCCAGCCCTTCAGTACAGGCTGGGGGCATTCCACAGCCCTGACCCCCTGCTCACTGGCAGGGAAGAAGCTGGTGCTGAGCATGGGGAAAAGTAGCCCCTTGCCCACCCCGTGGCTGGCACTCCCTGTTGCAAGTGCTCGCAGCCCACGCAGGGCTGTCTGGAGCAGACACAGGCAGCCCCACACAGGCTGAAAGTGGCTACAATGCGGGGCAACAGCCATGGGGTGAGTGAGAGGCCACTTTTCCCTGCACTCAGCACCAGCTTGTAACCTGGCCCCACTGTGCCAGCCTGGGATCTGTGCCAGCTCTGAGCTCACCCGTTGGAGCTGTGCACAGCAGCAGCAGCTGCTGCTGTTCACCCAGAGCTCTCACACAGGCAGCAGTGGCAAACACTGCCAGGCATGGCAAGCAAGGGGGCCACAGCTGCTGCCGCAGCGCAGCCCTGATAAGCAAGCCTGGAGCTGGCATGGGGCCCAGGCTGGCAGTGGAGCCAGGTTACGAGCTGGTGCTGAGTGCGGTGTGGGGGGGAAGTGGCCCTTCACCCACCTCCTGCCTGATGCCCTGTGCTGCAGCCACTCGCAGCCCACATGGGGCTGCTTGTGCCTGCTCCAGACAGCCCCACATGGGTTGCAAGTGGCTGCAGCAGGGAGCACCAGGCACAGGGTAGGGAAGGAGCCACCTTCCTATGTGCCAGGAAGGATCAGGGAAGGAGCCTGGGGAAAAGCTAAACACAGGGTGGGAAAAGCGGCCCCTAGCTCCCCGCCCCCCCACGCTCAGCTTTTCCCTGGGGCACTTTTCCCCAGGCTCCTTCCCTTCCCAGTGTCCTCACTTGCCCTTCACACCCACTTCCCCCTTACCTGAGGTTCCAGTGCCAAGTCAGCCATGTGGTACCAGGCCAGAAGCCCCGGCTGGGGCTTCCAGCTGAGGGGGCAGGGCCGGATGGGCCCTGCTGTTGTGGGAGCTTGCTGGGCTTCTCCTGGATCTTACTGCCCTTGGTTCCTGTCATTTTTTATAGGAACCAAGAACAGATAAATATTAATTTTCTAACATTTTTAGGAGCCCGCAGGCTGGATAGAATGGCCAGCTATAGATGTCAATATCAGGGCAGTCTTCCCCCCTACCAGCCCCCGGAGCCTTTTCCATATATAGATGATCACCCCATCCCCCTCTCTCTTCTTCTTTTCTGTTTGCTGCAAGCCTTCTGAATTTCCAAATCTCTCCGAATTGATTTGGAGGCTTTTGATTCAGTTCAGACCTTTAATGAGTCTCCCAATTCTATTCAGATTTGAAGATTCGGCCCCCAAATTGGGTTGAATCTCCTCGTAATCGAATCGGCTACCGAAGCTTCATGCAGCCCTAATTTTTACCTATAATGTTGTAGATTGATGTTAAAGTGAAAATGTTGACTTTCAGTAATTTATATGGTGTTTCAGAACTTCCACTCCTTATAGACGTCATATATTGCTCTCTTTGGGGCTTACATTGGCACTGGAAATGCTGTCAGACTTTTTAGTTTTCAATGCTGCATTTAAGGCAGTGGTCAATTTTGCTTCGGCTGTGGTTGACCATCTGCATGGAACTTGATTACTGAAAATATCTCCCTCAGTCATCTCTCTTTAATTAAAAAAAACACAAAACCATGAAAACCTCTTTTGTTCAGAGGCATTTTTCCTTATAACTTACCACTATTTTATTCATCTCCATTGACGATGTTTGTTATAGTGGTGGTACCTAATCAGCATCCTGAGCAATTTGGCAAGTGGGGGAAGTTCTTTATAAAAATTATAGCAATGTGGTCAGATAAATGTGTGATCACATTAACTTTTCCAGGCTGGGCAACTTCAAAATATTTCTAATGGGTGAAAGTACATTTTTTAAAGTCTTTTAACTCACCTGTAATATTAAAAAATCAAACAGGAATGATTTAATGCCCCTCTAAATAAGACTTTAACCTAAAGCCTTACCCATATATCATGCCTAATAAGTGATTTATCCTATCCTGTGTATGTGAACATATACCTTTATTATATTATTCTCTGCATGTAACTATTGTTAAGCTTATTTAATTTGGCACATTTCAACAATACATTTTACCACGTAAAGAAACATGCTGTAGAATGCCCTTTAAAGCCACTTCACACTTATTAAAGTATCAGTTGTTCAAGGTTGGGAGATGCTTCTTCATGGAATGAGTTATTTTTTATTATAAAAGATACATGAGAGAATTCAACCTGGTCAGGAAACATTATAGCAATGTTATTGTATGATTCCTACAAATGGCTAAATGATCATCTTGAGAGAGATATTAAGAGGTATTTGCATATTCTGTGTATTCAACAGCACATCACAGGAGAACCAGAAAAAAATCTTAGCTCTTCATAAGGTCAAATGGTTATTATGTGGTTATGCATCAGAATACATTTTTTAAATTTTATTGAGATCCAGAAAGACACTAAATTATCTTGTTCCTTTCTTCTCCCCGTAGATATTTTTAAATGCAGATACAATCCGACTGGGAAATCTACCCATGGGTTCCTTTTCATCTTCCTCACCTAGCTCTTCAGCTCCTCGACAGACTATCTACGAGGTCTGCGTCTGTCCCAGTGGTAAACTTTACTTGTCCCCGGCAGGAGCAGGCTCCACATGTCAATCCAGTAGCAACATCTGCTTGTGGAGCTGAACTGACTCCAATTTTTCCTCACACCAGAATAGCCTTTGTTACTGTCCCTCTGCTTCACAATTCTGCCCGGTTTCCCTTGTGACAAGTCAGAAGCT
This sequence comes from Crocodylus siamensis, assembly GCF_052110815.1. Taxonomy (NCBI): domain Eukaryota; kingdom Metazoa; phylum Chordata; order Crocodylia; family Crocodylidae; genus Crocodylus; species Crocodylus siamensis. The sequence continues at coordinate 59,523,047 of NC_143396.1, read as the reverse complement.
TCAAATGGCCTGCAGAGCAACTTCTTCCAGCGTAAGCAGGAATACAACGCTGCCTTCTCTTGTGGCTCACGTCACCACTCAATGTAGAGATGGGAGTGAGATATTCAGAAATAAATGTAGTCTTCATCAGGAAACCTGGATCATAAAATCACCTTTTGTCCAAAAGGGAGAATAACACAGGTGCCTTTGCTACATGAAGTGAAGCACATAGTTTTAGATTTTTGCAGGACCTGGATATGAACTGCACATATATATATGGTACATATACAAATTTGCCCAGAATCCAATGGTGAGATGAATTGGTAATCCCTGTATGATAAATAACTTTACTGTCTGAAAGCACAATTTTCCATTCATCTTTTTGGATGTAAACTTTTATCCCTGAATTTTAAAATTTTGAAGCATTGTGTGATGCTTGCTTTACTAAACAATTAAATTCAGTACTTGGTTTTTAACAAAAAAAGAGACAGAATCCCTCCCTGAGTTTTGTTTCCTTAAAATAGTGTGTTGTTACTCTTTGTCTATTAATCTAGGGTTTTGTACATTAGGTAAATTTTGGAAGCGCTGAGCAATATTACCTTTCGAGAGTGAAAAAGACATCTGCTCTTGTTTATCAAATCTGAATGGCCTTACGCAGTAATTTCTTGGCTACTGCATGTGAAGTGATTGCTTTAAATAAAACATACAGCTTATGGATTGAACAAGATAAAGAGGGAAATGGAATGATATGGAAATGGCTGATAAAATTGTTACTTTTCACAAGGTAATTTATGGTTGGCAAAAAAGAAAAGAGAAGAATATCTTTGAAGGTACATCTTGTCTCCTTTATAGCCATGTCTAACTGCTGCCATTTGAACACAGTGCAAACACATCAGTACTAATGTAATGCATAACATCAACAAGCAGTACACTAACTACATTTATTACCCTTTTTGTTTACTGTGTTTTATTACAGTTTTCAAAGTGATATCGTTAAAAATACACGGCCATATATTAAATGAAATAGAATATTAACAGGTACATTGATATTATGTTGACACCATCAGGTCTGTGTTTAAATAATGCAGCTGTATTTTCACTCATCTCTCAATATTTACCTACTATTTGCCTGATATGGGATTTCTTTATCATATTTCATTACCTGCTTTGCTTTTTCTTGGTAATTGGACTCCAGTAAATGACAGTATGGTGTGCTGCTGAGAAATTTGTCATAACACTTTTTTAACAAGAGTATCTTGAAACTTGCAGAACCCAGGAATGTAAAACATATAAAAATGTTCCCTATTGTGAAGATGACTTGATTACAATAAGGTAAGTGTGTGTTTTAATATTTTTTGAACTCTCCCATCCAACTCATAGTTTTAGCTGCTTCTGAGTGTAAGGACTTTTTTGTGATATCTTTTATTGGGCTAAATACACAGCTGGGAGAGCTATTGGACAAGCTTTTGGGCATCAAGTGCCCCTTCTCAGGTCTAAGAAAAAGGAGGACACATTTTGACCCTACTGTAGCATTCTAAGCTGGTTCAAAATGCAGGGAAAGCATTACAAGGTAGGTACTTGTGTCCAATATGCAGTTTACCAAAAAAGGGAAAGCAAGAAAATGAGCAACCATAACAATATGGCTAATTTTCTACTTTATTCTCATTTCATAGAATTTATTTTGTTTTCTCCAGGTGATCTTCACCCATGCAGAAGACCAACAAAAGAGATTACACCATTTAACTGGTGTTTGAACTTTTGTTGTCCCTCTTCAGAGGCGTGAAGTTCATTCTGTGGGAAGAATTATGTCTCCTGCTTCTGAACAAGAATTTAAAATAGACTCTTGAAGCACTCAAAAGATGGGTGTTAAGCCAGTTGAAACTGATTTAAACTTCCTTTTGGAAATTTTAGTTCCTTTATTTAATAGGAGAAAAATATATCAAACACTAGCCTTTATTTTCCTTCTCTCCTTTTTTTTGAACAGGCCCCTTCATTACAATGCAGGGTATAAAGAGAGTTTAGGGATTTTGGTTATACAGTTAATATTCAAAGAGCCTTCTAAGGAAAGAAATATCTTTCACTTGTGCTCACAGGTAATATAATGTTTATGTAGACAAATTATATTTAAAGGGAGTGGATGGCTGCACAATATCACGTATTCAATTACCTATGCTTATCTGCTGGTAATTTAGAAGATGGACAAATAATATGCAAGGAGTAATTTATTCAGTGAAGCTAAATCTTCAGCCTGTTCCCAAACTGACTGTACACAGACTCAGAGTCTTCTTTACCGTCCAGAACGTTACGATGAAGTTATATGCAAATGAGTGAATTTAAACCTAAGGAGTGGTGTACAGTGTTGCAAGTATATCATGCTGTGAGTCTATTCATTTGCTATTTGAGCTGTAATAGTCACTTGAAGCACATATGAAGATTCCTGGCTGAATGATTCATCCTTTATGAGCTCCTTTACTTCTGCCTAAATTGAATTTTGTTACATCAAAACACAAACAAACAAAAAGAAGAGAGTTTTGTGAAGAAAGCTCAGTGTTTCCAACTCTCACCATGGTATTCTTTAATTTAAGCTCAAACTCCTGGTAACAATTCAAAAATGTGAGATGCCCCATTTAAATTTTGTTAAAGTACATCTGTAGTCTGTGAGATTGCAAAGAAAATCTGTGAGATTGCAAAGAAAACTTGCACATGTGACTAGAGCACTCCATTAGGCTAAAAAAAGAAGACAGATTACAAGAAAAAAGTCACTATTTATAAGCCAATATAATGATTTCTTGGGAGCCCGATTAATGATTATTGAATGTTTGAAGTTGACGGTAGCTAAACACTTATGTGCACAGGAGAAATGCAAAAACAAGCAAGAAGGGCTACTAAGACAAACAAAATGTAGATGTTTCAAAACAGATGAATGATTCTTTCTCACAATGTCTCAGTTGTTCTGTTCATAACAGTACAAAAAATGTATGAAAAGTCGTACCCACCTCCAGATGTTGTTTTATTTGGGAGGCAAATGGCAGCTCTCAGGACTCAGATCACATTTAAACAGGGAGTGAAATCATTACTCTTTTAGGGCTGGTTTTATGAAGCTGAGCCATGGGCATGGGTTTTAGATGTGGTGTTATGAAGCTGAGGTGTAAAATAAAAGAGGTCCCCTATTCAACACTGAAGGATATTTATCAGTTGTCCTTTCTGCCTGTCTCTGCTGCCTCACCCTGTACCTCAGTTGCTTAAATCTCTTTTGGGCTATTTACACTATCTAGCATTCTTCTCATGATAAAGCACCTGCAAATATTTCCCCAGTTGGACTGCTTGGCTGGCTGAACATTCTGCTATCTCTCTTTAGAAAAGAGATGTCATTTCTTGTTATGGCTAAGGCAAAAGCTTCCCAATTAACAAGTCATTATATGGTGACAGAGTAGGATGGAGGTCCCTAAAGCAAATTTTTGAACTTTTTTTCTCTCATGTTAGTAAATGTCCAATTAGAAAAATAAAATTTGTGACTAAAAATAATCCTCTGAGGTGCTTTATAAAACATAAATACATGTATCAAATAATGTCTCTTTTTGTATTAGCATGTCAGTTTGGGCACTACTAAAATAGTTTGGTAGTTGTTTGACCTCTTCAGAATTGCCCATATGACAACAGTAAAATATAAAAAGACCTTATTAGCCACATGTATTTAATATCTTTGATAGTCATATATGCTTGTAAAATATCCCTGTTATAATATAAAAGGATACTGTCTCTTTCTTGTTCAAAAAATGAAAATAAAAACATCAAACAACCTCTTCGAGCTCTATTACCTATATGGTTTTGTTCTGCAGTCCATTAATTGGTTAAGTGTTAAAGACCAAAGACTGACACTTCTATTATATCTCACACTATGACACTGCTGCTTCTACTAATTTTGTTGGGATAATAAGATAAAAAAAGTTGTAATTACAACATGAAATAGTAATATGCTTTTGATCTGTGCAGCATTTTGAGCTGTAGGTTGTTCGGTTATCTTTTCATAGGGGAAGGTGTTGTCAGCATCATCCAGTTATGTTGCTAATCATGCATAATAAGGTATTTCAGTTGTACATGAGATCATGTAAAGAGGGAAGAGTGTACAGCCCAAAATGGGCCAAAAAAATTGCTTGCCTAAATTGAAGTTTATATTGTGTTGCCTGCACAGTGGTTTAACTAGATAACACAATTCACTTTAGACTAATTTAGAAACAGAGGGCTATTAAGCACGAATCAAAGATAAGAGCCATAGGGACTGAAAGAAGCTGATGAAGGATGTTAAGGATGCTCAGCTGTTAATAACCTGTGATTTTTTTCTCATAGAGTTTCTAAGTCATTGTCTAAATGTTACTAAAATAAAAGCCAAACTTAGACTATCAAAGTGTTATCAGCTGATTCACTGTCATGCAGATGCAAATTGGATAAGAGTTTGAGCATCATATTATTTTTAAAAGTACTTTGGTAAAGATCTCCTAACCATTTTTTGTTTTGTAACTTTCATCTTAATGCTCTTCTTATGTACATAGATATATAAAAAGATGAACTATTTTCTTACACATACTATGCAATATGTTTGTAAAACTGCAATATTACCAAAATTACAAAAGCTGTGCTTTTGTATTCTCTCTTGCTTTATGTAAAACAAATCTTTTTCTATTTAAATGGATTGTCTGTCTTATAAATTGTAGAAAACATTATTCAAAAACAATATACTATATTTCAGAATTTTGGTTTGGTTTGCTTGAGAACTTTTAAGGTGGGAAAAAGCAAGGTTTTGGAAGTTGGAAATTGATTTTCTTGGAAAGATGGAACTTTCACGGCATGTAATCAACAGAGATTTTAAAGTCTCTACTGTACTTTGTATTTGGTTTTAGTACTTTCATCTGGTGCTACTGTATAACCATATATAAATATGATAGATAAAATAGCAAAACAAGTATCAGAATGCATTCAAGGATGCTTAGATGCGGCTTTGTAAAGATGAGAAATGTATATTTTTTTGAGTCTCTTCTATTTAAAGATAATTTCTATTATCACATTCCCTCTTTTATGGTCTAAAGTTGTCATGTTGAGATAACTGTTATCAATTTGTCTACATACAACACAGACTGCTAAGGACATACGATGAGTTCTTGAAAAACACCAAGCAGCATATTAACTATATACTATAAAGTGCATGGATTTTTTTTTCATGCCAAGCTTGGAGAAGTTAAAACAAAGGTTGTGATTCTAATTTATATTAAGGCTACTTTACCATAACTCTGAAAGCATAAAGGGGCCTTAAATGAATATAAATTATATTTGTCGGAAGCCTTGTCAGAGTATCATAGCTGCAGCTCACATGTACCTATTTAATTTGTGTGTGGCTACAACTATAGCCATAGCAGCAAAGAGCTTAGTACAATCTGCAAAGCTCACTAAATACTCAGTTATCTAGCCTGTGCTAAATTATCCACTACCAAGATTACACTGATATTTTAAAACTAACACGAGTATGTCTTGGCAAGCAGTGGTCAGTGTAGTGACTGAAATGTAAATGTACCATTTAGTATAAATATGAATCAGACCCTCAGTGAATAATACAAAGGTACCAATAGAGTAGTCAGTAAGAAAAACTATTAAGAACCAAGTAATTAAGATTTGGGCTAGTTCTTTCTATTCCGCTAAGTTTGCTGATTTTGAATTTATCAAGTATATGTTTTGAACCTACACTGATCATAGTAGATTGATGCAAATTTTTTTTTTCTAAAATAACTATTTCTCTGAAATTTTCCCTGGATCCTGAGCTGACACCAAATAATTACATGTTTTAGAAATGTGAATATGTTGTTTCTTTTACTTCCTAGCTAATCATTCCATTGTTCTCTATTTCGTTGCTTGTCAAAGAAGCAGAAGAAAAGTATTAGAATGGCCTAGAAAAGACATGTCCTTTATTTCCGCCCTGGTTCTGTCTAAGTAGGGCACACACTGTTTTAGGACCATGGGATCTGGAGAAGCAGCTGCTTCTCTGAGCTTTTAACCATGTTCTCTTCTCTGCAGCTCTTTCATAGATACCTACGGGCCAGTATGCTTTAGGAGTTCTGTGTAGAGGGAAAAAAGGGAGCTTCAAGCCATCCAAGCTACCACTGGCACTGAACCTGAGCTAGGAAGCAAAGGTGGCTTTCCACCACATGTATATCAACTTCCTTGTGAGGCCTGCCAAGGATCAATTCAGCCACCAGCATAAACGAGAGCACCCTTAGAAAATATTAAATGTAAAATTAGAAGAGACATTCCAGCAGCTGGATACGGTTAGTGCTCTGGGCACATCCCATTTGTTAGCAGCTGAGGGGAAATGGCAGGGACTCAGCTTTCCACCACTGAGAGATTTCCAGGATGGCCAGTGATGTATTTAATAATTGTATATTTTAAAACTATAGCATGCACATATTTCTTCCTAAATCAGGTGTGTTTTAAAAAGTTTCACCCTATCAAGAGCAGGATTTTAATTTGAGGGAAATCCTTCTGTCTTTCTTTAGTCCACCCTCCAAAAATAACAGCTGTACTCATTCACAGGAAGGTTTGGGGTTCTAAAGCCAAATGTAAAATTAGTGTGACTTGTACCTTACAGGCAGGAAACTGTTCTGCCATAAAGGATGATAGTTTGTTCAGTGAAAATTCATGTCTTATAATCAGCAGAATAAAGATAGGAAATGTCAAAATGAATTCTTCCTACTGTAATGAATACAGAAAGTACTCTCCATCTCTCCATGCTGCTTTTTAAAAACATAAGAACATAAGAATTGCCAATTACTGGGTCAAACCATAGGTCCATCTTGCCCATATCCTGTGTCACAGTGGCAGAGGGTGGATGCTGAAAGCGAGGATATCACCAGGGCTTTTTCCATTGTTCCTTTCTTACTTGCAGCCTCCAGCTTTTAAAATTTAGGAAGTTCTGATTCAGGGGCTATATCCCTAAATCCCATGTTCAATAGCTGCCGATGCCCCTTTCCTCCAAGAATTTGGCCAATCCCTTTTTGAATCTGACAGTCAGCTTCCATAACACCTGTTGGCAATGAGTTCTACAGTTTAATTACATGCTGTGAAAAAGAATTTCCTTTTGTTAGTTTTAAATTTAATACCTACTAGTTTCCACTTGTGACTCCTATTTCTTGTATTGTGAAAGAGTAAATAACACATCCTTATTGACTTTCTCTTCACCATTTAGTACTTTATATACCTTTAAAATGTCCCCCCCTCAAACATCTCTTTTTAAAACTGAATAGGCCTACCCTCTTTATTCTCTTTTATTTAAAAATACTTTAAAATTCACCAAAAAAGTTTTTAATGGTGTTGAATAAATACATAATACAAGATGTTCCAAGCTGTTAACAATATGCATTTACCTTAGGGACCTACTGAATTTGGGGCAGCTGCTCAGGGGAGATTAACACACGGGCCAGTTTAGCCTAGGCCATTGGGCCCCTGCCAATCAGGGATCCCTTGGGGCACCAGGGGTAGCATGACCCTGGCTGCGGGCATCCAGGGCAGACAGCACACTCCTCTTCCCCTCTAGCCAGGCCAGGACCAAAGGCTAGAGGATGAGTGCGGTTCTCCATGCAGGCGGCTGCAGCTTCCTGGGGCCGTCTATTGCTGGAAGACCCCATGGGCAGCCCCACTCCCACTCCTGTTCTCCACCATCTGTGGGTGGCCACCAGTACCAATGGGACAAGATGAGACTGGACAGCTCAGCACCCCCCCCACTGGAGCTGGTGAGTAGCCTAGGGTGGCACAGGACTCATGTCCCTGCCACTAACCAGCCCTGTCCCCAGCCCACGCCCTGACCCTGGCTTCTCCCACAGCACTGGGAGACCACAGCCCCAGCTGTGTGACACCCTCCAGGTGTAGTGGCCGGGCCAGGCCTGGGCCAAGGCTACCTTCAGCACAGTGGTGCTTGTGCCTCCTGACTCAACCCAGATATGCCAAGAAGGCTGGGCTGGCCTAGTCTCAGCACCCTGGCAGACACAGAGGGAACCTGCCCTTGCCTGGTGGTTGGCCTCCAATTTTCTGTTTGCCCAGGGCTCCAAAAAATCTTAATCTGCTACTGTGGCTGCCCCTGATGTCATGGTTTAAGCATGGCGCTGGTTGCCATTTTCATGGCAGAGTGCAGCAGCCCCCATACACTTCAGATTGGCCAAGGGGCCCTGAAAGTCCTGGCCCTCCCTGGAGATTGTCAGTCTCAGTCAGAGGTATAGAGGGGGCCCATTGTGCTCCCCCTTTTCCTTGCGCTACAGGATGTAAGGGCTTCCCACTATTTTCTGTTTTTGCAACACTTTTTTTTTTACCCCACTCCTTGCAAATTTAGAGCTTTTTTGTGGTCTCTGTGCTTCTTTGTGTGGGGTGGGCTTTTTTGTGAAATCCGACCAAATTTGCGGTTTCCACCAAAATCACAAATTTATTAGGTTCCTACTTATGGCTTTCTAAGCAACTAGAATAGAGAGGCTGTTCATATGGTAATCATTTGTCCTTCTACACCCTGTTGATTATTTTAGTATTACAAAATGCAGTTTTATTAAATAACATCAAAACATTGCTTCTAGAGGGTAGCATGATAACATTTTCATATGCTAATTTTGCTCCTTGTGAGCAACATAATAATCTCATACCCTATATAAAGTAAGGTTCTCATTCCTATTTTATTGGTTTCTCCTACAATTATAACTCTTTTTAGAATACTTTTCATTCTAGTGATGACAATACGTACCATTTACATTGCACCTTTTATTACTCAAATACTTTTCTGCACTTAGGTTACCAATATGTGAAAGCTGGTGTAGGGTCATCTAAGAAAGGAATCTTAAAAATAAACTCACAAGACTTAAGAACACAGCAGGATAGTCAAGGTCTGTCATGTCCTTATCTTACAAAAATACTTCAATCCAGGGGCCAGACCTTCACACTTCAACTGAAGTTGCTGTAACTGTAACTTCAGCCAGCAGTGAATAAGAACATAAGTACTGAAAGAGCAGTGAACAGCTCCCCATATTATTTAGTTTTTAGAGGACAGTAATTATTTCCAGGCAGTAAATCAGAACTGGCTTTCTTCCAGGTGTACACAGGAGTAATGCAACTGAAAACTTGAGTATTTTTTAATGAAAGAAAATTGTCATTCTGCTGCCCCATAGGCTATTATTAACAATGGGAAAGAGTTTACAGAGCTGATCAAGTGCAAAGTCACATATAAGATAAATCAAGTCTATGTTGTTCTGCCCAGGAACTCGTCTTTTCTAACTCTTCTTAGCAAGCATCTACAAAAAAGAAAAATAGTAATTTAGAAATAAGTACCATGAGCTGCTCCAGTAATTGTTGTAAGACGCTCCTGGTGGTTGTTCATGACAAATAGAATGAAAACAGCCCAGAACATTAAGGATTTCATCCAAACCCTATTGAAGTCAATGCAGGGCTACTGATTTCACAACATTTTTATCATGTTCCAAGTTTTTATCAAATATTTGTGCTAAATATATTTTATCAATTTACATGACTTTATATACTGCTTCTAAAACACATAATACAAGATGTACTTTGAATTTTTCTGTGTATTTAATTTGGATCTTAGTTCATTGGGTGCTTTGTGTTTGCTGACTAGTCAAAATGGAATATCAACACACTCACTTTGGACATGTTAAAACACGAGAGAAACAGAAATAATATATCTGTATTCATCACATTGCAAATTGCATACAATTTGTTCTTACAGGGCTGTCATTTAAAAAAATGATCAATGCTAAGTCTTAGGGGAACTAGTACCAGCCACAGTCTGAAGTCATGTGCCCCTGTCCCTGACTAAGGCACAGTAGGGGAGAAATTAGGCAAAAAATCCCAAGCAACCCAAATAATCAAATGGAGATCCCTGACATGATCTGTTCTCTCTCTGGACATTTCAGAAACCCTATTGTGAAACTGGTGTGGCATCCTGGAAAGAGGAGATATCTATTATCTAACAGTAGCCAATAAGCTTGATGGGCTCAATGTGGCAGTTTAGGATTTTTTTCCTAGAGGGCATCATCTGTACTAGTTACACTTGTGGAAGAAGGTAGTGATCTAAGATGTGTCTACAAGAGACATTTACTGCAGAGTTGTCTAAGAAGCTCCACAGTAAAGTCTCTGTGTCTACATGTACAGCCCTATTAGGTTGCAGTAAACTACTAACCTCCACTGCAGGTTAGTACTTGTAAATATAATTATTATCCTGCTGTGGTGTTATTTAGTGTACCATAGTGCACATGTAGACATGTAACAGGGTGGGCTGAAGCACAAGAGTGCTTCTGTGCAGGACTGCCTGCTGCCTAGCTCTGCACTGATGCATCCTTATGTCCCAGCCAGCCCCTCCACACTACATTGACCCGGGTTGGAGCAGCTATAAGCTGGCAGGCTGACCACCCCGGACTCCCTGCCAGCCAGGGCTGCTCTGATCTGGGTCAACGTGCTGCAGTCCTAGGCACATGTTCAAATGTGGCACCTGGGAAAAATAAATTCAGGCATGATATATGCTGAAGTTTATTACATCACACGTATTGCATGTGTAGACATGCCTCTAAGGTTCAGATAGAACCAAAGTATCCCTAAGGAGGAAGGGCTAAAGGTCTGCGGATCTTGAATGCATATCCCAACAAATCCCTAATGGTTTTACCAGTTGAAATCCTTCCCTACCTTCTTTCCTCAACTTCTCTCCTGATTAGCTCAGAAAGTCTCTCTCACTCTCAGGTTAGAGGGGTATTTTTCACTCTCTTCCAGTTTCAGCTGTGGGAAATCAAGTTAGTGGAGACCTAATTTGTAATGGAGATGCGAATGGAAAGAAAAAAAGGGAGCCTTGAAGCAAAACTAATGAAATAGAGTGAGGAAAAAAAGAGCAGGAAAAAAAGAAAGCATATTAAAGCAAGGGATATATATATATGAAGAAGGTTCCAGCTGAAAGGTGAGAGTAATAAATCCCCATTTACATTTTTGTTTTTGTGTCTGGGCTTTTAAAAACAGCATGCCTCAAGACATGGGAAGAAAGTACAGATCGTTAAAAAGTGCTTTATTCATCAGTCTCTTATGCCATTAGACATTTATTACTGATAGCAAATGGAGGGTATGATTTATTCTACAGATTGCTACGATTCCTATTCTAGACCCTTCATGTTGATTTTTAAAGAGGGGGAGGAGAAAGGAGCAAATTTCAGACACATGCAGGGACCAGTCCTGTAGTTATTTACCCAGCACTTCAAGATGTGTATTGGAGACATGAAGGAATGCATTTTTAAGTGTATTATTCTGGGATACAAAGAAAATAAAAAGGTAATCAGTCATATACATTCCTTTATGTTTAACACTTTTTATAAAACAAGATAGACAGGACATATCATTATTTTCCTGTATTTCCCTTTATTAGACATATTTTTAAAGCCGTTTCTGGGAGCAAACAAAATAAGTAGGTTTATTTTCAATCCACAGTGATTTAAAAAAGTTCAGTCATGAAAAAACAGTTTCTTAAAAAGCAGACATGTCTTATGTTTTGAAATCTAGATTTGGCACCTGTGAAAAGCTAATGGTAGAAGTTTAACAAAAACCATCTTTCCAAAGAAAACATATCACAGTCCTAAAACCCCCAAAAGACCATCTGGTATCATTCTCCCTAATTTAAACCTATTTTCTGCACTTCCTAGTACACATTCTATGTACGGCCCTTCATACAAATCCTGTTTGACTAATATTTTCACATATATATGCTCTCTAGCTAAAGTTCTTAGATTAGATTTAGCTATGTTAAAACTTTGGTATCAAACATAAACCATTTGTACCCCCAGTTTCCTTTAGGAAAATCTGGGACACTATGCAGGTTCTTTCTGCAGTGCCATGAGAATAAATATCTTTTCCATGCATGTTAGCATATTTTTCATGAACAAGACACCACATAATTAAGCAGTTTACTGCAATTGCTCTCTAAAATATTTTGATTTAGGTGTTTACCTCCAGTTTCCAAAATCTTGCATGGATTTAATCTAAGGTTGGCTTAATATTTTGTGTTCCTCTATAGTACATTATATACTTTTTAGGAGATTGAAATTATATGTGTAAACCACAAAACTTTATTAATGGCCATATGTTTCTGATAACTGAAAGGGAAAAATACATTTAAATCGTATTGTTTCTCATTTTACAGAACAGTCTAATTTCCATTGATTTGGGCAACATCCTTATGTGATTTTAGGAAAAACAACACAGAAATCTTTAATTAAATTTGATACTGTATCATTTATCTAGCAAGCATGACTTTAATTAGCTTGTAGTAACAACAAAGAATTTACATTCCAACAAAATTTCTAAAAAGTGTATTATTCCCTTTTAGGAAAAAAAACCAACAACCTTGTTTATTATTAGAATTACTGAAAAAGTATATAAATGTATTATCATGTGAAGTATGACAAGCTATATCAATTTTTAAATAAATGTAAATAAACGTCTTTAGTATAAACTGTTGTTAAATGTGCAAGCTTGATTTATTTTACTGTTATAATGGCATGCTCTATACACTTATTCCAGAGAGCTATAAGTATTATCTATATTATATCTATGATGTTTACATTCGTTTTCATCTAATCACCTCATATGTTTCAGACGTTTTGAATATGTCTCCTTGAAATGAGACAGGACATTTTAATACAGAATGAGAGTTGCATTTTTAGTATCTTTTAGTAATCGTTTGGCTTATGTTTACTTCCATTACATGCTAAGTAGCTAGGTGCTTTGTGCACTTATGGGAAGAAATAAATCCAACCTACATATGAACATGAGTGTTTGAGAGTGAATTCCATCAATTAGGCATGTGAAGTGCAGCAATTACATGGACCTTAAATTAGCCACATATCTGAAGCAGCATTTTGCCAGGATGTACTAGATACTAGCAGCCTGAATTCATAGTTTACCTGGCTTAGCATAGTTTGTTCACACTGTTGGTACTCTGGACGGTACTGAGGGAATGAGTACCCCAGGACTCCACATGAGAAGATAAGGAAAATAAATTTCAGTCCTTAAAAGATGAAACCAGTGCAGATGGCAACTGTATATTAACCAGCTGTTTCATGGTGTTGGAGCCTTTTCTTTTTCTTTTCTTTTTTTTGGGGGGGGAGGGGACGGGGATGGGGATGGAGACGGGGAGGGGAAGGGGAGCAGTATTTAAAAATCAAACAAGAAATTCATGTAACAGTCATAGTAGGATACATTGCCTTAGTTATTGCCAAAGAAATAGTAGACAACTCAAGTAAATGGAAAACAGGGGTTTTTGGTTGCTTTTTTTAATACTTGCTACAATAAATATTTTAGAAAAAAAAAGTGTTTGCTGTATTTGCTTTCCCATTGTTGAAGAAAAGGCTTGCCAAACCAAATACACTGACAATACTCAGAACACTTACTCTTATGAAAATATTAACTCTATACCATGGATTCTTTGATATTTGGCTATCAATTATGTAACAAACAACTCTATAGGTAAGATTATGCTCAAAGGACCATATGATCAACTTTTCAGAAAATATTATTCTGTTGTGTACTTCCATTTCATTGTCAGTTGATTTTTAACATTGAAATCTTTTTCTTTCCTTATTTCAGGGATGTATTTGGTATGTATTGGTATGTATCTGGTAACACATATTATACAGGGATGTATCAGGGATGTATTTGCTGTTTTGTCTGAGACAAAAAGAAATACAAAGGTTTAGAATGCTTGGTTGAGACCTGATACCTTTTGTTAGACCAACTAAACAATCACAGAAAGATATTTTTTTTGTGATTTCTTACCTGGTCTAATATAAGGTATCATCTCTGAAACAAGAATTCTAGTCTTTTGTATTTCTTTCCTCATTGCTCTTTTCTTCCTTACTAGGTGACTGGACTGCTACACATACGAATATTGTTAAACTTCCATAACTGGTATTTTTGTTTCTTTGTTGCTAACAAGAATCTCTCTTTATTTGAAAAGCCACCATGAAAAACTATTGATTCCTAAAGTTTTCTAACCATTCAACTATATAACCTTACCAAGGGAAGTTGTCATAGAGATGAAAGTTATTCTAGAAATTGTGGGTGAAAAGAATTGATTTCATAAGAGGAAGTCAAAGACTTTGTCATTCTAGGTAAAGGGATCACATACTAAATGATTTCTTATCTGAATAAGTTATTAGTGTGAGGGTGGTGGTTTTTTAAAAGTTAGCATCTCCTGCAGGTATTCTGGAGAAGGTATGCAGTACAGCCTCTGAATGTCATTGATGCTAAGACATTTTTAAAACTCATCATTTTCAAAGCTTCTGTCCAACAAATCCATTCTTCCAGTACTTTTTTCTCTTCTGATAACCAAGGTCACACAGAAGCCAAGTTACCACTGGTTCTGTATATTTCAGACTTTCCAAAGGAACCCTGCTGGGATTTTTGCTAGAAAGTCTTCAGGTTAGCCAAGAGAATTGTGCTGCCTGTGATGACTGTTCACACCACACATTCGTCAACACTGTTATCTCCTTCTCTCAAAAAAGACCTGCAGAATCAAGTTTTATCAGGTTCAGAATGGAAATTAGCCAAGATAACAGCACTGCCAGTGAGAACAGTTCACAGTATCTATTCTTCAGGTGTATTATTTCCTTCCCTTGAAAAAAAGACCTGCAGTCTGAGGCTTTATGAAGTTCAGAAGGGAAGGGAAAATTTAGGATCTAGGAAAATAGGGCTGGAAGGGATCTTTGGAGTTTATTTAGTCCATCTTCCTGCTTAAGGCAGACTGATCCCTGATTAAACCATCCAGCCAAGTGTCTGTTTAACCTGCTTTTCAAAATTTCTGAGATTTTACAACTTCTCCAGGAGCCTGTTCCAGTGTTTAACCCTTATACTTATAAAGTTCTTCCTAATCTTCAAACTAAATTTCCCCTGCTGCACTTTGAGGTCATTGCTCCTCACCCTGTCTCCTATAGCCACAGTGCATAATCTATCTTCATCCTCTTTAGCACCACCTTTTCCCCTCTCTCTTATTTCTTCTCCAAAGTAAATAAATGCTAGCTCTTTCAGCCTTTCTTTGTAAGTCATTCTTCCCCAACTTGTAATATTTTTTGTCATACTCTGCTGAACTATTTCCAATTTGTCCACATTTTTCTTGACACAGTATTCCAGGGGATGCTGAATAGAGCAAAATAATCACTTCCCTTCATTTACAAGTGAAACTCCTGTTAATACAACCCAGTGGCTGTGTCTTTACGAGACACTACATCGCTGTACAGAGAGCTGCAGCAATGTATCACTGGCAGGCATAAACCGTGATGCCGAAGCTACATTGCTGTAGTGATGAGCAACCTCAATATAGCGCATTACTACACTGATGTAGCTGCTAAAAATAACCATGAGCCTCTGAGACAACTCAGTAGCAGCTGTTACTGCACCGCAGGGGACACATGTGGATGCCTTTTAGCTGGCCTTCTTTGGCACTAAGAGAACTCTGGTGATTCATATTCAGCTTATGGTCCACTGCAATCCTCAGGTCAGTGTTATTCACCTTTGTGTACTCCATTTGACATACTGCAAAATATTTAACAGGATTTCTCCCTCACTGAAAGGCCCATATATCTCTACCATTTCATCTGAAATGTAAGCACAAACACAAAAAGATGATCACTTCAGCCTCCTTCATGAAAATAAATCTTATTTCTAAAAAGCAGTAAACTTCAGACTGTTGCTTTTTTTCTTTAATAGTCCATCTGATCACCTAACTTGGAAAATATTGTTCCATCTCAAAATATTCAGAATATAACTGAAAAAGTTTACTATATTATCTAAGTATTTGTGGAAAAGAAAACTATGTATTTGAAGCTGAAATTATTGTTAGCCACTAGTAAGTTTGCAAGGTCATAAAATTATTATCATATCTTCATTCAATCTCTTTAGGTGTCTGATGCCTGCATGTCTGGTACATTTAATTTCCTAAAAAACAGATGTTACAAAGTCTATTCCATTAGCAGTAGGAATAATATAGACAAGTTACCAATTTCCCAACAAGAGAAAATTATATGGAGCAGCGAGGAAAAGATTTCCCCCAAAAATATTAATTAGGACTCTACTCAATTTGCAATTTAATGAATTTTGTGGAAACTTCAAAATCTGGGATTATCAGCAGAATTAATTAAAAAAAAAAACCCTTAAAATAATAAAATGCCTGGTCCTCAGTGGAGCCAGTGGTCCCGACTGTCATGGTCTGGCCTCACAGCCCACCTGGTGGGGAAGGCACTGGTTGGCGAGGCTATATAAAGGGCAGCAGATGGCCTCCCCCTTGTCCCTCACCAGAGCCTCTTCACCAATCAGCAATAAGGGATGGGGCCAGTGGAAAGCATCCAGGAAATATTCAAAATTTGCTCTTTAAGCCACAAAAATTGTGTAGTCTTACTGTGATTTAAGTAGGTACCTAATATTAATCTGACCTGTTTTCTTCAAACAGCTAAATCACAGGCCCTGGTTCTCATGGGAGACTTCGATCACCCTGACATCTGCTATGAGGGCTCAATGCCTTTTTAACTTCAGTCTTCATAGGCAAGGTCAGCTCCTAGACTATTGCACCTGGCAGCACAGTTTGAGAAAGAGGTAAGCAGTCAACTGTGATAAAAGAACAGGTTTAGGGACTTCTTTGAAAAGCTGTATATGTAAAAGTCCATGGGGCCAGATGTGATGGACCTAAGGGTGCTGAGGGAGTTGGCCAATGTGATTCCAGAGCCACTGGCCATTATCTTTGAAAATTCGTGGTGATTGGGAGAGGTCCCAGATGACTGGAAAATGGCAAACCTAGTGCCCATCTTTCATAGAAGGAACAAGGAGCATCAAGGGAGCTACAGGCTGGTCAGCCTCACATCAGTACCTAGAAAAATGATGGAGCAGGTCCTCAAGGAATCTATTTCCAAGCACTTGGAGTATCTGTAGATGTGTGTAGAGGCTTTTCCAAAGTGTTGCAATTATAGCATATCATAGCAGACTTGATTAACTGAGTCTGCTGAAGCAGCTTCTGTGCCTCATGTATCAGCATCCCAAAACTTCAAAATGGTAGCAGGGACACTTTGACTAAAGCTTGTTCAATGAACTTTAGTTAAAGAATCCCTGCTGACATTTTGAAGTGTGGGAATACTGATACACGAGATGCTACAAGAGCCATTTTAATTAAAGTGCCCCCGCCTCCCCACCAGGGCACATGTAAAAATGGCCTTGGAGGAGAAGAAGGTGATTAGGAACAGTCAGCATGGATTCACCAAGGCTAAGTCATGCCTGGCCAACCTGATCACCTTCTGTAATGAGATGACTGGCTCTGTGGATGTGGGGAGACCAATGCACATGGTCTTTAGCAAAGCTTTTGATGCAGTCTACCAAAACATTCTTGCAAGCAAGCTAAGAAAGTATGGGTTGGATGGATAGACTGTAAGGTGGATAGAAAACTGGCTAGATTGTTGGGCTCAGAAGGTAGTAATCAATGTCTCAATGTCTTTTTGGCATCCAGTATCACAGGGAGTGCCCCAGGGGTCAGTTCTGGGGCTGGTTTGTTCAATATCTTCATCAACCTGAAAGATGGGATGGATTGCACCCTCAGCAAGTTTGCAGATGACACCAAGTTGGAGGGTAGGGTGAGGATTCAAAGAAATCTAAACAAATTGGAGGACTGGACCCAAAGAAATCTAATGATGTTCAATAAAGACAAGTGCAAAGTCCTGTACTTCAAATGGAACAATCCCATGCACTGATATTGGCTGGGGACTGGCTGGCTAAGCAGCAACTGTACAGAAAAGGACCTGGGAGTTACAGTGAAAAATAAGCTTAATATAAGCCAACAGCGTGCTCTTGTTATGAAGAAAGCTAACGGCATACCAGACTGCATTAGTAGGAGTGTTGCCAACAGATCGAGGGAAGTGATTATTCCCCTCTACTCTGCACTGGTGAGTCCGTATCTGGAATACTGTGTCTAGTTTTGGACTCTCGACTACAGAAAGGATGCGGACAAATTGAAGAGAGTCCAACAGAGGGCAACAGAAATGGTTAGGGACCTTGGTGCACATGAGTTATGAGGAGATGCTGAGCGAACTGGGTTTATTTAGTCTGGAGAAGACTAAGGAAGGATTTAACAGCAGCCTTCAACTACATGAAGTGTGGTTCCAAAGAGAATGGAGCTAGATTGCTCTTAGTGGTGGCAGATGACACAACAAAGAGCAACAGTCTCAAGTTACAGCAAGGGAAGTTTAGGTTATAATCTAGGAAAAACTTTCTCACTGTGAGTGTAGTAAAGTCCTGAAACAGGTTCCCCAGAAAGGTTGTTACATCTCCATCCTTGGAGGTTTTTAAGACCTGGCTAAGCAAAGCCCTGGCTGGAATGATCTAGTGGCGATGGTCCTGCTTTGAGCATGGGGTTGGACTAGATGACCTCCTGAGGTCCCTTCCAATTCTTGCAACCCTAATTTTCTATGCTTCTATGATTCTGTAAACTGTTGTAAATGATGTTCCACTTTTATGGATATCATTATTTCTTTGCTTGAATATGCTTAAAAGTAGGATTTCCTTTATTCAGAGTGGATTTTATCTTAGACCTGTTTACTGTATATGTCTAATTGTGTAACAAGCCCTTTATTTACTATATTCCTCTTGGCTATAAAAATATATTTATTTCTTTAGCGTTTCAGGTGTCAAAGCAGGATATACTATGTTGCTGGGCGAAAAACTGTTCATTTATTCTATCAAACATACTCTTTTTCTTTTCTATTAACTAGCATTTCATTATTGTTCCCTCACTGTATCTAAAAGTAGCTGTAATGTCTTCTGAGCAGGGAATATGAGCATATCTCACCAATAACTAACATTTTTTTAAATGGTAGTAAATATAAAAGATGACTGATAGGTTGCCTTTCATTGGTAATTTCTATAATTTTCTGAATTTGAATCTTAAACTTCAACATTTGCAGAACCAGAACATAAAAGAGGTTAATAAAATGCAGTATTGACAATGATTTGCATCTTGTATTATTTAACCACTGACAAAGGTATAGTTATAATTACTGCCACATTCAAGCTGATTGTTGTCATGCTTTGTGAAATTTATTATCAATGTAAAAACTTTTAGTTCATATTTCTTTCCCCATTGTGTATGATAAAATGTAATTTTCCAGTTAAGGCTGTCCAACTCAATAATTTAGTAAACATTAGTATGTGTTCTTGAATGCTTAGCAATATCAAGTGATCAGCTGTTGTTTCTATTCAGTTCCTTTGTAGGTTTTTAAATGTCATATCGGTCTTACAATGTTACAATATTAGGAATAGGAAATCTACTCTTTTCCAAAATCATTGAAACACATTTTAAGCCTACATAATCCTTTTACATTAACCCTGGATCTAAGCTGATTCTATGACTTTTCAGTTAATTATGGTTCTAATTAGGTTCTCTATCCTTAATTTTTTATATCGTTGTAAATAAAATATCTAAACTACGTTGAGTGAGAATTATGAAAGGGGAACCAGTGCCTGTTTCAGGGATGTGTGGGCATGGATTGTGGCTCTGCCTCAGGCCCTGGCCCCAAGCTGTTACTACCCTGCAAACCCAGCCCCAGGCCCACCCACCCATCACAGTCCTGGATACTGTTCCCTACTCACTTGAAGCCCCAACCACCCAGCCGAGTGTACTCTGTCCATGGGGGTCCTGGATCTCCATGTAATCCCTGCCAAACCCCTCTGTTCAGCAACCATGGTAATGGGTGGGGGACAGATGGGCCCAGAGCTGGATAGGGTCAACTGGTATCTCCCTGGCCCCCACACTTTCCTTCCTGCCTTCTGGGACAGCACCCCCTTCCCCCAGACCCTCAACCACTCACCAAAGCCCCAAGTCAGCACCCCACCCAGGTTTCAACAGTTCACTGAAACTCTTTAAGTGGCCCATGGATTGCTCAGATTGCTCACCCCTGGATTACTTGAATCTGTTCAATCTGTTAAATAGGGCAATGGATGAAATTTGGAGTTTCTCATACGTAGGATTTGAATCTACACTGGCAGTGTAGTAAACAAAAGTTATTCAGTTACCCATAAGAAATTGTTTGTCTCACTTACTTGGATACATGTGTCCATAATATTATTTAAAAAAAGAAAAAAAATCCATGACTGATCTGTTTATTGACAAGCTACCATAAACAGGATTCTAACAGGACTGTAAATTATATTGACCTCAATAGGTAGACTGTCAATAGAGCTAGCTATAAAATAGGATTCCACTGCCCCAAAAAGGGTTTTTGAGAGAAAATTTATCCTGAATAAGGAAGAAAACCCCCAAATGTGATTTTTTTCATGTGAGGAAAATTTCTTAAAAAGTCTACTTTGAGGCACTCAAAATGGAATTTTTTGACCTGTTACCACTCAATTTAATCTTCCTGGTTTCTAAGGGGCTGTATGCCTGGACCAATGAGCAATCAGGGAGCAAGGATACTTATGACTATATATCAGGTTAGAGAGCTGCTGGAAGTTTATGAATATTCTGATTTTACTGCATCTGCACTATTCTAAGTAAAGTGTTCCACAAAAATATTTCTATGTAATTTAATTTGCAAATCTTTGTCCTTAGGTGCACAAAAAAAATGTCTCAAGTGAATAATCTCATTGAAGACAATTAAACCACTCACATGAAATAAAATTTGCTACAAGATTAGCATTTTGGAAAACTAAATCCTAAGGTCTAGTCTTACAAATGTGCTTAACATATGTAATGTGAACATGTAATGTATTCAATAGGACTATTTAGAGACACAAAATTAGGTAAGCATTTTCAACATCAATATATAAATGTGTACTACCTATACTATGATATTAATCCTAGCTCAGTATGTTTAAATAAAGTTTTATGAACTTTATAAAGGATCTAATTGAAATTAAAGTAGGGTATTTGACCTAATTCATGCCCTTTTCACTAGGATAACCCCCAGATAACTTAAATCATCAGAAATCTGCATCTATCAGAAGTACAATACTTAATTTAGAAAATATATAGATTAAGTCAACAAATCTTTTTAAGGGAGTCAATTCATGGGTATCTTTAATGACAGAATCTCACTTTTCCAGTGCTCTTATTCTGATGCCTGTCAAGATACTTTAGATTATAATAAGCTAATGGGTCTTTATTTTTTTCAGTTTGAAATCTAAAATCTCGTTGATCTGAACATAATTGAATTGCTGTCATTGCTACTAAATTAAGTAATTGACTAAAGTTGACTAAGTTACTATTACTAGTAGTAACTTTTTAATAATCGTGACTTGATTTAATGCATATTCCACTTTATTTTGCTTTACATTTTGCTAGGAGGAAAGAAAAGCTATCAGGAACTTTATTCATCTCCAAAGGAGCATAGCGTTTCTATACATGTAACTGTATATACTGTTAAACAGTTTCACTATCTTTATAGTGGCAGGAAACTGGAAGTGCCCTTATTTCTCCTGATTTTACCTATACCATATTTTTGGGTGTTCTTAGTGTTTTTAATTTCCACCTTGTAGTTTTGTGATGGTTAAATGGCATATTTGGTTTGAAGTTTCAATCTGGGGAAAATCAATGGGTAAATAGTTGACTGCATACAGGGGAATAGACATTATAGCCTGGGAGGACCATTCTAGTCTGTCTTCCTATATTCATAATGCCTGTAACTGGATATGGGAATCCTTGCTTTTATTGGTGGTAAGCATAAGAATATAAGAACGTAAGTGCCCTACTGAGACAGACTAATGACTATCTGTTCCAGAAGTCTGTCTCCGACAGTGGCATTAGTGGATGCTTTAGAGCAGGGGTGTCCAACTTTTTGAATGTGGGGCTGGATCATGAACTTTTTATCACCCAGTGGGCCAGTGAGCCATATTCAAAGACCTCACAGGAAGTGGTATCACATCAGGAAGTGATGTCATGTGACCTTTGACACCAATGAAGTTGCAGGAAATGACAATGAAATGGATGTAACCACTTCAAAACTCGCCCTCTATAGCATCCACCTCTGCCACTGTTTGGGACAGGATACTGAGCTAGATGGACCATGGGGCTGACCAAGCATGGCACTTTTTATGCTCTTATGTTCAGAAGCTCTTATGTTCTTTGGCTGAGCTTCCAAACTATGGATGAGATTTGCAAAAAGGGGTAGATGGGCATGTTACAAAGTTGTCATAAAAGATTTGGAGCCCTCTAAATCCCATTCATTTTAATGGAAGTTGGACTTTTGACTCAGCTTTGAAAATCTCAGCCCAAGGTGCCAACCAAATAAGTCAAAATATATTTTGCATTTCTATGCATTGCATCTATATGGGGCTCTCCAAGCATTTTACAAACATTAAATGAACTTCAGGATGAACCCAGCCGGAGCAGCATGGGCTCTGCTGTACTTGCCCCCTACCTGCACTGGTCAAGCGGCACATGGCTCCACCACCACTTCTGCTGGCTGGCGCTGACCCGGGTGGATCTGTCCCATCCAGAGCAGCACACAGCTAAAGCTGGCTTCTCATGTGTTACTAGGGATGTATATCTGCTATCTACCTCTACACCTTCCTGTGGAAATGAGTTTGACAAAATAATTATGCCCTACATAAAAAGTACTTTCTCTTGTTAGTTTTAAATCTGTCTCCCTGCTAACTTCAATGTGTGCCCCTAGTTGTAGTATTCTGGAACATGGTGAATTACAGTTTCTATTCACTCTGTCTGTCCTTTCACAATTCAGGGTTAGGACATGATATGAAAGATTATGATAGTATTCAGACATTTGACCTGGTTTTATTTAGAGGATCACACTTCTTTTGCATTTAGTACAGATCAGGACACCTGAAGTTTTCCTGAATTGGAGAAGACCAGTACCTTCCTATAGCAGGTGGCTGAATAGTCCATTCTACTTTCTTTCTTTTCAGTGGTGGAATAATGGAAACTCATCCTTCAGCCCACAAGAAAGTTTATTACCCTGAGGAGGTGTTGAAGACACAGGACAAAGTAAAATGCCATTTGCTGTAAATCTACTTGTGATAATCAATAACCTACTAATGAATGAATAATATGCAAACATTTTTATACAAAAGTGAAAAGCATATTATAGAGGAGGAGTCCTTTCCTGCACTGTCTTAACTTATTTACCTCTCCATGCAACATATCTGGGATTTTTTTTCCCCTTCCAACCTCAGTGTGGTATTATGAACAGTATAAATGGCCTTGATTTCATCTTTATATAAATGCATTTGACTTGTCTTGTTTAGTAAATACTACATTACCCCAGGCAAATATATGTGCCATTTAACATAATAAAGCATTTAGTTTGGGATTCTGAAGTACTTTCTGAAATATTCCTTTTCATATATATCATTAAACTTTTACCAGGATTGTAGGGAGGTTTTTTGGGGATTTTTTTTTCACAAAATCTGCCCTAGCATGGCATTCTGCCAAAAGAAAATAAACTTGTTACTTTTATTTATTAACTGACAATCTTTAAACTTACTAGACCCCCAAATGTCTTAAAAGTATTACCTAAGATAAACACGGTGTACTACCAATTTCACTGTAATATGTGCTGAATTATCCATATATTACAGTTTGTTTAAGGAATATATTGATCTATCTTTTCAATAATTATGAAGTGTAGATATTGAGAAGGAAGCATAAATCATAGATTTACAGGTGTCAGCTAATATCATGTTTGAGTGATGTAAATACCAGAAAGAGTATATTCATGCCTAATTGTCTGTATACCAGAACAGAACAGCTGCCACTAGGAGCAGATGCATCAGCTGACTGATGATACTCTCCAATGAGTTGACAACCACTTGTAATGCAGCTGACTGTATATGATTGTAATTGGCACAGCAAAATATCCCTAATGGATACTTTTATCATTGCTCACTGAATAACGAGATACTTAATAATCTGTTTACTCTCCCATTTACAATGGTCTATCTGCCAAGGACCTTCATTAGGATAGCTATTTAGTGGACAATGTGAAACTTTGGTGATCTTAATGAACCAGTTTCCGAAGGTCAGAAAGTCACCACAGAGGAAAAAAAAAACAGATCTTTGTTGGTAATCTTGACAGATCGTAACATATAATGCAGTCCCTTCTGATGTCCAGAAGTTGTTTCTGCAGATAGGACATGTAGTATAGTTAGAAGGTGACTGGAGATTATATTTTTCTGCCCCCTGGGCCTTGTAATTATCACCAGGTTCAATAAAACATACGCATACTATGAATGACAGGAACAACAAACTTTAAACCTTGCAGCGAGCAACCACTGCAAGACCCATTTGTCCAGCTCTAACTAACTAGCTTAACTGAAGGACCATCATCTTACTCCCAACCTTCATGGTCTTCCAAGTAAAGGAGAATTTACAAACTACAACTTCTACCACAACATCTTCCCTTTTAACAATAACAACAAAAATTAAATAACAGACCTCTGCAGAAGAGAGGTTAGTAGCATTTCACTGTGGAGTCTTTGCCACTCTGTTTCCTATTCTCCCTTCTCGGCAGCCCTTTTACAAGTCTTTTTGAAGAATATAGGAGGTTTCATGTTCTTCTCAGAAGACAAATGATCTGATTCAATTTCTGATTTGCTTTTCTTGGGAAGCGTTTCATCCAAGTCTTAGTAAACTTACTAAACTTGAGTTGTTATATGGGCTTTGACTGACTCGTACTTTTGGCAGCTGTACTTCTGTGCATTGCAAAGTTCATTAGCTACAGACTGCTGCGGCTGCATTTGGGCCTGTAGGTACATTTCTTCCCATAATGACATGGTTGCTGATTATGTTCTGGAACAGTCAGTATCTTCTTAAGAAGATTGTCCAGATGTGGGCTGTGACAGCCAAAAGGATCATCAGGAAGCATATATGAGGTGTTTTCTTATACTGTAAGCACACACTTAAGTTTCTCGCAAGCTGCCAGACACAAAATTGGCGTCACCTCCCGGTGCCACAATAAATGGAAAATTCTATACTTTATTTGTATATTGCCTGGTAGCAATGGATCTTTCTTTTAGTGGTATATTTGTTCCTGTATACTGATATATTTTTTCCTGTATTTGTTCCTGTATTTTGATATTTATTGGATTCACTTTTGGTCGCAATTTTAATTTTCTGTATTCATGTATGGCAAAATAGTAACTGGAGCTCTAGGTAATGCTCAGTTTAAATGACATCATTGTGCAATGTACTTCACTGGCAAAGTCCAGCCTCTTGCACTGACTTGGCTTGATTCTTCCATATATATATAACATTCTCCAAGTATGCACTCAGTTGTGTGCACTTGAGGTTTCTATGTTTGGGATCTGCAGCACCTGGCAAAATACACCTTTGTTACAATTAAAACAGAGCTTTCCAAATGCAGCACTGTGGTTGTAGCCATGTTGCTGAACATATTTGGTACATGTCTGTTTATTTGCTGTCTCTCCCTTTGCTTCCACTCTGTGAGGTGTCTTCTTACCAGTGGGAAAGTCCTGTGAAGTGTTTTGTCTTTTTTCTGGCCATATGCTTTCATGCCTAGGGACAACCCCTTTTTGTGCATTCAGCTCTACATCCTGAGCCTCCACATTTTCTTCTCCCTTGCACATAGTTTTTTCCAGGGATAAATCTCATAGATTCATAGATGTAGGGTCGAAAGGGACCTTGTAGATCTTCTAGTCTGACCCCCTGCCCTGGACAGGAGAGAAAACTGGGCTCAAATGACCCCAGCTAGGTAAACATTAAGCCTCCTCTTAAAGACCCCCAGGGTAGGAGCCAGCACCACTTCCCTTGGAAGTTGGTTCCAGATCCTAGCCGCCCAGACTGTGAAGTAATGTCCTCTAAAGTCTAGTATAAACCTACTCTCTAACAACTTATGGCCATTATTCCTTGTTATTCTGGGAGGCGCTTGGGGGAACAAGGTCTCTCCCAATCCCCAATGATCCTCCCTAGTAAATTTATAGATGGCTACCAGGTCCCCCCTCAGCCTTCTCTTGTGAAGGCTAAACAGGTTAAGGTCCTGTACCCTTTCTTCATAGGGTCTTCCCTGCTGTCCCCGGATCATGCAAGTGGCCCTCCTCTGGACCCTCTCAATGCTGTCCACATCCCTCCTGAAGTGCAGCACCCAGAACTGGATGCAGTACTCCAGCTGCAGCCTGACTATTGTCTCATAGAGGGGGAGGATCACCTCCTTGGCCCTACTTGTGATGCATCTGTGGATGCACAACAAGGCATGGTTAGCCCTACTGACGGTGTCCTCGCATTGTTGGCCTATGTTCATCGTGGAGTCAGTAATGACTCCAAGATCTCTTTCTGCCACCATGCATTTGAGAAGGGAGTTCCCCAGCCTATAGATATGCTGCTGGTTCCTACTGCCCAAGTGCAGCACCCTGCACTTGTCAGTATTGAATCCCATCCCATTTTCATTTGCCCACCCCTGTAACCTCTCCAGGTCCTGCTGTAATCTGTCCTTGTCTTCTGGTGTGCCCACCTCACCCTAAATCTTGGTGTCGTCTTTGAATTTAAACAGGGTGCTTTTCACCCCATCGTCCAAGTCACTAATAAAGAAATTGAACAGTGAGGGCCCAAGGACCGAGCCTTGGGGGACTCCACTGCCCACTTCCCTCCAGGTCGAATATGACCCAACCACCAACACTCTCTGAGTATAACCCCTCAGCCAGTTTTCAATCCATCTGACTGTGTAGGTATCAGTGCCACAGTTGCCTAGCTTTTTAATGAGAATGGGGTGGGAGACAGTGTCAAAGGCCTTCCTAAATTCCACCATGGCACCTGTGTCCAAATGATTTTGTGACCTGATTGTAGAAGGCAATCAGGTTGGTCTGATCTCCCTGAAACTAGGAGTGTTGCTTGTAATGCCATGTCTGCAATGTCACAAATAATTCCTTCTCTAAGTGGGGATTCTGTTAAGTTTCCAAAAGTGCAGTTCTTACTCAGTCATTTTAGTTCAGTAACTTCCCGATCTGTACTTTCTCCTATTCTTGTTTGTACATAAATGTGTGTCCTGTAAGTCTCATTCCTTTCTTGAGGGTGCACTACTTCCTAAATGTAGACAGTATTGTACTTAACTGGATATTTTCACCTTTTTCAAAGATAAAGTTATTATAAACAGCCAAAGCTCCCTTCTGCATGATATGCAAGAATATTAAGGATTTGACTTCGTCAACTATCTTTTTTGCCTCTATGTCTGCTAGGTGATGCTCAAACCTTTGTCTAAATGCCCTCCAGTTCTCTGCTATATTGCTGGACATCAAAAGGGTACGGGGAGGCTAGAAAATTTCCATAACTGTCTTTCACTGAACAGTGCAGAAACATCACGTGCAGAGGCTCACGTGGCTGGGTTATTCCACTTGCTCTCAAGTGCCAATTTCTTCTTCAACTTGGAACTCAAATTGTACATATAGGATATATGCATACTTTCAGGTTCTGGATCATTCACTGCTTTTGATGTAGTGATCACTGGGTTCATTAAAACACATGCATACAATAAACAGGAAGGACAACAACTATTTTTAATCATGGAGTAGTGTGAACCCTCTGCAGACCATTTTGGTTCTATCTAACCAGTTTAACTGAGGAACCATCTTCTAATTCCACAGTTCTGTAGCCTTGCAAGTAAGGGAGTATCTACAAATTACAACTTCTATCACTACAGGCCTCATCATGGTTCTTAATCCTGCAAGAAGTTCTACATCGATTTAAGTTAATATCTATCCAGAACTTCCTGCAGGATCAGGGTCTAGGAGACACCTTCATTCTTCTGGGTTCAAGTAAATTATCCTCTTAGGGAAAAAATGGGGGAAGAAGGGGATGGCCTGGTAGATTTAACACTAGTACTGTAGTGTGAACAATCTTATGACTGATCTAAGAAATGTACTTTATGGCTAAAAATAATAATCAATTTATTTCTGTTTTTAAATTGACATCATGCAAACCCCAAGGAACTTCTTTAGGTTTGGGTAAAGGTAAAGGTAGTCTACTAAAACTGTAAACACCATCTTCCTTGCAGTACTTCACATCTTAGCAGATAAGCAACATATAAAGCATGGGAGGGGGTGAGACAAACAGATACAATTTATTTTCACATGTATAATTTTGCTGTCTTTGTTAATTTTGGCAAATTAACACTTGTTCCCAGAAGTGTTCATGCATTTCACATTTATTATTTTTTTTAAAAGGTAAAAACTTGGTAGCAGGGAGTTACAACCTCCTTCTCCTCCTTTCCAGCTGACTTCCCGTATCACTTTTGCTTGCTTTTTCTTTTGACCCCTTAACTCATTTAGCCTTAACTACTTAATACTCCAGCTTCCATAAGTAGTGCCTAGAGCACACTTCTGGGAAACAGAGCTGTGGGTTTGAATTCCCTTTAACTAAGGAAAGCCTAGAGTTCTACATCCATAGCTTCCTGAATAAGTGTTCAAACCACTAGGCTTTTATTTAAAAAAAAGGGCACAATTGTCATTCTTCAACATCTATCCCCAGCAGCATCTTGAACACCTACCTTGCATTCTTTGGATGTGTCTACTTTCTCCATTGACTGTATATGAAATCTAAGCCCTTCTTCAACTCCTACTCCTAGGCGAGTTGCTTAATTAGTAAGCATTGCATGGCCTGAAGGATTTTTTATTTTGTGTTAAAAAACTGATTCATGGGCCTGATTATAATCTTAGTGAATTCAACAGTAGTATTGGGAGCAGTAGGTTTGTGTGAGGTGGTGGTAAATTTTTGTGTATCTGGATTTGAATATCAAAATAATGTTATCAGAACAAATGCTGATATATTTTACTGTAAGAGTAAATATCAAAAGTTAACTTTAGTGAGTTTTAACAAAAAGGTTCAATCACCATACTGATTCCTTCTGTCTTTCCTAGAATTCCTATTAATCAATTTGAGTTGGTTAAGAACACCCACTTACAATCTCAAATACATGGTTTTCTTCTCTGCACAGATAGGGAAAAGGGATAGGGTGTCCTTCTACTTGGGTTGGGATGAAAAGTGGTTAGGAGACAGGTAGAAAGCATCATCTGAGTGTGCTAGTGCTTGTGGACTCATTAGTGTGGCTCTGCTCCCTCCAGCTGGAGCCTCTTGTGCCTGAATTAGCAGCTGCAAAAGAATCACCAATGAAGCCAACAGAGGAAGTCAAGTCAGCACTGGAGTGCATGTGAGATGTCAGGTAACTCAGAAGCAGGACACAGAGTGATTGTGGCTATTTTCTCCTGGTAGATACTTCTCCTTGGCTGGTATTAGAAGGCCACCATTGGGCTGAGAGACAGTTTTTACATAGGCTGAGCTGTTCTCACCACTTCACCCACAAAAAGAGTGCATGTGGTGGTGCAGCAGCCCAGCAGAAGTTATAACGAAACCAACAAAAGCCATAGGAGAAGAGCAGCCAGTACAGGTTCTTTACCTCTCTGCAAGACAAAGTTTAAATGAGTATTGCATACCTTAGGAAGACAAGTGCCCAGATTAAGTATGAAATAGCTAAAAGAGCATCTCCTAAAATAGAGGAACTTATTCAGATGGTGACCTCTTCATTGAGGGAAACCTTCAAGAGATTCAGACATGCATCTGTTCAAGTTTATGGCAGAACTACTACTATTGACTTTAGCATGTGTGCAACCAGAGCTCATGATTTCAATTCTGCTAAACACAGAAACTTGTGAAAACACCTCAAAATGGCTTAAATAGCTTTCTGTAACTAAAAAAAATATCATCTTAGGGATTGTCCTATTAAGCTTTTTTTCCCAGGGATAGGAGCAAGTGATGTGGATCCCAGTAATAATCTTGGAAGATGCACATTCCAGTGGCACTATTCCAGTGGCAAAATGCTTTTTTTTTTCTAATTATGAGATATCAGATTTGTGACAGGAGTAAAAACATTTTATTAAAAAAAAAGTTGTTATTCATATAGTGTTGAATTTTGTTCATCCTCAGCCTCAGGCTGCAGAAATATGTGAGGTGAGGAAATATTTTCATTAGTAGATTCGTTTTTTAAAATTACTCTGATATCTTGAAGCTACCACAGGGGTTTTGGATATCAGAAACATTTCAGAGATTACTTGGACGGATAGGCAAAGGTACGGTATATACATACAGGTATAAATCAAAATAAATATATTTTATCACGATTCTCACTTTAACACATACATTTTACCTCCAAACAAGTAGTATATAAGGGCTCCTATACACATACAGGCAAAAGCATGATGGGATCTAATGCATGATCCACACAAGCTGGCTTCCTGCTATGCACATATGGCATAGAAGGAGGCACGTTTGCATGGATTGCACATTAGGTCTAATTGTGCCTTATTGTTAGTGCGCTAGCAAGAAGCAAGCTCCCATGGCTGAGCCCTGACTCTGCTGAGGAGCTCCCAGTCATGGGGACACTCAACACACCTCCAGGGCTACAATAGTATCTCAGCCTTGGGTGGGGGCGTGAAACACCAAGGCTGAGATATTGTAGTAGGTGCATCTCACATATCTGGGGGGTCTACACACCCCCATGCCTGGGATATTATAGCTGCTGGGACCCAGCTGGGTCTCGGCACCAGGACAGACACTGTAGAGATCCAGCACCTGCAGATGAAGGACTTTGGGTCCTGGCAGCCACAGTGTGCTGCCAGGACACACCATTGGCAGTTGCTGTGGCTGACAGTCCCCTTTGTTGTGGGACTCCCAGACCCAGCTGGGTATGGTGCACCCCTGGAGCTGGGAGCCTGGTTCACTGACATGGTTTCCAGCCACATGGGAGACCCTGCTACATGGGCAAATTAAAGCTTGATAGCAACCAGTTATAAAGTTTGTATGCATTTTTGAGACCTAAAATTATAGCTGGTTGTAGCTTTTTATGGCTTGATAGGTATTTTGCAGGTGCAGCTGGTCTGAAGGTAATTGCACAATTAGTCAGTTAATTGTTCAATAACTGTGATGTGCAGAGGGGGCCTATCATGCACTTATATAAACACTAAGTGATTTGATTTGTGTCATACAACAAAAATGTAAATTGTTGATTTGCTTTGTTGTGGTCATTTATGATATTTTTTTACCTCAAGTTATCCTACAATACACTCTTCATCTTGAATGTAAGATTCCCTTACAGCACTTCACTTGGGACTATACTTTGCTAATTTGTTCAGTTTTATTTCTCTTGTCAAACAATGACAAGCATGAAAAAACTTGAGCTTCAACAAATTAGGTAATATGAGAGACACAAATCCAAATCTTTAGTTTATTCATACTCATAATGTAGCCCAGGTGGTACGCAGCTGGTACCCCCTCTTCAATTGAAGGGATGTTAGGGGGTGTGAATGTGCTGTGGGAGCATGACTGCCTAGCTTTAGGCAAGCTCACCTCCCTCCCCTACAGAGAAGATCAGAGACACCCAATGATGTTTAACTGTTTACAGATTTAATTTTACAGGGCAGCATCATAAACTTATAAAAAGTGTGTGTGTGTATGATAAAAGTACACACACTATACAATACACTATACACTCCATACACTATTTACAAATATAAGTTCACAAAACAATAACTCCTGTTGAACATAAACCCAGGCAATCTTGGCTGGGTATGGCAGACAAAGGTGCTATATGATAGGCCTTCACCCTCTTTGGTCTTCCAGTTAGTGCACATCCCATACCCCCAGCAGGCTCTCCAGGCAAAGGCAATAGACAGTAAAACACAGGTTAAACAGTAGGACAGCAGATGAAACCTGGAAGGTATAAATCATTAGTCTAAACATACGTACGAGATTACAGTAATAGGATTCAATACATAAAGATAACAAATACAATGAAAGCAAATACTGAGTAGGGGATGCTCTAGCAAGCCCTTAAGCAACTGAACCACTAGTAGGCTAAATAGGCAGCTCATAATCATCTCATAATACAGCATTAAGTACTCAAGTTTACATCAAAGCTCCCAACAATAAAAGGAACAAGACCAACAACAATGGTACAGCAATTGTTGCTGTACTAATACCAGGGCAAGACTGACACCAGGGGAAAAGAGCAGGTAACCATATAGATACACTTGCTCCTCTAGGCCACATGACTAGTATGGCCCAGTTAGCACAAAGCCACCCCCTGACAAATGGGGGCCTTTAACTCCTTCTGCCACAAAGGGGTTCCCTCCCTCATTGTGGGGCTTCCCTTCAAACACCAAAAGGGGAGGTCCCCTCATCCCCTGTGGAAATCTTCATCTCTTCCCCTCCTTGGGACTGCAATTCCCTTTTCAGGTAACAAACTATTCCCAGCAGTTCTTGTGGGCTTGGGTCATCTCTCTCTCTCTCTCTCTCTCTGGGTTGGTTGCGGGGCTTCTCCCCTCACTGGGATAGTTGCTCTGTCCTGCTGTCACTTGCCGCAGGAAGGCCCAAGCTGCCTCATGCAGCTACGAGGCATGTCAACCCTCTCAGGCCCCGTGCATCGCTCTGTGCACTGAGGGGTTCTTGCCTCTTGCAGGGATGGGGACCTGTGCTGCCTTGTGCAACCACAGAGTCCTATCACCTCTCCAAGCCCCCTGCACTGCTCTATCTACTGAGGGGGCTCCAGCCTCTTGCAAGGGTAGGGACCCATGATGCCTGGTCCTTTCAGCTCTCCAGACCCTCTATGTACCAACACCACAGCTCTCTCCATGGTGGGGCTGGGAACAGCTGCTTTCTGCTTTCCCACTCAGCAGAGGCACCTTCAGGGTGCTTCTGGGGCAACTACTCCCCTCTGCTGGTCAGCTCCACCAGCTTTTCTGCAGCCCATCATCATTGCCCCTCGTTGAAGCTTTTATCCCTTCCAAAGCCTCCACCCCCAGATTGAAAACAGATCAATAGGAAAGCCTGAGAGGTTAGTTCCTTCTCAGGCCCTCTTCTTCACCTCACCCCTGGGTCAGGAAGGGACAAAACTGCCTTTTGCCTCCTCCTGACTGGTGGGGAAGGGAAATGCCCCCACCAGTTGGCCTGAGCCATTCGGGCTCAAACCAACAAGCTGGGCTGCCAGTGAGCCCACCAGCCAGCCTGCCACAATAATTAAGTAAGAATTAAGTAAAGCAAGTTGTCTGTTGCTCACAGAGTTGTTTGCAGCTCTGCATTCTTCTGTGGGAATTCAGTTTGCATCAGTGAAGTTGTCATTTATTTACATAGTTAAACAAAAGAGCAGCTGATACAGGACATGATCCAGTGTCTTACAATCCTACATCTACAAAGTGGTATCCTTACAGAGAAGTTTTGTGAACCTCTGACTTGTGGAAGAGAACAGCAGATAAATGTTTGTTTTTACATTATGCAGAAACAACAGGAGTCTCATGCTTTGCATACTCATCTCTTGTGAAATGGTTTAGTTCTGAACTGGTAAGTGCAGTATTATTTGCTCTGTAGACTAGAGACATTCATTACAGTGAGTTGTACTAGCGAGGTCAATGATTTTTTCAGTCACAATAAATTTTAACAGACTAAATTGTAAAGTCAGTTCTGGAGCCAAAGCAGAAGCATATTAAAATGTGCATGAAAGAACTTACAAGGATGAAGAGCAATAAGAAACCTAGGAATATGCAGCAGGAAATGGACTAGAGGCTCCTAAATACAATCCTCTGTATTGCCTCTGCAAATTAACAGTTCAAGTATTGAACTAGTCTTTGGGTTAGGTGACCTCCAGAAGTCCCTTCCAGCCCTACCTTTCTATGATTTTTATGAAAGCTGTTGATAGATCTAATAATCCAACATAGCCAACGCAGTTAGTCTTCCATACCCAGGTACACACTCACCATGTTAGGTCCTTCCATAAACAGAATAGTAAACAGTAGTAAAAATAATGTCAGAATGGTACATTCAAGACTCCAGAGAGAAAAAAAATATATTGCGCTTATGCTCATAGAAAACTCTGGAGTGATTGTACTCTGGAGTTTGTCTGATTCTCATTAACAGTACCTTTGCACCATCCTGGCAAAATAAAGTCTCTTTAAAGCATTAATTGTATTTATACTCATGTTAATGCCAGTGCAGTGTAAACTAGTCTGGTACAAATGAGAATCAGCCCCTGTATCAAAATGCCTGTGTTTGAAAAGGAAGAGATCAGCTTGTGTATGCAAATCTAACACTGACATTTACTGTTGTTGAGTTCTTAACAGTGTCAGTTTAATGTGTTTAACTTCTTTGTATTTTCCTACTTTTGTTTCTATACTGCTTGGTGCCTATCATCTACTTTTATAGTTCCAGTTACAGTCTCTACACTGATGACTCCTAAATCTTCATCTATGCCTCTGACCTTTCCCTCTCTGTTCAGACTTTCACATTTGCCTATCTCTCTGACATTTCTGCCTGGATGTCCATCTGGTATCTCAAACACATCATTGAAAAAAAACTTATTGTGCGCATACACCCTGCCCTCATCTTTCCCTCCTTTTTTTTTTATCACCATTAGTAATATCCAACATCTTTCTACTTACCCAGGTTCACAATCTTTGGGTTATATAAGATAAATCCCTCTCCATTTCCTCTGACATGAAAGCTATTGCTAAATCCTTGTGGTTCTTTTCTCTCTCATATCTCAAAAATCCACATCTTCTCCCCTGCTACCAAATATCTTGGCTCTTCATCTTGCTTTCTTCAAATCTATACAGAATGCTGCCACCTCTAAAATATTTTTCCTTAGCAAATGATTTAATTTTTCACTCTTTTCTATATCATCTTTCTGAATTTTAAGGCTATGCACAGCTCTTTCTCATCCAGCTTTTTGTGTCCTTCCACCATTGTAGGCAGTGTGTCCCCATCCCTGCAAGAGGCAAGAACCCCTCAGTGCACAGTAGGCACTGTTCAACATCTTCATCAGCGATTTGGATGAGGGGGTAAAAAGCACCCTGTTCAAATTTGCTGATGACACTAAGATGTAGGGGGACGTGGGCACATTGGAAGGATGCAACAGGCTACAATCAGACCTAGACAGGTTACAAGGGTGGGCAGACAAGAATAGGATGGGTTTCAAGGTGATGCATCTGGGGAGGAACAAGCGGCACCATACCTACAGGTTGGGGAACTCCCCTCTTGTCAGCACGGAGGTGGAAAAGGATCTGGGGGTCATCATTGACGCCAAGATGAACATGGGCTGGCAGTGTGGAGAGGCAGTCAGGAAGGCCAACCGTACCTTGGCACGCATCCACAGATGCATCTCGAGTAGGTCCAAGGAGGTGATCCTCCCCCTCTATGCGGCACTGGTCAGGCCGCAGCTGGAGCACTGCGTCCAGTTCTGGGTGCCACACTTCAAGAGGGATGTTGACAGCATGGAGAGGGTCCAGAGGAGGGCCATTCGTATGATCAGGGACAACAGGGCAGGCCCTACGAGGACAGGCTACGGGACCTGAACCTGTTCAGCCTCCAAAAGAGAAGGCTGAGGGGGGATCTTGTGGCCTGTTATAAACTAGTCAGAGGGGACCAGCAGGCATTGGGGAAGTCACTGTTCCCCCGAGCACCACCAGGAGTGACCAGGAATAACGGTCACAAGCAGGCAGAGGGTAAATTTAGGCTAGATATCAGGAGGTGCTACTTCAGAGTCAGGGCGGCTAGGGTCTGGAACGAGCTTCCAAGAGAAGTGGTGCTGGCTTCTACCCTGGGGGTGTTTAAGAGGAGGTTGGATGAACATCTTGCTGGGGTCATTTGACCCCAGTATTCTTTCCTGCCATGGCAGGGAGTTGGACTAGATGATCTGCTCAGGTCCCTTCTGACCCTAGAAACTATGAAACTATGAAACCATAGTTTGCATTCTGACCTCTGTGAAATATATATATTAACTTATCTCTTTCTTTCTTCCTCTTTGGTCCCCTCACTTCAATTCGTGCTGCCTCATTTCTGTGCCATCTTGATCATCCCTTCATTTTATCTCAGTTGTGATGGTGCCTATTACTATAAGACCTGGGCACTTCCCAGATTATAGCAAATTCCTTTGATCATTCCTTGGATCAGTATTTTTTCTATATATACCTCCCCAGGCAGTTACAAATGGGATTTCCTTCTGTGCTTACACAGCCCATTTTGACCTCTATGTCATAAAACCTCACACTCCTTTAAATCCCTCTACAATAATCAGTACTTTGATTTCTATTAACATCATTTTTCCATTCTAATGGGATTTTACTAATTAATGTAATAATTTTAAGAAGCGTGGAAGGAAGGAAGGTGGTAGAGGAAGCCCAAGGCCTACAAGGAAAGATAAGCATATGTTAAGTTTCCTTTCAAGTGCCTTTGAATGCTTTCCTATTAATGGGATAGCTTCACACCTGACCTTCCAAATGCTTTCTAGAAAGTGTTATCTAATGGGATTTCATAAGCACAAATTCATAGTTCAGATCATTTGGAACGAAAGGCTATATAAAGATAATATGGGCCCTAACTGTTTCAGTCTTTCCTTCTCCACAGCATGGGTTAAAGAAGCCTTTGCTGTTTGACTCTGATTAGCAAGCCAAAGGAAGCCACCTCTATTGTCTTCTCTGATACCACAAGACTCCCATTTGATGTACAGTATATGTTTCAGCAAAAATGTCAAGTCTTGATTTAATAGCTTCCAGAGATGGAAAATTGACCCTAACCCTTGCAGACTGTAGAATGTTCCATACATTTTGTGGCTAAATACACTTCATTTCTAGTCTAGATTTTCAGCATTCATGTTATGCTCTCATCTGCCAGACTGAAGAGCCATTTGTTATACATTTTTGTTGTCCATGTATGTATTTACAGACTGCAATTAAGTCATGCCTTTGTCTTCCTTTTGTTAAGCTAAAAGAATTGAGCCTCTTGAGTCTTTTGCTACACAGGATTTTTCTTCAATTTCCTCTTCATCTTATTAGTATCCTCTTTGAATTCTGGACACAATGTTCCATCACTGGATCTCTTCAGGCCAAATACCTCCCTCTCCTACTCTGTAGTCCCTGTGGAATCCATCCACAGATTCCAGTCTACGTGGTCATGATATCACACCAGGAGTTTGTCTCCCCCATAACCCCCAGAAGTCCTTTCAGATTCATTGATTCCTAAGATAGTTTCTCATCTTGAAAGTATGGCCTGCAATTTTATGTGTATAATTTTCACACACAGATTGTTTGCTTGCTTGGATCCCTTTGTATCACTGATGAGTCATCTTCATTTGGTTATCACAAACCCAGTCTTTTGTTATAGAAAAATGTTATCACTATGATTTTATGCTTTCTTCCAGGTCCTTGATAAAAATGTTAGTGTATGACAAGGAAAGTTTTGAACTACTAGAAATAGATATGCAGTGTCCTTATTCATTTGTTGAAGTAGAGGATTTTTCCCTCAACATGTTTCAAGATTACTTTGAGTATAATATGAATATTTTTCCTTCCTTTGAAAATTTTTTTTTCTAAAAACCTATTAATCAGATATTGCACACAGAAAAACATAATCATGCTGTGCTTTGTTTCCCAAGGGGTGCATACATGTAATGGTTACAGGTTAACTGCACTTCTTTCTTTCCGAAGTCAGTCCCTCAGGTGTTAGGTATCTTCCAAGGTTGGAAGTCTGCAGTTTTCCTATTCTCGTGGGAGGAGGTAAAAGGAAAAAAAAAACCTTACAATACCTACTACATAACAGCTTTTCTGCACTAGCTCCCTTGGAAGACCTTCTTTCTATGTTGTGTTTGTCTAGCTTGTGGACACCAATTTTACATCAATGCCAGAAAGCCATGCAAGCATGGGCAAAAGACTCTAATCTCTGTGGGCAGTCCATCAGTGTAGCTGTTCTTAAACAACAAAGCGGTTCTTGAAAACCAGCTTGTGAACTTGTATAAACATTATGTCCTTCAGTGGGCTCACTACTTTGTTATTCCCTTTTCATTTCTTCAACCCAGCTTCTTTTCTCTCTGTGGTACCCCTTCCCCATCCTTTCCTCTGCCTTTCCCTCTCTTCTGTGTTTAAATTAGTCCATGTAGTACTTCTGCTTTCTGCAAATCCTTTCATAGCATCTGACAAAGGAGGCAGTAGCCTGTGAAACCTTTACTTTTATGAACAAGTTAATCTCTAAGGGTGTCTTTATACATGTTTAGGGAGTGGGGGATGATAATTAGAATGGCTCCAAGAGCTGCTCTAATTAAAGCACCTGCAGCATCTCCTGTATTCAGTGCCCTGTGCTTCAAAATAGTGGTGGGAGTGCTTTAACTAAGGCTCGTTCAATGAGTTTTAGTTAAAGTGCTTCCGCCACCATTATGAAACACAGGGATGCTTAATACATGACACACAAAGGCTGTTGGAGCATGCTAATTAGCACAGTCTAGAAGAATTAATTAAGTGACTCTGCTCTGATGCACTGCAATTACAGTGTGTCAGAGCAGCATCCCTGCATGTCTACAGGCACCCTAAGGTGTCACTGAATTCTGTCTTTGTGTAGCTCATTTTAGAGCCACTTTGAAGATAGTCCTTCAAAGCTGGTCTGTGCCACCAGTTTACTGTGGTCAGCCCACTTTTTTCTTCAATGGGAAAACATTTAAAAAAAAAGATTTTAAGACATTCTATATATCTACCCAAAGACCCTATCATCTGTTCATTGCAACCTCATTTATAAAGCCACACCTCCAGCCTCCTTCTCCCCCCCGCCCCCAATTTCTTTATTGAGAGAGGAATTTTAGTTCTCTGTTTCAGGGCTTTGACCTTTTTGTCAGAACCAGTCTTGTAAATTCAGCAGAAGACTGAGCCATAATCCTCAGATCCAGTCATTCTCTATTATCCTTAAACAACTTTTCAGTGAAGGTTTATCTTGAGCCATTCTTTTCCTTCCTGCCCATTTTCTCAGAAAGTCCCCAATATATTCTTATTGTAAACATGCCAATAACCAGGCCAATAATGCAGTATTCATAAATACTGAATAATATTATTATCAATAATAGCATTCATAAATACTATATAATGCAGAGGTTCTCCAAATAAGCCACCATGATAGATGTCTTTCATCTCAGAAGTGCACACTCACCAGCATAGTTCTGTATTCTAGAAATTTAGATCTTTCTTCCATTGACACAGGCAGGCCAGGACTTCCCGTAGAGAACTGCAGTTATAAATAAGCTCTCTTTCACTCCTGGTATGGTTTCTTTACCACTCTCCTGATCCTAGTTCCATTCCACTCTCCCTCCTTGACCACATTTTGTTTATCTTCATTTTTAAGGTAATGTGCAATTTTGAGTTTAAACTTTTGAAAACTGATACTTGTCTTTATCTATAAAACCCCATGCCCACACCTAGTACTATAAATAGTACTATAAATAAACAACAGCAAGAAGATACAGGACTTACATGAAATTACTAGTTTAAACGGTAATTTTTTGTTTGTTCAGTAAAAATCTCCAGACTATAAAGCCAAATACAGAGAGGAAATAAGGTGTTTTGTTGGCAGCATAGAAACCTCAGATTTCTGGATGCTTTTTAAAGCTAAACTGTCAATCTTTCCTAACATGAAGGATAACAAATAGCACAGTATCACTTGAAAAATCTATTGGGAGAATTCATCAGAGCATTCAAAAGGTCCCTTTGATCAGTGAAGTGGGACACCAAGAATGAAATCATCAGGCTGTATTACCCCATGTTTGGCTTTCATGATGCTAGGACAGTAAGGAGCAGCCTCTTGGATGAAGTGACTGACAAATCTGCTGAAGATGGGACACTTCTGTCTTGCAGCCAACGTAAAAATCGAAACCAGTGAATGAACTTTTGGATGAAGCTAAAAATAAATACGTAAAAAGAACAAGCTCAGAAACAGAGAATTTGACAAATGAGGATTGATCAAAAGATGGAAGCTAAGGACACAGAATTGCTGGAAAGAGTAAAATCAATTAGTACAGCAAGTAGTGCCAGAACATGCTAATTAAATCATTTAAGTAGTTTTGTTCCTCCTAGAAAAAAAAAAGACAAGCTAGTATGAAATATACTTTGGTCTGGCATGTGCTTATTTTTCAAAAACAAACCTCAAAGATATTAAACTATATCATGTTAGCCACATCTCTCTCTCTCTGGAACACACACACAATCTTTCCTCTTCAGTACCTTTGTTTAAATTTGCCTTCCTCTCAGGCATGTTCTGTACAAGACTACAAGACAGCTTTAATAGAAAAAAAATCTTTCCTTCCATCAACATAAAACTGTATGTATTCAAATTTAGTTTTAAACCAGACCTTGGAAAGATATAAGCATTCTGGGCTAATTATAGAGAGTCAAAAAGCCCAAGGCTGAATTGTTTCAGTCTTTGCAGATTAGTCTAAACTGCAGAGATTAAACTGAAAAACAACTGTACAAACATTTACCTTTGATTCAGGAAATGCAGCCACATGCCTGCACTAGCTCAAGGCAGAAGTCGGGGGATGCTACAGCTTGGTTCTCTGGCACATAGTCAGCATGGCCTGTATGTTTGCTCTCTCTTTCTGCTGTCCTATGAGGTCTCTGGGATTTGCAGTCCAGAATCACAGAACAGGACTCTGCAGGATTGCTCATCACTTCCCCTTCCTGCTTCTAGGTGCCTCTGGGATTTGTAGTCCACAGTCACAGCCATGAGTAAGTTTGTGAGGGAGGAGGAGTGTTTAACCCCAGCCAGGGTTTGTCTGGGGAGGGCAGGCCCCCACCCCTTCCCCAGCCCCCCCAGACTGGGCTGCATCCCCACTAACCCCCTGTGCACATGCACATTCTTGTCAGCCAGCCCTCACTGCTTCAGCTAGGGAGCAGAGGGGCAGGGCCAGCCCTGCTCCACTGGAGCAGATAGCACAGCCCAGCTCAAGGCTGTGAAGCATTCTGGGATGCTGGGGGACTGTGATTTAACTTGAACCAGGAAGGGATCTGTGACAGAAGTTTCATAAACCAGTTTGACCCAAATCAGTTAAGTTTGGTACTACATTCAACCAGGTTTCTCTTAAACCAGTTTCAGCCATTTTGAAATTGATTTATGTGCACAGAGCTTCTGTTTGTTACAGGTGTAAACCAGCTTCTGATCACTTAAACCAGTTTATGTGTAACTTCTGTCCCTAGTCCTCCTGTATAATTCTACTGGTATAACATCTGTATAGATGGGGAAATTAGTATACCAGCAAAAATAATCATACAGTAATAAGCCCATAATGTAACTGTCTCTACAGCAGTCACTGCTGTTTCTGAGTTTTTAGACATTGCTGCTTAGTGGTCACAATGACTATAAGCCTACCTTCCTTAAAATTTCAGGCATGTTTTGAAAATGACTCTTTCCCTTCCACCTATACAAGTATGGCTTTATCTGCAAGTTGTCCTTGTGCTGCTCCATGTTCTTAATAATACAAGTATGCAAGACTTCA
The DNA here is from genome assembly GCF_052110815.1 of Crocodylus siamensis. NCBI lineage: Eukaryota > Metazoa > Chordata > Crocodylia > Crocodylidae > Crocodylus > Crocodylus siamensis. Next base: position 59,481,720 of record NC_143396.1, on the reverse strand, counting down.
AACCAATTAATAGTAGTATCAGGAAGCCATAATCAGGAAGAAGTAACCCTCAGTTTGTATTGAGAAACAAGGTGAGAGGGCAGGGACAAATTCAGGATATGTTGCCTATCTAGTGTGACATCACGGTTTGGCAAATGCATTACATTGAATTTAATAAGAGGAACTCAAATAACAGGAAGACCAAAGAATTCAAAAGGGGAGAAGACAAAAGACTGTGTGAGACTATTTGATAATAGTTTTCAAATATCGTTTGAAGGATTTTTTTATAAAGAGGTTAGTGATAGACCATTTTCTGTGGCTGCAAGGGACCAGGCAAGAAACACTGCTCTTATATTGCAGAACTTTCTCACTACCAGGGTGGTAAATCATTGTAACAGGCTGTCCAGAGTGCCTGCAGAATCTTCTTGCACATTTTCAAGAGCAGATTGGGAGGAACACTCATCTAGGATGAAGTAGACAGGGATGATCTTGTCTTGAGCAAGGGGTTGGACTAAATAACATCCTGATGGCTCTGCCCATTCTACTTTTCTATGATTCTATGATTAGAGTGAGGGCACACCATTACACACTACACAAATTTCCCACAAGGTTGTAGGTCAGAGTGTTGTATGGGATACACAGGTATGCCCACCCCATCTTCTGCTATTGCAGCCTGAAGCTGTGAGAGCACACAGTGTCAGAAAAGGCAGCTAAGCATGAACTTATTCTCTTGGTATAGCTCTGTCAGCTGCAATATTCTGCTGCAATAAATTGGTAGAACATTTGCTTGTAAAACTTTCTAGTATTGATCAAGCCTTAGTGTTACTCTCTGCCTGCAATTCCTGTTTTCAGAAGGTTGTATAGGTTTTGGCATATAATAGCATTTAGAACTCCAGGAGTTATTAAAGACTCTCCTGTTTTGGGGGGCTGGAAAAAAAATGCAGTGTGATAGTTTTCCATTGGAAAATGTTGATTTGATGGGATCAATATTTTCCCTTTCCAATACTAACAGAAAATGGACCAGGGTGATTCAGTAATTTTTGCCAGCCCCATAGACTCTTAGGGCATTCTTAGGGCACATAAACGAGCATGTACCTCTTCCCCCACCTCAAACCCCTTTGAGGTGGGGCAACACGCAAGTGTGGAAACAAAAATAATGTTCCCCGTGCTGCAAACTTGCAGCACAGGGAGAAAATCAGACCCCTAGATATCAAGGGGTCTAAAAAAAGTGAAGAATAAAAAAGCAGGGCAGGGCACACTTCCTGACCATGCCCTGAGGCAACTGGAAGCTGGATCCACCATAGAGATGCTCTGGCTGCCAGGGCATCTCTATGGTTGCCCCTCACCCTGGTGCTGAAACATGCAGCCGGCAAGGCCATGTGTTTTAGCATCAGGCCTCCAGTGCCAGTGAGTAAGGGGTCGGGGGGGCTGGAGGAGAGGGAAAGGAACTGTGGGGAGGGATCCCTCATGATCCTGCCCCCTCCCCCAGCCCTCCCTCCCCCCACCAGTCCCCCTGAGGCCCCTGACTCCTGCCACAGCTGCCCCTTTGCCAGCCCCTCCGAGCCCCCTGACCCCTGCTGCAGCTGACTCCTCCCACCAGCTACCCTCAACCTCTTGAGCCCTGCCACGGGTGGTCCCTCCCCCTGCCAACCCCCCAGCCCCAACCCCTGCTGAAGCCAGCCCCCCCAAGGCCCCCAACCCCTGCCAGGGCTGGCCCCTCCCCCCACCAGTCCCCCCAAGGCCCCTGGCACCTGCCCTGTCCAGCTCCATCCTCCCAACCCCCCATCCCTGCCCCCCACCCCATACTTTTAAAAAAACAAACAAAAACCCCAGCACTTACTGGCAGTTGAAGCTACCTCTGGCTCACTGGGGTCTCTGGCTCACTGGGGCTGCTGCAGCACAGGTTGACAGCCGCAGCATCCCCAGACTGGACACTCCTACCTCCCCCACCCCGCTGTCCTGTGCTGCCTGGGGGGCTCTGCCAGGAGGCCCACTCCAGTGCAAGGCCAGACTAGCAAGCCACATGGGACTGGGTCAGGTCCTCACCCCCTGCAGGCACAGGGGGCAGAGTCGGGAGCCAGCCCTGGGGCCTGGCCCATGCTGACAGGAGCCAGCGTGGCATGCAGTTCCCATGTGCCATGCTGTGTCTTGCCACAGCTGGGCCCTTCCTATGTTGTGTAACCCGCTCTGGTGCAAACTTTGACCTAGTGAGCCTCAGAGATCTGGGCCCAGCCCGGCTGAGTTGCAGAGGGGCCCCAAGATGCAGTTGAGCCTGGCACACAGTCCCCTCATGCCGCACCGGGTCCTGCTGCCACAAGACCAGCCTGTCTGGGTGGCAAGAGCAGCCCCAGGGCCAGCAGAACCAGGCTGCGCTCAGCTCATGGTCCCCCTGCTGCTGCTGTTAAAGGTTATGGGCCATGGGCAGGGGCGCTGGAGTCCTGTGGGGGATAAGGGCTGTGGCCCTCCAGGGTGGAGCTGGGACCCTGAGCAGGGGGGCCTCCGTGGTGCCTGGAACCCTGGGCAGGGGGGCTTGGACCCTGTGGGGGATAGGGGTGTGTCCACATATGCAAGCACATGTGCTTGCAGCAGCTCAAATAGAAGCAGTGCAAATTGGAGCTGGGGCTTTTTGCCTCAGCACACATGCTCAGACAAGCACTTTGTTGTGGAGCAAACTGTGCCACTTGGGGCAAAATAAACCTGCCTGGCTCCTCTCGGATCTTCAGCCAGGGAGAGCTAGAGCCCGGAGCCAGCACCTGTGCTGTCCCCAGCAGTATAAGAAGCTGCCCTGTCCTGGCCCCAGCAGTACAAAAAGCCACCCTGGCAAGTAGGTCAGGGCTACTAGATCTCAGGAGCTTGTGGGGCCCAGCCAAATGATACCTGGGAACACTACCCCTTGTGCCAGCTGCACTGCTGAAGCAGCCCAGAGAGTTCCCTACACACTCTACCCACTGCAGCAGTCTGACAGTGGGGGCTGCTGCCTGGCTGTGACCTGCTGTGCACCTGCCAGCCTCGGATGGGGACTGTAGAGCCAGTAGAGGCATCTGCCTCTCTGGGCCAGCTGCCAGTGGACTGTGGTTGCAGGGTTCTCCTTTGTGCAGCACTACTGCCATGTGTGCCCCTGCCCTGCCATCTGGTCAGCTAATAACTGGAAGATTTTCTGGGTGTGGTGGCCTGCTTTGAACTGTCAAAGCATGTCCTCCTGCCCCATTTGGCCAGGAGGTCAGCCAATGCCAGATGGGTCCAAGGTGCCAGCTCTCAGCGGCAGGGTTCTGCCACTGGCCTCCCTAGCAGGAATTCTGTTTCCTATTGGAAAACTGAAAAATCCCTGTTAAAAAAAATTCCAAAGTCACTCTGTAAAATACTCCCAAATCCATGTTCCTCCACAAGTAAAACAAAAGAGAGAGAGAAAGTGAAGCAGAGACAGTGATCAGTTGGACAACGTTTATTGATATATCTACATTGTTAAAGCAAGTCTCCTGTGTGCACCTCCCAGAGCCATGCAACTCAATCTGGTGCAAAGCCAAACTAGTAAGCCTCAGGGATCTGGGCCAGTTCCTCACCTCCCACCACAGCCCCAGGAACATTCCACCCCCACCACTCTCCAACCTCCCCCACATCCACCTGCCACCCCTCATTCCCCCAACACCCATGAACCCCACCCCCAACTTACCTTGGACAGCACCAGGGGCAGCAGGAACACAAAAGAAACACTGTAGCCAAAACCAGAGCATTTCTTTTGGAGGCCTGGTTCCAAACATGGTCTATTGCAGAGCAGTTTTTTTAGACCCCTGGATATCCAGTTTGCAGTGCGGGGAACAGTTTTTCATTCCCACACATGCCTGTTGCCCTGCCTCAAAGGGGTTTGGATATGCCCATAGGTTCCCTGGGTTTTTCTGCTATATCAAATGACTACCTGGTGACCTACCAGGCTTCCTGATTCTGAGATTCTCCCAGCTGGTATAATACCTAGATCCCTAGCTCACTTGAATAGCTAGCTCCTTTTATAACCATCAGGTGGATTGTTAGGAGGATTAATTGTTCAGTTTCCATGGAGCTGGATCACTGGTTGTTCAGCTTCCACACTCCTTGGAGAACCCAGTGGCTGGCTCTCTAGCTGGTTAGTTTTCAGGATTTACTATCTGATGAGTGTCTGGGTTGTCTATATTTATTTATTTATTATGCCTATATCCCTATGCTACCTTGAATGTTGGGTATCCAGTTCTCCAACTCTCAAGCTGGCTGGCTCCCCAACTCTTTACCCTGTAAAGAGTCTACTCAACTACCAGTTTATGAACTTTGGGCTTAGTGATTGGAAATCAGGGAGCTGGGTGGAAAATCCCATCATCTTATTTAAACCAAAAATATAATTTTAAACACACATTTTTACTAAGTATCTAGAGATCTAGACTGACCTTCATAATTCTAGAAGTTCATTTTAGTATAATAAATGATGAGGTAATTGACTTTAGTTTTATGTTAATTTTGTAAAAATGAGCTTGTTTTGTCAAGGCAGCTCATTAAGACCTGTGCTATTTGTTTTTGCATTCATTGTCTGAACACTATTCAGATCCAGACCACATGATGCTGAAAGCTATTTTTTAGTTTTAACCTTCAACCCCTCTCCAGTGGGAAGCAAGCCCTATAATTCAAGTGGTAAACATAGCTTTCTTCTGGTGAAAATGTATTTTGCTTACGGCTGGACTGACTATTGTTTTTTTCAAGTAAAGAGGCTTTTTCTACCTAACAGCAAAAATGGTACAAAGGGTAATTTTGCTTGTTTTGTTTTTGATGCTACTATTCTAGCAGAAATATAATTAAAAAGGATAAACAAGTCATCTGCATTTGTGATGGCTAAGGCAAAAAGATTGTGATTATTAAAACATTTACATATTTGGTGTGTGGCAGGGATAAACATGAAGCTTTTTGAAAAAGAGATTGATTTATGAATCATGTTTTTCTTCAACTATAATATCATCTCACCATGTCTTTGCATTCAGCTTCTAAATATATTATATGTTGGTTGAAATACTATACATATATAATAAACACATGGGTTAGGTACAGACATTACACTTTAATCACTATAAATAATTGGAAACCCGTCTATATCTGTAACAGAACAGAAGTTGGGCACATAAAGCTGGTTTATATCTGTAACAGAAAATAAGTGTGGCACACAGAAGGCACATCTACACATGTGCATTTACTGCATAGTAACCAAAATTACTGCAGAGTATGGGTGTGTGTCTACATATGCACACCCAGACTGTTCAGTAAATATGGTGACTTATGCTGACTTGAGTATACATTTGATACCTGCATCGCATGTAGATGTCTTGCTGCACAATAACACTGATTGTGGACTGACTTTAGTCCCAGGTCAGTCCACACACAGCGTTAATGTGCTTTAATGCCTGCACATGTAAATGCCAGCCTATTCCCGCTTACTGTGCAGCTTTTCAGTCTTGGGCATTTCCAGGCAAAAACAAAACTCACCACTGAGGACATCCACAACCTTCAGTTTGCAGATGATTGCTGTGTGATGGCTCTGCAGAGCATGTGCAAGCAACACTAGATCTTTTCAATGCTTCATATAAGAGACTTGGCTTGTGCTTGAACATTGCCAAGATGAAGGTTCTCCACCACCTCCACCCCAGCCAGCTGAACACCCCTCATGCTACCTACATAGGGAGGCTCTGGAGTATGTGGAGCACTTTCTGTGAATCTCAGCATCCACCTCTCTCAATGGGGTAGCATTGATGAAGAAGTCCAGCACCAGGTTAACTGCACCAGTGCCACCTTTTTCAAGCTGCGACAAGGTGTCTTTGAAAATAGAGATCTTCATAAGTTGATGAAGGGTCTGGTTTATAAGCCTGTTGTTCTGACCACCCATGTCTACTTCAGTGAAGCCTGGACCATCTACTGACACCACATTAAGACCCTTGAGAGCTTTCACAACTGGTGTTTGCATCAAATCCTGAGGATCAAATGGGAAGATCACTGGACCACTGTGAGCATCCTCCATGAAGCTGTGCCCACCAGCATCGAAGCCTCACTCTTGAGAAATCAACTCTGATGGATGGGTCACTGCATCCAGATGTCTGAGAACCACCTCTCTCACCAGATTCTCTTTTCCCTGAGGCCTCCTCCAACCCACCTCTCCGATGGCCAATGCTTAAAGGGCAGCCATAGGAAATGGTATAAAGATATGCTCAAGGTAGCCATCAAGCATGGAGACATTGGCACCCACAGCTGGGAGTAGCAAGCCGCTGACCATTTGGTGTTGCACCACCTGGTCCACCAAGGCATGTACCACCTTGAGGCCCAACAACTTGATACTGAGGTGGAATGGTGGCAGCAGAGGAAGGAGACCAAACCAGGGCTGTGAATCCCATTCTCCCATGCAGCAATATGCCCTCATTGCCAAAGAACATGTGCATCCAGAATTGGGCTCCTCAGTCACCTGAGGACCCATCAAGCCTGATGGGCATCATCCTCGATTTTGAGGGAGCGCTGTTGACTGTGCAGTAAATTTAAGCCAGAGTAAATGCATGTCTAGACATGTCCATAAACAGATTTAAAAATGGCAGAACCTAGTCTAAGATTTGTTCCCCCCACCAAAGGGTGAATGTGTGATCTCGCCACTTACAATAAACCATGTAACTTAGATCAATTGTACCTCAGGCTTATTCAGTGTCTGTATCTAGTCATGGTGTTTATATAACTTTGGAAATACTGAAAACTTATTTATAGTTTTTTATAGATACACAAAATAGATCAGCTGTACACCTGACGTAAATCAATATACCTCTGCCAGAATCTTCAGCTATAGCTATGCGTAATGTTTTCTTTAAACCTTTGCATAAGTCATTTGACAGAGACATTTTCTAATCTTATTTTTAATGCATATTTTCCACACCCTGACCTACAGGTCCAATTTTTGAATCAATGAGATTTAATTGCAATATCCTTTGCAAAATAAATAAATCTAAGATTATCAGAGAAAATTCTAATTGATATACAGGAATTCTATTAAATGTTTTTGTACCAGTATTTTATGACCTTTATTGGGGAAACAAAATGTTGAGTAATGATATTTTATTGCAAATGTTTTCACTCACTCTTTTATGCTATCATTTCTCTTTTCTGACCATGTTTCAAGTGAAAGTGCATGTACTATACTAAGGGAGGCACACTGCCTTGGAAGTGAAAAGTAACCTGAGAATTCCTAAAGCTTAAAGGTCAGTTAAAATTGGAGAATGGAAATTCTATTTCACAAAAGATTTTAAAATATAAAACCAAGCCAAAATTGTGTCCCATCCTTCCTTCTCCCCATGGTTATGAATATTTAGTTTTCAGAATATTGCAAACATAAATGATAGAGTATATGCCTAGAATGGGACTGAAGGGTGATTATTAATCAAATGCTTTAATTATTAATCAAACAAGTTGCAGCAGCTCAAACATCTGTCCACATTTTTTATGCTTATGTGTTACCTGGGCAATTTGGTGGAGACACATATAGTGCCTGAAAAGGTTTATTAAGGGAAATTAAAATATTAATTAGCCTATTTTTACATCAAAAAATGAAAAACTCTATTTTATCTGGAGAATAATATGTTTTTAAAATGTTTTGTTCAGGACCCATGGATGAAGCCTGTCTCAATAAGCTGATACCCAAAGTATGGCTGTATTTTCTCCCCCACTTCAATTCCCACCATAGTCTCAGCAGCATTGCTCTGTCTCAGTAGATTTATTATGAGGAGCATTGTATGGAATTAATTTGGCAAGGACTGATCATTTGTGTTATGTTCAGGAATAATAAAATTGGGGCACTTGTTTTGTGCTCAAATATAGTTCTGTATCTCTGAAACAAGCAACTTGATTGCTGGGGACCAAAGCAATACATGCAGGGTGTATCTACACATGCATTTACCATGCAGCTTTTACACAGGCGTCTACGTATGCAGGCCTAACAGCTCAGTAACACGGTGTGTGGATTGACTTGCAGGACTAAAGTTAGCCCCAAGTCAGTCCACACAAACATGGTTACTGAGCAGTAAGGCTTCTACACATGCCTAACTGTGCAGTAACTATATGGGTGTAAATTTGCTACCTGCATAATGCAGGTAGCAAATTCATACCCAAGTTGGCATAAGTCCCCATAGTTTTTGTGCAATAACAGTGCACGTGTAGATGTGCCTGCAGTGTAAAAATTAAGAATGAATCAATAATAAATATCCAGTAACATTCATAAAAGGGATATTAATCTATTGTATAACAATGTAAGTATAAAGTATATTATACCATTTGAAGATTATAGCTGAAGATCTGAGCTGAAATTTTAAAGTGTTTTGAAGGACTATATCCTTTAGGTGAACCTCCTTCTGGCTTCCTTTCTAAACAGTCTGTAATGTAGAGCCCTGATCCTTGCTGCCATTGTATATTCAATTATAATGATTCCAAAACCCTTAAAATATAAAGGTCTGGTCATTCCAGGAGGACATATGCATGCAAAATGCCTCAATGGGTGTTGAAATCTGCTTCTCTCAGGATGGTTATACCCCAAGTGCACTACAAAAATCTTCATCAGGTCTTGGTGCCTATGTTTGGATGCGCAAATCAATGCTTGTCATATCAACTATATTGCAAATTGAAACAAATGTTGGTTCTCACCGTATATCCTGTCCTGTGTATGGCTGTCTTCCTCGCAGCATTTTTTCAGGGATAGTACCATGCCTTGTAAATTACTGAGCAATTATTAATTTGTGTCAGATAATATAATTCAGTATAGAATCTAGTGAATCTGAGAGTCAAAAAAGTACTCTGAGCCAGTGAAGTGCACAGAGAACCAAAGGTTATATGTGAAGTTTTGACAGGGATGTAGACTGCATGTGAGCGAAAGGTGTAGGTCTTTTGTTTTAGTCATTTTTCTAAAAGTATACATATACCAAAACACTGTGTCATAAATCAAACCCAGCTTTTTATAACAGTTCATCATTTCAGGAGCATTAACTCTTCTGAAGTACACCGTAATTCTTCAATGGTCCCTTACTACTATTATAATACTTCAGTGGTCGCATTTGGACAGACCTTTATATGTTGTTCACACTGTTCTTTGAAAAACAAAGTTAAGATTTTGCTAAAAGTTGGTCAGAATGGGCTCACAAGTTCCAATTACTAGACTGTTTCATCAACATTGAAAAGTTATCAGAACTAGATAAATAGCTCCAGTTTTCTGCTGTGTTTTTCTTATTTTTGTCTTGAGGGTAAAACTGGCTGTAGTTGAATTAGGTAAATTTTCACTAGCTTCTGAAGTTGAATAATAAGTTCATATATCATGGACTTGCCCACTATATTTTGACATCATATTTCATTGAGAAAATAATAGTATTTACATCTTCATTATATCTGTTTAGCTACAAGGATTATAATGGATGCTAAAGTTCTTCATATCTAATTTAAGGAATAAATTTTGTCATTGAATCACAAACTAAATTTTGTCTTTTAGGAGTATGAAAAATAATCATAGAAAGTTAAGGAAAGCCTCTGAACATTTTAATACTGTATAATATAATATAATATTTCTTTTTTGAATATTTTGCACATTATCCATTGGTCCAGGCAGTTTTGCTATAAAGCACAGGTATTATAAACCCTGAAGGTGAGCACCTTAATGAATTTGTTTGTGCTTTAATCAGAATCTCAGCTTTTATTTGGGGGAAAAAGAAAAAGCTTGTCTAGCTTTCATGAAGAAAGTTTAAACATATAATCCAAATATAACCAACAGAATAATGTCTGATTCTGCAGCCGGCCTCAGACATTATTTCTGGGAAGTCTTGACTGCACTGTGCACTTCAGCAGATGGTTTAACTTTGTACCCTAACAGCTCTGTGAGGGAGACAAGGTGCAGGAGAGGTGCAGATGGTCTAGCCCACACATTGTTGCCACAGCTTCTTTGCTCCTTTGCTCCCTTTCCCTTCTGGAACTGCGCAAGCAGATTCTGCTACCACCCCATTGCTCTTGAAAGGAAGATAGGAAGAGGCTGTCTCTGCCTTCCCCTTTTTCAGTGGGAAAGGGGGATGTTACAACAAGACAGGTCTAGTCAGGAATGATCCTACCTTGAGGAGGGGACTGGATTAGATGACCCTGTTAGGTGTCTCCAACCCTACTTTCCTACGATCATACGATTCTATGAACTACTTTAGTTTATGGAAACTGTGAACAGACATGGCTGTGGAGGTGGACCTGGGAGCCAGTCCCATGTTTGAGAGCATGTTGCCCCATATTCTAGACATGAGAGCAGAAGAAACCTTAATTTTTTTCTCAGAACATTTACATGTCTTCATATTGATCTGGGAGTAATGATGACATCTGATATCTTTCTAGAGAACAATTTTGGGTACAATCTAGGGCATGAGTTAGAACCCCTAGCACATGTGCTAGAGCACTGCATGCAAAGGCATTCTGCTTGGCGTGTGTGCCTCGGGGCGGATGGCAGGGAAGGGGCCAGGGCTGCACTGCCACAACAAGGATTGGGCTCCAAAAACTTTGCTGACCCCTAATCTAGGGGGGTTGTAGACAGGAGATTCATTGACTATAAAATTATATACCTGTAAAAGTCTGGGTTTATATCTTCCACTTCCCGGAAAAGTGATCTAACTATACCAGGTTCTTGGCTAGGTATTGCTGAGAGCACTCAGAAGTTTTCTTGTTGAAGGTAGCTCACTGGGCAGCTAAGAAGGGTAAATATATGAGGCCAGAAGGAAACAAGCAATAAGTATGCCTTAATGAAATGGTCATGGCCTCTTTCTCTCCCCACCACCCATTGGTGAGTTTGCTCCATGAGGCAATACCTTCTGAACTCCTGGGCTAGGGATAGAAGTTACACATAAACCACTGTAAGTGATTGGAAACCTGTCCAAACCTGTAACATAAGAAAAGTTCAGTGCAAATACATTGCTTTCAAAATGGCCAAACCCAGTCTAAGATAAATCTGGTTGGATGTAGTATCAGACTTAACTGGCTTAGATTAAATCAGTCTATTGAACTTGTGTCCCAGATCCTGCCCCCCACTCATTACCTCATAGTCCCCTGGCATGTGCTGTCTGCTCTGGTGGAGCAGAGCCAGCCCCACCCTGAGCTCTCACAGAGCTGAGGCAGTAAAGCCTCTGCTTCCTAGCCTGCATCCTGCCTGCACCTGTCAGCTTGGTGGGATGGGGTGCAGGGCAGGGGACTGGATCCCCAACCTTCATCCAGTCTGGATCTGCACAACACAGGAGATGGAATGCAGCCCACCAGCTAAGCACTGCCCTCCCCCAAGCAGGGGTCTGTATGGTGGGGGAGGGTGAAGAAGACTAGCTAGGAAAGCCCCAGCCCTATGCCCTCATAAGCTGCCAGCCTCTCTGAGACACATAGGATGGGGGCGGGGTGTGCACCCTGCAGCTGGCACTGGGGGAGGACTGGTTCTGGGCCAGGGAATGTGTTCATCCCTGCCCTCTACCTCTCAGAGAGACCTGTGGTTAGTCTCAAGGTGGGACTGTAGCTTTCCCAGCCTGGCTTACTAGGCAGTGGGTGGGGCAAAAACCTCCCAACCATACAGATCCCTGCTTGATGAAGCCAGTGCCAGGCCAGGGGCTGACTGGAAAGGGGCTGGGAATGGAGAGGGGCATGTCTGCTGGCTCTCCCCCTCTCTGCAGCTACAGAAGGGAATGGAGGATTGTGACTGCCATGGGCTGCTGATTATCTGGGTTCAGTGGCCTTCTGCAATGGCCACTCTCTTCAGCAGTGCCTGGCATGTGGGAGGCACATGTGAGTGCCCCCAGGCTCCTGGTCTGGGCCAGTGCAGGCTTCTACTTGCTTTGTCCACTAGAACACTGAACATCAGTTCAGCTTGTTATCAGTCTAATCTGTGCAGCTTTAAAAAACTTGCAAAGATTGAATCAATTCTGTCTCAGACTTTTTGAACCTCTGTACTTAGCCCTGAAGCTCTCATTATCCTCATCTTCATCTTAAAGTAGGATGTTTAAAGAATAATACACTTCTAGCTCTCATATACCTACATTTCCTATAGCATTTATTAAATGAATTGTGTTAAGCAGGAGTTGTTGATTATGCTTGCTACCTCACTGTTCCATTATACTTCTCCAATTTTCCCTCCTCCTTAGACATGCTCAGTTTTTAAGGGTGGGTGATAAATCAGAAATCAATCTGGCTGTAAGCTGCACCCAAGAAAGAAACAAGTCCTTGACCTTTCAAGCTTGTCATAGGACAAGAGCTTGAGGAGACTTTCAGTTTCCTGGTGATATCAGACTCAATGTTGTACCTTGTTCTCCTTCCACAGCAAAACTATTTCTAGTCCATTTCTGAGGACATTTGAGCCACAGCTATTTGTCCAGATGTGCCTCTCTACTTTCTGCCTGATGGTATTGCTATATAAAATCAGTCCCTACCAGTCTGAGTATCAAAACAAACCCCTTTTGAGTACCTGGAGTAATATTATTTATTTTCATTACGGTAGAACCAATGTAAAGTCTATGGTCTAGTTGTATAAGACACTTTAAAACATAACAAAGAAAAAGTGCCTATGCATGCTTTGAACCATGGAGGCAGTTTATGATGTGGGTAAGAACTGATGGAATTCTCAGTCCATCAGCAGAGCAGAGAATAATAACCTGGGTTGATGTTACCTGCCTCTTCCTTCTGCCCCAAGTAAGTCCCTTCCACTATCACTCCCAGCATATCCCTACATCAGTGGAAGTGGATAGCATGCCATATGAACATAGGAATCTGTGACAGCACAAGCAATCCCAAGTTACCCAAGGGTGCATGGCATTGTGCTGAACTGGGCCAGGCTGGGCCCACATGATATAACACAGGCAGCACCAGATACCGGGCACCTAAAGCTGATCTCCGTTGCCCAATGCAACACCGGGGGCGGGGAGGGGACTGTGCCAGGAGGCCCCAAGTGCCCCAATGGCCGCTGCTGCTGTGGGTGAGCTGTGGGTACCATGTAGTGGGGGGGGGGGCATGTGGGCTGTGTAGGGGGCTAAGGCTGTGCGGGGAGGGCATATGGGCCCTGCGGGGTGGTCATGTGGGCCCTGTGAGGCGGGGATGTGGCCCTGCAGGGGAGGCAGTCCAAGTGTTGTGTTGGGGGGCAGGAGACCCACCCCACCTGAGAAGCCCTTTCACACAGTTCCCCCAATCCCCCCAGACCCACCCACACCCCCCACACTCCCCACATCCCTCCACACCCACCCACACACCCATCCATATCCCCCCAAACCCTTTCCCACTCCCATCCTGCAAACTCCACATCCCCCCATCACACACACATAGTGCCCAGCTGCCAGACAGGATGAGACTGCAGAGATCACTATCCCCACATCCTAGTTAGTGAAGAGGTCAGGAGGAGCTCTAATTGTTCTATGATAAGAAAACCAAAAGCAAACATCAAAACATAGATATTTAAAATGTATTTTATTATGATGATATAGTCACTGGTAGGCTTCCAAATTTCTTGAAGATAATAAATATATCAATATAACATTGCTTAACTGATCTCTCTTTCCCTCTCTCTCTCTCTCTCTCTCTATATATATATATGAATCTATATAAATACAGATATATATAGAGAGATACTATATATAGTCTTTTGTTTTAATTGTGGAAGAACATGGATTTTGGGGAATTTCAAAGAGTGAATTTCAGATTCTTTTTATCAGAGATTTTGCACTTTTTAAATAGGGAACACCAGGATTCCTGCTAGTGAGGCAAGTGGCAGGACCCAGGCAGAAGTGTCTGCTTAGGGCCGGCACTTGGGACCCAGTTGGGGGTAGCTGACCTTCTTGCCACTTGGGGCCAGGAGGATGTGCTCTGACAGTTCAAAGCAGGCCATCACACTGAGAACATGAGGACCCTGGGGGGAGGGGGTCACAGGTCCTGGCCCCAGGTTCTAGCTCTCCCTGGCTGCAGATCCAGGAGAAGCCAGGCAGGGTTATTTTGCCCCAAGTGGCACACCTTTCCCCACACCAAAGTGCATGTGCACTGAGACAAAAATGCTGGGCTCAAATTTGTGCCGCTCCTATTTGAGCTGCTGCAAGATCACATGCCTGCATGTGTGAACATGCCCACAGAGGCTTTTTCACGAAAAATTATGTGATTTAGTAAACTCTTTCTTAAGATCTCTCCAAGTTCTATTAACTTCTCGCTGTCTCAGATTATTCTAGATATGTTATTCTATTGAACTCTGAATAAAAATTGGCTTCTGTTAGTGTAGAACTGGTCTCAGAGACATCCAGGTGCATGAGCATTTACTTCAGTAATAATGTTTCCTAAACACTCTGTATGTCTACCAGAGTTTTTCTTATTCAGATACACATTTTTCACTAGGAACACTTTGTAGCTGATAATAGGCTTTCAATTTGCATTTCTTCTCAGTGCATACATTATAGAAAGTAAATTTAGCACTTACAAGGAAAAGATAACAATACATTAGAATAATGGTAAACATCTTCCTTCTGGCTGAGATTGTGATTGTCAGTTGACCTAAATTCACAGCCTAGGCAGTCTGAGTTCTAAAAATATGCAGACCCTGAGAAATCTACAGCAAAGATATCCCTGTAGCAATGGGAGGGAGAAAGTTCTGCAAACAGCAATGCTCAGAGAAAAAATAGGGCTTTCTGAATTGCCTGATTTTTAGTTCCTCATCTCACAGGAAACAGCTAAAGAAAATAGAAACCCTCACATTAGAGAAGTAATGTGATAAGAGAGCAAGGAGATGAGACTCCAGTGGGAAATAAGCAAAAAACAAATGCAAATAGCAGATGCCAGTAACAAACGTTCAGGAGTGTTGGTTGTAGCTGTGTTGGTCTAAGGGCATAGGCAAACAAAGTTCTTTGGGTAAATCCAATATAATTTATTAGACTAACCAAAATAATTAGAAAAATTATTCTTTGCAAGCTTTTGGGTACAAATGCTTTTAGTCATGCAAAGGAAGCATCAAGTGACTAATGGTTACATAACTAATGGTGTGTGATTCATGGGGCTTTTCTTTTTGTACTGCAGTGATTCCCCATGAATTGCATACCATTAGTTATGACATGCCGTCCTTCCCTGGAACAAATATGGAAAATCCTCAAACAATACATACTAAAAGATGACCCAGTTCTTAAAGAGATCTTTCCAGAACCACCCATCCTAGCCTTTAAACAAGCACTGAACCTCACCAACCTCATCAGGAGCAGTAAACTTCCTATGGCCCAAAGCACACCCAATGGTTCTATATCATGCCAGGACAAAAACTGTACAACCTGCCAACACATCACCACACTCACAACCACTACACCCCACAACAGAACCATTATCATTCCTGGATCTTACAGCTGCACCTCCAGAAATGTAATATATCTCATCCAGTGCACCAAATGCTGTGATGGAAAATATGTCGGAGAAATCAAACAACTGTGCACCAGAATGAACGCACACAGAAAATCTACCAAAGACAAAAAAACCCTGTGGGGGGTCACACTTCTCATAAAACAACAACTGTCTCTCCGAACTCTCAATCCTAATCCTCAACGGGAATTTAAAAAACACCTCTTGTAGATAAGGCTACCAATTTCACTTCATAAATCTACTGGATACAAAAAATCATGGACTAAATATAGACATTGGATTTATGACACATTATAACCTGCCTGATATCTGATAACCTCAGGTAACCGATTTGCATTTTACCAGCTACTTTCTATCACCAGGTCAACATTCTGCCTCCCTGCCCCCCCATCCCACCTATGTGTCTCACACCTAGTGTCTCCCATTCTCTCTACTCCTCACTGCCACACATTTGCATTTTCACAGACCTGCATTTTGCATATTCGCTTCTATTCTTCCCAGGAGAGCACACAAAATACCAGACTCTCCCTATGCCTGAAGAAGCATGTTTGTGCTCAAAAACTTGCAAAGAACAATCTTTCAAACTATTTAGTTGGTCTAATAAAAGATACCACATTTACGGAAAGACCCAAAGAACCTTGTCTGCCTATGTTCTTAGACCAACATGGCTACAACCAACAACCCTAGTAACAAACCTTGTTGCTGCTAGAGCACCAATGGCTGGTTTGAATTAATATGATTGGTTTGCCACATTAAAAAATATACATGATTGGCCAACTGGTCCTAATTTATTCATTGTGCAGTCTTATTGATTTTATTGGATTGTATTTGGGATACAAACCTGGGCAAATATAGCTACACTTTGTTTTAAATATGTATGAAAGGCGGGTCTAAGTATTTGCCCAACATGCTTAAAGAACAGTTTGCATCTGGAACAGTTTTACTTATTTTATACAGCAGCTAGAATGGAAAGGATCCATGATCAACACTGGGGCCTCTGAGGACTAACAAAATAGAAATAAAAAATGGTTATGTGATGTGACTTGGTCAGAATAGAGAAGGAATTAAAGAATACCTTACCATGAAGGGGTCATCACTGGGAATTATGTGTTAAACTTTACATAATTCAATGCAGTATACAAAGACTGAATGCATTGCAGCAATCTTCAAAAATATTAAAGAATAATGTGACATCTATGGAGAAACACAAGGTCTGATCATATCTGGAAATGGTTTGCCTACTAACAATGACTTTAACAAAAAAAGATAATACAATTTATGGAAATCAAAGTTCAATTTGTTTATGGAAAACCAGAAATGAATGTGTCTAGAGGGTGTATTTTTCTTTCTTCTTTTATTTGTTCGTAATAGGAATGGGAAGGGGAGAGCTATAATAATTATAAATATTCATCACCTTTTGTTATATAGACAAAACAGAAAGAACCTGTCACGTGAGAAGCCTGAGACTTGTACTAGCTGCTCACATTTCATCTTATTTCATCTTTCAGCAATGGGTAAATAACCAAGAGTCTAACATTAATAAAGGGACTCCCCTCCCTCCCTACCCTCCCCATCCCCACCCCAGAAAAAAGCTGAGAAAAATTGGAAAACAGCCCTGAATTAATTAATCTGAGAAAGTAAAACATGGAAGGTTATAACACTTGGGATATTATTAATGGTGTATGTGACAAATTCTTCTGACTTAGAAAAAATGAATTTGCTCAGTTGATGGTTTAAGAAAATAAATACCCAAGCCTCTACTTCTAATTCTTCATATTTATAAAAAGTAATCTAGATCCTGTTAAATGCAAATCAGTTTTAAAGAAATCATCTGTCAGTTCAGAACATCTCTTTTTTGCAATTGACAAAATTAATTTGAGAATACATGATATTCTGCAATGAGTGTAAGATAAGCAGCTGCTTGTAGGCAGTTATTTCCCTGACACCAATGAATTAATAATCATAGGTTTCTTACAGTGTACAGTAAATTATGTAAGCAATATTTTTTAATTATAGGAACAAACTAGAAATGACACACAAAGGATTTTAGATGTCAGCTATTGTGTAGACCTATATATCCAAGACCAAGGATCAATGCTATTGTAGGTCAGCAGCTATCTGTCAAACATTTCATCATTTTTATGAAGGAATGTTTGCTAATTCTGGAAAGATCTAGTTTGTTCATTAGTGAAAGTTTACGGTAGCACCTGAATCTCAACCAAGTAAGCATTCCATATTCCTGAGATTTAATACTGAAGGATATGAGCGTTGTCATCATTAATTAATTTTTAAATATAAACAGATATTGATTCAGTTCTCACCACTGCTTCATTATTACTGTACATGATGTGGAACTTTCCCCAGGGCCTGGACATACAGATCATTTACAGCAACGTAGAATCATAGAATCATAGAAGTCAGGTCAGAAGAGACCTTGTAGATCTTCAAGTCCGACCCCCCGCCTGGGCGGGAGAAAACCTGGGCTCAAATGACTCCAGCCAGGTAGGCATCAAGCCTCTTCTTAAAGATCCCCAGGGTAGGAGCCAGCACCACTTCCCTTGAAAGTTGGTTCCAGATCCTAGCCGCCCTAACCAGTAGTAGTACCAGAAGTAGTTCTTACGGACGTCTAATCTAAACCTACTCTCCAACAACTTGTGGCCATTATTCCTTGTTATGCTAGGGGGCGCTAGGGGAAACAAGGTCTCTCCCAAACCCTTCTGGTCCCCCCAGTGAATGTATAGATGGTCACCAAGTCCCCCCTCAGCCTTCTCTTGTGAAGCCTGAACAGGTTCAGGGCCTGCAGTCTCTCATTGTAGGGTCTGCCCTGTAGTCCCCGGATCATGCAAGTGGCCCTCCTCTGGACCCTCTCAATGTTGTCCACATCCCTCCTGAAGTGTGGCACCCAGAACTGGACACAGTACTCCAGCTGTGGCCTGACCAGTTGCATAGAGGGGGAGGATCACCTCCCTGGCTCTACTTGAGATGCACCTGTGGATGCACGACAAGGTCCAGTTAGCCCTGCCAACCGTGACCTCGCATCGTCGGCCCATGTTCATCTTGGAGTCAATAGACTCCAAGATCCCTTTCTGCCTCCATGCTCTCAAGAAGGGAGTATCTCATCTTATAAGTGTGCTGTTGGTTACTACTAATTAACCTTTACATCAGTGTGATAAAGAAACAAAAATGTGTACTGTAACTAATTTGAACTTGTAGAGAATTACCATAGGAAAAAATCAGGTGTAAAACAGTTGCTTGTCTGAGGTTTATGGGCAGAGTCTTGCTGTTTGTTCAGGGCAAACAAGGTGTAACTTGCTATCTTATGATGAAATGCTGAATAGCCCTCTGTAAAGTCCCTTTCAAATATCTCCAGCTAGTGGAAATCCACCAGTTCCCTTGAAAGTATTCTGTAAGGATTAGTCTCTCAATTTCTTTTTTAGGGAATTTTTCAATATTCCGCCTAATTTTTCCTTAATTTTGTACAGTTATTTCTAATACATTCCCATGTATCATGATAAATAATGGCTTTGACATTTAAATATTTGTAGACTATTACCCAATCATTTCTGTGGTAGTTTCGCCAAATGACACATACCTGATTCTTTTGATAACTTCTATCTGTAGCTGAACAACAGCTGTAAGGAAATGCCTGTGCTTATGAAAGATTGGATTTACAGTACAGAAAAGAGCAGTCAACATTTAATTTCATGTGTGTCAACTGTATGTCACAGTAGTATGCCTTCTGTTATCTGCTGCTCTTAGCACTTGTGTTAGTGAAGAAGTAAAATGCTTATGATGCATTCAAATAATCAGAACAAATATATGAGAGAGAAGATATTGATTTAGGTATAGCTTAAATTTACAGGTCCCTGTCAAGGTACTGACTTCTGAAGGGGTATGGAGAAATGTCATCCAAAAAAAACCCATGCAGCATTTTCCTTTTCCACAGAGCACTAAGATGTTTGATATAAGAATGTAATTCAAGGGCTTCTATCTGAAATTAAATTAAAGGCTCTTTTAAATTAAAATTAAGATAAAAATAAGTTTTGTAAGTTTGTAGAAAGCATTTCAGGGCAAATGTCATGGCATCACATGCTGACTCTCTCACCACAGTGAATATTCAACACTGGTTATTTAAGCATTAAGATGGAGGTGTTTCAGTTGAATGTTAAATATTCATAAATAATCTTTGTCAAGTTAAGATGGGTTGCCTGATGTCAGAGATAGATCAAAAATCAATTGGGTCAGAGTCATACCTGCTCTGATTAACATGATTTTCACTATAGATTATGCTGATTATTTTAAAATAGGCTTTATCAGATTCATCATATGATTCAAATTTAGCTCCTGGAAACAGAATGGCAGCCAGGCTTGTTCTGACTCTGATATCAAAAGCCACCAAGAACCCAAACACCAGAAAAGTGGGTCATGTTGGCTGAGAAAGAGGGTTCCTATGAAGATCCTGGCAGAAACGAAAGAAGCCTTGTTCCTGAGGTAAAAATGTTGTGCTTCCTTATATTTGCACTCAGAGCATGAGACAAATATAATGAAGATATGTACAGTTCTACAGTATACATAGGACTCTACATTTCTTCTACAGTCAGTTTGGTTTTCCTTTTTTTCTCCTTATATGAATTCCTGCTTTGTTTTAAAAAGAGTGGCAAACAATTGTTCTTGTAATTTATCAATCAAATATTGATAGCAACGAATAGGTATTCTGCTAAGCTCTTATCAATTTTCACAGGTCTCCTGATTTAGTTCTTTTTTAGAATGTCCTACTACTATAGAGACTTTATGAAACCAGTTTCCATGTTGCAAAAGCTCACTGCTTCAGTTCCCAAATGAAAATAGGCAAGCTCAAATACTACGGTGATGAGATCAGTATAAATACTTGGGCTGAAAACTTATCAAAGTACTTCTTACAACTCATCATACTATTTCAGTGATTTTAAAAATGCTATGATATTGTTTTTTGGTGCGAAATATGTGAAATAGGATAGTCCAGATGAGATGCTGCATCTTTTCCTTTTTCCAGATCTTCCACTGCAACAGTTTCCTTCCAACTACTATGAAGTCAAAGAGCAAAAAGCTCACTGATAAATGTTCAGGTGTTTTATTACCCAAAATGTAAAGAACATTTTGAAAAATGTATTCAATTTTTATCACCATGGTATTCTTTCCTAGATCTCTGGTTTTGAAACTATATTTTTGGTCTAGGTACAGATAAAAAAGCAACATTAATAAAATACCATGTTTCAGGGAAGTTTCCTAATTTTACAAGAAATAATCTGCTTTAAAGAATACTTTGTAGGCAATTTTCTTTCCAAGCGGTAAAAACTGCTTATCTTAGACATCTCAGTTGCCTGTTTTACCACTGATTACCTGACAAGTCCTAAATCTCATAAAAATTGCTACTTTCCCACTATTTACTTTGTGCAGCAAGGTTCTTTTTATGTGTGTTTATTTTAAACCTTTCTAATCATGGTATTTAAATGATTATTTCTTTTGACCAGCCTTAGTAATCCATTTTTAATTGGCTTTCTGAAAAGAAACCTAACTCCTCAGAGGTCATACCTCAGGTAACTTTGCTAGTTTTACAGTATTCTTAACTGATATTCTTTGGTCTTCATATTACAAAGGGTGCTTTACCATTCTCTAAAAGGCACTGTACTCTGCTTTAACAGTCTACAATGTCTTCACAGCTTTCTGTGTTTCAAAAAATATTTTAGACTTATCTTTTATTATTGTTTAAGAAAAGATGCTCACATTTTATATAAGACGACATTCTCTCATCAGTTGCAGTCATCTTTTCAAAGGCCTCTGTATTAAAGCAGCAGGGCAGTAAATGACCAGCACAGTTATCAGGTTGTTAATACATGCTTAAAGTATCATAAAAACTGAGATTTCTCTCTGTCATATTACTATTAGCTCCAGTATAATCACCTTGTCCAAGGATGCAGAGCTGTTAGCATTCAAGTATTAGCAGTCACACTTTTCTGCTTCTGAACGCGTATAGTTGTATTACTATTTTTTTTTCTCCAAGAGTATACTATGTGTGTGTATAAAGTATACCATTTCAATAAATATGTACAAATAGAGAGAGAGGCAGTTAAATATGTTAGTCTGAAATTAGCTGTGATTTTTGTTGTATGCCAGGAGAAGCATAGAGAGCAACACTAGAAGTTGTTTCTGGCATTCATTGACCAAAACAAGGCTTTTGACTCTATTAATCATGAATCCTTATGTAAGGTGCTGTCTAGTTTTGGTTGTCCACTGAAGTTCATCACTGTCCTCAGGCTACTCCATGATGGGATGACCACCACAGTACTTTGCAATGGATCAGAGACAGAGCCATTGACCATCCATACTGGCGTCAAGCAGGACTGTGTCATTGCCTGAACCCTTTTCTCCATCTATCTTCCTGTGATTTTGATTCTCGTCAATAACTGCCTTCCTTCCAAAATTGGGGTTGAGATCAAATGGACAGTCAGCTAGTCAACCTGCGGTGCCTCCACAGCAAAACAAAAAAAAGTTACCTAGACTGGCATCACCGAACTTCAGTGTGCTGACAGCTGTGTGATCCTGCCACACACTGAGGACAATCTGCAGTCCACCCTTGACCTTCTTTCAGGTGCCTATCATAACCTGGCAGACAAGGGTCTTTGGATGAATCTGATATCTTTTATTAGAACAACTTAAATAGTTGGAGGAAAAAAATTTTAAGCAAGCTTTTGGCTTTATAAACCCTTCAGGCTGGGGAAGTTTCTGCAGTTGATGCGTGCTATTCTTGGATGGAAGAAAAAGTAAAGACGCCAGAGGCCTGGCTGGTAGGCATGCAAGATTGGAAGTCAGTGAAGATGTAGATTGAGGAGTCAATGGGTGAGAGACAGTCTGGGTGGGAGAAAGGGGAAGAATGTAGCAGTTAAATAGTGGAGAGGTACTTGGGGAGTCAGATGTCAGGCAGGTTATAATGTGTCATAAATCCAATGTCTATATTTAGTTCATAATGTTTTGTATCCAGGAGGTTGATGAAGTGAAGTTCATAGGCTCATTTCTGGGAAGTGTTTTGTAAATTTCCTTTGATGATTAGGACTAAGAGATTGGAGAGAGAGTGGTTTTCTTGTGAGAAATGCACCCCTACAGATAATTGGGTATTCTTGTCTTTGATAGATTTGTGGTGTGCATTCATTCTGGTGAACAGTTGTTGTTTGGTCTCTCCTACATATTTTTCATCAGGGCATTTGGTGGACTTGATGAGATATTACATTTCTGGAGGTGCATCTGTAAGATCTGGGAATGCTGATGGCTCTGTTCTGGGGTGTGGTAGTTGTGGGGGTGGTGGAGATGTGTTGGCAGGTTTTGCATTTCTTGTCATGGCATGGTCTGGATCCATTTGGTGTGTTCTGGGCCTGAGGAAGTTTGTTTCTGGTGAAGAGGTTAGCAAAGTTTGGTGCTTGTGTGAAGGCTAGGATAGATGGCTCTGAGAAGATCTCTTTAAGAAATGGGTCTCTTTCTACTTTGGGTTGCAATTTTTTGAGAATTTTCCATTAGGGTTTGAGGGAGGGGTGATATGTCATAACTAGTGGTGTTTGATTCATGGGGGGGTTTCTTTTGTACTGCAACAGTTCTTTACATGGTATCCGAGTGGCTCTTTCAAATGTGTGATCTGTCTCTCTGAAGGAGTGTCCTTGTTGGGTGAAAAAGATTGGTCTTTTAAAGATTGGTGAAGTGGCAATCCCAGGTGTTCTCCTCAGTGCAAATTCGGTGGTATCTGAGGGCTTGGCTGTATATCACAGCTTTTTTGGTGTGTTTAGGGTGATTGCTGGTTCTGTGCAGATATGCATGTTGGTCTGTGGGTTTCTTGTATGACAAGGTGTGTATTTTATCATTGTAGGTACTGATCATCGTGTCTAAAAAGGAGATGTTGGTGCTGGTGTATTCAAGAGATCATCAGATGGAGGGATGTTGATTGCTGAATTTCTGAGGGAATTCAATCAGAGATTGCAGGTTTTTAGTCCACATGATGAAGATGTCATCAGTGTATCTTAAATATAGTGAGGGTTTGATGGTGCAGTCCTTGAGGAATTCTTCTGCCAGGTGGATCATAAAAAGGTTGGCATACTGTGGGGCCATTTTGGTGCCCATAGCTGTGCCCATGGTCTGGAGGAAGTGTTGGTTATTAAAAGTGAATTTGTTTTCATCCAAATCTACAAAAAAACCCAACAAAGTTATAGGTATTTTAGTGATTCCCCATTATAGCCTATGGCCAAATCACCGAATTGGCACCAAATCTTCAAATCTGATTTGGCTGAATCGTATCAGGACAGTGTCTCGAATCACCAAATTGTATCACTGTCCCTCTGAATTGAATACTTACTGCATCACACAGGCCTACTGCCCAGTTTACCCAGTCTTCATAATCCCACTTCCTCATATTCCTTCTAGCCCTGTAAATCTTTCATATTTGACTGAGCAGTAAGACAATTTCACCAGGAGGAATATGAGATGCCTTCATTCTTGTTTATCCCATATTCTGGTGGTTAGGGAGATCTCTTGGGAAGTGAGAGATATTTGTTAAAACAGACAGTGGTTGAGTGAAATCTAGGACCCAGATCTTGTACTTCATGGGTACCTAATAGGTAGACTAGGATACGACCATTAATGGCTTGGATACCTGAAGCACTACATAAATGTCATCCAGGTGCCTAAGATACAGAATGGGATTTGGGATAATGTGTTTATCATTTAATATTTTGTCATGGAATATTTGGTATGTAGCTGTTTCCCAGTGTAACATTTTGTGCCTTCCTCCCTGAGCATCGTGTGTCTGAGTTTCTTTTGAACCTCATCGTTGCCTCCTGGGCTGCAGGTCAGACTACTGGAAGTGGCCTTGGGTCAGCTCCCCAGGGGTCTCATCTGCCACGACTTTGATGGTAATTGGTTTTCTAACATGAGGAAGGTGTCTGGTCCCATCTCCCCTGGTACTCTCCCTTGGTTGTCCTTGCGTCTATTGCTTCTTGGGCCTCCACCTCCCCTACACTCCACCTAACTCCATCTGTGATGTCGTCTGTTGGTGTCAGTGTTCTGGCCATCACTGATGCTCAGTTTCTTAGGGGCTGTATGAGCTATAGGTGGTACTTGAACCGAGCTTCCGCCGCTGCCTTTCTGTGCTTCCTGGGTCACGTGATGCCTGACTCTACCCAGGCCTTGGACTCCCTTGTTGCATTTCTCCCTTCCCAGGTTTGGTACCTGTCATCTGACATCTGTGTCCAGATTCTGGCTCCGTCATCCCTGCCAGTGTCCCAGTCACTGTGGTGGCTGGCCTCTGCACACACCAGCTTTGTAGGCAACCCTTTGAGCCCTCACTGGTCTGACTTGTCCTCCATGCTCCCCACTCTGGGTGCCACCACATCTCCTCCTCTTCAGGGTCCTCTGAGCTCCCTGGCCTCTCCGGGCTGGTTGGAGACACTGCTTCCAATTCCCCCGGCTTCCTTCTTGCCAGGTCTTTTATCCTGGCACCGGGTGGCCACCTGCCCAGAGGTGAGAGCCGTTTCTGGCTCTTCCTGGGTCCACTGTGGGTTTTCATTTTGATTTTCGTCCACAGTGGCTCCTGCCACCGCAGTTTCACTTTTGCTGCTACCAGCTCCTGGCACGGCATCCTGCCTCCTCTCTCTCATCTCCGGTAAGTTTCCTGCACATACCCCACTGTTTAAATTGCCTTGGGGTGTCTCATTGTCCATTTCCTTCTTCTCAATGCACCTTGATAGGAAATCAGAAATGTGATTAGCTGACCCTGGTCAATACCTTACTCTGAACTTAAATGGCTGTAGTGACAATGCCCATCGCACTATCAAGGCATTGCCATGCTTAAATTTATTCAGCCATTATAGGGGGCCATGGTCAGTAACCAGGTGGAACTCTCGCCCCATTAAATAATATCTAAAATAGTTCACCGCCCACTTTACGGCTAGACATTCCCTTTCGATGGTGGAATACCTGGTTTCCATGTCATTTAATTTTCAGCTAGCATAGGTGATTGGGTAATCTACACTCCCTTGTTCCTGGCAAGCCACTGCCCCTACAGCCATCTCAGAGGTGTCAGTCTGTAGAATGAAAGTTTTCAAGAAGTTGGGTGTTATAATGATTACCTCACTACACAAGTCTCTTTTGATGTCTTCAAACCCTTTCTCCACTTCAGGTGTTCCAGT
The DNA here is from genome assembly GCF_052110815.1 of Crocodylus siamensis. Taxonomy (NCBI): domain Eukaryota; kingdom Metazoa; phylum Chordata; order Crocodylia; family Crocodylidae; genus Crocodylus; species Crocodylus siamensis. The sequence continues at coordinate 59,456,140 of NC_143396.1, read as the reverse complement.
AGGATCTGATTGGCTAGGGCCGCTCATAGATTCATAGATTCATAGATGCTAGGGTCGGAAGGGACCTCAATAGATCATCGAGTCCGACCCCCTGCATAAGCAGGAAAGAGTGCTGGGCCTACATTACCCCAGCTAGATACACATCCAACCTTCTCTTGAATACCCCCAGGGTAGGGGAGAGCACCACCTCCCTTGGGAGCCCGTTCCAGAGCTTGGCCACTCGAACTGTGAAGAAGTTCCTCCTAATATCTAATCTAAATCTGCTCTCCTCCAGCTTGTGGCCATTATTTCTTGTAACCCCCGGGGGCGCCTTGGTGAATAAATACTCACCAATTCCCTTCTGTGCCCCCCTGACGAACTTATAGGCAGCCACCAGGTCGCCTCTCAACCTTCTCTTGCGGAGGCTGAAAAGGTCCAGTTTCTCTAATCTCTCCTCATAGGGCTTGGCCTGCAGGCCCTTAACCATACGAGTGGCCCTTCTCTGGACCCTCTCCAGGTTATCCGCATCTTTCTTGAAGTGCGGCGCCCAGAATTGCACGCAGTACTCCAGCTGCGGTCTGACCAGCGCCCGATAGAGGGGAAGTATCACCTCCTTGGACTTATTTGTCATGCATCTGCTGATGCACGATAAAGTGCCATTGGCTTTTCTGATGGTTTCGTCACACTGCCGACTCATGTTCATCTTGGAGTCTACTAGGACTCCAAGATCCCTTTCCACTTCCGTGCCACCCAGCAGGTCATTTCCTAGGCTGTAGGTGTGCTGGACATTTTTCCTCCCTAGATGCAGCACTTTGCATTTCTCCTTGTTGAACTGCATTCTGTTGTTTTCTGCCCACTTGTCTAACCTGTCCAGGTCTGCTTGCAGCTGTTCCCTGCCCTCCGGCGTGTCCACTTCGCCCCATAGCTTAGTGTCATCTGCAAACTTGGACAGAGTACATTTCACCCCCTCGTCCAAGTCGCTGATGAAGACATTAAAGAGTATCGGTCCAAGCACCGAGCCCTGCGGGACCCCACTGCCCACACTCTTCCAGGTCGAAACCGACCCATCCACCACAACTCTCTGGGTGCGACCCTCCAGCCAATTCTCCACCCACCGGACTGTGCAGTCATCCAAGTCACAGCCCCTTAACTTGTTCACCAGTATGGGGTGGGATACCGTGTCAAAGGCCTTCCTGAAGTCCAAGTATACGACATCCACCCCTCCTCCTGCGTCGAGGCGTTTTGTGACCTGGTCATAAAAAGAGACTAGATTGGTCAGGCACGATCTACCTGCCACGAACCCGTGCTGGTTTCCCCTCAGCATAATTTGTCCTGCCAGGCTCTCACAAATGTGAGCCTTGATGATTTTCTCAAAGATTTTGCCAAGGATGGAGGTGAGACTGACTGGCCTATAGTTACCCGGGTCCTCCTTCCTCCCCTTCTTGAAAATGGGAACCACATTGGCCCTTTTCCAGTCCTCCGGGACTTGACCCGTGCGCCACGAGCGTTCAAATATTCCCGCCAGTGGCTCTGCAATGATGTCGGCCAGTGCCTTCAGTACCCTCGGATGGAGCTCATCCGGGCCTGCCGACTTAAAGGCATCCAGTTCCTCCAAATGACCCTGCACCACCTCAGGGTCCACGCATGGAAGTCTGGTGCCTTGCTGCTGCCTCCCTATACTCCCAGTGAGAGACTTGTCATGCCTCTCACTTAGGAACACTGAGGCGAAGAACTCGTTGAGGAGTTCAGCCTTGTCCCCTCTGTCCGTCACCAATTGTTTCTGCCCATTTAGCTCGATCGACCTTTCCTGGTGGTACTCATTTATCTAAAAGATCTTTTAATAATTTCATCAAGTGCCAGGGCCTGTAGTCTTCCTTGCTCTTTTGGGCCTGGAACAGCCTGTGATAGTGGTGGGGGTTAGTTCTAACGGCTGTAATATTGCCACCTTGATGTTTTCATAGTCATAAGCCTCTTCCCATGGCAAGGCCCTGTAAGCAGCCTGTGCCTTTCCCACTACGAGTGATCCGAGCTGGCTAGCCCACTGTAGCTGGTCCAACCTGGCCTCGATTGCCATCCTCTCAAATGATTCAATGTGGGCCTCTACATCATACAGTGCATTCAGAAAGTGGTCCAGTTTCGGGTATCCATTCCTGTTGTTGAATGGCTTGTTGCTGTTGGACCTCAAGTAGTTTTGATACCACATGCAACATCTGGCCTAACAACTCCATCGGGGTTCAGGTTCACCTCTATAATTATATCAGCCTCCAGGGTTTCCCTGGCTCCATTGTTCCTGGCCAATGCACCAGTCTGTAACTTTCCATGCCTCCCTCCCCAAGTGGCATTTGGGTTTCATTTGAACCTCACTGTTGCCTCCCAGGCCGCATGGTTGGGCTACTGGGAGCAGCCTTAGGTCAGCTCCCCAGAGGTCTCATCTGCCACATCTTTGATGGTAATTAGTTTTCTAGTGGGAGGATGGTGCCTGGTCCCATCTCCCCTGGTACTGTCCCTTGGTCATCCTTGCGGCTATTGCTTCTCTGGACTCCACCTCCCCTACACTCCGCCTAACGCCAACTGTGATGTCGTCTGTCAGTTCCAGTGTTCTGGCCATCACTGATGCTCAGTTTCTTAGGGGCAGTTACTATGAGCTATAGGTGGTACTTGCACCGAGCATCTGCTGCTGCCCTTTTGCGCTTCCTGGGTCACATGATGCCTGACTCTGCCTGGGCCTCAGACTCCTTTGTAACATCACTTCCTTCCCGGTTTGGTACTTGTTGTCTAATGTCTGTATCCAGGTTCCAGCTTCATCATCCCTGCTGGTGTCCTCTGCCCACGCCGGCCTTGTAGGCAACCTCTTGAGCCCTCGCTGGTCTGACTTGCCCTTTGTGCTCCTCACTCTGGGGTGCCACCACATCTTCTACTCCTCAGGATCCTCTGAGCTCCCAGGCCTCTCTAAGCCAGTTGAGGATGCTGCTTCCAGTTCCCCCAGCTTCCTTCCTGCCAAGTCTTTTATCCTGGTGTTGGGTGGCCACCTGGCCAATCACCCCCGGCACAGTTACACAGCATGCCCAAACAGAGGCAGGACCTGTTTCCAGCTCCTCCCAGCTCTGCCACAGGTTTTCCTTTGATCTTTATCTTCAGTGGCTCCTGCCACCGTGGTTTCACTTTCGCTGCTACCAGCTGCCAGTGCGGTGTCCTGCCGCCTATCTGTCTTCTCAGGCAAATTTCCTCCACACCCAGTAAGGGCTGAACAGGAAATGAATGTTATCCAAGTGAGGGGCCTAACCTCACAACTGATTGTTACTCTGGGATGGGTCTTTGGACACATTCTGAACCTCAGAAATCTCCCTGATGAACATTTCATTGAAACTTTTCACAAACAAATTCAGTTTCAATAAATCAACATTTTCTGACCAAAAAAGTTTCTTTGAATATCTTCTAACTGATTCAGTCTGCAATAGCAACTGGAAAACAATGGGCCAAATTAATCCATGAGTGCAATTTATTTCAGTGCATTGAGAACTGAACAGAATTTGATCCAATTAAATAGCCCTGTGCAGAGATTTCTTAGTGCACAAATGACTCTTCTGTGCTCTTACTTTTCTTTTCTTTTTTAACTTTTTAATGTATGCAAATGCTGAATGAATTCACCATCCCATTGGACTTGCTTCACTTCAGCTGTAGAACTGACTTTTCTGGCTATAGGCAGGAAAGAGTTTAATAAGTATATTCTTCTTTTCCCCCTTAATCACTGAAGATGTTATCAAGAAGTGATGATTATTTTATTTTCATGAATTTGGTACCTGAGTCTGAGCAAGAAACTTAATGACTTTGACTCAGGCTAATGCTCTTTAAAATGAATATAAAATTTTGTTCCTTTGTGGCCACCTCTTATCCATTGGTATAATGGATTCTGAAGATAATGATGATTTGAGTGAGTTGATACTCCTATGTCCCATAATTATGAAGCAAAGGAAGGGAATGAGTGTCTCACTGTGTGATGTCAAACCAACATGCAATCTGTCTAAAACATGCACACTAGCTCTTATTAAAAGATCATTATATCTTTTTTTACCTTTAGACTCAATTATACATGTACAGATAAATCCTCACACTTATTCCTGTGTTGTTGGAGGACCTTTGACTTAGCTGATTCCTCCTTTCCTTTATTGCTTTTGAAAGTATAATTTCCCTTGATGATAATCAGTTTTGTCAAGTGACAGAAAAAGTAATTAAACATCTTTAGTTCATAACTAACTTCTTTCTCTCCCATCAAACTAAGTAGCTAAACAACTGTTTAAAGACAACAACAATAACCAGGTTTTATGAATAATGGGAAATTAGAACCATATTATTTTTCACAATACACAAGTCATGCTATTGACTTCCATAGGACCAAGCTGTGTGTAATGATTCAATTTTACAGCTTCAGTAGTGCCACTGCCCTTTTGAATACTGATGAAAGCATAAATATAGCTGTCTGCACTGCAAAATGACTCTATCCCAGTCTAGCTCAGTTGAATTGCTGCACTAAAAAAGGGGGAAAAATCAAGTAACTCAACCAAAATGTTGATCGGGAAAAACAAAGAAATTAATGTCAATATTTTTAAAGGTAATCGACTACCATTTTATCTGCTGTAAGGCGAACCGCTTATGAAGATCTTTTGAAGGACATTGGCTAATTAGAGCATAAAGCTATCCTCATACCTATAGATTTATATATTGGGCTAAGAGAACTCCTACTTTCTGCTCTCAATGTTTCATCATAAATCCAAACCACTATTTTTATGTCTTCATTACTGTATTTCAAAGATGCAACATTATTGAAAACTATGAGGGCCACTCATTAGAAAAGACATAGTCTTTCTTTTAATAAGATCACTGAGGAATGCAGTGCATAGCTAGAAGTGCATGTCTACATGAGACGTTTACTGTGGAATTACTTAATTAGCTCCACAGTAAAATCTCAGCATCTACATGTGTGGCTCTATTAGGTCACAGTAAACTAATAAATGCTACCATAGGTTAGTACTTGTAAACATGAGTTCTATCCTGTGGCACTTAGTGTGCCACAGTGGACATGCAGATACTGATGGGACTGGCTGAAGCACAAGGGTGCTTCAGCGTGGGGGCTGCCTGCTGGCTAACCCCACACTGGAGCACCTTTGTGCCCCAGCCAGCCCCTTCACAACATATTAAGCCAGGTTGGAACAGACTCAGGCTGGCAAGCTGACCCCCTGGGCCTCCTGCCACCTGAGGCTATGCCACACTGGGTCAACATGCTGGAGTCCCAGATGCATGTGCAAACATGGCATCCAGGATCAATAAATTCCAGTGAGAACTATGTAAGTGTATATTAAGCCATATTAATTGCATGTGTAGATGCCCAGCACTGCAGCACATGTATGTGTAAAAATGCCCAGGGAATTTACCTTTGAATCACAAATGAATAAGTGAAAACATGAAAAAGGAACTCCTAGGTTGAGAGATACATAAAATTATAAATAGTTCTCTTCTACTTTTCCACCTTTTGAATTTAATTTTGAATTCAACACAGATAATTTTCATTAGTAAAATAAAACCTCTAACAGCCAATGGGTTTCTGAGTAGAATTCTTAAATCTTTGTGGATATTTTACTTTATTTATTAGCTTTAGTGAAGGGTGTAAGGATTCTTAAAGCATTGGAGTACAACAGGGGATAGAAGCTATTGACATTTTCTTCAGGCTCTATTGCTATCAGTAGATGCATTCTAGATAAAAAAATAAATACAATGGTGAAGGTAATGATACAGGGTTTTCAAACATTGAAAATCATCCTTGCCCTGAGGGATATGCAGTCAACACTGTCTTTTTTATTTCTTTAAAACAAAGAAGAAGGTCTATTGTAATTGCTGTATTCTAATTGCCCTTCTGCTTTGATTCACCAATGTTCTTCTATGTGTGTTAGGACCAGGTTGTATTCTTTGACCTTCTGGGGGTTCAGGACCATGGCCAACAAAACTCAGAAGACATGTCTACATGAGATGCTTTACTGTGCAGTAGAGCTAATTACTGTGCTGTAAGCATCTGCATCTATACATGCCAATGGTTACTGCACAGTAATTGGCTCTAATTATGAGTAAATTTTCCACCTGCAAATACAAGTAGCAAATTTACTTGTGATTAGTAACTGTGCAGTAGTGCATGTCTAAATGCCTGACTGGGAGCAAATGTGCTCCTGGTCAGCTGGGCAGCAGGGGCAGGAGATTGCTCCCTAACCCCAGGAGCTGCCTGCTGCTGGAGCACAGTCCAGCACTGGAGTGCAGATGGGAACAATGTCCCCTTGCCCTCGCAGCAGGAAGGTCCCAGGGCCAGGGCTGGGAGATGCTTATCTCCCTGTTTGGGTTCCGCAACTGTGGGGCTTAGGCTGGGTGATAAGGATTTCCCAGCCCCACAATTATGGGGTGGGATCTGGGAGCTCTTTGCTGGTGGGGCAGGGGGAAATTGTCCCCGGCAGCTTCCAGGGGCAAGAAGCAATGTCCCAGCTACCACTAGGAAACAGCTGTCTCCTGGCCCCTGGGCTAGCACCCAGGGGGAGTCTAGAGCACCCCCTCGCTGCTGCAGGGATAGGTTGCAGGGCCACAGAGAGTAACAGTAGTCTGCTGCTAGAAGGAGCAAATCTGATCCTGTTTCCCTGCACATGTAGACATGTGCCCTGGAGCATTTACTCTAGAGTAGTTTACTTGAGAATAAATTTCTTCTGGATCTTTTTCTTGTGTAGACACACCCAGGAAGTAGTAAATTACTCCTCACATACAAAACTTTATGGCTGAGAAAGATCTACTTTTATAGTAATGCCTGTGGGCAAGCTAGACATAAGGAGCTCTGACTGTCCATCTGCTGTTCCACTTGTAAAATTCCTGAATGGAATAAGTTGATTTTTAAATACTTTATCTGATTTGATTGCCCTGTGCATTTTTTGTAACATATTAATGCTGGAATAGAATTAGTATAAGCACAGTAAATGCTTTCCACCTTAAACTAGAATGGAGAAAACACTACTGTAATTACAAATACTACTTTAGATGGTTAAATGTTTCTGCCTACAATCCTTTGCTGCATGTCTAGATTAGTAGACTACAGTTATTTTAGACTAAAACATCCCTCACCCCACATCAGTAGTTTGCTGTACTTAAAAGATTTCTAAGCATGGCAGTGGCTTATGCAGATAATAGTGACTTTCAAGTAGGTAAGTCCAGCCACATAATAGAGAGTTCTGTAGGAAGATAGATTCTGTCAATTTATTAAGGGTGGGCAGACCTGCAGTAGAGAGAATAGAAGAAGGCTTGGTAAAGGAGGCAGATATCATATAGGTCTCCTGAGTAATCTCTAAGAAAATTCTTGCTCTCATAAATTACTAAATAATTCCCTATTTGCTACATAATTAAATGCATCTCTGCTGAATAAATCAAGAATCCTAATGCATAATGTATGTCTAATTTGCTGAATAGTACACAGGGACTTTAGTTATCCCTTATCATGTTTTCCATGTTTTCTAAACCCCTATTAATATGTCTAAATATTTCATAGCCATTGGTATCCATCTGTATTTCTATTTGGATCAGATATTACTGTGATAACAATGAGACATGAAAGAATCTCTCCTGTTGGTCAGTTTATATCCAGATTGCCTGACTAGCATATCAAGGTTATCTGACAAGGGGAAATTCCTGATTACATTAGCATTAATATGATGTCACCTACCTTAGTAGAAGCTCTGTAGTCCATTCTGGTTTGCACATTGACCTAGATTCTTTTTGGATTTAGCAGCATTCTTCCTTTGCTGAAGTTCTTTGTAGCTTTGGTTTCATACCATACCCAAAGGAATTTATTAATGAATAAAGCAATCTCTTTGAATGATATCTAATGTATATGAAGAAGAATGCATTGGGAGTCCCATGGATGAAACAAGTCATATATTTCTGATTTGTAATATGAGACTTCTTTATAATATGATTTAAAATTTAATAACTTCTAGACAGGAGCCAGTTTTCTAATGTACGAGTTGTTATAATTAACAAATTATAGACTTCATCATTAAAGTAGGACTGTATATGGAAAATTAGCCACACACAGTCAGGACAGAACACAGAAGGAGAGTAATTAAGATCTATTTTACTTTCAGGGCTTGAAAAATGTACCCAACACTTACTATGGGCAGAATAGATTCATTAGTCATATGCCAATATAAAATACTGCTGTAGTTCCCAGATTTAGAAATAATGTATAGAGAAAACAAGTATGACCCAACTTCTTGGCTTTTGGTAGTCATGATTTTGTTTCCTGGATCTCTCATTGCTATTATATGATAACTGATCCCAGATTTATGATTTTCCTGAAGGGAAGATCAGCCATCTGTCATCTCAGGCAACAATGTCATATAATCCCTTTTTAAAAAACTTATAAAGCTTCATTCTTCTTAACTGGTATGTCTTTGATAAACTGAAGTTCTACCAAAACATGCAATAAATTTCTTCTTACATATTTCTTTACTTCTATTTAGCTCTGATGAGGCCACATCTGGAGTACCGTGTCCAGTTTTGCCCCCTGCCGCTGCAGAAAGGATGTGGGCAACTTGGAGAGAGTCCAGTGGAGGGCAATGAAAATGGTGGTGGAGCTAGGGCACATGACTTATGAGGAGAGGTTGCGAGAACAGGGCTTATTTAGTCTGCAGAAGAGAAGATTGAGTGGGATTTATTGACGCCTTCAACTATCTGAAGGGTGGTTCCAGAGAAGATGGTGCTAAACTCTTCTCATTGGTGGCAGATGGCAGAACAAGGAGCAACTGTCTCAAGTTGCAGCACAGGAAGTTTAGGTTACATATCAGAAAAAAACTTTCTCACTAAGAGGGTAGTAAAGCACTGGAACAGGTTACCCAGAGTGGTTGCAGAATTTCCATCTTCAGAGGTTTTTAAGACCTGGCTAGACAAAGTCTTGTCTGAGATGATCTAGTTGAGCCTGGTCCTGCTTTGACCACAGGGTTGGACTAGATGACCTCCTGAGATCCCTAATTTTCTATGATTCTATGATATCGTATATATGTTATAATTTTCTTCTTGTATATCTCCACCCTTAATTTCTACTTTTCCAATTTACTAATCCTTTTTCAGATTTCTAATTTACTTTCAAATTCACTCAGCCCAACTCCTTCAGCCACTGATTTTCAGATTTTCTGATTTTTTTCTCACTTTTACTTCTCAAGTGTCCTTCTGTTTGAGAAATATTATTCACCCTCATTTATTCATGTTCTACGTAAATAGTGATGTCCCCTTACTCACACTGGCTAAAATAATTTAAATCAGAAATAAGAACTATGGAAGAAAGAACTATTCATGCTAAAATAAGGGATCCTAAATCCTCTTAAATTTTCTATGTGAATAATAATTTTATACATTTGAATCTGGGTCTCTTGTTACATGTTATGTTATGCATTCAGCTTTTTGCTAGCTAAAAGAGATTCCTTCATCCATTGTAGAAGGTCAGAGCCCTTAGGTTGCATTGAAAGACTTGTAAGAGGTAAAATCCCCTTGAGATTTCAAGCCCTGACATATACCAGTGGAAAATAAAGTGATTTGTACATGTAGTCCTGATTCTACCTATTCAGGGTAATGGCATGTTTGTAAAGTTAAAGAAAGATACTGGTCTGGCTGTATTTTTGAGTCTGAACTTTTCAGTTGTCAAAATTTTAAGGTGCAGTGCTTACTTATGAGGTAGCTAAATAAAACAGATGCTTAGGCCTGACAACAGGCTATGCAGTGTTCAAATGAGATATTTCTTCCCCCTTGCCCTGCTTCAGTAACTACAAAAGAACTGACTTTGCAACCAGTAAAGCAAAATGAAAATCAGTTCCAGACAGTGTAGTGTCCAAAGGGCTTTGCCCTTGACACTACAGTTCTCTAAAACTGTCTGAAAGTATTTAGCTTAGTTCTTTGCTTTGTTTATTTAACAACATATGGACAATGACTCTTCTGTCAGTGAGGCACAAAGACAGTGAAATCAGTGGTAGTTCCCAACTTGCCCATCTGTCTTTTGAATTTTAAAATATAAAAATTCCACAATTTTTGTTCTTTCTTTAGATTATTTAAACACTAGGTCAGTGACAGCAGCAAGCTAAGTGATATAAGAAATAAAATATTGCAGTGAGAGAATACATACTGTGCACACTGGTCACTCCGGTACCATTCTACTTAAGAAAGGTTTTTAACTGGAAAAGAGCAGGAATGACCAACTAATATCACTACAAACCATGCAACCAAACAGAAATACATAGTTTTTACTTGTTTCTTCAGGAAAAACACATATTTCTGTAACTTCCAACCGCAACAGTTGGGAGGCAACCTATTAGTTACCTTCTAATGAGAATGAATAGTTTCTCTTTTCCTCACAGATATCATCCATACATGATTAGTTAGCCCTTTCCAATCCTAACAGTATCCAAACAGGACCAGCCTCCATATATAGTCTTCCAAAGCTGATCCAGGCTTTCTCTGTACCCTTCTGTCTTACAACAGGGGCTTTCCCTACCTGATTCCCCTGATCAACTAATTAGGTGGATCTGGTAGGGGGAAGACCCTAAGCACTTGAAAGGGTGCATAGCTCAGGTTTGAAAGGGAGCAGGGCTGCTTTCAAGATGCTTGTGGTGTTGGGTGGGGTGTGATGGCCGGAACCAGAGGGATTAATAAGCAATAAATATATGCTTCTTGGAAGCATTTGGTATTTTGCCTACACAGGTAATATTAGCTAATATAAAGCTTGTAAGTTCATAACCCACAAATGTAACTTGTCTGTCATAAGTTTAACCAAAATGATAAATTAACTGTTTGTGGAACTGACTGGGCCCCACAGGCAAAGCTGTAGCAGCAAGATTAGCTGATCTAATGGTTTTTGCTCAGGGTTCAATCTTGATGAGAAAAACTGGATCCAACTACCTGGCACACCCAACACATTCCAGGAAAGCATATTCAGAGAAAGCTAAAAGGGGTTGGGCTTAAGCAGAGCAATGTCAATTTCAAACCTAAAGGTGCTACATTGTAATTTGCTTATTGGATAAACCCAGGTCTGGGTAGTAACCTTTTATGATAATTTTTAACATCTTTCAATCCCATAGGGTAACAGCTGTAGGGCAAGATTGTGAGTGGCTCTAAAGCCAACAGATTAGCATAAGACTAGGTATAAAAAGTGCATTCACCAGGTGACTAGCAGGAAGGAGGCAACAGAATGGTAATTGCTTTTTCCAAGCCCAGACCCAAACTCCCAATGTGAGTGCGGATCGGTTCCTGATCAAGGGACCTTCCCTGGTAATCCCTCCAACAGTGTCAACTGGGGATGCCTGACTTCCCCGATCACCTGGTGGAATCACCTGGTGCACACCTGGCATTGAGGAACTATCGATAAGTTGCCAACCCATGGCTGTCTATCTGTTGTTTTAAACAGCCCAGTGGCTGACACCCTTGCAGTGCCCAGCTGGCCTGCGACAGCTTGATCCATCTATCTGTTGTTATTATTATTTACTATTAGCTCTTTAATACTCTATTATCTGCTTATCCCATTTGTCTTTCTGTTAACTGTTGTGTGGGTGTAAGCTATAATAAATTTACCATTGCTTCACTCCCACCTCTGTCTCCTCGATCCCAAACCAAACAGCCCAGTGGCTGATACAGTTGCAGCACCCAGTCAGCCTTCAACTAAATTGATACACTCACAATGCCCAGCTGGCCTGTGACAGTGGGGGTCCCCCACAGCTACCCTGTCCTCAGTGGATAAAGGGCTGCATTCAAGCCTCCTTCAGCACTTGCTGGTGGGTGGCCTGTCAGGAAGCCAGCTTAGGTATTGTGCTGATTAGCAGTATCAAATACACTGAGCTAGATAGTGTTTGGTAGCGAATGTGTCAATCTTTTATATAAAAATTGCAACTGCCACAAGACGATATTCAAAAGGAGGAAAAGATAAGCTTCCATGAGCAATATGGCTATCTGAAGGAAAATTAGAAGCAATTGTAGCATTACTTATTCTAGCTATTTACTGCTGAATAATTAGACATACCCTGTAAAGTTTTGATAGACACCAAAGCACTTTGAAGATAAGGCATTTCTGTTTCAAACTGTCAAAGTGATTCTCTGTATCAAGCAAAACAACAGTTGCAGAGAAATTTAAGTTATTCACAGAATAACGTATTGGATATTATAAACTTTGTGGGTTTTTCTCTGAGACAGGCCTTTTCTGTGGAATCCTCCTTGATCTTGCTGTAAACATTTTGCATTACAATCAGGTAACAAAGACATTTGCAAAAATTTTACAGTCAAACCTAATAAGTGATCATGGATGATAATGAGAACACTAGATAAAATCTTTTCCCTGTTTTTCAAGCAGAATTATTAAGACTTCACAGGCTGTACCATGGAGAACTTTAATTTTAGAGAACTGGTGAATCATTCATGAAGATAAAGAGAACAGTAGTTGATTATATTTTAAGCGGAATTCTGACCTTTGAGTTTTGCTTCTTTATATTTTTTCACTGGAATAAGTGAATAAGCATGATTCATTTGATTCATAGTGAAAGGTCCTGTCTTGTTTCAGGTCTAGTTGACAAATGGGATTATGTAGCTTTTTAAATATCCAATATAGGGACACTTCAGTATTGCCACAAGTTTCTCTTTTATAACATTCTTTCCCTTTCCCTGTCCTTGAAGTACAAGCAACTGTAGAAAGTCAGCTGTTTGCTTTCCAAATAATATTTTGCACCAAATACATCCTGAGTTTTCTAAATATTTCTGACTTCTCCCATCCTATTCAATCTTCAGTCAAAATGAGAGTTGGTATGTCTGCACAAGATGCTTAACTTGCAGTAGATGAATTCTACTGAGCATTAGCATATCATGGGAAAAAAAAACATACTAATGTGCAAATGTGCAATAGAATTAGTCTACTGCACATTAAACTTCACAAAAAGTCTGTGCACCATTGCTACTGAGCACTATCACCAGCTACTATGCATTTATGTAGTACCTCATATTAGAGGTACTAAAGTTGATGCACAGTAGCAACAGCACATTAATGCACACATAGACACACCCTGTTTGCTAAGCTTCTATTACATGTTCGATTTCAGAAAGTCCTATTCAGTGATTTTTCTATGGAATGATGTAGAAAGCATATTTTATATTACAGTGGAATTTTCATTTTAAAGTTAATGTATGCATGATCTGAAGTTGTGCTAGAATCAATCAAGTCATTAGTTACAACAGAATAGATTTTTGAAACTAAAGAATTATCTAATCTAGTGTACAACTGATATGAAGAAAAAATAAATTCCCCCTTCAGTGGAGTGGTTATTAGGGCTTTGTGATATATTAGCTTTGGTCTACACAGTTAGGCAAACTCAAAATACATGCTAGTTTGCTAAGATAGACTGTCCCTAGGACTATGCATTGGGGATTTGTGTGAACTACAAGGTACTGGCATACCATGAAAAAAAAAATGGCTTCATTACACCACTGAATTTTTAATTACCTTAATCTCATAGAGCATCTCTTCAGCAGGGGCAGCATCAGCAGTGTGTAGATTCCTGTTGCCAGCCAGCCTTGTGCTGCAGAGCATAGCTGTGCAGGGTCCCTGACTCTACAGCATACAGATTCCTCCTTCCAGTCTGCTCCTGGCCAGCAGGGGAGATGCGGAGATGGATAGAGGAGAGGAGAGCCAGGCAGGAAAAGAGCTGGTTCCAGGAGTGACTCTGGGGTTCCCCTTGCATCCAGAGCAGAGGGGAAAGCAGCGGAAAGTGGAGGCAGCAGGGAGACAAGGGGTGGGGAGGTAAGGGAAGAAACAGGCAAGGGGAGAAGTGGTGGGGCAGGCACCAAAGGGGCAAGGGATAGGGATCAGGTTGTCTTCCCCTGTTTCCCCACCTCCACCCGTGCTTTCCCCCACCCCTGCTTATCCCATGCACCTGTCCCCTTGCCTCTACTTTCTATCTCTAGAATCTAATTATTGGTTGGTCATATTATATTCTAGGTGCTCTTGGATTTGCACAAATATGGTAGTACATCTCTAGTCAAAGTTGCCAAGTGAATATCAGTATTAGGTGTTTATAAATGAGGGTGAGAGTACACATTACAAGTAGCTCATGTTAAAACACTTAAAATGTCACAAATTCAAGCTCATTAACAAATGCTGAGTGCCCTCTACGCACCTTAAAGTTACACCACTTGACGTGATGGTGATCTTTGAACTGTTAGGAAACTCATTTTAGCTTAAATTCTAAATGTTCCAAGTTGATTAAATGACCAATTTGGGATCCTCTAGTATCCCAGGAGGCACCACTCCCAGATGGACTAGCTATCCTCCTGGATTCTGATGCCCCTTATGACAAGCCAGACAAAGGAGCAACAGTTTGGGAATGAGGAAAGAGGGGAGGGCCACAGGGGGAGATCGGAGGACTAGGGCAAAATGAGAGAGGAGGGAAGTGAAGCAGAGAACTACCAAGCTGCAGGGAGGCCCAGCAAGACACAGCCCCCCAGCATGCATGTACATACACATACACACACACACACACACATGCACATACACACACGCACACACATATGCATGCATAACCCATCCCCAGATTCGCCTTTGGCACAAAGGGGTGGCAGCACGGGTGGGGGCACCATCCCTGAGTGTGAGGCTGCACAGATCTCAGGAGCATGCAGGGATCTCCCCACCACCACAAAAGTGGCAGTGCAAGAGGGAATGTGCATGCTGGCAGTGGTGATAGGGGGTATGCGCCCTCAAGCTCTTCACATTCAGAGACGTGTACCCCTCCACTGCTGCTGATGCCCCTGTGTCCCACCTTTGCTGTTTAGCAGCCAAAGGTGAGTCTGGGGATGGAGGGAGTGTGTGTATATGTGTGCTGGGGGTGGGCATGTGCTAGGTGTGCACATGCATGAAGGGAGGCCGAGGGTTGTGTGTGTTGCTGCTAGACAGCTGACAAGCAGGACAGGAATGGAGCAACTCATCATCACCAGCTCCTAGCCACACCCCTGTTAATCAACCCTCTAGCAACAGGTCAGAGTTGTGCACATTACAGAGGATTGTAACTCAAACTGTGCAACTGCTTGCAGCACGTGCTAACTTAAAGAACAACCTAACTTTCCTTAAGGTTAGCACATGCTACTTATATCATGCAAGCACAACCTGAGTTCTTGGAACACCTTAGAATTTAGAATAAGGAATAACTAAGATCCAGTGTTCTGTGAAGACATGGTAAAAGGGAATATTAAAATATCCATCATTCAAGAGATTGCATTTTCATACATTAGAAAGATGCATTTCAACAGTATACCAATATTGGCTATGAATTGCATATCACTATTTTGTTTGGTTTTCATTAAAATTTTGGTTTGGGCCATCATAACATTAGGACCAGAAAATTCAGATCTGTATCCACTCTTAGATTTCTCAGCACCTCAAAATTCATGGTGGTTGTTTATATCCAGATATTTTTAGCCTCTCTGGTTATTTCATTTCTGTTCTTCTTTAAAGGCTTCTCTCAAGTGTAGTTGTCTTTTCCATTCTGTCCATTTTGCTTACATCCTTAGTGCTGCATCTGTGATAATGTCCTACATTTGGGTTCTTACCCCCTGGCAAAACATTAATTTTCCACACATCCCACTAGCCATGTTTCCTGATGAGTCAGGCTCTCATATTACCTACCTTGTTGATTCACTCTTTTTACTCAGTAGCATTTTTAGTTTAGGCATGGTGCCCCTGCAATGGTTTTCTGAAGAAATGGGATGAGGAAGGGCATGTTCATAGGCATAATAGAAACACTTAACTCATAGACCTTGGTTCTGAAGAAGACTCCAACACCTTAATACCACCTTTTTTTCTTTCCTTCCAATCTATAGTTAAACAGGGAGCCCCAGGCTAGCTTTTAATATTCTCTGTCTTTCCTCCTTACATCTTCACAGGGGACAGATGTTTCACAGATTCACAGGGCTGGAAGGGACGGCACAAGATCATCGGGTCCAGCCCCCCTGCTCTGGGCAGGAAAGACTGCTGGGGTCAAATAACACCAACAAGGTGTGTGCCCAGTCCCCTTTTGAAGATATCCAGGGTAGGTGCTTGAACCACCACCAGTGGGAGTCTATTCCAGAGTCTGGTCACATGAATCATGAAAACAAATTTTCCTTGTATCCTGTCTGAAATCTTCTAGGAGTTTATGAACACTGCTCCTAGTTTTCCCCTGGGGAACTTTGGTAAATATTTGTTCACCTAGCCCTTGATGCTCACCCTGACATATTTATAAGTTGTCACCAAATCTCCCTGAAGTCTTCTCTTTTCTAGGTTGAACAGTCCCATATGTGTCAGCATTTCCTCATATGGCTTGTTCTTCAGGCCTCCAATAATATGACTAGCTCTTCTCTGGAATCTCTCAAGCTTCTCCACATCCTTCTTGAAGTGCGGCACCCAGAATTGGCCTCAGTAGTCCAGCTGCAACCTCACCAATGCCAAATAGAGAGGGAGAATAACTTCCTTAGTTTTGCTTGAGATTCATCAGTTGATGCATGCATGCGCATTGTTTGCTCTGCTAACTGTATCGTCACAGTCAGTGATGGCTCATATTCATTTTAACATCAGTTATGACCCCCAGGTCCCTTTCAGATATGGTCCTAGCTAGTGTGGCACCACCAAGCCCGTACATTTGTTGCAAATTTTTCCTCTGCAGGTTGAGCACTTTACACTTCTCAGTATTGAACAGCATCTGGTTCTCATCCACCCATCTAACTAATCTGTCTAGGTCTCCCTGAATTGTCAGTCTACCCTGATGTATGGCTACATTTCCTCACAGCTTAGTGTCATCAGTGAACTTCGCCAGTGTGTTTTTCAGTGGCAAAGGAAAGGTTTAAGGCACTGGAAGTATAACGCACTGGTTTAAGGCAAAGAAGTATTTTTCTTTCCCTCCACACCATCCCCATGATTCACTGTTCTTGCATTTCTGGGGACATTGCAAGTAGCAGTCTATATATGTACTCTTTCGGCCTTGTTGCATGTTATACTGTGAGCTACATAAGGTAACTGCCTAATACTAACTTCCAGTCATCCCTTCAATTTTAACTGTACACTATGGGGTGTAGCCACACCTTAATGGATCAGGAGCTGGGTTATATGGATCAAAAGAGAATACTACCCTGGAGTGGTGTAACTCTGAGCTGCATAATGAGTGCTTTAAGCCACTTAAAAGTGTTAACACAGAGACAATGCAGGGGATAAAAGCTCCAGGAGCCACCCAAAATTAATGTATAACAAAACCTTTTGTAAGAGTTTATGAAACACCCATATAGGAATGTTACCTGTTCAAATCCACATTTCAGAGAAAACTGTTTCATATCTACTATTACAAGGTTTGTGGAACAAAGATTCCAAAGACAAGGGATGTAAAATTGCCTACTGAAACCAGTCTTTTAAATTCAGCTATTCTCTTTATAAGCCTGTCTTAATTACCTTCTGAAATGAACCGTATCTCTGAGAAGGAATATGCCCTGTCTTATCTGGGAAACCTCTTGGCATAAAACCTGTCCTGTCTTAGATGTGCTGCATAAGCACAGCATAAACTTCTTGGAGTTCTGTGAAATTTAATATTTTTAATCAGGAAATCATTGCATTTGAGTACTATACAAAAAAATAATTTCTTCTGTTTGCATTATTGTTAGTATTTCCCTGCCCCCACCCCATCTCCCCTTCACTTATCTTTGGAACCAAACACACACTGAATGACAATATTTTCCCAAAGAAACCCTTTCTATTCCTGTGCAAAGGCATTTTAATTGAAGGTAACATTCCTGATAATGCTTTACACTTGCATGCTGCTCTCATAGCCAGCGTCATGAACTAATTCTGCCATTTCCCCCATTTGTTTCAAAATACTTGTTTTCTCTCTCAAGAAATATTTGTGTCTGATTCACCACTTGATTATATGGGAAGCAAAGCCTGAACACCTTTTATCTAACAGAGAAGTCACACTGGTATCTCATCAGGAGCCTGAAAAGTGCATCTAATTTGCATAAAACAGAGCAGACCACTTCTGCCCTAATATTTAATACTTAGTTACAATCCACAAAGATTAGAAAAACAAATGCACAGAGTCCCATATTGACTTTGCTAGCAATGGCATTTAAAGCAATTAGGGGTATTACATTCTAGATCTACTGCAGCACTACACACTGATCAGAACATTCAGGTGAATGAAAGACAAATAAAGAGAGGGATTTAAGTGTCATGCTGAGGCTTTATTAACAATGGGGAAGGAGACTATCCACTTGCCCTTTCTCATACACCAGACATTCAAGGTTATGAATACATGACAGATGAAGTGCTGTGGGTTCTGAACAGGCAAGCTTAGGTACTGGACACAGTCTAAATGCCTGGACTAAGAAATCTCTACATAGCCCTACATTGTGTTATATGGATATACACCAAGTGAATTCAGTGCAGTATCCTCCATATTGGGAGTGTCTACATAAGATGTTTATTGCAGAGTAAACTAATTAGCTCCACAGTCAGCTCTACAGTCAGTAACTCATGTCTACATGTGCAGTGGTATTAGGCCACAGGAAACTAATAAACTCTGCTGAAGGTAGTATTTGCAAATACAAATACTATCCTACTGCAGAGTTATTTACTGTGAAAAAATGCATGTATAGACACTGACCTGGGAGTAAATTACACCCAATCAGACTAGCCAGCAGGAGGCCACACTCCTGCCTGCTGCCTAGCCACATGTCTCAACAGTTGCAGGAGCCTTTTGGTCCAGTCAACTCCTCTGCCACCTGATGCAGCCAACCACTACCCAGGCCTGATCCCTTCTGCTTCCTGCCAGCTCTGGACTGCCCATGGGATGACCTTTGTGCCCCCTGACAGCCTGGGACTGGCAACCAGGCACCTTTGGCTAGAGCCTGGAGCTCCCCCTGGCTGCTGCAGAGGAAAAAAGCAGGGCAGGAGCAGCCCTCATCTAAATTGTTCTTCCCCAGCTGAATCTGCTGCTGTCATAGGCACATCTGTAGAAGCTGCACCTGGGAGTAGTTTAGTACAGTGCAAATTGCTTTGCAGTTCAAATTGCTTTGCAGTGTATTCAGTCACATTAATTGCACATGTAGACATGCCCATAGCCAATATGCAAGAGAGAGGGTATGAAGCAGAGATCTCAACCTATCTCAACACCTTCCAAAGAAAATGATTCACCACCAAATCCTAGGTCTAATATGCCTCAGGAACCAAATGTTTTACTCCTTATTGGCATTAGACACTGTTGCCAGTTGCAATGGAGAAAGTATTTCTATATTTACTGCTAGCATTTAAATTCCTATATTTTTACTACTTTTAATTCATACCATGCCTACACAAAACAGCAAGAAAAAAAAGAATTTCATCCATCTGTTCAAATTAGGGTGTTGGTCAGACCCATCATACTGTGGGAATGCAGCTCAGTATACTTTACTGCGGGTTGGGGAAAGGGTGGGAACAGTAACAATGGCAAAATAGCTCTTGGACACAAGGAAAGACTTTAAATTGACAAGGGATCACTGTGCTATTCAGTTTCCTAAAACCACCTTTACAAACTGCCTGCTAAGGGGAGTCTGAAAAGCCCTTCTCCCTTTTGCTAGAAATGACTCTCTTCCACCATGTCTGGGTTCAAGTTCTTACCTGTAATGTTGCCTCATTCCCTGCTGGTTCACTTTGTCTTCCTCTCTGCTGAGATGAGGAATTTTCCAACCAGCTTATTAAAAACAGGGTAGTTTTAGGTAGTCTTGATGATTGCCAGTGAAGCCTTCAAAGAGTCAACTTAAATTTTTGGGGCCTCACATAGCATTGAACTACAATTTGACTACTTCTGCAACAGACTGAGTATAATATGAAGCAATGATATTTTCCCAGAGAAACACTTAACTGCTCTTGTAATTGTGATCTGAGTGAGACAAGTTCATTTAAAAATGGAATACACAAAAGCAAATAATGAACTCAGGCATGAAAAAGATTTCCTGGCTGACCTGATTACAGAGTAGTATTCTGAAGTGGTCAATCTATGCTGGAAGTACTCTCAAAGCAATAAGTGATAATTAAAGAATCTGAATAGGTAACATTCATAGAGAGAACTTGTAAACATTTAGCCTGTCACAACATTTACTTAGGCAAATATTCAAAAAATGAAACTGGAAGAAAAAAGTTAGATTCAAGTTGGAGGCACAAAAGGATATTCTTCCCTGTTACTTGCTACTGTTACAGATTACTGAGATGGATAGACCTTTGTACAGCAACCATGTATAGCAATTCTTATACTCTTATGTTTCCAGCTTCTAAGAGGCAATTCAGACTCTGCTTCTGCCATCACATGATATGGAACGGTAGGCAACAATGCATGAGTTCTGCCATTAATTTCAGTGGGACTGCTTTCAAAGTCAAATCAACTAAGTATGAGCACATTTGGCAGACTTGGTCCCTAAGCTATTACCAAACAGGTATCTCAGTTTAATAATATTTGTTATTCAAGTGATGCAAAACTAGAGAGAAACTTTGGTCACCTGCAATTCCAAATTAATTTAACTTACCTAAAAAAAAAATTAAGAACATCATTTTCTAGGAAGATATATAGCTTATAAAAGAAAAGAAGTAAAGGATGTTTTTGTTTTCATGTGAGTGTCAAAATATTTGTTTAGTTGTCATCTTCAAGTAGAAATTGAGAAGAACAGGAAGTATGCTACTATAATGTGAATACAGAAATTCTTATTAAGATGAGATGTCAGGGAAGTAACTCTAATATGCCGCTGTTCATAAAGAGTTTTGAAACTGAAGAACTGTTCAGTTAAAAACCTGAATTGTGTCATTCTATTGGAAGGCAATTTTTTGCTTAAGTTTAGAACACATAAATAGAAACTGAGCTGCATCAACCAGCCTTGTTTTTACAACATGTATATTTCCTCAAACATTTAGTGACAATATAATTTATATTTACTTATATTGTGCACATTGCCCCATTAATGACATTCGTATTAAGAGAATTACTACTTGTTCAATGCAACAGTTTTTAATGAAGCCTTAATTAGAGAGGTGTCAGCTTTCCCCAGATCCGGTTACACAATGGCATTTTCAATTTCCTGTCCATTACATTCTCTCTTTTGCTTTACAGCCATGCAACAATGTCAGTAATGACAAAAAACTCACTCATTCTCTCCAGCCTCTCAACTTACCATATTTTCTTTAAATGTGGGGTCTCTTCTTATGAAGACAGAATAAAAACTTTAGACTCTCTCACATGTTGTGGATAAGCATGTGTGTCCACCCTTTCTCGAGTAACTTATATATTCTCTGGTGCCACTTTTAGCAAAGAAACTGTTACTATCACAGCCAGAAGAAGCCTTATCCACCTCACTCCATGAGGTGGGAAGGGCTGTTCTGTAGGAGATAGCACCAGGACATGATGCATATCTTTCTGTCCAGTAATTAAAGTTCAGTCAGTACTATAACACAATGATTATATTCACTCTCTCAATACCAGGACCTTCCCTATTCTTGTTCTTGATCCTGACATTTTTTCCCCACTGTCTTGGTCTATTTTCTGAATTAAAAACGTAGAGTGTGTAACCTAATCTGTTTATGTGCTATACAGTTTTTCCACATGGGCTGCCATTAGGGGTGTGTGAAGCTTTGGTCTCCACTTCAATTTGGAGGCTGAATCACCAAACCTGAATCGAATCGGAAGACCAAAAAAATCTTTGAATTGATTCGGAGCCTGTGAATCAATTCAGAAAAGATTTGGAAAAAGATTCAGAGATTCAGAAGCAGTCTTTCAGGGGAAGAGAAACTGAGCAGAGGGAGGGGAAGCGGGGGGGGAAAGGCTGACATCTGTAGCTGGCTGGTGACTGTGATCTTTCCCCGAGTCTCATTCCAATCACAGTGCTCTGTGGGAGGGATGTGGAAACAGCATATAAGCCTCTGTCTCTAGGCTTTCTGTCCCTTTTGTGAGCTGTTTCTGCCTGAGCAACAGCATCTGAAAGGTACTACTGGACTGGCTTGGTTTTCTAGTCAGTCCCTGCTAGTTTCTGTTCTTGAAAAAGATTGGATACAGCTTACTAATTACACTTGCCTAGAATCCCTCTACTTATCCCTATCCAATCCATTTCTTTCAACTTATTCTTCCCCAAAAACCTCTTATTTGTTCTTGTTATTTTCCCCTCCACACACAATTTAAAAGTAAGCTGTGTTTTTTCTAGCAGAGTGATCCATCACTGTGCAGGAAAGCACATACATTACACACACTCACGCAGACACAGTAAACATAGAAGAAGAGAAGAGATAGCAGTCAGACATGTACAGTAAACAGAGAAGAGGAAGAGACATTAGTTAGTTACACACACACACACAGAAGAGATATTACAGCTGAATACACACACATTTTCCATCACAGTAAAGATTAATATGAAGTGTTTGTAAAGGCAGGTGCCAAGTCTTCTGGCAAGAGAGGGAGAGGGGCTAGAGGGGGTAGAGGGAATGCTGCAGGTTCTCTCCCCCTCCCCCGCCAAACATAGACACATCCTCTTTTCTTGGCGGTGATGAGTCTTCTGCTGCCAGTGAGAGCAAGGAGATGGGAGAAATACCTATCCCTGCACTGGCACCACCTCCCCTAACATCAGATATAGCCATCAGCAGCAGAATGACAGTCTCCTCCACCCCAATTTTATCTCCCACTGTGAGCTTCCCAGTGCCAGAGGAGGAACTGGATCTGGAAGCAGGGGACCTAAGAGCCCTAGCACAAGAATTTCTGGGGAATGAGAGGGAATCTGAGTGTGTGCTCCATGCCCCTCAGAGTTCCCCTAGACCCAGGTCTCCTTCTCCAGAAAGTACCTTGGAGGAAGTTGAGGTTGAAGTTGTGGAGGCAAATGGCTCAGCTGAGTCAGCTCCTGCTGTTGTTGTGCCTCTCCCTGCTAAGGAGAGGTATATGGCAGGATCCCCACCCTCAAGCCATCAGTGGGGGAGGGGGTAGTGTAGTATGGGATCATTCTGAGGGGAAGATGATCCCAAGTATGCCATCTGCCAGCACTGCCAAAGGCAGATCAGCCGGGGCAAAGAGGTGAAACACTTCACCACCACGGCAATGCTGCTGCATCTCAGGGGACAGCACCCCCTTCCCCTTGCTCCTCCTCAGACTGGCACCAGTGGGAGCACGCCCAAAGGGAAGTTCTCCTCTTTCTCCAAGGGCTCTGTCTCCACAAAGCAGAGGCAGGGCACCCTGAAGCGTGGGGGAAAGATGCAGACAAAGGGGGGTGCATTCCAAAGGCAAGCGAGGTCACTCAGAGCACTGGGGAGATGCTTGCTATGGATGACTAGTCCTTCTCCTTAGTTGAACAGCCAGGGTTCAAGTAGCTTATGGTGCTCATAGCCCCATCCTATCAAGTGCCCACACACACCACCTTTAGGAGGAGGATGGTACCTTCCCTGCATGAGGTATGCAGGGAGTACTTGAGGCAGAAGCTGTGCAAGGCAAGTCCACAGGTGGCCTTGCACTTCACCTCAGACATCAGAAGCAGCCAGGGTGGAGGTCATGCCTACCTCTCCCTCACAGGGCACTGGTGTGATCAGTCAGGACATTGGTGAACTCTTCTTCAAGCAAAGGTGATAGATGAGTCCCACATGGCAAGGGAGATCATGGCAGGGCAGTTGCTAATGAGGGCAGCCATTTAATGAACTGCTCTCAGAGCTGGAGGGAGCAGTTTAGTTTCTCATCAGCCAGCAAGGGAAAAACATTTCCCTGCTGAGCTCCCATACCAGGAAGAACTTGGAGGAATAAGGGCTGGGGGCATATGGGGAGGAGACCCCACATCAACCTAGGCATGACTGAAAGCTGCACCCTGCTGGGGTAGGAGGCCTGATGGGACTGCTGGTGGTGCAGCAGCCCCAGGAAATGCTAGGACCCTGAACCTCTCTTGTAAAAGGCAGGGAAGAGCAGGAGGCACCTGATAACCTTCAGCCACTGCACAGTCCTGGCTGGGGAAACCCCAGACCTGTAAGATCTTTGAGAGGTGTGAGGCTTACTAATGCAGTGGAGTTCCGAGGGTGAGAACAGGGGCTACCATCCCTGCAGTTTTCATTCCACTGTGCCTTAACATACACACGAATTCACACATCACGAGTTTTCCTTGTCAGCAACTTGAGGTGTAGTTTCCCAGAAACCCCTGCATCTATCTCTTTGAACCTTGGCAGACTTCATGCCCTAAGAAGGGGCTACCATTCCTGATGTTTTCATCCAAATCTGCCAAAAAATTATAAAGTTATAAATATTTCAGTGATTCCCCATTTTAGTATATGGCTGAATCACCAAATCTCTCTGAATCAGCACTGAATCTCCGAAGTTGATTTGGCCAAATTGATTCGGGACAGTGATCTGAATCTCTAAATGGAATTGCTGTCCTCCAAATCTGGATCCAAATCGAATACTTCCCTATTTACACAGGCCTAGCTGCCATTAAGATCTAACACAGTTCATCTTTTCACAACTCCAGATAACCTTGCACATGCCATTCATGGCTAGGATGGACTGAAGAGGGCTCCTTTCTATCAAACAAAATGCAGTATGTTGTCATATATCTTACATGACTGAAATGGCTTCTTGCCTTCTCTAGTAAAAATCATGACATTCTTTCCTCCCTTTCTTTCTAAACAGGTCTTCCAACTTGTAATAACACATTTTGAAGTTTCCTACATTTTGTCTCTTCAGTTAATGTACCTTCAGTGCTTCATATTTCTGTTAGCTATCATGGTTTTCCTGGTAAGTATCCATAATGTTAATATTGCATTAAAAATAAGCTTATTCTGGGTCATAAATTCCCGGAATGGGGGTTGTTGTTTTTGTTTCAGGGGTGTTGCTTGTATGTTTTTTAAAGCAGGGACCATTATTGTGAAATTTTACTCATGTTAGATTTTCTACCCCTTGAATTTTGCATGGGGCTTCTATTTAGTTATTTTACTCTTTTAATGAGAAATATTTTAATCTGGCATCTGTCTGATTCTTTTTCATTTGCCAACTTTTGTCATTGTTGGTTCATGTTTCCCTAACAAACTTTGTTTAGCCACACAAAACTTATAAATATATCTTGAAAAAATCTGATGCTGTGATTATGGATTTTGTCCTTTAAATAGAGATTTCTGGTCATTTTAGCAGTTAGGTATGTTATGACCTCTAAGGCTAATTTGCTATGCACATATGCCCAATAGGGTGATAGAGATCACATGCACATACAGGTTTGCTGTAAGGATCTTCACTTTTTGATAGATGACTACATACAAAGGAAAAAAAAAGGAAAGAAAAACCTGTTCATGTGCAGCTACTGAAATGGAGTTTTTCAATAAACTCCTCACAGTAAAATAATCTCACCATATTTCTACTCTATGCAGGCCTTCCTTTCCTTAACCCTATACTCCTGGCTGCCACCTCCAATAAAATATTAAAAATTGCTTACGTTAACAATATGTTTGCCATGAAATAGTGTTGCTAAACCCTGAGCATACCTGATAAAAACAAAAAAATGAATAATTAAGCACATAGAAATATATATGCTTTTCTCCTCTACTCATAAGTACATACTCTTATCGTTACAATTATTTTATACCACAGACATGACTACTTGTTTGCACTTTGTCCCAAATCCATCAACCTTTTCCAATAAACGTTTCAGTACAATATCAATACAATAGGTGTATACAGATGGTCTCTATGATAAGATGAACCTACAATTTAACCATTCTGATTATTTAGTTCCCAATCTCTATAATGACATTTTTTTTGCTCCTAAATCTCTCCAATAATGAAATCTGGTGCACCTCATTATTCCTAGTCTTTTTTATATCCCTGTCCTTCTTCTTCTTCATCTCTTGTGACCCTCATATTCAGTAGGCATGAATTTGCTTCTTCACAAAATTTTGATCTAGATATCTAGCTAGTTCTACCAGTCCCCTACAAGAATTCTAGGCTCAGCACAACCCGCATTCAATATAAGAATTTCTCTGGCTGCTAGAAAACTAAATCTATATTTGGATGCATACCTGTATGGTGGGTTCCCTACGTATACACTGCTCCTATGCCAGAATACCAATAGCTTTCTAACTGACCTGACTTGATAACACTCTGCTTAGGACTATTTCTGTCATATAAAGTCAATAATGCTAATGTTTCTGGAAAAGAAAATACTGTAACTACCTGATCATGGTAAGATGAATGTTCGTTTACCACCATGTTCCCTAACTAGCTTTTTATCCACTTCGACTTGCCTCTATGAGCCCCATAACCAATTCTGAAGTATCTGACAGTTGTGCAGCTTGGACTTCCTTGCCAGCTTATTGTGGTTAAAACTGGTAGTAAGTCTTCTTTCACACATTTAGGTACTCTTAGACTGTGTAGACATGCAAATGATCTAGGAGAATTCTCCCATGTTTGGTTTCCTGGTTTTCCTTGTATACATGTTTGAATATCAAGCTGTGGTGCAACCAGGGGACCCTCATGCATACATCTCATCCTCCTCTGCAGGCACCTAGTCTGCCTGGCAACAGATGACAGCAGTGCACAGGATAGCTCTGATTGACTGACCCAGACTGCCTTGGAGCACAGTGAGGGAATTGTGAAGGAGCTCCCTGCTTGGCTACAGCAGGAGAGTCCATCCCAAGTGACGCTGTTTCCCTGGACCCATAGAAGGAAGGGGCTGGGAGCTGGGAGTAAGGAGCAAAGCATGTTGGGATGCTGACAGATTGTGTTGCAGCTTTTCTCCAGAGGTACATGTACAGAAGTTCACTCTCCCAGGAACCAAGTAACCGTGGCTGATCCTGGGGTTATTTTTCTCCTGGAGTGGTCATTTTTGTTCTAGGAGGCAAATCCTGAAAGTCTAAGCAATTTTGTTTTCTCCTAGGAGAGCAGCAATTCTCTGAGAAGAAGCTAAATGTCTGTACGTAACCTTAGTTTTGCATTCAAAAGCAACTTCTGTACATTTGAACTACCAATATCAAGCATGGACTACTCAGCCACTAGTGCTGCATTATTTCCCCCCAAAATTAAATAATCATTTCCTTTTTAAATATGTCACACTGTTCTTCAGCAAAATTCACCACCATTATTTCCCTGTCATATCTGTGACTTAATTTTAGAAGTGAAACATTTATAAAGGAAAACAAAATAATTGAAAATTCCAATTTAGTCAAAGCTGAACATTTTTGTGTATTAGTTTCTGGAAACTTCTCCACATTAAAAAAAAGGGGGTCCAAATTGCTGAAATAAAATGTTTTACCAATCTCTACCCCCACCCTTCTCCACAAGAAAAATACAGAACATGGATATCTGGTTCCCAGATACTTTTCATTTACATACATAAGCTAATTAGATTTTAAATGCTCAAAATGAAACAAAATTGGAGTTATTTAAATGAAATATTTAAATTGGCCTCTCCAAAAATTTGAATTTGATCAGTTCAGAGATAATGTCTAGAATTTGAATTCTTGTGTTACTTGCACTACATTTTTAAAATATCACATTTTTATAGGATGGGAAAATATTTTACTGCCTCTTTGTAGTTAATAGGAAATGTCTCCATTCCCTTTTCTACCCTTGATTTGTTAGCAAAAGATTCACCCAGGTTTCACAGTTACAGTGCTTCCCCATGCTGACTGACATGGCATTCCATTTCTGCCTTTGTCCACCCATTCAATTTACTTGTCATTTCGAACTGCATCAAGTAGATCTCTCTCCTAGTTCCTCTTGCCACTAAATATAAGTGAATTCTCTCTTATCAGTAGGCACTGCTGTTCCCTACTATTTTTCCTACCATTCAAGTGTAACTCATTCTTACCTTGGATTCCCCACACAGTTCTTTGGACTTCTCAGTTGGCTGGAGATTAGAAGTGTATTTATTCACTTGTCACTTTCAATAGAACATCTCTGCGTGCTGGTTTCCTCTCCAGTTCTCCTTTCCTACTTGCATGTCTGCTTCCTTTCTCTTGGGTCTTCCTAGGCACACCTGTGGCATCTGTCTGGTGTAATCTTTACTGGCATAGTTTTAGTTAAGCACTATACTGCAAGTCAGACATTTCTGAAGCACTGGTGTGGGAGGCTGAATAAATTGTGCTTGTTTAAATCAAACAGCCTTTAAGGAAAGCAGAACGCTTTCAGCAGAAGTGCCTTTCTTAGGGCACTCTGCATGCAGCATCACATAAAATACTTTTACTTTCTATTGCCTTGTACGTTCCTGTTATATCTGTCATCATACAGCCCATACTATAAAGAAAGTCCATCAAAGCCCAGATTACTTCATTTAATTCTTTTTACATTCTGTATGGAGAGATATGGAATTCTGGCATTTCTAAAGAAATGATATACATTCTTTAAAAATGCTTTGTAAATTAATTCCAGATCGTTATGAACTGTCTGGTCATGTTCTGCATATTCTACCACAAGAAAAAAAAATATTTTAAATCATTTACTACTATATCATTTCCTTTCCTTTCCTTTTGAAAGCAAATGCATTGTCTTGTATGATTGAGAGTCGTATTTTCCTTGGAACTCTGTTCTTGACTTGATGCATGTTCATTTACAGTGTTATAAAAAGTGGCTTCTATTTCATTATTATTTAATTAATTCTTACAACATTTCTTTTCACATTAGCTAAGATGCACAATCTTTTCAATTAGCTTTTGAGATTGTCTGCTATATTCTGGAATATCTTTATCACTATTAAATATTTATTTTATATTCTTTTCTGACCCTGCATTTCACAACAGCATAATTTTGTTTGTGCTCTTCTTTGTATAAGTCTACATTTTGATAACATCTTTGACTTCTCTACTCTAATATATAGAAAAAATCTCTTTTGGAATGGTGCCATTTTCCTTCCTACCCTTCCTTTTATCAGGTTTCATTTGTTATCCTCAGTACCATTTAACTAATATGTTATAACTGAATTATTAATCATTATATGCAGATCTATCAATTTGACAACGATATATATTTTGCATCAAGTCCCACTCCAGGTAGTAATTGCTCTTGAACTTGGGTATATCTCTGATATTATTGTTGTTCATCTTTTGCTTACTTGGCATGTATTTTTAGAATGCCTGCTAAAGCTGTTTCAGCATTTGTTAATTAATGGCCCATTCGTCTTCTTTAGGCATAATTTTCTAAACATAGCAAATAGGGCTCAAAAAAGCTTTATCATCATCTATATTTATTATGCAGGTCTAATCCATACTATGTACTGTGTATTGAATCATACATAAAATTAATTTAATCCGACAATTTAACCTAAAGTTTAGCGCATGAAGAGAGTTAACAGTTAAGAGAGTTTCCATTTAGTACATAGTTAAACGAACGGATCGGGCCAAGAAGGGTCCAGGCTGCCAAATACTTACTCTTAATCAGGGGTAACCCCCACACAGTAATACTCTTAGTTTTCATTTTACAAAGTTATTTTCTAGACTTTGTTATTGTGCCAGAAATACTTGAAGATGTCATTCATAATGGCTCAGAACCCAGAAAACAAATAAGACCAAACCAGTTTTTTTTTACTTATCACTTAAAATCAATGCAATGAGTTTATAAAGAAAAAAGAGTATTTTTAACCTAACTAATATTTTTAATGCTTAGGGTTGTAGTACTATATACAATATGTATCTTATGGACAAAAATAATGGATTTCTTAGCATTCAGGCAAACACTTTGCATCACGAGCCACTTCCAGTGATGGATAAATAACTGGATGAAGAGACATCATTTAGTTTTTACTTCTTTTCACTTTCATTCACAATGTTTCCACTCATAACATTTGGCAAGTGGCCTGTACAAGCTCCATTGCCCTTGCACTACAGAAAGTAATCTTGGTTCTGTCTGCTGTACAAGTGTAATGCATCTTGGCGGCAGTACGAATCTGCAATATCAACAGAATATACTAATAAAAGTCTTCACGAGTCTACTCCTTGAGCACTTTTTTACATTGTCTATACACACTTTTTCTGTTAAAAACTTATGGCATCAATATTTTGGCATTTATGAGGCTCCATGTGCATTTACAAATCCCATATTTGTATACACAAGTAATTTTGAAAGGATGGAAATAAGTGGAATACTTTGTGACAGGCTTAAGTGACAGGATATACAAACAGTAGTGCTGAGGAAAGGGCATAACCTCACTCATGTCAACTTTTTTCTATTGACCTCAGCAGGATCAGAATTGATCCCATAATTTGCCAGTGTAAATTCTGACCTTGCTTAACACCAAGTTCATTGCATTTCACAGCAGAGTGTTTGCTCCTCTGTAGATGACACCCCAGGTAGACAAAAATATATTTGTTTTCAATATTTTGATCACACAGCTTAAACAAAACATATTTTATAAATACTGATCCAATAAATTAACTTTATCCCAATCTCTGCTGAAATACTCTTTATTGCTCAGTCCTGCACCTTTGGATCAATATTTTCTAGTATATGGATTAAGGGATTATTTCCTAATGATTTTTTCTAACATTTTTCTAGTGTGGATTTGAAAGAAATTTGAATATTTTACAGTTGTGCAAACAGATGTGCAGAATATGTTTTTAAAAAAAATAGAATCAAGGTATAAGATATGCAATTGTATTGATTGTAAGTATTTAATTTTTCAACCAATGTTTGCATTTTGCCAGTGAAAATCCAGCCAATTCACATACAAAGACTGTCTTTTACACTTCTCACTTATCATAGAAGTCTGGCCTTGAGATATTTCTGTTGATGCTGTACAGTTTGTCAGGCTATCATTATATGAAGCATTAATGTTTTGTGCTGTGCTTTAATGCTTAATAATCTGAGACACCTAAATAAGGTAAAATTCATTGACCAACTTTATCAAGGGCTTAAGAATATAGCATGAAATCTCATGCTTCGTTGGCTACTGCTGACTCTGGACCTTAATTTGACGGGGAAGGCAGGTGAAAAGATCTCCTTTGAGATTTGTGTCACTGAATAGACAAGTCTTGCTAAAAACGAATGTGTAAAGTTGAAAACTATACTTATTGAAGCTGCAGGTTGACTTTCAGGCAGCTAGGAAGAGAGGACTACCAAGGCCCCCCGGGCCATCATGTCCAGTCCTCTGCATTAGCCAGCAATCATTCACCCAAAGTATGCCCAAAATTGCCACTTCAGACTCTCACATAGAGCTCCATGGCACAAAACCCAGAATGCCAACACAAACCCTATAACAAGTTATAAGCATACATCCAAGGTCACAAAGCACTGCTAAAGCCCTGCTTCTGCATTAACAGAGGAACACCTGCTTAATATATACACAGATGTTCCATTGAAAAGAATCATGCCTTATTCTACAGAGAAATGCCCCAAACCCTGCAGTACTTGCCAGTCTGCCCTAAGAGGAAAAGTTCCTTCCTGATTCCAACTTTGATCAGTGTTACTCTGAGTGGAAGAGCAAGACCCTGCAGTCATAACTTATGGGTTTCTAACTACCAGTAGGAACATTAATGTTCCACAATCAGAAACCCACAGCCTTAGCTGTAGGTAATGTGTCACAGCTAAGAAGTGAACGCCTCCCACCATCCTCTCCCCAACTTCCCTACAAGCCACTAGGATTCTTGAGGGCAAAAAAGTCCTTCATGACTCCAAATGGCATCCAGCAAAGCCAAAAAGCATGGAGTCACTAAACATCTTCCACACTACAAGATAAATATGTTGATACTGCAACTTGG
The DNA here is from genome assembly GCF_052110815.1 of Crocodylus siamensis. NCBI lineage: Eukaryota > Metazoa > Chordata > Crocodylia > Crocodylidae > Crocodylus > Crocodylus siamensis. The sequence goes on along the minus strand of NC_143396.1, from coordinate 59,424,390 downwards.
AAACCACAAATACATGCCTCTACATATTACATGTACTGATTGAGCCAAAACTCCCTGTACTAGCATACCATCCCTTCCATCAATTTATCCAGTTCAATATTGATTACTTCTGTGACTGCAAGTAATCAAAGTGTTGCTTCCACCTCAGGTGTGGTAACTTCAACATGTATGTTTTCATGGCTATTCAATAGCCCATTGATGGGGTTCTGTTATATCTTCATCATTACCCAAGCCTGAAACTTCTGTAATTTCCTTGGTACTAGCCATGACAAAAAAAATCTATGGTATCTTTGCTTCCTGATGGTACAGTGACCATTTTATAGAGAAATCAATCATCTTTCATATCTAGGAATATCTGCACTCTATTATTATGCATAGTGTTTGTAGCTAGTCTATACCAAGGAACTTGAAGACTCCTATAATTACAAGATTTCCACTATTACAGAAATCTCACTACACCTTGTATAGACCCCTATTAATTTCCAAATCTAAAATTGACAATCTACAACAAACCACAACTACCCAAAGGTCCTTTTTGCTACTTTCTGTTTCACTGAAACAGGTTCTGTTGTGTGTGTCATCACATCTTATTTTCCTACAATCAACCACATTGTTAATGTGTAATGCATTACCTTTCTTCTTATTTTTGTCCTTCCTAAATTATTTTTACTCTTCATTTTATGCATTCTAGGCATGCTTACTATGTTAGTATGTTTCCTTTAGTCCTATAACTTCTATTTTTGTGTCGCACACATCCAGAGATCAAGATACTCTATTATACTGCCCAGGCTCTGCACATTGGTGTATTTGCATCAATCCTTTCCAGCTGGAATACTCATGACTGTCTTATTCTACTTATAACTATGCTGTTGTCTTCCATATCTCTTCAGCTCTTTGGAAGGAGGAGCCACCTCCTTCCTTTTCAGAATAACCTCTTGTTGCATGTTTATTGTCAGCATGGCGATTTTGTGCAATTCTTCAGTTTCATTATGGATTCCTAGATTAAAATTCTTGTTATCAGTCAGATCATCCTTAACCCTGAAAAGCCATTTCTTTGCTTATTTAAGCAAAGCCCATCAATGGAAAAAATGGTGTAATTCCTCCTCTGTAGACAAAGGTCTGCCAGTTATCAGACATCCAAAAGCCGTCCCAATTATACTAGTCTCTGAGAACTTACCCCAATCTCATTTATCTCCATTACATTGTTGTGTCTTCACCCTCCTTTTTGGGCAGGGATAGTAAGAATCCCACTGAGGAGCACTTTAACTAGAGGGAACTTTTCTTTTAGTCATTATGAACGTACAGCCCAGGAATGTTAGTTTTGGATATTAAAGGAAAGTTAGGTCTGAAGAGATTGAAATACCACAAAATCAGTACCAAAAAAATTAAGACCAGAGAGACTAGTATGATCACCTACTCTCTTATATGACTCTTATATAACATAGGCCATAACTCTTACTTAAAATGGCTTTCATCAACCTCATCTGAAATAGTCTACCTTGATTTCCTTATTGACTTTAAATAAGAAAAATTGTGGGTCAGGCAATCTGTTGGATTCTTCCAAGACAAGGAAGAATAAATTATTCAGGGTAAGCTCCTGAGATATGCAGAACTTTGAGGAAACTGTGCTTGCAATGTGCCAGTGTTGGCTACAAAGGACCAACTCACAGGATCATCATAAAATTCTAGTTTATTAGATGGATGTAAAGTCAGATCATAAACCTTGGGGCTGATCCCCTTAAACACACGCACATTTATGCACACGCACACACACACACACACTCACAGTTGTTAGCTATGAACACTAAGCACTGGTGTCAAGATATACCTATCCCTAAGCGCTGGAGTCCATCGTCGATGGCCAACTGAGGCTTCTTTCAGTGCAACGTTGCTTCAGAAAGAGGTCACCGGCTGATCCTTGTGCCTGGGCAGCCAGGGTACTGGTCAGGTCAAAGTAAAGTAGAAAAGGTAGAAAAGAGAAAGCATCCCTAAAAAGGAGCACTGCAAAAGGGGCTTTTGCTCTATGGAGGGGCTTCACAGTGGAGTGGGGGACAGGTGAAAAAAAAAGTTTTCTTGCTACACCAGAAATAGAATAGAATAGTAATAGAATAGTTTTATTAAAAAATTCAGAACTTGAGACCAAAGAAACCACATATGTGACACAAGCCATAACTCCTGTTTAAACTTTTTATATGACATAGAAGAAATCAAGTAATATAAAGCAACTCCTGGACTAGGGATACAAATGACATGTAAACCTGTATAATGGATTGGAAACCATTTTAAACCTGTAACAGAACAGAAGTTCAGTGCACATAAACTGGTCTCAAAACAGCCCAAACCGGTTTAATATAAACCTGGATGAATGTAGTATCAGACTTAACTGATTTAGGTTAAACCAGTCTGTCACACTGTGTCCCAGATCCCATCCTGACTCAAGTTAACTCACAGTCCTCCAGCATCCCAGGATGCTTGCACCTCGCAACCCTCCCCACTCTTGCAGGGTGGGTGGGCTAGCCTTGGCCCATACTGTCTGCTCAAGTGGAGCAGGGCCATCTCTACCCCTGGCCTGTCATAAAGCAAAGAAAAGCAAAGCCTCTGCTCCCTAGCCTGTGTTCCAGCTGAAGTGTCAGCCCAACAGGGGTGGGGAGGGAGGCAAGTGAACAGAGCCTTCCCACAAGCCCAGACCCCACAATGATTTGTGAGGGTTGCCTTCTCCTGTGGCTGGGTCAGTGCAAGTCACTGAGGTGCTGGGGAAAGGGGGAGAAGCACTCCCCTGTCCCAGGGCCAGCACCCTGGGTCAGGGTCCACCCATGTGGGAGCAGCCCCATATCTAGTGCCCCCCCCCAGCCTGAGTTCAGGTGTACTGCCCCCACCTCCCTCCCCCACAGCCCAGAACCCCACTCACTTTTTCCCTGCTCCCTGATTATGGCTGTCAGAGCTGTCAGACCCAGGGAGCAGGCAGGGAAGGGTTAAATGGCAAGGTTGTGCTTAGCCTGGCTGGGCAGGGAGTTTTACCTGTCCCTGCCTCTTCTCTGGGACAGACAGCCCAGGGCAGCCACAACTAATCAGGGTGGCATAGATCGGGGAAGTGAGCACAGATCTGGGGTGCTGGGGAGGGCAGGGGACCAATCTGGGCCAGCATGGGTGGGGGGGTACACCCCAGCTCAGCACCCGAGGGGGAAAGCAGAGGGTTAGGGGCATATGCTGAACAGCCAGTGGGGATAGGCCCACTTTGTTAGCCTCAGCAGTGGCCTGCAGGGTTGGAAGTATACCGTAGCACCCTCTGCCTTTCGGCCTGGGTCAGTATTGGCTTCTGCCTGCTTTTTCAAACTGAAAACTGGATGTCATTTCAGTTCCTTATCAGTTCGATCTATGCAGCTTAGGGAAACCTACAAAGATTGAATAGATTTTGCCTCAGGCTTTTTGACTGTCTGTATTTAGCCCTAAAGACGAATGAATGTTGTAAATAAGATTATGTAAAAAAGGAGTTGAATACAGTCTGGCTAGGGTAAGAAGCTGAATTTACACATATCTGCACCATCTGACACCCCTGGGAATTTAAGCCAACTTCCATTCCTTCTTTTAAGTTTTTGCTGTGGTGCTGTTAATAACAATTTCTGCTGCATAGAAGAATGATATTCAAAGCTGTAGGTAAAATGAATTAAATACTTGCTTTCTCTTTGCCTCCTGCTCATGTTTCCTTGCCATTCAAAACCATACCATCTTGTTTATAAGGTTGGTCTTCAGGACCTTGTTACATGGTAATTTTGGGCAGGTCCTCAAGCTGTTAACCCCTGGATTGTCTGCATGTTAATACCAGACACTGGTTTTAAACACTCATTATGCAGCTCAAAGATGTCACTCCAGGGCAGGTTTATCTCTGATCTGTGCTACCTAGCTGATGTTACACTAATATGTAGCCACTCTAGGCCCCCCTCCTTCACCTGCCTCCCCCACTGACCCAGATCCAACTCACTGCTTCTCCTCCCTCCCAAATACCCTAGATCCCCACTCACTGCTGCCTTCCCACCTTCCCCACATAGCTTACTTGTGGGTATTCTCACTGTCTGTCCCAGGGAGCAGGCTGGGAAGGATTAATTACCTGCCAGGTCGCTGCCACTGCTGCTGCTGCTCTTTGGACCATAAAAGCAGCAGCCTGGCAGCAGCGGCAGCCAAGCAGGCATGTTAATTTTTCCCTTCCTGCTCACCTGGGATAGACAGCACAGGCAGCCACAAGTAAGTAATGTCCTAGAGGTACCAGGAGGCTGAGGGAAACCCTGAGGGACAGGGGTGATCCCTGGGTGTGGAGGGGGCAATCAGGGGGAGTCCAGGGGGCAGAATAGGGCAGAAGCTTGGAATGGAAAGAGAGGTGGGATTCTTACCTTTCAGTCCTCCAGACCAATGCTAGCCTGAAGTGTGCCTGCTCCAAATTCAAGCAAGGACTAAGACTGACCAACGTTTGCATGGCTCACAGTGTAAGGTATAACAGGGCCTTTATTGGAGAGATATTTGGTGTGAAAGACATTTAAGCTAGCTTCTCCTTTATAACATACTCTTACATCGCTATCTATGTTGATGGTGTCTGGTATAAAATCAGGAATAAAACTAAGTCAATAAGTTAACTTGATCTCATTCTCTGGTTAAAAAAATACTATATATTACACAGTCTTGCACCTTTAGATGAATATGTTTCAGTTCATGGATTACTGGATTATTTTCATAATGATTTTTTCTAAGGCTTAAATGTCTAGTGTAGATTTGAAAGTGAAAATCAATTGAAGAAAATCTCTAAATTGAAATCCTATAGAGAAAATATATAGAAACTGTTACTGTATATTAATGATGAAAATGTCGCTCCTGGCAAAATTAATTGTTGAAAACTTCACAAATCCATGATAATTTGTCTGGAAAATGTAAAAAGTTTTTAAAGTGATTTTGGAGCTGGGTTTAAATATTGTTTTGAAAGCAAGAATTACTTGATTTTTTTTACAAAGAAATCTAGGGTGAAAACTAATAAATGCACAGGGGAGTATTTGAAGACCTCCTTAAACAGAAGGAAAACAGGGTTTCTATGTGAAATGTAGAGTGTGGATACTTAACACACTTACTAATGAGTAAATTAAGTTTACTGGGTAGTGAAAATGGAGTGGACACATGCACAGCTTTACATCAATGTATGCTATTCCACTCTGGGGTAAAGGTATATCTCATAAAATAGTAACTATATACAAATTTAAGTAGCAGCACTGTATCAGTCATGTGTCCACTCCCCTGGTCCATTTCATATTGTGGGAGCCATTTGCTTACTGCAAAATGGCTCTCCTGCAACCTAATGGCCAAGCACTGTCACACTTTTGGTGGCCAGCTTGGAAGAGATGGTCATATGTTTGCTCTTTACTAGGAATAAATATAGCATAAAGTAAAATCTGAAGTACCATACTAACTTGCATAACACACACACATTTCTGGCCCCCAAAATTGGAGGGGCATATCATAAGTGAGGAGAATAACTTCTGCAGCAGAATGGAGGCATGGGGACAATAGAATGGTTACCAGGGACTATGCTTCTCCAGATACGCTGAGGCAGGGCGGAATCCACTTGTCAGTGTCAATCACCTTCTCCCTACTGTTCCACAGGTAGAGAATTAGCTATATGCAATGGGGGAAAATATTATTTCGGGAGGCTGAGCCCAGCCTGACCCCTGCCCCTTCCTCCCACAGGGTTGTTGTGAGGGTGATGTGTGCTGGTGCTATACGCAGCGGTGGAGGAGCGGCTGCACGCTGAGCAGCACCGAGCACTGCTGGATGGTAGAGCTATGGTACTGCTGGTCTCGCTGGCTACTACAAAAAGTTTGAAGGGGCTAAGCCCCATTAGCCCCAGCCTTCCTCCACCTATGGGCTTAACCCTTTCACAATTTGGCAGTAGGTATTAGAGGGTTAAACCTCCATCACTTTTTTCCTTCATTTTGCCTTCCCAAAACAAAGCAAGCAACATCCTGGAGTATCTGAGTAAATAAAGTAAGGTTTTCTGTAATAATCATGTTCTGTAAAATATCTTTATTAACCATGTGCCCACACTTGTTTTGTGTTTTGTTTAAAAATAATACAAAAATTAAAATAAGGAGGCAGTGTAGATATGCACCTTAGGGCCCTTGTTCACTTTTTTGGCTTTTTCTAGCTAAAGATATTTCCTAGGTTTTTTTCACTGTCGTAATGTACCACAATGAATGATGTAAAGTTTACGTTATGTAATGCATTTAAGTCTCATATTGGATTAATATGCTATTACTAGTAAAAGCGCTAGGGGGCACCTCATAACAATTTTACCCTCTTAACCTTCTAGTACTAAATTATGATGGGGCAGTTTAGGAATGTATTTAGTGATTCATTTATTTTTATGGTTTATTTTTGGGGTGTTTTTTGGTTTATTTTTGTGTGGCTTTCAGTTACAGTCTTCCCTGCCTCTCCAAAATTTCTTCTGCTCACTCAGCTATTCATTGTCAGGTGCAATCTCCTTGTGTTCTCCCTGACAAATGTACATGTTATCCACTTTTTCCCCTCCCATCACTGGGGGACTCCGGGGGTTTCCAGTGGACCCCCTAATTTTAAGACCACAAGAAATTGTTTCCTGCTGGGCAGAGCCTGTTTGGATGCTTGCAGCCATCACCCTGGTCAGAGAAAGCCAGGGTGCATCCTATGGGGACTTCAGGTTGCAAAAGTGGGGGTGCTCTTTTTGGGAAATCTCTCCTGCACTGGCCACTAACTGTTGGGGGTGGGGGAGGGGCACTACACTGGAGCCTCTAATTCAAACACTGAAATGAATTTTTGGCTGCTGAGTGACCTGTCTTTGCTTGCTTGCAGCCATCACCTTGGCAACCAGTCTGCATATTAGGGGGGGCCCACCTCACGAGGTACTGTTTTTGGGAAAGCTGAAAGGCTGCCTTCGCCTGCCCTCGCCAGCTTCAAGCGAAGCCCTGCCAGCCAGCATAAGCTATATGGAGTGTTGGGGGGGGGAGGACTTGGGGTGGAATGCAGTTTGTTTGGGTTTTTTTGGCTTGGACTTCCACAGTCTCCCTGCACAGACCACTAACCAGAACCCCACATTAGGACAACTTCTATCCTGGTCACCTGTGACAGTGCATCTTTGGGTGCCTGCCAGTTTAAGGGCTGGAGGAAGGCAGCCAGCAGGTGCTTGATTAGGGTGGCCATTTTAGGACCCCACTGTCACAGGCTGGGACAGTAGTTTGCTGGAAGCTGCCAAGGGAGTAGCATCATCCAGCTGAGCTTCTGCTCCTGGAAAAACTTCTAGGTAAGGGCAGGAGCTATAGGGATGATAGGAGACTCCTGATCCTGGGCATGACCTGAAACTACACCCTGCTAGAAAAGGGTGGCCTGGTGGGGCTGTTTGTGGCAGAACAGCCCACAAGAAATGCCAGGCCAGTTATCTCCATGGTGAAAGGTGGGTAGGGGTGCCTTATCCCTGCCTTCTACCATCTGATGGGTAATACTGAAAGCATCGGGAACAATGTGGGTCAGGCATGTTAATAAAGTGGCATCTGAGCTCAGCAGGGGCCCCAGAGGGGTTGGTTTGTTGTGTGGTCCCATGTAGAATAAGGTGTAGTAGTGCACCTGAAGGACTACACTAGTGGGTGCAAAGTAGGGCTGCACAGAGTGGCTTGAAGGGCTGTACCAGGGTTTAATGAATAGGGCTGTGAGGGTGGCTTGAGGGTGGTACATGGGCCAACCCCAAGTGTGAGAGCATGAAACTAGTTGCCCGGTGAGGAGCTAGGGGCAGAAGCAGCCCACTGTCAGCACAAGGGTATGACATGTAGAGTACGTGAACTTGCAGTATCCAAAGTTGCTGCGTGGTAGTGCTGGAGAGTGAGTAGAAAAGCTTGAAGGCCGAAAGGAGTCACTCAAGGGAAGAAAGGTACCAGTAATGGATGGTATGCTAGAGGCTAGTGGCGTGCAAGAGGGCCCTGTGAGAGGGAGGCAGCGTGAGTGAGTGTGTACGAAAGGGGCCAACAAAAAACTGAGTTTGCTTTGGCCTCAGACCAGGAAGCAATACCAATCTGGATGCTATCTGCAAGGCATGGACCATGGTATAGGGAAGGTTTGGAGCCATGGATAGTGCCCCCTGGCATCGGGGTAGTGAATGGGCAGCCTCCGACTTAATATATTATGATAATATTCAAGTTGTGGCAGCTGAGTCAGGGCAGATTGCCATAGGCAGGTGGGCAGGCTAACTTGAGGTCTTGCCCCAGGAAGGCCCGTCACACACCAAAAGCATTTTTGGGTGCTCTCCCTGAAAAATCTATTTCCATAGTTAATTTTGGAGAACACCGGTAAGGGGCTTTTCCTTTTTCTAAACCTGCGTTTCCATGCTGTATTATTCATTATTTATTGCTTCCAATTCTGCCCCAGGCAATGCAATTGGAAACCATGCAAATATAACTTATCTCTTCTTTAGTGACCATTGATCACCAGCCTACCCATATTCCACACACACCCTCACCTGGCATTCCTCCCCCCCCACCCCAATCACTGGGTAGAGTCTTGAGGTTTTCACTGTACCCTCACTGTCCCAGACAAAAAGTAATTTTTGCCCACTTAGCAAAGCCTATTTGAATGCTTGCATCCATCACCCTGGCTATAGAAAGGTGGGGTGTATCCTAGGGACAACTTGGAGTACAAAGATGGGGGTGCTATTTTTTGGAAAAACCCTCCCTGCAGTGCCCATTCATGACAACCATGCATAAGCACAATTTTTTTTGTCAGCCAGCAAATAATTTTCAGCTCAGTCTGAGGCATTGTCTTATGTAATCCCAACAAGGGTCAAAGGGAGCAGGAGGGCACATAAACCCCCATGGCTCACTAAGAGCATCCGGGAATGTCTCCTTGCTAAAAGGGAGGCATATACCCAATGGAGAGATGGGGTCATCGCCAAGAAGGACTATGTTATAGTCGCCCGAGGATGTAGGGGGGCAGTCAGGAGGGCCAAGGCAGAGTTGGAGATAGGACTAGCTTCCCGGATTAAGGACAATAAGAAGTCCTTCTTCAAATACATAGGGGGTAAAAAGAGGGTCCCGGGTAATGTGGGGCCCCTGCAGGACACGATGGGCAACTTAGTCATCACGCCAGATGACAAAGCTAACATATTTAACGATTTCTTTGCCTCTGTCTTCCTAAGTAGGGACCAGTTCAGCCACCTCCCTGCTGGGCCCCCCTCGGGCCCCGAGAGAGACACGCCTGGGCCAAGGGTTAGCGAGGAGTTAGTTAGGGTACTTCTGGAGAGGCTGGACGTGTTCAAGTCCGCTGGTCCGGACGATCTTCACCCTAGGGTTCTACAGGAACTGGCTGAGGTCATTGCGGGACCCCTGGCACGGCTCTATGAGCACTCGTGGTGCTCTGGCGAGGTGCCGGAGGACTGGAAGAGGGCCAATGTGGTCCCTATCTTCAAAAAGGGAAAAAAAGAGGACCCGGGAAATTACAGGCCAGTTAGTCTGACCTCAATCCCGGGTAAGCTCTTTGAAAAAATTATCCTGGCACACATCCAGGAGGGCCTTGCGGGGGAATGCATGCTCAGGGGCAACCAACATGGGTTCATCAGTGGCAGGTCTTGTCAGACCAACCTGGTGGCCTTTTACGATCAGGTCACCAAATCATTAGACGCAGGGGTTGCTGTGGATGTAGTCTTTTTGGACTTCCGGAAGGCTTTCGACACTGTCTCTCACCCTGTCCTCATCAAAAAGCTGGGAGACTGTGGTGTCGATGCCCACACGGTCAAATGGGTCGCCAACTGGTTGGAGGGCCGCACCCAGAGGGTGGTAGTGGATGGGTTCTTCTCGACCTGGAAGGATGTGGGCAGTGGGGTTCCGCAGGGCTCGGTCCTCGGGCCTGCATTGTTCAACATCTTCATCAGTGACTTGGATGAGGGGGTAGAAAGCACCCTGTTCAAGTTTGCTGATGACACTAAGATGTGGGGGGATGTGGGTGCACTAGAAGGGTGCAATAGGCTACAAACTGACCTTGACAGGTTGCAACGGTGGGCGGATGAGAATAGGATGGGGTTTAACACTGATAAGTGCAAGGTGTTGCACATGGGGAGGAAGAACCGGCACCACACTTACAGGTTGGGGAACTCCCCTCTTGCCAGCACGGAGACGGAAAAGGATCTTGGAGTCGTCATTGACTCCACGATGAACATGGGCCGGCAGTGTGGGGAGGCAGTCAAGAAGGCCAATCGTACCCTGTCATGCATCCACAGATGCATCTCGAGCAGGTCCAGGGAGGTGATCCTCCCCCTCTATGCGGCACTGGTCAGGCCGCAGCTGGAGTACTGCGTCCAGTTCTGGGCGCCACACTTCAAGAGGGACGTGGACAATATGGAAAGAGTTCAGAGGAGGGCCACTCGTATGATCAGGGGTCAGCAGGGCAGGCCTTATGAGGATAGGCTACGGGACCTGAACCTGTTTAGCCTCCACAAGAGAAGGTTAAGGGGGGACCTTGTGGCCTGCTACAAACTGGTCAGGGGGGATCAGCAGGTATTGGGGGAGTCCCTGTTCCCCCGTGCGCTGCCAGGAGTGACCAGGAATAACGGTCACAAACTGGCGGAGGGTAAGTTTAGATTAGATATTAGGAGGCGCTACTTCACAGTCAGGGCGGCTAGGGCCTGGAACCAGCTTCCAGGGGAAGTGGTGCAGGCTCCTAGCCTGGGGATTTTTAAAAGGAAGTTAGATGAGCACCTTGCCGGGGTCATCTGACCCCGGTGCTCTTTCCTGCTAAGGCAGGGGGTCGGACTAGATGATCTACCTAGGTCCCTTCCGACTCTAGCTACTATGAAACTATGAAACTATGAGGTACCCTATTTGCATCTCAATTCCACAGTTTCATAGTTTCATAGTTTGTAGGGTCGGAAGGGACCTGAGCAGATCATCTAGTCCGACCCCCTGCCGTGGCAGGAAAGACTACTGGGGTCAAATGACCCCAGCTAGATGTTCATCCAACCTCCTCTTAAACACCCCCAGGGTAGGAGCCTGCACCACTTCTCTTGAAAGCTGGTTCCAAATCCTAGCCGCCCTGCCTGTGAAGTAACGCCTTCTGATATCTAACCTAAACCTACCCTCTGCCAGCTTGTGACCGCTATTCCTGGTCACTCCTGGCGGTGCTCGGGGAAACGGTGACTTCCCCAATGCCTGCTGATCCCCCCTGAATAGTTTATAATAGGCCACAAGATCCCCCCTCAGCCTTCTCTTGCGGAGGCTGAACAGGTTCAGGTCCCGCAGCCTGTCCTCATAGGGCCTGCCCTGTTGTCCCCTGATCATACGAGTGGCCCTCCTCTGGACCCTCTCGATGCCGTCGACATCCCTTTTGAAGTGCGGTGCCCAGAACTGGATGCAGTACTCCAGCTGCGGCCTGACCAATGCCACATAGAGGGGAAGGATCACTTCCTTGGACCTGCTCAAGATGCATCTGTGGATGCATGCCAAGGTGCGGTTGGCCTTCCTTAGTGCCTCTCCACACTGCTGGCCCATGTTCATCTTGGAGTCAATGATCACTCCCAGATCCCTTTCCACCTCTGTGCTGACAAGAGGGGAGTTCCCCAACCTGTAGGTATGGTGCCGGTTGTTCTTCCCGAGGTGCATCACCTTGCACTTGTCTGTGTTGAAACCCATCCTATTCTCATCCGCCCACCCTTGTAACCTGTCTAGGTCAGATTGTAGCCTGTTGCATCCTTCCAGTGTTCCCACTTCTCCCCACATCATAGTGTCATCAGCAAATTTGAACAGGGTGCTTTTTACCCCCTCGTCCAAATTGCTGATGAAGATGTTGAACAGTGCAGGCCCGAGGACCGAGCCCTGCAGAACCCCACTGCCCACGTCCTTCCAGGTTGAGAAGGACCCATCTACTACCACCCTCTGGGAGCGTCCCTCCAGCCAGTTGGCGACCCATTTGATTGTGTGGGTGTCTACACCACAGCCCCCCAGTTTCTTAATGAGAACAGGGTGAGAGGCAGTGTCAAAAGCCTTCCAGAAGTCCAGGAAGATTATATCCACTGCTACCCCTGCATCTAATGATCTGGTGATCTGATCGTAAAAGGCCACCAGGTTGGTCTGACAGGACCTGCCACTGATGAACCCATGTTGGTTGCCCCTAAGCATGCAGTCTCCTGCTGACTCCTCCTGGATGTGTGCCAGCATAATTTTTTCGAACAGCTTGCCTAGGATCGAGGTGAGACTAACTGGCCTATAGTATCCCGGCTCTTCCTTCCCGCCTTTTTTGAAGATGGGGACCACATTGGCCCTCTTCCAGTCCTCCGGTACCTCACCAGAGCACCACGAGTGCTCGTAAAGTTGTGCCAGGCGACTTGCAATGACCCCGGCCAGTTCCTTTAGAACTCTAGGGTGGAGATCATCTGGGCCGGCTGACTTGAATACATCCAACCCCTCCAGAAGCTCCCTAACTAAATCCTCGCTAACCCGTGGCCCAGGTGTGCCTCGCCCGGGGCCCGACGGGGGCCCAGCAGGGAGGTGGCTGTTTTGGTCCCTACTTAGGAAGATGGAGACAAAGAAATTGTTAAACATATTAGCTTTGCCGTCTGGTGTGACGACCACATTACCCATGTCATCCTGCAAGGGCCCCACATTACCCGGGACCTTCTTTTTACCCCCTACGTATTTAAAAAAAGACTTCTTGTTGTCCTTAATCTGGGAAGCCAGTCCCAGTTCCATCTCTGCCTTGACTTTCCTAACTGCCCCCCTACATCCCCAAGCAACTGCAGAATAGCCCTCCCTGGTGATGACCCCTTTTTTCCACTGGGTATAAGCCTCCTTTTTAGCAAGGAGACCTTCCCGGATTCTTTTGGTGAGCCACAGAGGCTTGTGTGCTCTCCTGCTCCCTTTGATCCTCGTTGGGATTATCTTCCTTTGGGCTTGGAGGATTGTCTCCTTAAGGAGCGACCACTCTCCTTGGACACCTGGCTTCCCTCCCCCGCGGGACCTCAGCGCTTCTCCAACTATCCTCCTTAGCTCGTTGAAGTCTGCCCTCCTAAAATCCAGGGCCGCTGTCTTACTGCATGCCTTTGCCACCTTGCGCTGGATGGTGAATTCCAGCAGGCGATGATCGCTGTCACCCAGGTGGTCGAGCATTCACAGCCTCCTCACCAGGTCATCACCCGTGGCCAGCACTAGGTCCAACAAGGCATCCCCCTGGTGGGGCTGTGCACCTCCTAGGTTAGATGGAGGTCCTGCACTCTGGCCAAGAACCTACGTGAGCGGTCAGACCTGGCTGACTGCTCTTCCCAGCAGATGTCTGGGAAGTTCAGGTCCCCCATGACTACTACATCCCTAGCCTTCACTACCTCCGTGAGCTGACCCAAGAATTCCTGGTCAAGCTCTTCTCCCTGGTTGGGAGGTCTGTAGTAGACTCCCACCATTAAGTCCCTTTCACCTCGACTGCCTTGTACTCTAACCCAAAGCACTTCAGAGTGCCCCTCCCCTGGCTCCTTGCTTATTAACAAGGATGTGTATTCCTCCTTAATATAGAGCGCCATGCCCCCACCCCTCTTTCCTATCCTGTCCCTCCTGTACAGCCTATAGCCCTTGACATTGACCGCCCAATCATGCATTTCATCCCACCACGTTTCCGTAAGCCCCACTATGTCTGGGCTGGTGAGTTCCTCCTGCTTATTGCCTATACTACGAGCATTTGTGTGGAGGCATTTGAGGCCTCCTGTGGGTGTGTGTGCTGACCCCCTAGTCCCAGCGTTACCCTGGCCCCTCTCTCTTACCTGTTTGATTGCTTCTCTCATCGGTCTGGGCTGGGCTGTAGTCGTGGGTGCTGTTTGGTCTGGCAGTCTGATATATCCTCCGCCCTCATCTTCCCCTTCCCCCGACGAGCCTAGTTTAAAGCCCACCAGAGGAGGTCCGCCAACCTAGAAGAGAACACACGCTTACCTTTAGGGGAAAGGTGGAGCCCGTCCCACCCCAGCATGTCTCTCGTCGTGATGTGCCAGTCGTGGTTGAGGAAGCCAAAGCCCTCCTTGAAGCACCATTCCTGTAGCTGCCAGTTCGTCTCCGCGATGTTCGTTTCATGTCGTCTGCCTCGTCCACTCACTGGGAGGATAGAAGAGAAAACCACCTGTGCGCCCATCTCCATTCTAGTTTCCTGCATCTCCAATTACTGCGATAAGGTATTTAGACACACCTCATATTACAGCATTAGCCCCGCCCCTTCCCCCACCTTTTAAAAAAATATTTATTTCTCTGTATTTTATATCTTTTACTTAAAAGGCTTTGCCTTCGCACTTGGGCTGCCTAGAGAGACCAGGCAGATTTTTTTTTTCAATTTCTACAGCCATCTACCTGCACCCACCACTCCCCCACGGTTTTCTGTTAAAGGTCTTTTCTTCTTCAGGCAATTATCAACAAAGGTTTCCAAAACATAAATTAAAAAACTTCCAGTTATACAGTTACAGAGCTAATTCCCTTGCCTGAGCAGCCATGACAAGTGCTGCCAGGCAATTCTAGATCACAGCTCCCCTTCCACTGTTTGCCTGAATATCTAAGCCTCACCCCCTCCCCTTGCCCTACTGGTCCCTATGTACATCTTGAAGCTTCTCTCGCTTCTTGGGCCCAAGACTCACTGAAAACCTCCCCCACAGCACACAGGCTGCCACTATGAAAGAAATGATGTTCTCCTGGTCTACTTCCATGTTATTGAGTGACCTCCAACAGGCTTTCAAGTGGCCAAAGGCACACTCTATGTTCATGCAGCACTTGTTTAGCTGGTGGATGAATGTCTGTTTCTGTGTGTCAGTCACTTGACCCCTGCAGGACTTTATAAGCCAGGGTAGGAGTGAGTAAGCTGTGTCAGCAATTATCAGTGGTAACACTAAAACACCCTGGATGACAAGCTTCTCCAGTCCTGAGGCATATTGGCCCTTCTCCATCATCCCAGGCAGTGGTAAGTTTTGAAAGAGACATGCATTGTGGGCACTTCCTGCCTATCCTATGTAAATGTTTGTAAATCTTTCTCAGTGATCCACTACATCTTGGAGAACAATTGAAGGAAATCTCTTCCTGTTGATGAATGACCATTTGTTCTGGGACAGTTTTAGGATGGGAATGCGTGTGCTGTCCAGTGCTCTCACACAGTTTGGGAAGCCCATCACCCTGAATCCTTCCATGGCCTCCCTGGGGTTACTCAGGAAGATGAATGTGTTTGTGAAGGGGGGGGCGGGGAATTTGCCTTTGCAACTTTGCATGCAATCTTAGGCTGGCTGGGTGGGGGAACCAGGGAGGAGTCACTTAATTTGGGATCATAAGTGTGGGTGTTATTGGGGGTTGTGCCTTTGAATCAGCACATGTATTACCTCAAAGGACTTTAATGAATGGTCACTGATCATCAGCTATTATCCCTTTGAGATGAGTAATGTAGGATGTCCTGCCCTGCCTAAGGCATGCATGCCTATAAATGGAGTGGGAGTCTTACTGGGCCCCCCTCTCCCCCAAAGTCCTGCCAGTGCCCCAGTGGTGTGTGATTGTTCTTGCCCCATGGTTGGGGTTGAGGGTCTTGTCTCCTGCTGTGAACTTGATGGATTCCTGAACAAACACCCAAAGTTGTGCCAATGCCCCAGTGGTGTGTGCTTGCCCCATCAGTACCTTGAAGGAGGGGTGCCTACATTTGATTAAATCAAAGACCAAAAGAAAAATTTTGGCTGCTGGGTGAAGCAACTTTGGATGCTAGCAGAGCCCATGGGACACCCTAGATTGGTGAGGGGAAAGATTGTCTAGCACCAAGAGAAGCTTTTTGTTTTGGGGTATTTTGGTTTTGGTTTTTTGTTTCCAAAAAGGCACTTGGCAAACGTTTCATGCTGCAATAGGTGGGGACCCCACAAAGTCCTGCCAGTGCCCCAGTATGTGCATGCACAAACAGTGCATCTAAACAGTGAGTTCATCACTTTATCCATCACAAAGCTGACAAAATCAGTCAGCAATTCGGAAATCCTCAATTTTAGGAAAGCCAACATTCACAAGCTCAGGAGGCTGGTTGCTGAGACCCTGAGTGGGCATGGCCTGATAGGTTCACAATGAGTGGTCGCTCCTAAAGTATGGGATCTTTGAAGCACAAGGGAAGTCCATTCCAGCCCATAGGAAAGGTAGCAAAAGGGCTGGGCAACTCCCTTGACTAAATAGGGAACTCATGGATCCCTTGTATCTGAAAAGAGAAGCCTATAAAAGGGATGGAAGTCAGGTAACACCACAAAGGAGGAGTATTCAGCACTGGCCTGCACCTGTAGGGAGCAAAGTAGGAAAGCCAAGGCTGAAACTGAACTCAAACTGGCTACAGAAATAAAGGACAATAAAAAGTCCTTCTTCAGATACATGGGAAGTTGGAAGAAAAACAAGGGCAACATTGGACCCTTGCTAAACTTAAAGGGGGTAGCTGACAAATGACACCCTGGAAAAAGCTAATCTCCTTAACAATTACATTGCATCAGTTTTCCACCAGCTCAGGGGGATCACCCTGCTTAGAAAGACGGAGGATTAACAGGGTAAGGGTGAATATTCGCCCATCATTGGCAAAGATCTAATAAGGGAACACCTTGAGAAGCTGGACATCCACAAATCAGCTGGCCCAGATGAAATGCACCCAAGAGTGCCAAAGGAACTGGCTGACATCATAGCATGGCCAATGACAAGGATATTTGAGAAACTGTGGTCCTTGGGAGAATTCTTGAAGATTGGAAGAGGGCCAGTGTGGCATATTGGCCCTCTTCCAATCTTCAAGAAATGGGGGAAGGAAGATCCAGGCCAATCAGTTTGACCTCAATACCTGGAAAGATCTTGGGGAAAAATCATCAAACAAACCATTAACAGCAGGCTAATGGAAAGTAACAGTCTGAGAGATAACCAACATGGCTTTATTTTGGGTAGGTCTTGCCTGACCAACCTCATTTCCTTGTAGGACCAAGTGATGCATCACCTGGACAAAGGAGAAAAGGCTGATATCATCTGCTTGGACTTCAAAAAAGCCTTTGACTTGATCTCCCATGATGCGCTCATGGTAAAACTGGGGAACTGCAGTCTTGACAACCTTACAGTCTGATGGCTGGGGAACTGGCTCCACAGTTGGACCCAGAAAGTAATAGTTGATGGAACTGCATTAACATAGTGCATAGTGACAAGTGGAGTCCCCCAGGGCTCCATACTTGGACCACTACTCTTTAATGTATTGATAAATTATCTGAATTCTGGTGTCAGAAGCAGACTGGCTAAGTTTGCCGACAGCAAATTATGGGGAGATGTGACCACACTAGAGGATAAGCTGGTGATTCAGGCTGACCTGGGCAGGCCTGCAGGTGGGCAGATCAAAACCTGATGGCATTTAAACATGGACAAATACTAGGTGCTCCACCTCTAGAAAAAAAACCCGCATCATACCTCTAGGCTTAGCAGTGCTACACTCACTGACACAATGACTGAAAGAGACTTGGGGGTCATGATTGACCACAAGATGAACATGAGCCACCAATATGATGCTGCAACGCAAACAAAACCCTGGCTTGCATCTACCAATGCATCATAAGCAAGACCCAACAAGTCATCCTCCCACTTTACTCAGCCTTGATGAGGCTGCAGCTGGAATATTGCATCCAGTTCTGGACTCTGCACTTTAGCAAGGATGTGGAGAAAACTTAAGAGAGTCCAGAAGAAAGCCATGCACATGATTAAAAGACATGAAAGTAGGCCTTAAGAGGAGATACCCACAGTTTCATGTTCAAACTGTTTTTAAAATTTTGATGCCTGAGAACAGCAATCTTGAGGTCTGCAATGACATAACCAGGAAGGTAAAAGTGTTCTGACACAGACCTTTGTGTCTTTCTGCAGCTGATATCAGACTGGTGTTCATACATTGTTGAATGTAGAGATTGTCCTGTCTGTCTAGTGTAGACAGATGTGTACTGTAAGAGGTGATGACATATATGTAACACTCCCTCACACACTGGGTTGTATACTGTGTTTTTTGTATGTGTTTCAATATGGGAAAGATGACTCCTGTTGTTCCTGTGCTCAGCACATGGCAAGCTGGGGCCAGTACCTGGGGAAAATATGTGAAAACCCTCTGGCTTCATTGGACAGAGGAAGCAGAGGATGCTTCAGGCAGATGGGTTGGGAGAAAAACTAAAATGTGTCCCTCCCAGATTGGACATGGCTTGGGTGAAGTCACACCAGGTATTTAAGAACTACTCGAGTTCTGGGGCTCTTTGTCCTGGGGCACTTGTTCATCTGCCTGCTGAGAGCTGTACAGCTGTATTAGGAGCCAAAAAATCTGCCCTCCCCCCATTCATTGGATAGACAAACAAACACTATTTGAAGGCAAAGCATCAGATAGATAGGAGAGAGGGAAAGTCTGTTTTGGAGTTTGAAACTTCTATTTCTTCCTCCTCCTTTTTTTTTTTTTTTAAGTGGGTTAATGCCATAGGAGTATTAATCACTGAAGTAAAGTACCCCAGGAATGGGTCCTGACAGTTACTGGCTACAGGGGCCTGGCCCCCTCAGACTTGTAATTGTATCATCTCAACATGGGGTATAGCTGAGACCAGATGTCCAAACAACATCCATAGGCCTGAGCCTTTTTTTCTGCGCCTTTTTTTCTGCTGTTTTTACAGATACGGTGTTTCAGCCTAGCTCCATGGCTGAACCCCAGCTGTATGTTCAGGCCTAGGCTTGGCCAACTTTTGCTGCCCAGTTCAGGCCCAGCGAGGTAGGCCTGACCTCTCTCCTTTGAACTTTTATTTTTGCATGATTGACTCTGCATGGCCTTTTTCAGTAAACACACATGTAGCTTACAAGGTTTGCAAGTCTAAACCACCAGTTAAACTCAATGCACAGAGTATTCAGGTATGTCTCTGATACTGAGGGTACACATTCAAAATAATTTCAAATAAAAAATGTTAATAAAATCAAAATCATTTAAAAATAATTAAGTAGCACCAGTATCCTGCACCTACCTTTTCTCATAGTTTATAGTTATCAGTCCTGGAATTATTTCCAAAAGCATTTCATTCACACCCAGAAATCAAAATCTTTTTTATCATCTATTGCTGCAAAAGACTTTCCCCCCCACCTCTTTTAGCAAAGAAGGTAGTATATTGGGGGGAAAAAACCACAAAATGGATCTACAATGAAGTCTTTTGTCTGGCATCAAACTGTGTACTTACAATCTGTTAACAAGCAGGAGTCTGAAGAAGAGGCTTAAAGGTCACCTCTAAACTCAGCTTTCTACTCTTCAACGAGCAATCCTATGGGAACTCGCTGGATCTCCAAAGATAGCTAATTCTTGACAGTTCAAGGTATTGGGTTAAAAAGGAATAAAAATATGAAAGCTGGTGAAAGCTCTTAAATTCTGCAGTTGTAAAAGCAGCATAGAGAATATACAGAAAAATAGCAAACAAACAGAAGACTTCCCAAATTCTGGTAAATGGGATAGCATCTGAAAGGAACCACAGATTTACAGAGTTACAGAAAAACCAACTGTACATTTAAGTGACATTTTGCAAATGGAAGGATTCTTAATTATACCATGCAGTTCTATCTTTGTGTAGAAATTTGCCTGCAAGCCTTAGGTAGCATTGTTTTAAAGACATTTTATGCTGAATAAATTTAAAGCTGGTAATTCCGACAAAATAAATAAATAATTTGAGCAGTAACTTTTAAAAACTATGTTTAGTTTACAGGATGGAGACTTACCAGGAGGCTGTTCACAAGTTCTTTCAGTATAACGTGTTTTTTTTAATGATTTAAGTTATGCATACTTCATTCTGTAGCTTTCATATAATTTCTGATTTTTCTACATGGTGGGTTCTGTCTGATGATCTTTTGGGTTGATCAGGAGCATTTGTGATTTAGATATGTGCCAGAATGTATTATACCCCCAAAACCAATGAGATTTGGAGAAAAGTGCAAAACAGCCACAAACACATCTAGAGCTGTGAGATCCCATGTTTAATTTTTAATCCCATGTGTGGTATCAGTAGAGATACAGTGACCTGCTGGGCAAAAGGGAAATGTGAATATTTCCGTCTTTTTTTTTTAAAATGCCTTCAAGCTGAGTTCAGGATAGTTCTTATTTCTGCCAAATTTATATTAATACTAAGAAAGAAAGAATGATTGGTGGTTCTGGTTCAGAGAGAAGAAAGTAAATGAAATAGCCATTCTGACTGAATAAGAAATAAAGGAGAAGGATCATAAGTATTCAAGGGTAAAAATCAGTAGGGGAATGAAATGTTATTTTCAAGGCTGCAAGACTTATATACAAATGAAAAGAGCAGCATGCCCAGAGAACTGTTTGTAGTGTGAAAAGCCCTGCCTATATATTTGCATTAAAATATTTTTGATCTGGCATCTGCAGATAGGAAGTGCTGCTTACCTATTAGAAAAAATATATATATATCACTGTAAGTTACTTTGCACTGATTTTTTTCAAATACATAAATCTAGCAAACTATTATACTGGGCAAGTTATACAGTATCAATATATGCCATAATCTGATGTATTCTTCTCTTACTTGTGATATGGTACACTGTAAAAATAATGTGAATATTTTGATTAGATTTGCTGTAGTTGGGAGTGAGATTTTTTTATTTATGAAATACTAAGTAACCTTTCAGGCCGCGTTAACTTTCAATTCTCACAAATAAACAAGGCCAGATACAGCCAGTGGTTGGGGTACTTTGGAACCCCAGATACTTCCAGAAGTTGTGTTGATTATTCAGTAGAGAAAACTCTTTCTAAATTCATATGGCATCAACACACTAGCAGCCTGTTAGAGGAAGTGCTGTTTTGTTAGATATTTTTTCTAAGAACTTCCAGCATGTTGTAGTCATTAAAAATCCCATGGTACTTTTTGGCATAAGCTCAAGTGTCTTAGGTGAATTCTAATTTAAGCAAATACATTCTGCCTCATGAAACTGAACTATCAATTTCAAGTACTGTTACCCACTTCCAGCATTGTGAGGTATTACTTTGAGATCAAGTAGTTCTCATTTTATAGTTTACAGGTTACTGAATTGTAAAAATGGGTTGAGAGACTCCTGCATATTTTCTAACAGCCACCATAATCCAGTCTTAAGAAAGCTGCAGTATAAATGTAGCATATGGTAGCCACATTTATTTTCCCCTACAAATGTCATATTCAAGTGACTTAATATTTCTCTGATATTCCCCTGGGATTGATTTCCTGTGACTTCAAACTCTAATAGTCAGTGCAAAAGCATAGCTTTACCTATTTTATTACTGTTCTCCTGGTGAGGCTAGCTGCCTGAAAGTGACCTGGGAAACACGTGTGCGCTTTACCGTGGAGTTAACTAATAAGCTCCTCAGTAAAGTGTCAGAGACTGCACGTGTCAGTATTAGGCTGCAGTAAATTAACTCTGCAAAAGAATAGTACTGTCAGGGATAGAACTATCCTATGGTGGAGTACTTTACTCTGCCAATACATATGTATAGATAGGGACTGAGGCTGGCTGGTGCATGAAGGTGCTAAAGTGTGAGGGATGCCTGCTGGCTTGCCCCACACTGTAGCACCCTTATGCCCCATCCAGCCCTTCCACTGCCCCCCAGAGCCCAGGGCTGATTCCCCTCTGGGTCCCCACCAGCCTGGGGCTGGTTCCAGGCTCACATACAAATGCTGCACCTGGGAGCAGCTGACTCCAGCATGAATTGAGCTGGAGTTTATTTCTTTGCACATGAGATGCATCCAATGTGTGTGAAATTTTGCAGGTTGAGTGGCTGGAATGGTCAAAATAGAGTTAAGTTAGGAAGCAAAGATGGAAAAGGCTCCATCACTATCTCAGTGAGAAGAGACAAGGGGAATTGGAGTGATGAAAACACAGAGCAGCTTCAGTACTGGGGCTGGAAGAACTCCAAGTTGTTTACTACTAATGAGCAGATATAGGGGAGTCCAGCTGTATTGTCTTCTCCCTAGCTTGCCCTCTAGAAAACATGTGCAAAGGCATGTTCTACTTCTGATGCTTCCCACCCTTGAATGGTGCAGAGCTCTCAGAGATTGCCTGCAAAGCTAACTGAACTTTTAAAAATCTCTGCTCAGTCATCTGACTTGTCTGTGAATATGCTGTGCACTGAGTTTAACTGGTAGTTCAGACTTGCAAACCTTGTAAGCTACATGTGTGGCCACTGTACAGGGCCATACAAAGTCAATCATGACTTTTCTATTTCATTGCTTGCAGACCGTGTTCATAAATCGTGTTTAGATGAATAAAAATATAGTTCCAAGCAGTTCAGTAACAATTGCTTTAAAGATTTTTTTTTTAATTTAGTAATAAAAATCTCTACATTTTTTAAAATGGGATATTAGAAGTCTTTGATTCTCAGAGAATAGAATTTAATCAGATGGAGGCAAGATAGCTGTGATGGGCAGTTATTTATTTAGTGGCAGAGAAGCTTTTCATCTTTGGAAAGCATAGTTCACCCTCTTTAATATTATAGCATACAACAGAACTGAATGGTCTAATGCTGTCAGTATGTGCAAAAATGTCATTGCACAGAATAGCTACACTAAGCCAATAAACAGATTTAGAGTCCTAATCAAAATATTTATTGGGGGAGAAGGGTTGTATGATAGATTTACTTTCTTCCATTAATTTCTAGAGTGAATCTATTATCTGTAAAGACTAACAGACTAGGTAACACAAGAAACTTGATATTTGACAGTACCAGCAATAGTACAAGCTTTTTCAACATTGTCATCATTCTGATTCAGATCTCTTTAGGCAGGGTGAAAATAGCTTGGTCTCTAGGCTCATTCAACTCTAGTTCTTTCTGCAGACATTTATGGTAAAAGTGTAGTGCATCTTTAGTTTAGTTAATCTGTAAGGTGCAACTCTACTCTGCTTTCTGCTGACTTCAGACTAACGCAGCTAACAACTTCCCTGGGTAAATTGTGCAAGAAATATTCATACATAGAATTCTTGTTTAGAATTTCGTAAAATCTTTGTGGGCAGATGATCCATTTGTTGACCATCTTTTATAGTGCTGCGCATATTGTCCACTGCTTATCAAATGAATAATCGATTTTTTATGAAGCTGGCTTGTTGCAAATAGTTGTTCTCAGATGTCCCCACAAACAGCATAATGTAATGTAGGCCACCATGCATCCATCCAGGAGTGCCTATTATTGGCTCAAAACTCAATTCATATTAGTAACTCAAAGGCAATAAGTTTACCATCAGTTACTAGGTTTGAAATCACCTGAAATTTTTATTTTTCTATTTTAAAAAGAAAATTACCTATTGCAGATTTATAGAACAGTATTAAGCAATTATCCTTATTTTGCATTGTTCAAAATACAAGGGAACCCTTGGTCCTCGAGATCATTTAATCTATAGGAAGTTATTGACCTAAAAGATTGTAATTTGGGAGAATTTAGTTTTTAGTAGGTATTTGATGAAAAGGACTGTGCAAAAAGATAATACAAAGCTATGATGGAAAGGAAGGGGGTGCATAAAGATGATCAGGGAATAAAGGTAGAAAGGCAGAGTTAAACTGGCTAGGTAAAATAGAGAAGAAGTAATCATCATCAGCAATCCTTTGATTCAAGGTTTCGCTATACTACAGCTCCCTGATTAGTCCTGAAGTTTCATAGTTAGTAAGGTTGCAAGGGATCTGAGCAGATCACCAAGTCCAACCCCCTGCTATGGCAGGAAAGAGTACTGGGGTCAAACAACCCCAGCAAGGCGTTTGTCTAGCCTGGTCTTAAAGACCCCCAGGGTAGGAGCCAGCAACACTTTGCTTGGAAATTGGTCCCAGATCCTAGCCACCCTGACCGTGAAGTAGCACCTCCTGATTATCTAGCCTAAATCCACCCTCTGCCAGCTTGTGACTGTTATTTCTAGTCACTCCTGGTAGTGCACGGGGGAACAGTGACTCCCCCAATGCCTGCTGATCCCCCCTGACTAGTTTGTAACAGGCCACTAGATCCCCCCTCAGCCTTCTCTTATGAAGGCTGAACAGGTTCAGGTCCTGTAGCCTGTCCTCATAGGGCCTGCCATGCTGCCCCCGATCATGTGAGTGGCCCTCCTCTGGACCCTCTCCATGTTGTCCACGTCCCTCCTGAAGTGCGGCACCTAGAATTGAATGCAGTACTCCAGCTGTGGCCTGACCAGTGCCGCATAGAGGGTGAGGATCACCTCCTTGGATCTGCTTGAGATGCATCTGTGGATGCATGATAAGGTACAGTTGGTCTTCCTGATTGCATCACCACACTGCCTACCTATGTTCCTCTTGGCATCAGTGATGACTCCAAGATCCTTTTCTGCCTCTGCACTGATGAGAAGGGAGTTCCCCAGCCTGTCGGTATGCTGCGGTTCTTCCTCCCCAAGTGAATCACCTTGCACTTGTCAGTGTTGAATCCCATCCTGTTCTCATCCACCCACCCCTATAACCTGTCTAGGTCCGATTGTAGCTTATTCCTTCCTTCTAGTGTGCCCACATCCCCCCACATCTTAGTGTCATCAGAAAATTTGAACAGGGTGCTTTTTACCTCCTCGTCCAAGTCACTGATGAAGATGTTAAACAATGCGGGCCCAAGGACTGGGCCCTGCAGAACCCCACTACCCACATCCCTCCAGGTTGAAAATGACCCATCCACTACCACTCTCTGGATGTGGCCCTCCAGCCAGTTGGCGACCCATTTGATTGTGTGGATGTCTACACCACAGCCCCACAGTTTCTTAATGAGAACGGGGTGAGAGACAGTGTCGAAGGCCTTCTGAAAGTCCAGAAAGACTAAGTCCACTGCTACCCCTGCATCTAAGGATTTGGTGACCTGGTCATACAAGGTGATCAGGTTGGTCTGACAGGACCTGCCTCTAATGCACCCATGTTGGTTGCCCCTAAGCATAATCTCCCCTGCTGGCCCCTCATCGACATGTGCCAGAATAATTCTCTCAAAAAGCTTACCCAGGATTGAGGTAAGACTAACTGGCCTATAGTTCCCTGGGTCCTCCTTCCTCCCTTTTTTAAAGATGTGAACCACATTGGCCCTTTTCCAGTCCTCTGGCACCACACCAGAGCACCACAAGTGCTTGTAAAGCGGTGCCAGAGGTCCCGCAATGACCTCAGCTAATTCCCTCAGCACTCTGGGGTGGAGATCATCCAGATCAGCTGATTTAAATACATCCAGTCCCTCCAGAAGTTCCCTGACTAGATCCTCCCTGACCCTTGGCCTAGGTGCGCCTCCCCTGAGGCCTGAGGGAAGCCCAGTGGAGGGGCTGATCTGGTCCATGCTCAGAAAAATGGAGGCAAAGAAGTCGTTAAAGTGAATTAAGTGTCCAATCCTTGCGTACTTTTACATGTGCTCCAGGGCTGAGGGGGGCAAGGAAGCACTTTTATTACAGCAGCTCTGTACAGCATCTTGTGTATTAGCATCCCTGTGCTTCAAAATGGTGGTGGGAACGCTTTAACTAAAGCTCATTGAATGAAATTTAAAAGTACCCCTGTGGCCATTTTGAAGGGTGGGGATGCTGATACATGAGCTGCAGACACTGCTGGAGCATGCTAATTAGCACACTCCATAAGACTCAGTTAATCAAGTCTGCTCTGACATGCTGTAATTACAGTGTGTTGGAGCAGCCCCCTCACATGTTTACTGGTAACCCTTGCCACAGATCCATCCACAAAAGTTGCAGGTCTTTCCACAGGAGAGAGTAGGCTGCAGGCTGGATTTCCCTTCCTTTTCCTTCCTCTGTTCTGTCTTCTTTGCTTTGAAGGCAATATGCTTTTCCTGGAAACAGGCTGCCACTTGGCTGTGGCACCATTGGAGTTGGCTGGCAGCCAGGTCCCTAACCTCTTGATGTCAGCATCCATATTCTTTAGGTATGCTTTCAATGCATCCTTCTAGCATTTCCTGTGGCCACCATAAAATCTCAGGCTACTACTAAGCTTGTTTTGGCAGTCAAGTCAGGCAACCTCACCCAATGTCTCATTCAGTGTGGTTGGTTGATGCTTGAGGATCACTGACTCAATGTTGGTAACATTGGTTTCAACAAGGATGCTGACATTTGTGCAGTGATCTTCCATTGGATTCTCCAGGGGCATCATGGATAGTACCTCTTCAAGCTCTTGAGATGATGATGGTAGGTCGTCCTTTCACATTCATAGAGAAGGGTGGGTAGGATGATTGTATTGTAGACCTGGATCTTGGTGTCTTTCTGGAGTTCACAGAGAAGCAGTTTTCCAGAAGAGGTACTTGTATGCCAGATCCTGTAATGGATCTCTTCGTCACTGTTCAGTCTCAGAGAGGTGGCTACTGAGCTAGATGAAATACTCAACTACCTCCAGTCTCTCTCTCTTGGTGGTAATTTGGGGAGGGGATCACATTTATGGCCCAAGGAAGACTGATAAAGCACTTTACCTTTCTCAATATTGAGAAAGAAAGGACAAAAAAATAACTAGAGTTACAAGAAGAACAAAATCTTCTTCAGATTCAAATTAGGGTGAAATAAAGTAAGAAGTAGAAGAGAGAGATAGGGGTTTTTCAGTAAGTAAAAAGGACAGCTATACACATGCTTCAGGGATGGGGGGAGGCATTTTAATTAGAGTGGCTCTTGGGAGCCACTCATTAAAATGCTCATAGTGTCCTGTGTATTCAGCATCCCATACTTCAAAATGGTGTTGGGGCATTTTAACTAAAGCTTATTTGATGATGTTGGTGGGAATGCTGAACACACATGATGGCAAGCCTGCTGAGCAATAAGATTAAAGTGTGTTGGAGCAGGTACCTAAAGATTTTGGGTATTGTGTGTGTGTTTTTTTTCTTTTGTGTGGTGTTTTTTGTTTGGTCAGTTTGGTTTAGGATTTTTGGTTTCAGGAGGTGTCAGAGGAAAAAGTTGCAATAGTCGAGCGATAATATAACTAGGGTATAGATAAGTATTTCAAAATTGTTAGGAAAAAGTGCTTAATTTGAGTAGGACTCTTAGAACAATAGCAAAAAGGATTTAACAGCCGTTTGTTTAAAGAAGTTACTTTGGCAGTATCACTGACTTACATTGCAATGCCCAAGATAAAAGAATCAGGACCACTAGTCTTATCTGTCGTGATTGCCAGGTTAGTGCCGTCTTCATTACCCTCCAACATGGCAAAAAAACAGTTGAAACCATTTGCAGCTTACAAAAAACAGCTTGAAACTACTGATGCTGCTTAAATGTAAATTGTAATTAACATGCTTTATAGAGGTCACCTAGAACATCCAGATTCCCTTGTTTATTTGACATTGGACCCTTGTTATGTTTAAATTTATCTGTTGCCCTTGAGAACTCTAGTTTCCAGACTGGGCTTGCCTTATTATTTCTGTGCTGCTTGTTGATGGCTGCCTGAATATCTCTTTCAATACCCTTCAAAAATTGTACCTCTTACAGGGAAGAAATAAGCAAACCCTTTTTGAATAAGTAAAATGGAGTTATCTTTACTGTTGTTTCTATTTTACTTAAACTCTTTTGAGCTGTAATGGAGTAAAAATCTCAGATATAAATGTTAGTGTAAGGTTTTTTACTGAGAATTACTGTATTGTCTGACCTCTTTTTTTGTCTGGAATAGCGTGTCAGCACAGCAAGCCTAAAAGTTTTCATGAAGCTCTGTTCTTTTAAGGGTATCTTACAGGGTGAACAAATTATAGTGAATGGGGCCAACAACATATTGTTTGATTTTTGTACAGTACACAAAATGTATTAATCAAAATTTTACCTTTAAGGATATACCTTTCAGTGTTACCATTTGCCTATGAATACAACAATGTATTTTGCAGAAAAGTTTCATTGACCAATAAAACTAATTCTGTACTTACTACTAGATTTTCTTACTAAGCTAACCTTGTATGACTTCATTAATACTTATTAGGACACAGTTTCTGTTAAGATTTTGCCGCAAAGAAAAATGAGAGAGAGTCTCATATTATCCTAGCTTAAATATCCTATACTGGCCACAGCCAACTATAAAATCAGGATTATCTCTGCAGTGAAATTATTTAAAATTCATAAAGCTTTAAATTGTGGCAACTGTATTACCGTGAACTATGATTTAATCTGCTCTCATGAATCAAAGAACGTCTGCCTTGGCAAGCGTCTGGATGGGAGATTTCTGTGAAGACATAGACATTAGTGATTTACTAGGTAGCACTGAGTCAGAGTAAGATCAGTGTAATTGAACGGAAGTTAGTAGCAGATAAATACTTTTCCATATGGCCTAGTTTTTTCATTATTTAAAATCCATTTATATTTTGCTTGAGGTAAATACACAGATAGATAAATAGATACAGAGATAGACATTATCCTTAGCACTCGGTTATACTAAAATTGCAAATTTCACCAATATAATTATACCATCCCAGCTGATTAATGTAAGTCTGACTCTGTCCTCAGTATCAATCACCTTTGTACTAGAAACAAGCTTTGCAATATTCATGGACAGTCAGTGGACCTATATTTTAATTAACATAGGCAATAATAGTAAGTAAATGGAACAAGTAGCAAAACTGAAGATTTCTTCACTGAAAATATCTGGTCATTCTGAGTCTGCATCAAAGATATTGGTTGATCTCAAATGCCATTGTAACTGTTGAGAGAAGGGTCTGAAGTAGTTGGCCAGATTATGGATACCTGTTCAGGTTTCGCACATTTTAATTTGCACCCAGAAACAACCTAAGGCTGCATCCACGCACACACAGACATTTGTAGTGGCATGAGGTTTTTAGGGAACACCTATGCCACACACCCTGTGGCTCATGGCAGGTTACCCCAGGTGGGGAAGGGGAGGCTGGGACCAGCAACTGTGCTGGCCCCAGCAGTCTTGCCTGGGGTCCTAGGGAGATCCTGGGGTAAAAAAAAATCCCCATGCTGCAAGGTAGCACCGCTGGGAACAGCCTGCATGTGCAGCATGTGGTACTGCAGACAGGTCTGGACACAGCCTAAGAATGCAAACTGCAGCATGCCAGTGGAATATAGTCCCCAAGGAAAGTGCTGCTAAATCAGAGCCATTAGATTGGATGGAAAAAAGGTGGTAAGAGGGTCAAAGTTGCACACAATGAACAGTGGAACTCAGCATCAGTTTCTGGGTGGGTTGCTGCTTTTTAAAGTAGCTACTTAGATCTTTCAAACCCAGGTGATTCACAACTCACATAATTTGCAGGGGTTGCTGAATTAAGGATGAGCTGTTTGCTGCAGCTGTTATATCAAGGGTGTCATTTCTCCATTCAGCTGGAGCTCATCAGTGATCCCACACAACTGATCACCGTAGCAGCTCTCTGAACCAGAAGCTGCAGCAAACACTTGAAAAACTTCAGTAGTCACTTGTAGCCTTGTTGTGGCTCTGCACACTGCCAGTTACGTTGCATCTTCATTGGGAAGGGGTGGGGGAGACAGGGTAACAATCCTAACCCGGCAAACTATTCTTTTTCTAGAGTGGTCCCAAAGTAGAGTGCACTGATGCAATCACATCTGTAGGTAACAAAGAAATGAATCACTGTAGTGATACACAAAGTAAAAAGAAAGGGTCACAACCTCCTAGACTGAAGCAGAAAGCAAAGAAGCATTGATCCTGCTGACGTCTAAAGAGTCTCTTAATATTGAGCATCTAAACAGCAAAAGGCACACAAGCTTCCTTAGGGGAGAAGGTTTATGTCATCTATGCTGTATTTTTTTCTGTTAGTTTCCCTAAAGCATCAGTTTATGCTACTTTAGTCTATTCTGGATTGAATTTCAGACAACTAGTTCTAGTCTAGGCCTCAAATGTGGACAATAGACAAACTAATCAACTACATTATCCAGCCTTACACTGCTTTCTTTAAATCTCCCAGCCAGCAGCCAATGAACTATCATCCTACAGGTCTCACTTCCTACCACCTGATGGCAGCAAGTCTGCCATTTCTGAACAAGTGTCTTGTTATTTTTACTTATTCCCATGTACCACTAGTCAACTGTCCCCTTCAAATGAGTGGTTATAGTGTTAGAAATAGAATATTGTTAGAAATGCACAGCTTGCATCTTGCACTTGATAAGCAAAAGATACTGCCAAGGACTTTTTTCTTTCCCAGGCTTGCCACAGCCTTTCTCATGCTAATTGCAGTTTCTCCCCCTCACCTACCTTAAGTCTTTCTCATGCGGATTGCAGGAGCCAAAATTCAATTATCTGTGTCCTTGAAAGCGGGGGGGGGAGTAAACTTTTGGTGACCTGTTGTAGTTTCTGAGCATGCTTAATTAGCTGATAAATATTTACTTCTCCGCCCTGCATACTTAAATAGTTAATTATACTATACATGCAATGTATGTAGTGATGTAACTTACATGTATGCTTGTATGAAACAAAAGTAAGCTATAAAAATTCCTGTTTCTGCACACGTGCCCAAAAAAAAAAGATAAATTTTGCTTACAAATACCAATGCTTGTTCAGAGTAATCTGAGTACTTAACTCTGCTCTGACCTTTGTTTGCAAACAAATATCACCTTTATGCTGTTTAATGTACGTGTGTCTGTGATTTTTTGCGGGCCTCCAGAGAAACGAACCGCTTTATGCATCAATAGGGTAGGAATAGCTGAGCTTTACTTTTACTTCATCTATACCAATAACCAATAGTTGCTAAAATAGAAAGCACTGAAATAGTTAACTGGGTCATCACTAAACTTAAAGTGTCATCATCAGTCTTCAACCAGCATCTGGCTGAAATGAGTAGGGCATTCCCACCTCCCTCAAAGTTTATTGTATAAGAACTGTGTCTTGAGACACAAAAAGACATTTATAGGATCCTATTGAAAGACTACCTTTATCGCTTCTAACCCTTACGGCTGCAATTATTTTTAATGAAAACCTAAATTCTTCAGAAAGAGTCAGCAGAGCAGTTCTGCTGGACCTCAATGCAAACCAATGCAACCTTTCTACTGTGTCCCCAGGCACTCTGCAGTTTCTTACTGTGGAGCATTTTTAGTGATTTTTCACAGCAATTTGACTCTTCAGTTGGACAAGTTGGCCTGAGCACAACCAACATTTCTGGGCCTTCAGCAACTTAGATGACGGATCTTTTCATCAGGTAGGACCAATGGCCCATTATAAAGATATGTGTGAACTTTTTTTTGTCATTATTGCTAAAAGAATGATTTTATAAAAGTCTGTAGTTTTAAAATGTTAGTAGACTGTCCTTTTAGTCTGATATTTATAAAAATAACTGCCTTTAAACTATACATATACCAAATAATCTTCATTCTTCAGAGGTGTAAATATATGGAAGAGTCAAAGCCTTCTTTTGTATTTAACTATATTGATGTTTTGGTTTTTTCAGCAGCCCTGATGGATAGGACACTCTTCCCAAGTTTGACCATACTATTATTTAGGGCAGTGCCTAAACTTTGAAAGCAGCAGTTTTACACCTGTTGTCATAGTACTGCAAGACTGAGTTCTTCTCTAGTAGTTAATTCAATTTTTTGTTTTTGATGTGCATCTGAAATCTATTGGACATCTCACCTGCTCAGGTTGCATTTTTAAGGAGCCAGATAAAGTACTAGTTAGGTACAAATACTTAACTTAATACCCAAAGAATCTTTATATCCTTTTCTTTTCTGTTGAGATGGGCATATATGTTAACTTTTCTCCTTTGTATGTGTTTTGTTTTTGTTTTTTAATTCACCTCAGCAATTCTGGTTCTTAAGTTACAGAGAACATAGGTCAAAACTTCTATGCTGACTTCAGTACCGTCTCTTATCATTAAAAATGTGTGTTTTCCTCTGAAATACTTTAGGTGCCAAAGCACAATCCAGATAGCAATCTAAGTAAACAGTGTCTCCCAAAGCAACCATAACCCTCTGCTATGTTTTTCTAAGGGGGACCTGTCAAAAACACTGCCAATGCATCACACAGAAAAAATCATTGTCTTATTTTGTGTTGTTTGCCACAAGTTGTACCAGAATGACTCCCATTTTAGATAGTAAATAAGGTTCCCTTGTCCACATATCTTTTAATTCTTTTTGGTCTGTACATAAGCAAAGAGATGTGCGTCTTTTTTATGTCAATGACTTAATAGGAACTCGCATAGCACTGTAAGCCCAGCCGTTTAATGAAGTTTCCTTTTACTGAACATCATTTTTCTTTGAGTAGGACTATCACTGTTTCTGGTGTTGTACAGAAGTGGGACAAACTTATGCATCCTGTTTCCTTTCTGGTTGAGTGTATTCAACCCCTGCTCCTATGAATCCTCTAACCTAGTGTTGCTATTGTTATCCTCTTCATCCATGCTGTGCACATTCTGCCTGTACTTGAAACCTCTTGAGAAGTTATTTAACTCTCAGCAGTTTTTTTTTCAAAACTTTTTCACATATTGGCCATTGTCTTATTCTGTGTTGTTTGCTACAGCTTGTGCCAGTCCATGTGCTGTTTTATGGATCTTTGACCTCTACATGCCTTTCTACCTTGATCTCCTTTACTATAGTATTTTGTAATCAGGACTCATAGTAGAGATGATATCTTTTATTAGACGAAGATTTTTGCCAAAAAATATCTTTAATTGAAAGCTTTTGAGTACAAACACCTTTCATCAGGTTTGCAAAAATCTTGTTGGTCTAATAAAAGATACCTCATCTCTACTATGAGTCCTGATTGCCTTTTCCTTTAGACCAATATGGCTACAACCTGGATATCTTATAGTATTTGTGGTTTTTTGCGCTATTCACAATGTCAGAGAATTGTACACCATTCACAAGCTTCAGTCTGAATTGGGTGACTCCATTTTCTTAATAAACGGGTAACCATTCTGCCAGTCACCAGTCAGCAGCAAAAAGGGCTGGGTTGACATTTTGAGATACCTCATAAATTATACCAGTGGCTTGAGCCCCCAGCCAGAAATCTGGGAGCACTAAATTTGCTGTGATGTCCCATATAAACAAAACCCCATCCTTGCAAGCAGTGTAAACACAAGAAAAGCCAAATTTATTACAAAGAATAAAATAAACAAAATAAGAATAAAAACAACAAAAACAAAAGAAAACACTAAACGTAACTACAAAATACTATTAACTACAATGCAAAGTCTATAGGTGGTATGCTCTTGGGGAGGTTTCACACATGCCCAGACAGTGGGACTTGGGCTTCCCCAAAGGTAGCTCTAGGGGCCTGCACCCCTACACCTCCCATTCAGCAATGAGCTGGAAAGGGTGGTCCACATCAGAGAGTCCTATGAGCTGCTCTTTGGGTTCACTGCACCATAGGGAGCTGCTCAAGAGTGTATGTACTTCTGCATTGCAAGGGGCTCTGTTGCTCCTGGAGAAGTAGTAGAGTGCCAATCTTCATTTCCACATGGTGGCTTGGAGGGATTAACTGTGGCTTTTGTCAGCATACCTCACCCCAGAATTCCTAAACCCAATCCCAGCTGTGCTGTGCAGAAAACTGTGAAATAACTTGAAGGAAAGTTCAGGCCTATCTTGGCTTGGGCCTGAACTACAACTAGCACCCAACCAAACCACTTGGTTGGGACATAAACTGCAAAAGGGACAAAAGAAGGGCCAGGGCGATACTGCATTGTTTACTACTAAACAACAAGTAGTGCCAGGTTTCACTGTGGCTGAAACCATGCCAGACTTCATCCTGGTGCAAATCTGCCACCCAAAAATATGGCTGGGGTTCAGCCACACAGCTAGGCTGAAATACAATAGCTGTCAAACAACAAAAGGTGCCCAAGCCTATGGCTGCAGCCTGGAGATTCAATCTCAGCTATACCACTATGCTGAGACACTACAATTACAAAACAGAGGAGGCCAGGCCCACGTGGCCAGTAACTGCCAGGACTAGTTCGTGGTCAGTTTGCTCCAGGCATTAATACCCTCATTGTATTATCCAACTGAAGGCCTGTACGGCCAAAACTTCCATCAAAATTGCCAGGACTCCATTTCTGATCAATTTGCTCCAGGATCAACACTCCCACTTGAGAAAACAAAAGGAGAAAGAGGGAGGAAATAGGAGTCCCAAACTCCAAGACAGACTTCCTCTTCCTGTACATGAGGCTTTTCCATCACATAGCTTTTGCTTGCCTCTCCTGTGAAGTGGGAGGAGCAGATTTCTGGCTCCCAGTTCAGTGGTGCACCTTTCAGCAACCCCAGGAGAAAGAGAGAGAGAAATCTTAACTGAGCTGTTCTTATAGACTTGGTGTAACATCACCAAAGCTTTGTCCAGTTAGTGAGTGCCATGCTCCAGCCTCTCTCTTATTCAGTCTGCCTGGAGGATTTTCTTCTCCCTCTGACCAATGAAGCCAAAGGTTTTTACATATTTTGCCCAGATACAGGTCCCAGCTTGCTGTGTGCTGAGCACATGGCCAGGACAACAGGGGCCATCTTTCCCATATAAATACACACACACACACACTCACCACAACATACAGCCAAAACCACACATCTTACCATACACAACCTCAAGTGTGCATGTGGATGTTACAAATGTAAATTGCTTTGTCCATTATTTGGAGTTATCTAGATGTCTTTGTCCCTGAGGCTAGGGACAGACATTCAAAAAACTTAGCCTGAATTGATTCAATCTTTGCAGGTTAGTCTAACCTGGATAGGCTAAGTCACTTCATAAGTGCACAAATATCCACTCTGGACTGAAAAAATGCTGACACATGCCTGCTGTGGATCAGGCTAGAAGCCAGGGGGTGCTAAAGCAACCCTCCCTTCCCTTCCATATGGCTGAGTTGAGGAGAGGGCGTGGCCAGGCCCCAAGAGGACACTGTGATTAGGGTGGGGTCCCCTTCCCCCCTTGATAACAGAGCATTTATCAGCTCTGTTCTCAACATTTAGCACCCCATCAGAAAACAAAGCCCTACTTATTAATTCAAGCTCTTCTTAAACAGCTTTTTCCAAAAGAAGGAATACAGGGACATTAACAGCCAACCTGTTGATTAGCTCCAAAAAGCCCGAATTGGAAACTGCCCAATCTGCCTACAGGGCATTAGCTATCCTACCATATGCTGGCTACCGTCTGTGCTGTGGGAGAGAGGAGGAAGGGATCTCTGCTTAATCAGTGAGTGGTGGCAGGCAGGGGAGCACGGGGAAGCCAGCAGACCCCTCTGTGCCTGCAAGTCTCTGCTGAGCTCCAGCCAGAGAGCAGAGGGGAGGGGTTAATTCTGCTGTTGAATAGAGAGCCCCTCTCAGTACAGAGAGTATGCTGGGATGCTGGGGGAATCTGGTTTATCTTAAACCAGGAAGGGGTCTGGGACAGACATTGCATAAACTGGTTTGACCCAAATCAGTTAAGTCTGATACTATATTCAACCAGGTTTATCTCAAACTGGTTTCAGCCATTTTCAAACTGGTTTATGTGCACTGAATGTCTATTCTGTTGTACACTTAAACCAGTTTCTGATCACTTAAACTGGTTTATGTGTAATGTCTGTCCCTAGCATGAAAATTTCATTCCAGAGCACAATTATAATCTGTTATCCATCAGGGATATAGTCATTTATAATGTAAGATTTCCTATTTCTTCTGACGTTCAGTAACACAAATTCCTGTTTTCATCTTCATTTAGTTTTCGTAGTAAAACAGTTGCACCTTTCATTTTTAATGTGGAACACATGGGACATTCTACATGAGATGCTATGTCACCATAGCAATCCATTACAGTGATGTAGCTCATTGTTATGGTGATGTAGCATCAAGGAGCACAAACCTTGATCCTAATGTTACATCACTGTAGTAAGGAGTTAACTCATTATAGTGTGTCACTACAGCAACATAGCTGCCAAAAATAACTGTGTCACTAGGACAATGCAGTAATGGCTGTTACTGCATTGTTATTTATTACTTCCTAAAGCAAGTACTAAATGACAGCACAGTAACATCTGTGCCATAGAGAACACATGTAGATGCACACGCTATTCCTCAAGTAGCTTTTAATAAAATTTATAGGATAATAGGAAAGTAGGGCTGGAAGGGGTCTCATGAGATCATCTAGTCCAGTCCCCTGCTCAAGGCAGGATCATCCCTAACTAAACCATCCCAGCCAAGCGTCAATCTAAACTTCTCTTGAAAATTTCCAGGGATGCATATTCCACAACTTCTCTGGTTAGCCTACTCCAATGCTTAGCTACCCTGATAGTCAGAAATTTATTTCTAATTTCTAAACTAAATTTCCCTTGCTGCAGTTTAAGGCCATTGCTCCTAGCCCTTTCCTGTGCAGCTAGAGAAAAGAGGCTCTCTAGCCTCTTTACAGTTGCCCTTCAGGTATTTGAAGACCTTTTTCAAGTCCCCCTCAGTCTTTTTGTCCCCTAACTAAATAACTCTAGTTCTTTCATCTTTTCCTCTTAAGTCATGCTTGCAAGGCCTCTAATAATTTTTGTTGCTCACTGCTGTACTCTTTTTCCAACATGCCCATATCTTTCTCTGATTGTGGAGCCCAAAACTGGGCACAGTACATCAGATGAAGCCTCATCAAAGCCAAATAGAGTGGATGAATTGGTTACATTCTTCTACCAAAGTTAATTTTGAAATAGTTGAAGCATGAAATGCTGTAGAATCACTATCATTAGAAATGAAGCTCATTTTATATTTTACTTTCTTTTGCTGCCTTTCCATTATTTTAGATACAGAATGAAGTACTGTAGCCCTCCACATGTCTTGGCATTAAGTTTCCAGGGGTTTCTAACTGCTCCATTCTTCTTATTTGGGGTTTTGTTTGTTTGTTTGTTTGTTTCATTTTACTTCTGGTACTAAGTGGTGTGTATTAATCCCTCTGAGCCAAAAAGTGTGGCAAAGGCTACTCAGTATCCAAGGTCTAACTGACAGTAATTGAGCAGAACTGCTTAACAAAACAATTAGTATCTTATGCTTATACTATTCCCTCTTGAAGGTACAGTTCCACATAGAGGCAAGTTGACAACGCAAAATGTACTAATATTTGCAAGGAAAGATTTAAGGTAAATAGGTATGAAAGCTTCACTGGATTTACACTTTCCCTGAGTAAAATTGCACAGAAAATGTTTCTGTGTCTGCAAAGTTAAACTGTTAGAGACTCCCGAATGGCAGGGTAGGGTGGTGCCTTAGGGCACTTTTACATGTGCTTCAGAGGTGGAGCACTTTAATTACAGTGGCTCAAAAGCTGCTCTAATTAAAGTGCCTGGAGTGTTTCATGCATCACTGTCCCCACACTTTAAAATGGCAGTGGGGGCACTTGAACAAGCTTTAGATAAAGCGTCCCTACCACCATTTTGAAGTGCAGGGATACTGATACATAAAACATGGAGGCTGGCTGGAATACAGTAATTACCATGCTCTAGCAGACTCAATTAATCAAGACTGCTCCAACGCATTCTGATTACAGAGTGTTGGAGTGGCATCCTGGCTTATGTATGGGTACCCATAGAGACTAACCTGTTCAGAGCGGACTGAGCTTTTGTAGAAAACACCTACTTCACCCATTTCATTTCTGAACCACTTGGTCTGTAAGGTATCACCTTATTCCACATTCTACCTGACTTCAGATTAACAGGGTTGGATTCCCAATTGGAATCTTGCTAGACCCAAATGAGTTCATGACATTTACACTGCTGGAAAGCAGAGAGATTTCTATCCAAGAATTCAGTCTTTCCACTAGGAGAGAGATGAAATGAGAGAGAATTTTTTCAAGTAAGTTGCATTCAAGAGGGGCTAACCGAGGCAAAGAAACAAAGCACCCAGTAACTGTGGCATGAGGTTTTCAGGCAGGGAGTAGACAATGTGTAGGAGGGCATGGCAGGGCACATGCCCACCCTGAGATTGGCCCTAGATAGTCTGGGAATGGGGTGTGATGGACAGTGCCCCCTCCCCCCTAAGATTGTGGGAGTGTTGAGAGAAGC
This sequence comes from Crocodylus siamensis, assembly GCF_052110815.1. Classification (NCBI taxonomy): domain Eukaryota; kingdom Metazoa; phylum Chordata; order Crocodylia; family Crocodylidae; genus Crocodylus; species Crocodylus siamensis. Next base: position 59,386,505 of record NC_143396.1, on the reverse strand, counting down.
ACTGGCAGCACTTCCAGCTTTGCCACCAGCAGTTCAGGTTTTGCCAGTGGTGGCAATCAGCCACTGGGGGACCACCCTCCCTCGGTTGGCGATTGGCCACTGGCACTCTCCCAATCTGGAGGCACCAGTCCATGAGACAGGGAAAATGTCTGTATCCAGGAATGTACAATTTCTAGCAGTTATCTTGACTTTGTCCCTGGATATGAGGGGGCTACTATGGTTGTGCTGTGTTCTGACTGTACTGGGCTCTGTCCACCTTTGGGCTGTATTTGGGCAGTAAGATCCACCTTTTCAGCTCACAGTGCAGATTCAGGGCTTGTATAAACAAAAATTTGACATCTGCAAAATCATGATATATTTTTCTTTAAATTAACTGGAACATAATACACTTTGCATATAGTGGAATTTGTAAATATACAGTGGCAAAATGTAGGGGGTGCATATGGATGAGTGTGCACCCCTGGAGCTTGGCAGTGCAACCGCTGTGAAAAGGCACCACCAACACTGCTGGTTGCACCTGGGGGTGGTCGCTGCCCACCACCAACACCACTGGTGGCATCTGTAGGCAGTCCATGATTGCCGCTGGCCACTGCCAATGCTGTTGGTGGCGTCTGTTGCTGGTCGCTGACCACTGGTCAGTGCTCACCACACCACACCCCCCTGCCACCAACAGCTCCGCAGCTGCCTGCAGGAGCTCTCTGCTTGCCACCACCATGCTCCGATCACTGACAGCGGCACTGCTACCTGCGGGAGCTTGCTGTGCCCCCCCAGGCTCCAGGGGCATACAGCGTTCATGTAAATATAGATAACATTATGCCTGAATAATAGCTGTATTATATACAAATAAAAGAGGCAATTTCATACATAAAATTATTCAAAATCCTTACTAAAATTATGAATATGTTATTTACAGACCTATAAAAATGGAGGGATGTATGAGTCAAACACCTAAGTATAGTTTAATATATTACTGGTTCATGACTGTGCTCTAGTGCTTACATGTGGTACAATTTGCTGGCCTAGGTTTTTCAGGCAAGCTTCCAAAAGCAGAACATTGATAATTATGTCATTTTAAGTCAGGGTTAGCTTCCTGAGTCCCAGCAATGTATATTTTTGAATAGCTAATATTTCAGCACTGTCATTTCATGGTTAAAAACCAGAACTGTGTCTGACTTACTGCTCCAGTACTTAGCGTTGTTATGGGCACACTAGTTTGATTTGACCCAGCCATAGTGGTGCACATTTAGCAGCTTGCCAATATAAGCTATGCAATGAAAGGATTAAATGTTAGACTTCTGAACACTATAAGAAAGGTTTTCTTGCTGCAGGTCAGGGACTACAATAAGGTGTCACTCAGACTGAAAGTCTCTTACAAGGTAAACAAAAATATACCATTTTGTACCCAGGTTTATTAAAAAAAAGGTTTCATAAGATCTGTGATAGGATGAGTGCAAACAGAGCTACATGGAGACACAACATAGTTGGCAAAGTTTTATTATAAATAAAAGGTTGTATGGAAAATGAGGAGGATAGAGGTGATGTCAAACACATCAGTATATGGTAAGAAGACAGAAAAGCATTCTCAAGTTTGTAGGTTAAAAACACATATAAACCTACCAAGCAAACACAGGAAAATATATTTGCCAATTTGATATTTTTTTGCTAAACTATCAGAGCAGCTTGGAACTGAAGCAGTGTACAAAGGTAGATTGCTCATAAAGCATGAATTGTAATTGAATTGGAGATTTGGTTTATTGTTTTTCAATGAAGGTGTTGGTATTTTTTTCTCTTTATAATGTGTCACTTCCAACTGGGAAAGCTTGTGAAATGATGACTCAGGACAAGTGGAGGTAAAAGGTACAAACCACAATTTATCAAGAGAAAATAAACATGGTTTATAGTTTCCCCAACTTCAGAATGCACTGAGGCAGTTTGGGCTAAATCCATCCCTGAAATAAGTGACCACAACTGTGCAGCCAGTGTAGTTGTACATGCTTAGGTATCAAAACCATCTGAGTCTATAATTTCAGTTCCTGATACATGTGCCTCATGTGTCCAGCACCCCACTGTACCAGTTTCTGCTATCATTCATGCCTTATATTAGCCACATCTGGCCTAAGGGAATCCAGTTTCCAGGAAATAGCTGACAGTGTCTCTTTCTCTGTCTTTTAAATCTAGTTGGCAAAATTGTGGAAGCTGTTCCCCTTTCAGATATCATAATCCTTTCCATCATGAACTGGAGGGAAAGGGAATTTTAAAAAAGGAGTCTTTCTCCTTTTCTACAGGAGGTACACTATTTTACTCCCATCTCCAAACATAACTCAAAAGCATCTCTCGTGCACATATCTTATTACACAGTAAAATAGGCGAATCTATAATAAATACGAGTTTTCTGCTTTGGACAAAAGTTAAAAAAACCCAGAAATCTGTTATTCTGTAGACCAAGTAAGTACCTCTCTTTCTTATTATCAATCTGATAGTTGGATCTAGGTGCCCCAACTGAGACGGGTGGTGGATGGGTCATTTTCGACCTGGAGGGATGTGGGCAATGGGGTTCCGCATGGCTCAGTCCTCAGGCCTGCACTGTTCAACATCTTCATCAGCGATTTGGACGGGGATGTTAAAAGCACCCTGTTCAAATTCGCAGATGAAACTAAGATGTGGGGAGAAGTGGGCATGCTAGAAGGGAGGAATAGGCTGCAATCAGACCTAGACAGCTTACAGGGGTGGGCGGATGAGAACAGGATGGGTTTCAACACTGAAAAGTGCAAAGTATTGCACCTGGGGGGGGAGAACCAGCAGCATACCAACAGGCTGGGGAACTCCCTTCTCGTCAGTGCAGAGGCAGAAAAGGATCTTGGAGTCATTATTGATGCCAAAATGCACGTGGGCCAACAGTGTGGGACGTGATCAGGAAAGCCAACTGTACCTTGTCATGCATCCACAAATGCATCTCAAGCAGGTCCAAGGAGGTGATCCTCCCCCTCTATGTCACACTGGTCAGGCCACAGCTGCAGTACTGTATCCAGTTCTGGGCACCGCACTTCAGGAAAGATGTGAACAACATGGAGAGGGTCCAGAGGACGGCCACTCACATGATCGGGGGCAGCAGGGCAGGCCCTACAAGGAGAGGTTAAAGGACCTGAATCTGTTCAGCCTCCATAAGAGAAGGCTGAGGGGGGACCTAGAGGCCTGTTACAAACTAGTCAGAGGGGACCAACAGGCATTGGGAGAATCCCTGTTCCCCTGAGCACTCACAGGAGTGACAGTACTCTTTCCTGCCATGGCAGGGGGTTGGACTTGATGATCTGCTCAGGTCCCTTTTGACCCTACCAACTATGAAACTATGAGATCAGAGCCTGCCTTGTAATAGGTGCTGTACAGGCACAGATTGAGAGGGCCTCTGCCCTCAAGAAATTTCATTTTAAACAGTTAAATGTTAGAGGAAAATTGAGAAAGTAAATTAGTTGATCAAGGTAACCAGTAAGAAGACCTGGGAATGAAAAGTGATCTAAGTACTGAACTACATTAACTCTTGGTTAATCATCTGTGCTACATTTGGATGCAGATAAAAAATACAATAGATAATGTTAGCAAAACCAAATGAGACATGATACACAAGAAACATGGTATAGAGAGATTCTAGAACAACAGTAATCCTTCATAATTTGTTTTTATTTATTTATTTAAGACACTAAATATGCACTAGGGAACAGAAAAACATGGTTTCCTGAAGTTGGATTCCATCTGGAGTGATGGTAGTGGTGTCTCTCACTGAACACTTATAGGCTTTTGTTGTTCTGTTATAAACTAATTGCTAGCAAGGTCTTTCTGAATGCATAATTTTATTAGCTAGAATAGAGTTACACAATTCTGAAGCAATCTGTAATAGTTGTATGACCATAATAAAATTGAATGAATATAGAATGATCATAATTTTAGGAGGAATAAATAAATAAACTATGTCTCATTGCAGAAGTCAATCTTAGTTAATATTGTATTCTGGAAATATTTTTATGATTAGTACTAGAACTATGGATCCTTACAGGATTTTTAATGCCTATTAAGATGTATATAACAGCCTCTTTGGGCGTGGCCACACCAGCGCGAACGTTCCTCTTGCCCTGCCTCAAACCCATTTGAGGAAGGGCAACAGGCACATGCGGGAACAAAAAAATGTTCCCTGTGCTGCAAGTTTGAAGCGCAGGGAGAAAATTAGACCCGTGGATATCCAGGGGTTTAAAAAAAGAGAAGTATAAAAAAGTGGGGCAGGCAACTGGAGGCTGGGTCCTCCATAGAGAGGCTCAGATTTGCACCACTCCTATCTGAGCTGCTGCAAGTGCACGTGCTTGCATGTGTGGATGCACCCTTTGGGTGCAGATACAAGTGCAGCTACCCACTGTAACTGAGAACACTTTGCAGGACATGTTCTTAGTTACAATGATGCCCTGGAACAAACAGAAGTGCACTGTTGGTTCCAGAGGAAAGGGAATCTAGCTGCTGACTGGGACCCTACAGCCAGTTCCACTAGCGATGGCACCTCTTCCCTGTGAGGATGCAAAGTTTTCAGATAGGAGGAGGGAAAGGGAGGAGAGGGAGCTCATTCTAGAGGTTCCTCTTGCTAGCACTGAAGGGTGGCATGGCTGAATTGGAGGCCCACCACCTCACGGGGCTCCAATACACATACTCTACCCTCTGGTAGGGTGTGAAAAAGGCCCAAAATGAACTACCTCTGCTTCTTTTCCCTGTCCCATTCTGAAAACAGCTCCAGGCTGGCAGGCAATGCAGACACAAATTACAGAAGATGCTCTGTTTTGAAACATCTTCATCTGATCCCTCATGCAGTGCGGGTTCAGATTTTGACTTCGTAGGCCATTTTTAAAGCTGTCTGCAGCCATGCACTTGTGTTTGGTCAATGGCTATAGGCCACTTTCTGTCCCCAGATCAAACAAAAAATGTTACATCTCTCTGTGCCCTTGTTGTACTGGGGACTCTTCTCACCCAATATCTCCAGAAAAATCTAAACATTTTCTTAGATTCATAGATTGTAAGGCTGGAAGGGACCCTAGAAGATCATCAGGTCCAGTCCCCTGCACCAAGCAGGAAAAAAAACTGGGGTCAGGTAAACCCTAGCAAGGTGATTGTCCAGATTCCTCTTGAAGGTGTCCAGGGTAGGTGATTTCACCACCTCTGGAGGAAGTTTATTCCACTGTCTTGACATTCTGACTGTGAAGAAGTTTTTCCTAATGTTGAGCCTGAATTGATCTTCTAGGTGTTTGTGGCCATTGCTCCTGGTTTTCCCCTCAGGTGCCCTGGTGAATAGTTACTCACTGAGCCCTTGATGTACTCCCCTAGTGTAGTGGTAAGCTGCTACAAGGTCCCCTCTCAGACTTCTTTTCCTCGGGTTGAAGACTCCCAGATCCCTCACCCTTTCCTCATATGCCTTGCCTTTTAAGACTCTGATCGCATGGATGGCTCTTCTTTGGACTCTCTCAAGCTTGTCCACATCCTTGTTAAAGTGTGGTGCCTAGAACTGGATGCAGTACTCCAACTGTGTCTCACTGGTGCTGAGTAGAGTGGAAGAATCATCTCCTTCACTTTGCTGGAGATGTAGAGATTGATGCATGCCAGAGTATTATTTGTCCTACAAGCTACAGCATCACACTTTTCTAAGCATTTTCTTAGAGGAACATAATTTTCTTTAGCAGAAAGGGTGCAGACACAAGATGCAAAGCTGCTGCTGCTTTAGTGTGCATTTGGGACCCTGACAATACTGGATATACAGGCTATGAATTAGATTACCTTTAGTACGAATAGAAATCAACTTCCCATATAAAGTAATTGATTCTTCTTCCAACTGCCGATTGGCTAAATGTAACGGGTGGTTTCTTTCTTTTAGGGTAGTAAATAGGAGTGAATAGGAAAAAACCAACTATTTAGCAGTAATTCATCCGGGGACAATGAGAATGATCTCATGCACTATATGATTTAGTTTACTGAGGACAAATGCATACAGCAATCAAAGGAATGACTTCATCTAAAGTATAACCTCAAGAAAGCTTTAAACTAGGTAGCTTGAGTACAAACTTCAGCATAGTAAGGATCACATGGGCTAAGTACCCAAGTATTCATTTGGGGTCCCTAGTGAATTTTATAACCAGGCCTGAACCCCATTCTGCCATGGCTATGATGCTAACAGTACTCAAGCTTTGCTAGTTTAAAGTTAGTTTGGGTATGCTTGTCTAAGCTCAAGATAAACCTTTGACAACTGTGTACATACACTTTGGGTCTCTTATCTCCTGCTTAATGTTAAATGGAGTCATATTAGCATAAGTTGTGATATTTTGCTAGTGGGATGGGGAGGAAGGTGATATTAAGACTGACAGTCTGAATTACTGGAAAGCAATTTTCCTGTTTTGTTCTAACTTCTATATCATAAGATGAGATTTAAATTGGCAGGATTTAAAATTACTATCCAAAGGTGACTCACCTTAATATCTGTCTATTAAACAGTGCTACTCATGCTTGCTCTGACATATTTTATTCCTGAATCTTGCAGGGCCTTTTAACATAAAAAAAATATCTGGAGGTGTAAAGTGAGGGATTTATTTGATAGATATGGTGCAAAAAAAATTCTAAAACTTTTGCTCCTATGTCAGTGGGCTTTTGAGTTTAGAATGAAAACCAAACCCTGTGGATGTAACAGATCTTTGGGAAGCTCTCCTGAGAAATTTTTGCTTCCAGGGCAGTAAGGTGGAAAGGATTTTTTGTTCTGATATTGAACTTGGTACTTATTTAGAAAGATGAAGAAAAGGACTTTTAAATTATTATAAAAGTGTCTTGAGCAGAACTTCTCATAAATAACTTTTTCTGATTCATCTTATAATTTACAAAGTCCATATAGATGGGAGATTATATGTTAACAATATAGATTAAAGTCCTTAGCCAAATTAGGCAGAGCAGGGTTTGAGACTGAGTCTCCCATTTCCCAAATGAATGATGGACCAGACTGTGCACCAGACAACCGGTTAATACTAATGCCCTGTTCTGTAACCTCAGTGTGGCTCTGTAATTTCATTCCAATTATGTAAACACCTCTATCCCTAAATCCTTTACAAATAGAATTGGGGTTTTTTCTTCTTTTAAGAGGCAAGACTTTTTGAGGATTATATCTTTTATTAAATCAAGTGCATGGTTGGGATAGACAAGATTTCTAATGCAGATCATTCTTTTACAAAGTCTGAAGAAAAAGCACCTAGAACTGAAACAGTCTAAAGGGCTGTGAAATCAGACAAGTGAGACATTACAAGAAGTAGCTAAGAGACAAGAAAATTGCAGAAGGAAGGATGGTGTGATTGGTGGAAGATCAACACTCTTAAAAAGAGGCAAAGACATCAACACCTGTGAAATGAAGAGAGATTTGTAGAAATAAGGTAGGTTATAATGAGCTATGAAGTCACTAGCTAGGGACAGACATTCAAAAAGCCTGAGCCTGAATCGATTCAATCTTTGAAGGTTAGCCTAACCTGGCTAGACTAAATCAGTTTCTAACCCAGACAGACATGCCTGCAGTGGTTCAGGCTATAAGCTGGGGAGCACTAGAGCAGTCCTCCCTTTGTTTCCATAGAGCAGAGCTGGGGGTGTGTGGCCAGGCTCTGGCAGGATGCTCTGAACAGTCCACCCCTGCCCTGCCCCCACCTGCCCAACAGGAAATGTTTATCACTCCTAACTCAGTGTTTATCAGCTCATTAAGAAAATGACTAACTAATGGAGTTCTTTTTAGACAGAGGAAGACATTAAGGAACCTGTTGATTAGCTCAAAAAAGCCTATCTGCCTCTCCCACAATACAGACCGTAGCCAGCGTGTGGTCTGCTAGCTAATGCTGAGGTGTCTGCATAAGGCAAAGGGGCACGGGGAATATTCCCTGCTTAGCAGGAAGAAGCCAGGCAGACACTCTGTGTCTGCAAGTGTGTGCCAAGCTCCAGCCAGGGAGTAGAGAGGAGGGGCTAGTCCTACAGGGGAGCAGAGAGCCCCGCCCAGCCCAGAGAGCATGCTGGGGTCCTGGGGGTGTCTGGTTTATCTTAAAGCAGCAAAGGGCTGGGACATACATTGCATAAACTAGTTTGAGCCAAATCAGTTAAGTCTGCAATTCTGTCTGTGTCCAGTGGCTAAGGACAGAAGTTATACATAAACCAGTTTAAACAATCAGAAACTGGCTTAAACCTGTAACAGAATAGAAGCTCAGTGCAGATAAGATAAACTTGGTTGAAGGTAGTATTAGACTTAACTGATTTGGGTCAAACCAGTTTATGAAACTTCTGTCCCAGACCTTTTCCTGGTTTAAATTAAATCACAGTCCCCTAGTATCCCAGCATGCTTTCCAGCCCTGTGGTGGGCCATGCTGTCTGCTCCAGCACAGAAGGGTTGCGGGGAGAGGGAGGCATGGACTCCTCCCCACTCCCCAAGGCAAACCCAAACTAGGATCTGGGGCCAGGGAGGGATGTTAAACCCACCTTCCCCTGAGTACAGAGCTGCCCTGCTGCTAAACTTACTGAAACTTACTGTTGGCTGTGACTGTGGACTACAGATCCCAGAGTCCTGTTGTTGTGATTCTGGGCAGCAAATCCCAGAGACTGTAGGGGCAGCAGGAAGAGGAAGAAAACCTACAATCCATGCTGGCTACAGGCATGCTTTGGCACCCCCTGGCTTCTGGCCTGAGCCACTGCAGGTATGTGGCTGTTTTTCCTAAATCAGAAGTAAATGTGTGTCTAGTTGTTTTTCAGCAGCTAGACTGAGAAACCTGAAAAGGCTGAATCAATTTAGCCTGAGGCTTTTTTACTGTCTATACTTATCCCTGGAGTACTGTGTCCAGTTTGGGGCATCTCACTACGGAAATGATGTGGCCAAATTGGAAAGAGTTCAGTGAAGGGCAACAAAAATGGTTAGGGGGCTGGGGCCCATTAGGGGGCTGGTGGTTTTGATTTAACTTCCTAACTAGAACTGTAGGCAAGGGGGTCGCATGACATTTCCAGAACAGGTGCTCCCTGAAGTTAGACTTCTATGGGGAGAGAGCACATTGTGCAAACATCACTGATCCCTGACACCCTTGGTTTGCAAAAACACTTCTGTCTGTAGAATGTGTACTCCATGTACAGCTTGCAAAGCTAGTTCCCCAGAAGTAACTTGCCGGTAGAACTTCTTTCAGAAGAGCTCACAGAGTCTGTAAAATCAACGATACTTGCTGTAGAGGGAAACAGAACAGGCAGAGAAGAGAAGGAGAAAGACAGACAAAAAAAACCCCTTTGACCAGAGAGAATATTGTGAATTAATCTCAGAAATCAGAGCTTAAAGGCCTTTATGGAAACACAGTTTGATAAAATCAAAGCTGAGATAACAGAAATTGATGGCAGGGTCAAAGATCTGGACATAGGTGGAGGGAAACTTGCAATCAGCAACCATTTTGCCAAAATAAATATGAGATGACTGGGAAAAAAAGAAAAGAATCTTACAGAGATTATAAAAGATTGTGAGAGAAGAAATAACAGTAGAATAAGAGGCTTCCCAAAAGGTGTGGAGAGGGGAGGTCCATCAGAATATTTCAGTAGGTTTTCCATTCCTTCCTACACCTGAAAATAAAGGCAACAGCCCTCTGAAGTGCACACCGCTCTCTACATGCTCCCCAGTTCAGACAACCCAAGAAACACGATACTGCATTTGCTCTATTTTGAACAAAAGGAGCAGATTCTAAAGAAGGTTATAGAGATTTCTGAGGCTTCTCTGGGAGGATATAAAATCAAGTGTTTCAAGACTTGTCACAGGCTACGTTAAGGAGAATGTACTGATTGTTAGTTGATTGTCAGTCCCAGCCTCCGCACCATGCTGCACCACAGCAAAATCAAGACCGCCAGTGACAGAGACCTGGCTCACACCACAGATCCAGCGGGTGTGGATCCAGCAGCAGGAGCATCACCTTCTCCTTGAGTTCTGATCCCTGCATTCCTTCTGCCCATCAAAAACAGCAGGGACCTAACTCTTCCCTGTGCTGGGTATGCAGCAGAGAGTGCATAGACTTGGGGTGTGGAAGATGCATGGTCTTCCGGGCAGTTGTGCAAGTTGTGGCACCCAGTGGTAGAGTCAGTGTCTGCCACTGGGTGCCACAGCTGGGTGCCAGCTGCAGCCCTGTCCAGAGTGGCATTACTGTGTGTCTGCTCAAAATGCATTCTAACTTTTAATACCATACAATAATGCTTACTATGTTTTATATAAAATACTTGCCAAGTGTTCTGTGCAACAAACCCCTAAGTTAAAGAACAGTATTGGCAAAAAGGCACAGGTCTTCAACTGGTCATGAATTTATTCAAACTGTAAATTAGTAGAAATTTTCTAACTGTCAAGGGAGTGATGTTTCGGAATGATCTGGAAAAAAGTCATGGGGTAAGGAACATGAAGGCAGAACTTGATGGGTTTATGGAAGGGACAGAATGATAGGATTGGAATGATTTCAGAGTAGTAATCAGTATGTGTAATGCATGGATTTAAGTGTTTGTGTCTCCATGTGAGAGCTGAAAGAAATTTCTTAATGTGGGAGGCGTTTGATAATCTTTCATTCCAGAGGCCAAGAAGAATATTTTTCCCTAGAAATGTTTGACTCCATTTCTGCTTCCCCATCACTCATTCCTCTCCCTATCCCGCAAAATATCCCTTTTAACCATTAGATATGTGACATTTCTATAGGTGAATGTATGAACAGGAGTGCACTGCTGCTACTGCTGACACTTAGAAACCCAACAGGTATCAAACTGACCACTTGATTTGGGTTTTTAGGAGATTTTTCCCCTGGTAAGAAGCCCAACAAGGATGACTGGGGATGTTTATTCTCCTTTCTTTTGGACATGATTTTCTTTCAGGAACCATCTGAATATATGTTAACTTAAAAAAATTAATGGCAGGAGGTTGGTAGCACCCATGCCTCACTTGTTCTCTAGGTGTGACTTATTTTAGGAATTTTTCTTAGTGGTTATTTGTGGCTATAGTGTGTGAGATGGATCATAGGTGACCTATTTGGACCACTGAGAATGGAGCATATTGAACTCTATGGGCCTATATCACCAGCTGCATCACTGCACTGGATCTCTTCCATGTATGTAGGATCTGGTCATGATGATGACTTCTACAACTTATCAAATGTGACATATTCACCACCCATATTCCTTCCCCCTCCCCCCCCTTGAATCTTAGATAAATATTAAAAAAATATTCTGGAGATCAAAAAAGCAGATAATTCATATGCATTAAGCAAACAGCAAGATGTTAAAATATTTTGCATAACTTCAATTTACATTTTTATATGGGCAAATGATTACCTTACCATTTTTTTTAAAGTTTACACTATCACACTAAGAAATGGGGGAAAAACAGCGTGTCTTGAAGATCCTTGGCTTGAGTACCTTGTACATTATATTTTCCTACTCAGATACATGAAAGATTAGTGGGAAAACAACTGGTCACAGGAGTATGGTAAGTCACAGAAGCCTTTTTCACTGTGAATTTCAATGGCACCTAATGTCATTCTAAACTGAGATCATCAGAGAGTCGAAATGAGATCAGTTTTCAAAGTACTTGCCATTCAACATTTCAGCTAAACAGAGGTTCGATGAATAGCCCCTAAAAGGCTTTACTTACTTACTTTAGATTAGTACATGAAACCTTTATCTACAATATCATAATGATTTTATTTCTGATAAACCTATATAAGCAGTGTAGTATGATGTTAATGCAGTACACTGTTTCATCACATAAAAGATGTAAAAGCATTGTGGCTTTAAACTGCTGAAATGATAGCTGTTACTAAAATACACATTAAAATCTACTTTGTGAGTATTGGTGATTTTCATAGTAATGTAATTCAATTTAAATGCTAGAATTCAACCACATTTTATAGGACTCTGATACATTTTTATAGCTCTTGCAGACTGTACTAATGTCTGGTTGACCATGCTGTGGATTATAAAACAGTCTTTTAATGTAATGAGTTTCATGAACTTGTTTCCATCAGAACAACAGATAAAAAGACAATGCAGAATATATATATTTACTTTTTCTAATTTACTTCAACCTATGATCAGATTATTATAGTATTTAAAAATGAGAGGAAAATATTGTAACATAATATGTAATTAAGCAAAAATTTCCTCAAGGATGTTCCTGTTTACTTTATATTTTATTGATATCATGGCTCTGTTGTTAATGACCTGGTTAGGCATTAATTGCTAACTAAAAAAATACTTCATAGTCAATTATAACCTTTTATTAAAAAAAAGCATATTTGGAAATATAATTCTACAGGAACAAGATAAAGTCTTTCTGTCATAGCTATTATTACTGTTAATGGATGTTCAGCAAAGTGACCAGAAAATTAGTGTTTTCTAAATGGAAAGAAAAATGTCTACTAGGTTTGTTAAATAACAAATAATATATTTGGGGCTAAAACATCATAAAATTATACTGTGAAGAGTTATTACTCATACTGCCTTTTGATGATATCCAAGGCCTTGCAGAATGTGAGTTAATATATTGTAGTAATATAATCTGGGTCATGACTATTTTAGAGTGCATACCAGAAGTAAAACTCAGAGGAAAATAAGTAAACTTATTTTTTCACTCTCAGACTTTTTTTAAGATACAGCCAGAGATTATAAGTGAAAATAAGTCATTTTCCCCCAGGATAAAATAAAAGCATATAGTAATTCCAAATCATTGACCAATGGTACCCTGGAGAGCTCTAAGAGGAGAATATATGTGCAGCTCATCAGATTGTGGCATGTTGGCAGAAGTATATAAAGAGAACTTGTTTAGGATCTGACATTACTGTCTTACTTTTAGCTAAAGATAAAGGTGCTATTCACTTATTTTCATGAGCACAATGGCAAGCTTCCCTGAAACCTTTCTAAACTATTAAATGAAAAGATTACGTGATATGGAGAGAAGAGATTAGGTAGTCCATTGTGTTGGGAAAGCATAACTACCAGGGGAAAAAAAGTCAAATATTTGTTCTGAGTCAACTGGCACACTGAAACAGTATGGTTAAAGCAGGACCAGGTATCTATTTAATACTGAGTCAAATAATGACAGCCTTCATCATAAGACCTGATCTGTCTTTTAATTCTAAAAGCTTGAACTTGTAACTCTAAACTGAATTCCAGGTAGAGAATTTTCAAGTGCTCAACAACCTTGCCCCCACACTAAATTAAGGATCATGTCCTAATCTACCTCCAAGTTGCCCCCACTTTCACATAGAAACATTTCTTTAATAGGGTAATATGTATTGGCAGAACTAGGCACCTACATAGAGGGGATTTCTACAAGTATAATTAATACAAAACAATAAACTCTGGAGTTTATTGCCATTTGAACATGTGCCTGAATCAGAGCAGCCCCAGCTGGCAGGGGACCGGGGGGTGGGGGGCTGGTCAGCCTGCCAGTCTGGGCCTGCTCCACCTGGCTCAAATTGCTGTGGAGGGACTGGCTGGGGCATGAAGGTGCTTCAGTATGACACTAGCACTGAAGCATCCTCATGTCCCATTCAGTTGGAGCAGCATTTACACGTGTGCTGCTGTGGAATTTTTTATTCCACAGCAGGATAATACTTGTATTTACAGGACAAGGGGCAAAGCTGCTACTGAAAGTACTTGATAGTAAATACAAGTACTATCCTGCTGTGAAGTAAATTAATATTTTCCAGCCTAATAGGGACACATGTGTAAATACCAAAACATTTGCCATGCAGGTAATTAGTCTACTGTGTAGTAAACATCTGTAGATGCACCCCAAGTATAGGAATGTGGAGGACTTAAGTACTAGGGCTGTGCAAAACTTCAGCAGCCATTTCATTTCAGAGGCATTTCAAGCTGTTTCGGCACCCAAAACACCAAATCCAAATTGAAACAGAAGGCTCCAAAAAGTTTCGGAAATGTTTTGGAGAATTTCTGAGTTTCACAGCTGGGTGTGCAGGGAAACAAAAACTAAGAAGAAAGAGGGGAAAGGAACTGCTCTGATACTAACATCTAGTTCCCAGTTCGATTTCCCATCTCTCTGATCATTTCCCCAGCTCTTCCTGGGGGGCACAGCCCCCACCATCTGTGCACGGGGTTTCAGCAGGCTGCTGCTGCAGGCTGGGGCCAGCAGCAGCTGCTTAGTGCAGCCTGCCGAGTGCCAGGAAGACTGCGGTGCTGCCACTGGCCCCAGCCTGCAGCAGCAGCCTGCTCAAACCCAGCGGGCAGATCCAGGGCCCCGCATCCCCTGGGAAGAGCTGGAGGAATGATCAGAGAGCTGCGGAATTGAACCAGGAGCTGGGGTATCAAACAGGGAGCTAAGCAATTGAACTGGCAGCTGGAGAATTGAACTGGGGGCTAGGCAATCCCTGCAGCATGACCTGGCTCCGCAGGGAGCAGAGAGCTGCAGTGGGGTCTCTACGCTGCTGCTTCACACCCCACACTGCCCTGGATCTCTGCTTCCTGCAGAGCCAGGTCACGTGGCAGGGACCAGCAAACTTGCTCGCCACTCTGTACTGCTGCTCTGCTCCGCGACCCAGCATGATAGGGATCAGAGATTTGTGCAGGGGTTTCCTTGCCTGCACAAAGGGTAGCAGCCCTCCCTGTCCCCCAGACAAGCCACCCATGGCCCCATCCTGCTCCCTCCTGGGGCCCTGCATCCCCCCAGCCCTAAACCCCACTTGGCTGGGTAGGGCTGTGTGAAGCTTCCTTTGAAGCCCATTCAAAACAGATTCAGAGGAGATTCGGCCCAAACAAAACAGGACAGTGATCTGAAACACTGAAACAAATCACTGTCCTCTGAAATAGCTGAATCCAAACCCAAATCAAAACACAGCCATTTCGCACAGCACTACTAGGTACCTACCAAAGGTGGTTCCAGATTACTTAGTTGCTCAGAAAGAGATAAGAACACTAAGTATAAGTATGTTTGCTAAGTCAATGAAATTTGCTTTTCTTGCTATATATATTTGCTAACAGCTGAAATGATTCCTCAATATAGATTCTCATAGAGTCTATAAAGTGGATTGGGAGTCTTAAGAAAAATCTAATAAAATAAGGCACCATGTATTCTTGCATATTACATTCTCCAAATAAAACATCTACCTTATTTCTGGAAGACAGAGTGTAGGAAAAAAAATGTTTTTTCTAGAGTCATTGAGTAAGTCTTTCTGGAAACAGAGAACGTTCAAGAAGTGTGACATCCTAAGAGACAATCTGGATGAAGCAGAAGTAACTAGGCATGGCAGGATAGCAATAAGGTTAGGCCCCAATTCATGCCAAGGACAGTAGCAAGACTGTTACTTTTTTATTATAAATAGTTCTTTATGTAAATTCCTGTAAATAATAAAGTACTGTTTCCAAGCCACAAGCCTCATCAAGACTGCAGGACTACTGTATGCAGCAATTCACTTGCCTTGAGCCAGCTTAATTGCTACTTCAAACACAACCTAGTGTACTCAGTCAATAGCTACTACTCATTTCTTAGTAGCTGTGAGGTGGGTATTACTGGACCCTGCTCCTTCTAATTGGTGGGTCACAGAGAAGCAGCAGATATTTTGGCAGCCATTATAGCACAGCATCCCCATGCTTTTATCTATCAAATAAAAATTACCTTTACTACTTAAGACACCAGTTTTGGGCTCCAATGAAAGTTGCCTGAGTGCCTGGCTGTCCTGGAAACTGAACTCACAGCATCTCCAGTTGTAACCCAGAGCCAGAAATACCATTTATTATTATTATTATTATTTCTCACATCAAAAAAGAGAATGGTTCTGAGATCAAACAGAAACAGCTTTTGATCAAACAGAAACAGCTTTTGATAACTAGACAACCACCATAAATTATCTGAAATTTGTTTTAGATTCCTTCTCAGATGTGACCTTTGAAACCAGATGCCTTGTCTTTTTTTCTGCAGAGTTAAAGAATGCATCACATCTGTAGGAGTAGGGTTGCCTTCCATGTCACAATTTTTTCCTTTCCTTTCCTGTTGCTCAGGATCCTGTCAACTAGTTGATTCCAGCTCAGTAGTTGCTTCAGTAAGTATATAGTTGGCAAGTCTACTTATTCAATTAATGCAAAACAATAAACTCTGGAGCTTACTTCTCCAGCATTTATTACCCCTGAGTACATCTTTTGAATGTGCTCCCAGGACTGCCGCACATTGAGCTGGGTCACAGCAGCCCCAGTTGGCAAGAGGCCCGGGGGAGAGCAACATGCAACAGAGGGTCTGGCTGCGGTACAAAAGTGCTTCAGTGTGGGGCTAACTGGCAGAGAGCCCTTGCACTGAAGCACCCTTATGCCCCAGGCAGCTATGTTAACGTCTACATGTATAGTGCTACAGAGTAAAAAACTCCACAGCAGGGTAGTACTTATATTTACAAGTACTACCCTGGTGCAGATTTTATTAGCTTACTCCAGGCGAATTGCTCTGCATGTGTAGATGGCAAGACATTTACTGTATAGCTAATTAGTTACCTCGACAGTAAACATCTTGTGTAGACATTCACAGTTTGAAGAATGCTGTGTTTAAAAGGAACCTCTTCTCCCCCAAATTACGTGTCTTCCTCTATTTCCTCTTTCCCTTTAGTAAACATACTAACTCTGGCTGGCTGGCCAGATAGTTCATCAGCCCACTAATATCATATTCATTTTTCTTCCTTCCACCACCCATTCCCTTTCCACCTCCATAGTGATACATTCCAGATTAATTTGAATCACTCACACACAGCTTCATAAAAACTAAGGGTGAATGAGATATTAGACTTTTTCAAAATGAATGTTTTTTCAACTTGTTAAAAGAAACCTCCAGTGGAATATAAAATAGTTTCATTTTTTTTTTTACACAGCCATATAGGACCATCATAAATATCACTGCAGTTTTCCCTCCAAGTAAAACCAATAACTTTGAATTTAAAAGTGTTTACTTCATGCATGCTCACTAGAAGTTAATTACAGTTACAAAGACAGCTTATCGATAGTATAGATTTAGGAGTCCAATTAATTGAAAATTTTGCAAAACATTTCATACATTAAATGTCCAGCTCTCTAAAATAAATACCATTGTGGGGAGCACACTGTGAAAGGTTTTCTAATGGATTTCCAATTATCCAGTCTGAAAGACCCAATAATGTCATCTCTTGAGATATACTAAAATTATAGTCTAACTAGAAGAATTAGAACTTAGTGTAACAAATACCACTATATAGTTCATGGATGAAATTCAATTCAGATAGAAACCCATTAACAGTTATGTCTACTTATAGGAAGTCCAAACTTTTGCCTAGATCTTTAAAGCTGTACTTGTCTTTAACTGTGCTTAAACACTACCTTTTCCCCTCTCTTTGGTTTAGATTAGAGAAACTGAGGAAATGTTAAAAATCTGAAAAGATCTTATTGGGGCATTCAGAGGAAGAGACCCTTGATCAAGTTTTTGTTCAAGCATTGAATTATACATCATACTAGTGTGGCAGGCTTGCTGGTGGCAGACCAGCTTGCCAGTTTGAGCCAGATGGATCAGGCTGATTGATGGGAGCATTCTGTTCCCTGCCAATCAGAAGTGGGAAGAAGAGAAGCTTGCCCTGCTCTGACCTTGCAAGGACCTGAAAGGGAACTAACCCCTCAGGCTTTCCATTGGTCCATTCCCAATCTGGAGGCAGAGCCTCCAGAAGGAATAAAAGCCCATGTGCTGAGCACATGGGCAATTTCAACAAGGGACAGCAAAGAAGACTGCAGAAGAGCTGGTGGAACTGACCAGCACAGGCAGTGCAGTTTCCCCAGAAGTGCCCAGAAGACACCTCCACTGAGCAGGAGCAGCAAGTGGCTGCATCCCAGTCTTGTTGTGGAGCAAGTCGCTGCATCAGCGCACAGATTCACGTGCATAGGTTTGGGAAGCAGACGGGACCTTGGCAGCTGCATGAGGCAGTGCAGGTCCCCAGCCCTGCATGAGGCAGGAGCCCTCAGTGCATGAGTCAGTGCACAAGGCTGGAGAGGGTCCAGAGAGTGGATGGGACTTCGGTGGATGCACAAGGCGGCATGGGTTCACAAACCCTGCACAAGGCAGGATCCCCTCAGTACAAGGCAGGAGCCCCTCAGTGTACAGGGCTGAAGAATGAAGGGACATGAGGCAACATGGGTTCCCATCCCTGAGAGAGGCATAGAGAGGTGCATGAGGCTGGGAGAGTTGAAGGGACTCCAGGACAGCATGAGGAAACTTGGGTCCCTAACCCTGTGAGAAGCAGGGTCTCCCAATGCACAGATCAGTGCACAGAGGGTCAGGGAGCAGACTGGACCTCGGCAGCTGCATGAGGCAATGTGAGTCCCCAACCCTGCATGAGGCAAGGGCCACTCAGTGCATGGGCTGGTGCACAGGGATGGAGAGCTGAAGGGACCCTGGGACTGCACAAGGCAGCTCGAGTCCCTGATCCTGTGAGCAGCAGAGGTCCCACGGATTGGTGCACAGAGCCAAGAAAATGCTGAAGGGGCTCCACAGCTGCATGAGGCAGCATGGGTCCCTAGCCCTGCAAGCGGCAGAAGCCCCATCATGCCTGGATTGGTGCATGGGGCTTGACAAGAGCCGAAGAAAACCCAGCTGCTGCACGAGACAGCACAAGCCCACATTTCCACTAGTGGCAGAGGCCCCGGGGCACTGGAGGGTACACGGAGGGTCTGGGAGAATGGGCAGGCCCTGATAGTGGCACAAGGCAGCTCGGGTCTTTCTACTGTGAACAGCAACTGGATGAAGCTGCAGCCCCAGCAAGGCAGGAGCTTTGACCAGCCCCACCCTCAGTGAAGACAGAGATGAGCCAAGGCCCACCGGAGGGTTAAGGAGCCATGAGTGCCCAGATATGGGGGATTTGGGGTCCCCACAGGGAGACAGGCCAAGGTCTCCACAGGAGACGAGGGGCCTCAGTATCTAGGAGAGGTTTTGTGCCTCAAATGTTTACCTAGTCATCGAGACAAGGGGCGGTTAGCATTGTCCTTTAGGGGTTACCTGTTTCCCCATTGTATTACTTCTTCTTGCATCATGATTATTGTGCATTGTTTCACAGATTTCATAGATTTCATAGACATTAGGGCTGGAAGGGACCTCGGGAGATCATCGAGTCCAGCCCCCTGCCCAAAGGGCAGGAAGTCAGCTGGGGTCATAGGATCCCAGCAAGATAAGCATCCAATTTACTCTTGAAGGTGTTCAATGTAGGTGCTTGAACCACCTCCGCTGGCAGACTGTTCCAGACCTTGGGGGCTCGGACAGTAAAGAAATTCTTCCTTATGTCCAGCCTGAAACGGTCTTGCAGGAATTTGTGACCGTTCGACCTCGTCATCCCTTGGGGCGCTCTGGTGAACAGACGTTCCCCCAGATCCTGGTGGTCACCCCCGATAAACTTATAGGTGGCCATCAGATCACCCCTGAGCCTGCACTTTTCCAGGCTAAAGAGTCCCATGGCTCTCAGCCTGTCATCGTAAGATCTGTTTTCCTGACCTCTGATCATGCGCATGGTTGTTAGTGATGGATGTAACTGTTAAGGTTCATGTAAACATTTAAGTTTGCCCTGGGTCCATATATATGCAGAGTGGGCTATGTTTTATTTTCACTACGAATTTATTTAATTTGATATTGTATCATAAGATGTTTATGTATTGCTTTGTTTTCTCTGCTAAAATGCTGTGGAGAGCCTGGTGATTATTGCTTTGGTTTCAAGTGGTTGCTATGCCTATGTGGGGGTTTATATTGTTGTAACCTTGTTTATATATGTGCTAACCATTGTTTACCGTTGTGTCCTATTTAGTAAACCATTACTTAATCAGGTGCCTGCAGGACCTAGGAATGTAGGGGTATACCCTAATAAGACCACTGGGAGTCAAGGTTTATGGCAATAAAGCACCTTTGTCTGTCATATCCACTTTGTTTCTGCCCATGTATATTAGTAATAAGATTTACTGCTTTAGTAACATATATTTATTAAGTTTATTGGTCCTGTAAATAAAGTTCTGTAAATAGTTAAATCTTACTGGGTGACCACAGGATCTGCTCTGCTCTGTTCTGCTCTGTAGGGGAGTATGGTGAATTGGCCTAAGCTAACCAGCTCTGCTTTCATGGCGCGCACACACCTCCAAACATCCCTCCAATTGCAGAGCGGGTACAAACTATGTGCTACCTGAGTTACACTAGTAACCATGAACGACATGTACCCCCGGAGGCTGGGGGGGCATGGCAGCCACCCACAGGTGGCGGCAGGGGTGTGGTGGTGGGGAGCAGGTAACTCCCACTAGTGGCCATGGCAGTGATGGTGGCAGGGCTGGGGGTGGTGAGCACTGACTGGTTGTCGGTGACCACCCGCAGACATGGGCAGTAGTGTCAGCCTAAAGTGGGGGGGCATGGTGAGCGGTGATTGCCTGCAGGCATCACTGGCAGTGTCGACAGAGCATTTGTCAGGGGGTGCAACACCAATCTCAAGGGGTGCATGTGCACTTACATTCACCCCATGCGTTGCCAAGGCTAGTAACTGTCAAGCATGACATAGCAATACAACTCTGGAATCCAAAAGCAGTAAAGACTTATTTAGTCCTTCGAAATATGCTCTGGCAATCTCAGTACTGTCTTTAATGAACAGCTGCTACTTATGATCCACTTAAATATTATAAAACTAAGTTCATAATGAGCTATATTAAAGGCCAAAGTCTTCCAGATTTCTTTGAGAACTAAGTAGCAATTACTTTCATGTCCTGACTACCTGGCATATATGAACTGATCTTAAGTATGTGTAGTATTGCCAAGTTACTCTATCTATTTGGTGTCATAGTGCTCCCCATATATTTCTTGTCCTGGTGTTTGAACATCTTTTTCCAAGAACCACTGAAAACAAAGCTTCAGATAGTAAAAAATTTATATCAACCAAGATGTACATATCAGCTTCCAAAGCTCCCTCAGAGCTGAGCATGGACACAAGACTTGGCAATGGACAATCATATAGACCACATCCAGTTGAGCAAGCAAATGCCTGGTGCAGTTTGAGATGCTGCAGAAGGCATGCTAGGAATGAAAAAAATGCAAATATGCAGTGCAGACTCTAGGTCTGATACAGCCCTACCACATCCCCAATGCACTGTACCACACCCCAGCTTCCACAGTCCCATTCTGCCCAGCCTGCCACCAGACCATGGCTAGGGGACAGCTGAGGGAGGGGGCCTGCACTGTCTGTGAGCCCTTCTTCCACCCCCACTACCAGCACCTAAAGGAGCCTCACTTGCCCCAGCTGCCACAACAGGCCAGCCCCCTGCCTTCACCTTCACCTGAAACATGCCTTAGGTGGCTGCCCTGGTTAGCTGCTACTGCTACCACCTCTGCCACTGCTGCTACTGCCTCCTGTGCTGCCACTGGCCCCCCTCAGGAGCGGGGTGGGGGGGGAATTCCCTGCTGCACTGCCTTGCAGGCCCTTCCCTGCACCGCACCTGAACTAGATTACTTCCCTAATTGACTGTTTGTTCTTGCACTCCCTCACAGCTGCCATTCTGCATCTGATCCTGTGCCTTATTTCCTGCCAGATTCCCTGCTGCTAAGTGCTTGGCTAGAGGTCTGAGGGGCTCCTGGAATGAGCTTCAAGAAATGGAGCTCCTCCACTGCTCAACCTGTCCTTTACTCCTGCCTCAGCAGCCTCCCTTGTGTGTTTTACTCTTGTGTGGTAAGTCCTGGGGTTCACTCCCTCTGCTCTGGTGTTTGTTGTATGGCTGAATAAGCCAGATCAAGTCTCCCCAGCCCTTGTGTGTGTGTCCCTCTCTCCCACCTTCCCTGGTCATAGCCCACCCAGTTTCCTGTGGGACTGTAGCTCAGTGAGCTTCAGCCCCCTCCTCCCACAAACCCAGCCTGCCCATATTGGATTCACTGGCCCTTTTGTGTTTGGTATCACTCTCCCTTATATTAAGCAATGGTAGGACAGGAGCCTTCTGGGGGGCAAACCCACAGAACTTCCTGCAGCCCCTGCGGTAGGGGCAGATTCCAGCCAGGCCCCTGAAAGGGTGTATACCCCTACAACTCCCACCCTGGAAGTGGAGTACAGTTGACCTCTCTGGGGGTAGGCAAGCCTCTAACCTCTCTTCAGGGGCAAGAAGGACTCTAACAGGGAGCCAGTGGGGCCAGGAGATCTCCCTCCAGAGGGGCTCCCAACTTCCTTCACCTGATCATCAGGTATGCAGGGCAAGGGCAATGGGAAGGGTTCCCTTTTGGCCTCCTCCACAACTGGGGGTGGGAAAGGCAAGGGCCGCACCCCCAAGTCCAGACCACTAGTGCCTGAGGAGACCAGGTGCACTACACCAGCCAGCACGCCCACTCAGCCTGTCCCTGACCCTAGTTCTGGCCCCACCAAGACAGCCCCTCAGTGAAGGAGCTACAGCTATGCCCAGGTGGCTGTGGGGCAATCTGCAGCTGCAGGCCCTGGACCCTCCACCTCCAGCCCTTCCAACTCAGGAGGTGAGGCCCCTGGTCCAGCACTTTGTAAAGTGCTAACTACCTG
The DNA here is from genome assembly GCF_052110815.1 of Crocodylus siamensis. Lineage (NCBI taxonomy): Eukaryota > Metazoa > Chordata > Crocodylia > Crocodylidae > Crocodylus > Crocodylus siamensis. Next base: position 59,363,946 of record NC_143396.1, on the reverse strand, counting down.
AGCAGGAGAATCTGCACTTTTAGACCCTGGGTCAGGTGGTGGGGGCCCCCAAGATCATGGTGGTCTCCCGCTTTCATGGCAAAGCAATTCTTTTTTGCCTTGCCTCAGAGGCTGATGCACGGAAGGCAGTGGAGATGGGGCTCATGGGGGAGGGCAAATATGCCCCCCTCAATCCTCTAGAAAATCTGGGGTCCTGGGTGGTCCTCAGCTCCATCCCACCCTATATCCCCAAGTGGGCCCTTAACCCTCCCCAGGTTTTGGAGCAGGGGGGAGATCTCCCTGGTAGCGGCCCTCCCACTGGGGTGCTAAGACCCCAGCCTCTGTCACGTATGCTCTTCCTACTGCCAGATCATGATCTGGCTAGTGGTGGGAATGCAGCTGGAGGCCAAGGGATGCCTCATGATTCCCTTTCGGGGGCCTGAGCGAGGGTGTTTTATATGCTGGGTATTTGTGGTGCTTCCAGTGCTGCACCCCAGGGCACTTGCATCACTAGTGCTCCATGGGCCAGGCAGGGAAGACATCCACAGGTCCCACTATAGAGAGGGGTGACCTTGCTACTAGAGCCCCTCCCTCCCCAGGCCCCCCTGGCACCCCAGCCACAACACCCAGCCTCCCTGTGAGCTCAGGGGACCCCTCAACCAAGTTTGGTGGGGTCCCAGGGAGGCAGCAGCCAACAGAAAGAGGGAGGAGGGACCCCCTCCCCAGCTATGTGGCACCGCAGACATGCCTGCAGCACCACATACTGCATGTTCAGTTGTTCTCTGTGCTGCAATGGAGCAGCATGGAGGGGTTTTTTTAGACTCCTGGATATCTGGGGGTCAAAAAAAACCAAACAAAAGAAGCAGAGCAGTATATGCAGGGGCAGCATTCACCGCTCAAAAGCCAGGCCAGCCAGGCCACCCAGAAATAGTGTCTCAAGGCAGGTTTCAGCTTCCTAGACAACAACCCATACATCAGGATGAGAGATGAGCTTGGGTGGGATGGGCTTCACCTTTTCCCCCAAACGTAAGCATGTGTTCTTTTCTAGGTTGGCTGGTCTCCTCCAGTGGGCTTTAAATTAAGCTCATTGGGGGAAGAAGAAGATAAGGATGGAGGAAGCCTTGGACCACTAAACCAAGCCTCACCCACAAGAACAGCTCAGCCTAGACTAATGATGAGCAGAACGAATACCCAGGTAAGCACCAGTAATTCCAGTACAGGAGCAAATGAAAATGGTGTCCCATAAGTCTGTGTATGAAATTAGGTGGCTAACAGGTGGCCAAAGGCTTGTTGTGAGATGATAAAAGAAATAAAACAATTTATTTAGTGATACATCAGGATGCTATGCTTGCTGGAAGTCTGAAAGTTTATTTTCAGTTGTGGGTGACAGCGATCATCGCCTGCTGGAATTCACCATCCAGTGCAAGATAGCAAAGGCCTGCAGCAAGGCAGCAGCCCTGGACTTCAAGAGGATGGATTTCAATAAGGTAAGGAGCCTAGATGGGGAGGCACTGAGGTTCTGGAGGGGAGGAGAGTTGGGTGTCCAGGAAGAGTGGTCATTCCTGAAGAAGATGATCCTCCAAGCCCAAAGGGAGGTAATCCCAATGCGGATCAAAAAGGGCAAGAGGGTGCAAAAGCCCGCATGGCTCACCAAAAGCATACAGGAACATCTCCTAGCTAAAAAGGAGGCATACACCCAGTGGAAGGGAGGGGCCATCACCAGAGAAAGCTATACCTTGGTTGCTTGGGGCTGTAGGGGGGCAGTCAGGAAGGCCAAGGTGGAGATGGAACTGGGAATAGCTACCTGGATCAAGGACAACAAGAAGTCCTTTTTTAAATACATAGGGGGTAAAAAGAAGGTACCGGGTAACATGGAGCCTCTGCAGGACACACTAGGAAATCTGGTCATTACACCAGAAACTTATTACAAAGCTAACTTATTTAACAATTTATTTGCCTCCACTTTTTCTGAGCAGGGACCGGGTCACTGCTCCCACTGGGACCCCCGTAGGTCCCAGGGGAGGCACACCCAGGCCTAGGGTCAGTGAGCACCTAGTCAGGGAACTTCTGGAGGGACTGGACATATAAATCAGCAGGTCCTGATGATCTCCATCCCAGAGTGCTGAGGGAATAAGCAGAGGCCATAGCAGGATCCCTGGCATGGCTTTAAAAGCATTCTTGGTGCTCTGGTGTGGTCCCAGAAGACTGGAAAGGGGCCAATGTGGTCTCCATTTTCAAAAAAGGGTGGAAGGAGGACCTGGGAAACTATAGGCCAGTCAGTCTTACCTCAGTCCTGGGTAAGCTTTTTGAGAGAGTTATCCTGGTGCATGTCTGTGTGGGGCAGGGGAGATTATGCTTAGGGGAAACCAACATGGGTTCATGAGAGGCAGGTCCTGTCAGACCAACCTGGTGGCTTTCTATGACCAGGCTACCAAATCCTTAGATGCAGGGGTAGCAGTGGATGTAGTCTTTCTGGACTTTAGGGAGGCCTTCGGCACTGTCTCTCACCCCAGTCTCATTAAAAACTAGGGGACTGTCGCGTCAACACCTACACAGTCATATGGGTCACTAATTGGCTGAAGGGCCACGCCCAGAGATGGGTCATTTTCGACCTGGAGGGATGTGGGCAGTGGGGTTCCACAGGGCTTGGTCCTCGGGCCCGCACTGTTCAACATTTTCATCAGCGACTTGAATGAGGGGATAAAAAGCACCCTGTTCAAATTCGCAGATGACACTAAGATGTTGGGAGAAGTGAGCACATTAGGTCCAATTGCAGCCTATTCCTCCTTCTAGACAGGTTACAGGGGTGGGTGGATGAGAACAAGATGGGATTCAACAATGACAAGTGCAAGGTACTGCACCTGGGGAGGAAGAACTAGCAGCAGAACTACAGGCTGGGGAACTCCTTTCTTGCCAGTGCAGAGGCAGAAAAGGATCTTGGAGTCGTCATTGATGCCAAAATGAACACGGGCCAACAGTGTGAGGAAGCGTTCAGGAAGGCTAACCGGACCTTGTCATGCACCCACAGATGCATCTCAAGCAGGTCCAAGGAGGTGATCCTCCCCCTCTATGCAACACTGGTCAGGCTGCAGCTGGAGTACTACGTCCAGTTCTGGGTGCCGCACTTCAGGAGGGATGTAGACAACATGGAGAGGGTCCAGAGAAGGGTCACCCTCATGATCAGGAGTCAGCAGGGTTGCTGCTGCCTAACCTACAAGAAGAGGTTAAGGGACCTGAGCCTGTTCAGCCTCTGTAAGAGAAGGCTGACGGGGGATCTAGTGGCCATTTACAAACTAGTCGGGGGGGACCAACAGGCATTGGGAGAGTCCCTGTTCCCCTAAGCACTCCCAGGAGTGACAAGAAATAACGGTCACAAGCTAGCAGAGGGTAGATTTAGGCTAGATATCAGGACGTGCTACTTCACGGTCAGGGCGGCTAGAATCTGGAACCAACTTCCAAGCAAAGTGGTGCAGGCTCCTACCCTGGGGGTCTGTAAAAGGAGGCTGGATGAACACCTTGCTGGGGTCGTTTGACCCCAGTACTCTTTCCTGCCATGGCAGGGGGCTGGACTTGATGATCTGCTCAGGTCCCTTCTGACCCTACCAACTATGAAACTGGACTGTGGCTGCTAGCCAGGCTCCGCATGGCAAAATAACTACTGTGGAAGCCCCAGAAGACTCCCAAGTAAGGTTTCTGGGGTTAGCCCAGTGCTGGTCCCTGACTCCCCTACTGCCCCTGGGGTAACTTACTGAGTGCCAAAGTGCACATGGCATGGTGTTCCCCAGGGACTAGTAGTAGCGGTCCAAGGTGCACCACTGCTGGTTGTCCCCAGGGAACCCAATGTCCATACCACATGTGGACAGGGCCTTAGAGATAATTCCACTACAGGAGCAAATGAAAACTGTGTCCCATAAGTCTGTGTTTGAAATTAGGGGGCTAACAGGTGGCCAAAGGCTTGTTGTGAGATGTATCACTAAATTTTTTTTTTTTTTTATTTCTTTTATCAGGAGTTAGATTAGAGAAACTGGACCTTTTTCAGCCTCCGCAAGAGAAGGTTGAGAGGCGACCTGGTGGCTGCCTATAAGTTCATCAGGGGGGCACAGAAGGCAATTGGTGAGTATTTATTCACCAAGGCCTCCCCGGGGGTTACAAGAAATAATGGCCACAAGCTAGAAGAGAGCAGATTTAGATTGGATATTAGGAGGAACTTCTTCACAGTTCGAGTGGCCAAGGTCTGGAACGGGCTCCCAAGGGAGGTGGTGTTCTCCCCTACCCTGGGGGTCTTCAAGCGAAGGTTAGATGTGTATCTAGCTGGGGCAATGTAGGCCCAGCACTCTTTCCTGCTTACGCAGGGGGTCGGACTCGATGATCTATTGAGGTCCCTTCCAACCCTAGCATCTATGAATCATCAGGATGCTATGGTTGCTGGAAGTCTGAAAGTTTATTTGCAGTTGTAAACATTAGGAAGGAGGACCAGTGTCTTAAACTTTACATCATAAGGATCTAATGTTCTTTTCTTGATATCTGATAAGTAGCTTTTAAACTTTAAAAAGCATCTTTCCCCTTCCTACACTCTGTTTTTGATATACTGCAAATGACATGACGCTCATTTTTTCTAAGGATTTAAATATTTTAATTGTTAAATGTAGTCCTAATTACATCACAAGGAATTACAGTGAAACATGTTCTGATGCTTTTAAGAGAGAATGTTGATCTATACATATGCATATATTGCTGTCATCATATTAAGTCCTTCGAATAATATTGTTCTTCCAGTCTCAGATTCAGAATTTTGAAGCTGACTTAGTCATTGTGTTAGTGACAGTGATTAATGATAAGCTTCTGATAGTGTTTCATTTCTTTGGGGCTGGCATAACTGCTCTCAAGTTCTCTCTGTCTCCAGAGAGCTTGTGAATGGCTGCATGCTGGGTTTGGGGCACATAAGAGAACAGGAGGGCAGTGCATGTTCAAGAGCAGCCTTTCCTGTAAAGGCTAATAGTTTGGTGTAGGTTCTACATATTGCTTCTTTTGTTGCCTTTTAGTTTGTGATGAAATATCAAGTATTGTGCACAGCTCAAAAATACATGTGAACTACATTTCATAGGACCTGGGAATAAAAGCAACAGTGCTGTTTGTAGCAGGGCACTAAGTTTCCTGCTACTTTTGGAGCAGTGAGGAAGGAGCCCAGGTGCAGGTTGCTAGGGCAATTGGAGGGATCCAGTGACCCATACCTGTTAGCGGTCAGCTGACTGGAAGGGGCAGGGCCTGTCTCCCACTTAAACCCCAGGGCTGAGGCCAGGCATGCAGTTTCCTGCTGGTAGCCAAGGGGGAAGGAGCATTGTCTGAGCAAGTATAGGAAAGAGGTCTGAATGCACAAGCAGCTTGATCCTGGTGAAAGATGGAGTACCCCTGGGGTGGCTTGAATGATGTTTTAGCTGAGCAGCATGAATTTATGTTATAGCCTGGGGGCTGGTGTTTTGTTTGCTGTTTAACTGGGGCTTGGGTGAGGCTATAAGTGGATAGAGGAGGCCTCATAGGGGACCCATGGCAGGGTGGGAACCCCAGCCCCAGAGAGGGGGCAGCATGAAGAACGTCAGTTACATCAGCGAGGCTTGAGGAATGGTAAAGGGGTGGTAGGAGCCACGTATAGCCCATGAGGCTAGGATGCACTGAGTCGCCCATTACAGAACTGGGCCAGTGTACAACAGGATAACCGTGTCCAAGAGGACGGAAAGGCAGCCTCCCTATTGTACATTAACATCAAAGACATGGTGGGTGAGACTTGAGGGTGCTTTTAGGCTAACTTGGCACAGTAAAGGGGGCATTGGGGGAGAGCACAGTGACCCCCTAGGATGCCTTCCTGTTACACTGTTGACTATGTATAGGTATCTTATAGATATGTTTAGAAGTGTCCAGAGCCCAGTCAGATCAAAGCTCCATTATGCTTAGTGGTATACATATGGATAGCAAAGAGAGGTAGTTAGCATTGAAGGTAGGCAGAAGACGCAGTAGAAGTGTATGTTATAGACTAAATGTATAGCGAGAAGTGGTATATAATTTGATGTGTAATACTGAGCATCGAACTTCATTTTTTAGTTTATTTCCCTATCTGTTAAATGGTTAGGAGTTGCAATATTACCCACGTTTATAAAGCATTTTTGATATGGCTTAAATTCTATGCTGCATAAATGTCCATTATCTATCAGGCACTGTAATATATGGAGGGGGTTTTTTGTTTGTTTCATGGATATCTGTCAATTTCTAAGTGGATCGCTTATTCATAAACCAATACTAAGCTAAAGAGCAGAATAATACCTTTCAAAGTACTGCACTGATGATTTCCTTCTAAATTAACCTTGGTGACATGGGTTTGTTCAGCTATTCTAACACTGAAGAAGCCAAGCTTATTCTTGAGCTTGTAGGCAAGAAACCTAGGGGAGGCCAGATGTACTGGGGGTTGAGCCTTTGTTGCATACACTTCATGCAGATCTATTATCTAGCCACAGTCATGTGAGGTGTCACCCTTGAATATGAAATAGTACTCTAGATTGTGTTGGCAATGTCTGGCCACTTCTCCCTGTATTTACAGACTAATATTTTGTGCTGTTTGGTACAAGCTGGTGAAAAAGAAGTGTGCTATGTTCCAGACCAGCTGTAATAAGAAATTGTCAGGTGAATAAATCATCTCTCCACATTATGGTAATGAAGGTTATGAGTGAATTTAGCTGACTGTTTGCTTAAATGTGCTCTTAACATAATTGTGCTATTAGTGTTTATTTCATTAATCGCATTTTCAAAGTGTTCATTTCATCATATATTCTTCTTTACCACTTTTTCCTCATGGAAGACTTACTTTACTTGCAGAGACCAACTAAATTGTTTCTGCTGTAGTTGGTTACACTTGACTGACTTCTTCAAGTGTCAAATCAGTTAATGGAGTTCAGTAGACTTTATTTACTGATTCCCTTTTCCTTTACACTATAGCAGTAAACTAATGTCAAATCTCAGTCAATGGAAAATAACCATTTTATCAGATGGGGAAGCTGTGGTATCATCATGACATAAAATAGGGGTGTCCACAAGGACCCCGCAAATCTAATTGGTGATGCTAATGATTACCATCTCTATTGGTAATCGGATTGCCTCATCTATTGGTTAATGTTTTGATGTGGCTTCTTGCTCCTTGTTTATCTGGCTTTTAAATTGAAAAAATTGATTGAGATTTACTGATGTGTTAGATTTGTAGTTAAAGAAAATTTAAAAGGCAGAGCAGTTCCTTAGCTGCTGAATGCTGAGGCCCAGGACTCTGTGTGCTTGCTATCACTCTTTTTTTTTTTTTTTTTTTAATTTTTACCTTAGGATAGAATCTCAGCAAATCTTTCAAAGAAACAAATATGTGGTCTCTGGAAAAGGTTGTAAGAGGGTACCTGGTCAATAGGGAGTAAGCTACCATGCAAGGGAAAATACAAAACTTCTCTTTTTAAGGATGCTTTTATTCATGGTAGGCAAATGTATAGATTTTGATTTTAGTTGAATTTCACAACTGTGAAATTTTTACACATGAGAAACCAATACTTTCCATTTCTGCGGACAAAAATAGAAAAGGTCTGGCTCCAACAAGACTTTTGGTTATGGTTATGCAAATAAGGGCAGTGATTAAGAGCCTAAAGGTGAACATGATGAACACAAATGTGTTCTCCTCAGTCTAGGGTGTATGAGTGAAAATTGAGAGTTTTGGGGTCACAGCAATGATTTTTTTTGTATTTGTTTTTGTAATAGTTGACAAGGCTGCAACTGGCTACAAGTATCAAGGACAATAAAAAGTCCTTTTTAAGGTATGTGGGGATCCAGAGGAAAAGCAAGGGCAACACTGGACCCCTGCTAAACCAGATAGGACAACCGATGCCCATGAAAAAGCCAACTTGCTAAATAGGTACTTTGCATCAGTTTTTCACCAGTCCCAAGGGACGCCCCTGCCCATTACAGGACAGGAGGGCCTAGGTGAGGGAGATTCCTTGCCCTCCATCAATGCTGACCTTGTGAAGGTATTAAGCCTCTCAAGGTGTTCCTTCAAGTCAGCCAGCCCTGACAGCTTACACCCCAGGGTGATCAAGGAGCTGGTGAGCATCATAGCCCAGCCCCAGGCACAGATCTTCAAGAACTCCTGTTGCTTCAGTGAAGTGCCTGAAGATTGGAGGAAGGCCAGTGTAGTGCCAGCTTCAAGAAGGGGAGGAAAGTGGATCCAGCAAACTACAGGTCCATCAGCCTGACCTCTATCCTGGGAAAAGCCTGACCTCTATCCTGTACTAGAAAAGATCATCAAAGAGATCATTCTCAACAGACTAGCTGATGGCAAAATCCTGAGGGATAGCCAGCACGAGTATGTTGCAGGTAGGTCTTGTTTGACCAATCTCATTTCCTTTTATGACCAGATGACCTATTACCTGGACAAAGGGGAAAAAAATTGATCTCCTATATCTTGACTTTACAAAAGCCTTCAGTCTGGTATCCCATGATCATCTCCTGGCAAAACTGGCCAACTGTGGCCTCAGCTTCTCCACAATCCACTGGCTGGGGAATTGGCTATGTGGTTGGACCCAGAGAGTGATGGTTGATGGAAGTCAATCGTCATGGTGCCCTGTGACCAAAAGGCTCTGTCCTTGGACCTGTATTAGTCAACATCTTAATTAATGATGTGAACATTGGCGTCAGAAGAGGACTGGCCAAGTTTGTCAGCTATACCAAACTTTGGGGTAAAGGGTCCACACCTGGGGACAGGAGGGTGATCCAGGTTGACCTGGACAAGCTCAAGAAATGGGCAGATGAGAACCTGATGGCATTTAACACTGAAAAATGCAAGGTTCTCCACCTTGGGAAGAAAAACCCGCAGCATGCTTATAGGCTTGGGAGTGCTACACTGGCTAGCACTTCTGGCTAAAGGGATTTGGGGGTCATAATTGACCACAAGATTAACATGAGCCTTCAATATGAGGCTACAGCTAGTAAAGCAAGCAAAACGGTGACTTGCATCCGTAGATGCTTCTTTAGCAAATCCTAGGACATCGTTCTCCCCCTGTACTTGGCCTTGGTGAGGCCACAGATGTGGAGCTCAACACTGGACACAGTACTCCAATTCAAAAAGGATGTGGAGAAGATTGAGAGATTCCAGAGGAGAGCCACGTGCATGATCAGAGGTCAGGAAAACAGACCTTACGATAAGAGGCTGAGAGCCATGGGACTCTTCAGCCTGGAAGAATAGAGGCTCGGGGCTGATCTGGTGGCCACCTATAAGTTTATCGGGGTGCTCATCAGGACACAATTGAATAGTCACAAATTCTTCCATGACCATTTCAGACTGGACATAAGGAAGAACTTTGTTACTGTCCAAGACCCCAAGTTTTGGAATAGACTGCTGCTGGAGGTGTTTCAAGCACCTACCTTGAATGCCTTCAAGAGACATTTTGGATGTCTCTTTTGCTGGGATCCTGTGATCCCTGCTGACTTCCTACCCTTTGGGCAGGGGTACTGGACTCGATCTTCTGAGGTCCCTTCCATCCCTAATGTCTATGACCTCAGAAAACTGATTAGCAAGGTGAGTGTACTCTTACATTTGAATGATAATACCTAAAAAAGTAAAACTTTGTCTCCGATATCAAATTGACAGCCAGATGTTACTATAATGAATGTAGTTGTGGACAAAGAAATGTTGAATAAAGCTGACACTAAAAATATGCATCTGTTCTACATTGTGCAGTAGTTTGGGAGCTGGTGTTACTTGTCAAAGAATATTCTTTTGAGAGGTTTTTGATAAACACATTTACCATGAGAGGGAACTCAACACAAAATGACTAGTATGTTACATATATCATTGAAATAACTTCATGCCAAAGTGTAGACTCACCATTATCTTTATATTTTATTCATCCAGACAGACTTTGCTTTTAAAATAGAAAGAGACTCATTATGAACATGTTTTCAGCTTATCTGTACCTTTGCCAAAAGGAAAGGGTAACTTTTTTTTCACTGACAATACATCTTCTTGGCAATTTACTTGTCATGGTAGCCTAAAATTTGAAAGCTGAAAAGGAAAATATATTCTATTTATTCATCTCCCTATGTAATTATCTATTATTTATGTTAGACATGAACAAATACTATGTTTTGTAAAGTAAACATAGAATTGCTTTACACATGATAATTCAAATCAAATTTAAGAATTATTTTTCAAGTGTTTTTTTTTTTTTTTTTTTTTTTTTTTTTTTTTTTTTTTAAGCCTTCAGTATTAGAAAATGTGTCAAACTCTCAAGGATGATAAATTATAGTATGTGTAAACAAACCACATGACAGTGACCACATGACAATTTGTCTGGCAAGCCTTATTCTAATTATTAACCATTTTACAATTAAAGTCCATGCTAATTGCAGTCTAACAACCTAAGTTGTTAATGTTCTTCATATAATTAGGATGAATTTTGAATACACTATTGAGAAGATATTTATGAAATATTCTTGAAAGTGGGCATGAGGACAAAAATATTTAGGAGTGAATGAAAACTTTCATGCAGAAACTGTGGCTGCCCCTGGAAATGTTCCAAGTAAATTTCAACTAGGTGATGTCATTTTCATAGTTACAGTATTCACTAAATTCATAGTAGTCCTTGTTTAGTTATGGAAAGCACTAGAAAAGTTTTTAAGGGTGACATTCATATAACAGTGTGGAAGTAGTGCACTTTCTGGGCAAACCTCCGGGGAGAGGCAGGTGCAGCTGGAGGAGCCACAGAAGAAGCCCCCATGGCTGCCATGCCTAGCCCCATCCCCCATCTGGCCCCAGCCTCCCGGCACAAACAAACTTTGCACTCACCAGCTGCAGTGGTGGTGATCAAGGCCTCTGGGGGCTTGTGGCAGAGCCCCACATGCAGTGCTGGGCTGTGGGGGGGCAGCAGGATTGCCCCCCCCACTTGGCACCCGTGCAGCAGCTGTCACATTGCATGGGTACACATGGCTTGTCAGGGTTTCATGCACTGTCTGGGAGCTGGGTGGTTCCACCTGTCAGCCAGAGCCTGGCAGTGCTCAGCCCCAGCAGGCTCAGCTCCCAGACAGCACACAGTGCCCTGCTGAGTCATGCTGCACCCATGCCATGAGGCAGCTGCCACACAGGTTCCAGGCAGGCAGGTGATTTCCTCGCTGCCCCCCACTATCCCGTGTTGTGCAGGGGGGCTTTGCCACAAGCCCTCAGAGGCCTTGATAGCCACTGCTGCAGCAGCTGATGAGTATGGGGCTTCCTTTTTTTTTTTTTTTTTTTCCTCCAAGTATTGGGAGGCTGGGGCCGGGTGGGGATGCAGCTGGGTGGGGCAGCCATGGGGGCTTCTCCCATGGCTCCTCTGGCTGGCCTCAGCCTCCTGGCACCCTGAAACATCCAAAACATTTTCAAAACATTTCAGAAAGTTTCATTTGTTTCAGAAATGTTTCAGAGCCTTCCATTTCATTTCAGATTCAGTGTTTCAGGTGCCAAAACAGGCCGAAATGCCTCCAAAATGTAACAGCTGCTGAAGTTTTGCACAGCCCTAGTGTTCACCTTCTAGGTTCTATAGCCATCCCAAACTGGGGGCTCCAGCCAGATCTTGCCCTGATCAGCTGGTTTACTCAGAGCTCACCACACATGTGAGGCATAGCTAAACTCTGGGGGGGAACACCCCATTTTCCCTGTTCCCTAATACTGTTTGCGTCTGATACACTTCACAAGGAAAGAATTGGAACAGTTCAGTTCAAATAACTGTTTATGATCCCAGGAACTCAAAAGTAAGTGCATTAATCATGACAACATGTGCAATAAATATGAAGCAATACATTTTATAGCTTATTGCTTCAGAGTTTATTGCTCCCAGACATGCCATTTGAATGTGCACCAAGGATCACAACATGTTGAGCTGGGTCAAAGCAGCTCCATCTGACAGGGGGGTCTGAGGGGTCAGCCTACCAGCCCAAGGCTGATCCTACCAGTTTAACATGCTGCAGAGAGTTTGGCTGGGGCACAAGTGCTTCAGTATGAGGGGGCTGCCTGCTGGCTAGCCCCACTGAAGCACCCTCATGCCCCAGCCAGCTGGCTAGGATATACATATGTACTGCTGTGGAGTTAAAAAACAATCCTGTATTTACAAGTACTATCCTGCTGTGGAGTTAATTAGTTTACTCCAGTTTAATAGGGGTGCACATCTAGATGCACAGCATTTATTATGCAGCTAATTAGTCTACTGTGCTGTAAATGTCTTGTGTAGATGCATCCAGTAATATCCAAAATACTTTTCTGTAATCAGGTGCTTTAGCTGCTTTTCCTGAAGACAGGAAATTGACTGTGTGCTGTTTACCACTACTACTACTAAGAAAAAAAATAAAGGAAGTAAAAAAACAGACTTTCCTATGTTCTGAAAGAAAGTAATTACTGTCTTAAAAAAAAAAATGACGGCATCAGTATTGCCAAAAATAACAAAGATGGCACTGTAGTGTGATGTTCCATTAAGGACAACCTAAATCAGCAGTTTTCACCATTTTTTGGGTCCCCAACTGCTGGACACAGGGCCACCAGTGGCCAGACATGGAGCAGGGGGAGGGGTGGCACACAGCTGGATGTAGAGTAGCAGCAGCCACCACATGGGATCTTCTGCCTCTGTGTCTGGCTGGGCAGGTGGCCCCTGCATGCAAGCACAGGATGGTGCATGGCAGTGCTCCATCCTCGCCCACATGCACGTCAACAGGGGGTACAACTCTTGATCTAAATAAAATATTAAAGTAAGCACAGATTAAAATACTTTGATTTCTTTAACAAAAGTTGAGATGTTTCATTTTTGGCTTGGGTTAAAATTACTGTCAAATATAAATGTTCAAGAATCAGACGCTGAAAAAAATCAGTGTTCATTGATTTTTGGTTTTATTTTTTAAGAAGAAAACTGGCATGCTTCTCACTTGCTTTCTAACAGCTTTGGAGAATTTGGCTTTCATTCTGGTCACTTTTCCAATCATGCAATCTTGAGAGCAAGAGATTTATTTTACGAGAGAGAGAACAAAAAAATAAAAGCTGGGATAATCAGCTAATCGCAGGATTATAAAAAATAGGCTTGAAGGCAAGTACATGATAATAGAAGACTCATGACAAAAGTGTAAGCATTAGCAATATGGAATAAGTTTGACATTGTTTGATATCTAATGGAGCTCCTGAGGTCCCTCGTGGAAGTTATAGTGTAAATCTATAGTTATAGAGTATAGTGTAGTCCCTCATGGTCCCACTGTTTCCTGTGGAGTACCTCCCTCACTAGACTTTTTGACCCCTAACGCATCACAGTCTGCCCTCTGGTAAATCACAGGAGTGAATTCAGGGAGAAATAAAATGGGAGAAGCCTGACAAACAGAAAATGGAAGTGAGACAACCAAACTACATCTCCCTTGAGTCACTATAGTGGCTTAGACAGATGTAGTTTAATGTCCATTTTTCTTCTTATAGGTTTTGTTTTTGTAGATAGCAAAATAATGCAGTCTTTTACTGGCCCCATACTTAAACCTTACTATAAGCATTTTACATTTTCCAGTAATAAAGCTGGAGCCCCAACTATTTCTCCTTTAATTTTTTAGTGCATTTCACTAATCATTTTGTTACCCAAATCACAATTGTATAATTTTCAAGGAAATCATGATTTTGCATAGGCTGTGGGGGGGAGGGAAGCATAAACTCCACACTTTTAGCAAGCTTGCTGGAAAAAATTAAAACAAACTTATTGGCAAGCAGAAAGTCCTTCAGTCTTGGTGCATGATCAGGGTGGGGGAAGCAGAGAGGGGGCTTGGCAGGGAAGAGTGTGGAGAGCAAGGGGAGGGAGGGGGATAGGGAGGAGGCAGGAAGAATTAATTCATGCTTACTGGCTTCCCCAAAATTAATCAAGGTAATTAAGCCATGATTTTGTCTCACGTGGCAGTCTGCAGAGAGGGGCATGACTGCCAGGGCCCCTTGGCCAATCAGGCATGGTGTGGCTCACCATGCTCGGCTTGCAAAAATGGCATCCAGTCCCTGGATCTGCCTGTAAAATCAGCCAGCTGCCTTCTGGAGTTCAGTAGACCCCTATCCATGTATCTCTGAATTATCTACCTATATATCCCTGAATTCCCTCCATAATAATGCTATATGGATTTTGAAGTATCACTGACTCTTCTAATGGCCTGTAAATGAAGTTTGTTTCAGTTGTGGGGCTCAATACTAACTCCAGGGAACTCTGGAGTTCACTTCAAGAGGGACACAGAGGATCTGGAAAGGGTTCAGATAAGGGCCTCTTGCATGATTAGTGGTCTCCATGAAAGACCCTACAAGGAGAGGTTGAGAGATGAATGAGGGGTGACCTTGTAGCCACCTATAAATTTATCAGGGGAGCACAGCAGGGAATTGAGGATGCATTATTTACCAGAGCACCCCAGGGAGTAACTAGGAATCATGGGTGCAAAGTAGTAGAGAGTAGACTTAGGTTAGACATTAGGAAGAATTTTTTTTTTTACAGTAAGGCTGGCCAGAGTCTAGAATGGGCTTCCAAGAGAGGTGGTCCTATCACTTAACTTGGAGGTCTTCAAGAGGAGGCTTGACAGTGACCTGGCTGGCGTCATCTGACCTTGGTGCTCTTTCCTGCCAGGGGGTCAGACATGGATCCAACTCCATAATCTATGAATCTGTAGTTTAGATGTACAGATAAGATACACAGTTCTGGAAACTTTATGCCCAGGGTATTTAAGACTGAATTTTCTTTTTCACTTTATAATAAAGCCCCAGCAAAAGCTCATTTTAAGTGCTGCACCAATGTTACCTAGAAAATGGATGAAGAGGATTCCTGTGAAGGCTCTAGGAAAAGCATACAAGTAAAGGTTCCTGGAAAAGGAAAGGGAAAAATCCAGAGTAACTAAATTATAGTGTGAAGACTTCAGGCCTAATGAATGCATCAACAAGGATGAAAGATGTTACTTAAAGGCTGAGGACTTTTGAACTATGTTGCTTGGGGACAGCAAATGATTGCAGGAGTTCTGCTTCGAGAGAAGCAAAAACTGTGGTTTTGGGAGGGTCCATGAATCAAGAGAAGGCAAAAGCATAGCCTGAGAGGGAGCTGAAGGAGTTCTTTTCTACTTTATTTGCTCTTAAACGAGACTTCTTGGCTTGGTACCACATGAGTAAGCCATGGGCAGATCTAGGATTTTGAAAAGAGGGGAGCACATGGGGAGGTACATCATCATGTTTCACACAACACATTTTTTTGGTGGGTAAAAAGAAACTAGGAGCTTTACTAATATGCTAGGGGCCTAGGGCTGTATTATTCAGTTTGACTGATAACAAAAGCAAATATAACTTTATTGGAAGGAGTTGAAAACAGTCTGTGTAGTGAGGCACTGGAGTGTGCCTCCTCACTTAAAGGAACAAGCAGTCAGAGAGGCTGCTTACAGGTGGCAAAAGAGGGATAGTGAGAGACTCGCTTGACCAGAAGAGGGCTCAGGCTTGACTTATGTAACCACAGAGCCTACATCAGCCATGGGGTCTCACCCTGGCAGCTATGAAGGGTGGAACTCCTGACACCAGAGTAGCAGGACTCCTGAGCTGTTGGGAGCTGTATGAGAACCTCTGTAGTCCAGGAGACAAGGGAAGGTAACTGGGCAGAGAGGGTCACCTATTTATAGGCAGGTAGTCTTGGTTTTAGGTTAAGTCCAGAGAAGTTTTGAGTGCCTGCTAGAGGATGCAGATGCCTTGATTTAATTGCACAAGGGTTTAGCCTTGTGCCCTGCTAGGGCAGGCTCAAAGCCCACTGTAGAGACCCAGACCAGAAGGTCAACAGGCCCCGAGGTAACTGAACCGGACTAGAGAGTCCCCAAACCCAGGGGTTGGGGCTGAGAACTGTACTCAAGGGCTGTGTATAGCACCAAAGGTCTAAGAGCCTGGAGAAGGGATCAGGCATCTGAGAGCTCAAGGAAAGACCAAGTAAGGGATCAGGAGGTCTGAGGGTTGAGATATGGATGAAGAGTGTGAAATGAGAATATCAGAGATTGATGACTCCCACAAGGCTTGGGACATTGAGTAGACAAGGAACAGAGCCATCTAATTTGCCCTTAAGGCTATAGGTATAGACAGCCTGGGAGGGCAGGACGGTGATTAAGCGGACCCAAGAGGGACCCAGTGGTGACTGACACTAGGTTCTGGCTCGTTGAGATCAAGCTCCTGCCTGGCTCAGGCTTGAATCAAGCCTGAGCCAGGCAGGGGCCACACAGCCACCAGGGGGTGTCAAAGCCACCTCCATCACCCCCATGACCACAAACGTGGCTGTGAAATAAGAGCTGTATTACCAGGAGCAGCTAGAATTGCAAAAAAAAGGATAGGTTGACTAGTGGAACATCAAGACAAAAGGGAGAGAGGGTCATTAACTCCCTCACTTCTCCCTGGATAAAAATGCTGTTATCACTTCTAGACAATTGGTTTTAAATTTTGGGTGGATGAGGAAACAAAGGGGAGATGCAACTGCACCAGTGTACCCTCCTTGGATCCACTCCTAGATTGAACTAGCCTCTTTGTGTGAAACTGAGGCACTGAAACAGCTGATGTTAGAAAGAGAAGACTCTATTACAGCGAACATTATCTTGCTGCCTTTTGGCTGGATCCTTTTCTAAGCTAATGGGAGCAAGTATTTGATTTGGTAAATGAAAAATGATCAGTGTTGTAAAAAGTGTTCCAGTCATGCAATATCTGAATAATAAATAAAGTAAATATTTTAAAATACTCTATGTATTTGGGAGTTAGTACTTGTTCTTCTCCATCAAGGAATGCACTTGGGCTAACTAATCTTGTATAGGATCCTAACAGTAAAATCTAGTTTTAGCATCTTGTTCATTTAGATGTTCCAGGAAAACAAAAACAAGGATTTACTTAAATCAATACAGGAAAACACAAATTCATCTTATAAAGAATCAACATCACTGAGGGACTAAAGGGGATTTGTAGTTGGAAATATTTAAAAAATAATATAGATCATACTTTCTATGTGAGGAATACAGCTATTGAGGATAAAGCAGAGATGTGTATGTGTATATCCTCAACCCTCATTATAACTCAGGATAGTAAAAAGTTATGGCCTCCAAAAAAAAATCAATAGAAAAGTTAAGAAGTTTCTCTAATAAATGCTAAAAGTTTGACAAGAACAGTTTGCCTTTTCCATTATAATAAAAAAGAAAAAAATATTTATCCATTTATAGAAAAGTATTGTGGTGATGAAGAAGAATCCAAAGTCATTTTTATCACACTTGAAGTAATAACCTGTGTCTGCAATGTGGAATCCTGCTATATGACACCAAACACAAGATCCATACCAAGAAGTTGCATTATCATGAGAGGGAATGAGACATATCAGCATGTGTAGGGGCAAATCCTCTTACTCTCACCTGTGAAAGTCATTTCATATGTTGTTTTGCACAGCCAGTGGTATAACAAGGGCTGGGTGCTAGAACAGCTGCTCCAGGTGCTGACTTAAGGGCTGGGAAGGAGAATGGAAAAAAATGGTTGCTACCACAAACACATGATCATGCGGGCAGCGTAATGGCACTGGATTCCCCCCCAGACCTTGTGTGGCAGCTGCCATGGGCCCCCAGCCACATTACAACTCTGTGTGCAGTTGATCTGGAGTTGGATGTTCAGATCCATTCTGATATGTGTGCTGTTTCTAAATGTTCTGTGCCATTTATTAGTTTTTTATACGCATTTGTAAAGTTCTTTACTTGTTTGGTTAGGCTGTTGTTTGGATGGCTGTTCAAAGTGGGCTTAAAATATTGTTGTCATTTTAAATAAATTTTTGTTTCAAAATTCCCTTTATAGATTATATGTGAAAAAGGTGGAGGTGGGAAGGTGGGTGGCGTGACTTTTTAAAACACTTCAGGCTGGGACAATATTTTTTTACTTTTCTGGTTCTGCCAAAAAGTGAATGGTTCACAAAATTTTATTTGCACTATGTAACACCCAACAAATAGCAAAGGAGGGAAGGAACTCCTTTTTGATAGATCAAAACTACATGATTAAGCCAGAAATTATGTTATACATGCCTTTTGTTGTTCCACACTATTGGTTTTTCCTTTTCTGGATGCACACTTTATTTTTCATCAGGAGTTAAAGTAAATAGGTGTAGCCATCACCTTCCAACAGGCCTTTTTTCTTTCACCTGTCAGATAATTACTTACACCCACACTTGTGGATAATCATTGTTGTGCCCTAGGTAGCAAAGACTCTGACTATTCTGCATAGTTTCCAGTGCCTCTTTGCACTGTTGCACTAAAATTGAAGGCAGGAAAGACGATGAATCACTTTCCCTCACAGCAGAAGGCTGAACTAGCAGGTGGGATCTATTCATGGACATCTAGGCAAGGATTCGCTGTCATGCAATTCCAATTAACGGCAGATAGGCGTCTAGTGACACAACGAGAATTCCCATCAGTATTTCTGATTCAGAAAGACTCATTTACAATTATTAAAAAAAATGTTTGGTACATTTTTACCAGTTATTATTGTACCACTCTTAAAACAAATACTTTTTACTCTCAGCTCTTATGGTAGCAGGTTCATGGCTCATGGAAATAGCAAGAGAGCACCCCAGGGGAAAAGAGTAGAAATGGTGATTATTAAAATGCTGTTGTCATCAAAACATGCTATGGCAAGAAATGAGAGTTAGCCTTAGGCAAATAGTGCTGTTTTCTTTTAAAACCTACTTCAAACCTTGGTGTGGGAAGTACACTTTAGAAAGTTTTAACATACATTTGAATGGCAAATGATGCTAGCCAATGTAAACTAACTTGCAAATCTATAATGCTGCTGCTTTCTCTATTCAGATGTTGCACTGAGTATAGAATGAAGGACACAGGAAATTTACTCATCCCATCTACTGACAACAGATAAAACATATTATCATTAGTTAACATAAATCTTGTTTATAGAGGAATATCTATTCATATCTCTCCCCCAAACACCAATCCGGACCACTTTGTTTTTTCCTTATTTACCATATCTTCTGCATTTGACAAATGAGAACTGTGTGACCCTGAAGGCTTTGGTATTTAAATTGCATTCTTGAAGATGAGTAATTATCTCCACACCTAATGCATCTCTCTGTTTTTCAAGGATCAATATGTCTACAAGCCACTTTAGCATTTGCCTTTAAGCTCAAGAGCGGCCATAAATATTCTCAGGTGATCCCAGTCATAGGGTGCTGCTATCCACGGAAGCAGGATCTTTGCCATTTTCCTTAATACATTTTCTGTCCTTTTAGCTATGCTGTGTTTCCCCTCCAGTGAAGAAATTCATGCTTTAGTTGAACAATCTATTTTCAATAGCCATCCCATGAAAACCAGTACTGGAATAAGCTAATGTCATTGGAGACTGCATGAAGTCAAAATACCTGCTGCTTTAATGGGTATGACAAAATCCTGAATCAGTATCTAATCCATTTCTCTTTGGCTTCAAGGCGGCTTAATCAACCCTTTTTACTCATGACTCCCCTCGGGCCCATCCAAACAGAAGGACGCTGAAGAAAGGTGTAGTTCCTCTGTAAACTCGCACTGCCAGCAACATCAGCATTTTCCAGTTTTTCTCTCTCAAGTATCTGTTCCAATGGTAAAGCAAAGGAAACTTTCAGAAGAACTCCTCCAAAGGCATGATATAAGAAGACAGGGATCATAAAGGCCTCCTAATAAGAAGACCATTGTTCTTGACAAGCATTTCTATTCTGTGGTATTTGCGGTACCTATCCCTCTGTGTCCATAACTTCCTTATTCCATCTCTCCTTTTCATCCTTGAGCAAGGAGTGCCACTGGGAAGTAAACCCCGAAATGAAGCAGTAACTGCCTGACCCTATGCCAGTATGCACAGAGAGCCTTAGAGCTCCTCCAGGCTTATGCTAAAACAGCTGCATTGCCGCATTTCAGAGCTTTGGCACTTGCAGACCAGAAGTAAACAAATAAGACCTTCTCAGCACCACTTGTGAGCTTCTGTAGATAAACCCTCAGGTCCTTTTGAAACAGCTTGCCCTTTGACCATTTACAAAGCAACCCTGCTTCCTTAAATTCATGGCCTGGTTCTAACTTTACACTAGAGAAAATATAAAAATGAGACAGAGCTGGCTAAAACTTTAAACTTCCATATTGTTGGCAATATTCTGAAGTTAAATCTTACTTTCAGTTAAGAAGAAATCTCAATTTCAGTTTTAGGCTTGGTTTGGCATTCTTTGTCCCCCTGAGCTGCCGGAGTGCCTCACAGGAGTCCTAATCCAGCCACAAAGCCTAACACACAAAGGAGAATGGGAATGTATCTTCTCAGTATTCCCAACAGCTGAGAGACAAAATTTAACTGACTAATTTTTTTTTTTTTTTTTTAACTGAAAAGTTGATGTCTTCCTGCAGGAGGAAAAATAAGATTTTTTTGTACAAGCCACATTTAATATTTCAACTTTATAGTAAAAGTTTGCCTGAACTTCAGCAATTGGGAGCCTCCTTTTGTTTTACTCATTTTTGTTTAACAAAAATGAAAGTGGTTAATAAGTAGGAATAGAAAAACAATAGCTAAGTTCTTAAGAAAAAGACACAGGGTCTAGACGGTTATGCTACAGGCGATCAAACACCAAATGGGTGTTCCAGTTTGCAGTTCTTGAGTATTAAGAACATTTAGGCTTAAGTTAGGATCATCATTTTAAATGAAAATAGTATTCCTGAAAAAGTCACATGTAAGAAGTTTTGTTTGGTAGCATTTACAATTATCTTCTTTTACAAAGCTGCACCATATTTCAGTTTTGTATGTCATGGTATTTTTTTATCACAATAGATTTGTTCCTGTCTGCTGGATTTATTCCTTTTTAGGTATTGTTTTTTTAAGATACTAAAACATGTCATTCATTTTTTGTTAAATTTAAATGTGCCTTCTTATTTTTAGATATGTGAAAAAAAATCTATTATAAAATTCACATAGGAGATCAGTGGTGGCTAGGCTGGAGTGCTGCTCTTCCACAGCTCATTTAAGAATCAACCCGCAGCCTGTAGGAAACGATTATTGTTATGCACCACCCTGATGAGAGTGTTTGTGGGTGCTGTGTCTAAAGCAGGTAAAATGGTTCCAGGAAAAGGAAAGAAGTGATAGTGCTACTACACCCTGTCACAGGTGAGGATATAAATGTGTTCCTCCATCATTTCGGACTTGTATGGACAGAGCTACTGCTCTACTCTACCTCACTCCCAACCTTTCTGTGAAGGGTGTACAAGCCTGAAACTACTTTTACTCAAGGATTCACAAGGATATCTCTGTATCAGGACAAAGGACTTGTCAAAGTACGTTTGGAACAAATGAGAGAGGCTGCGTTCCACAGTCACAGAGCCGGTAGCACAATGATATAGGCAATTGCCAGGGATGCAAGAAAGCCAGTTAAGTTCCTGATTAATGAAGTCAACTGCGTCCTATATCCCAGGTGAGTGGTCTAATCAGTGTGCTATTGGCTATTAGAAGGTGTTACTTTCTTCATATGGACTTGGGGAGCTGTTTCATTTTGCACAAATAAATACCTATTCATTGGAACAAAGAAGCAGATCTCTTACATCCCATTAGGAAATTGATTATTATAGGAGCACTCTGTTGACCAGAAATTACATCTTGGCTCTGATGAAACTTCTCCAGTGAGAGCCAAAATGTTACCCATTTCCACAAAAAGTTTTAGTCGACGCATCTACACAAGATGCTACGTAACAGGCACAAACTATGACACTGACACTACTGCACAGTAGCAATGAGCTAATGTGCAGTGGGTTGTTGTTACTGCACAGTTGGGTCGGAAACAACCCATGTGCTGCCAGGAATGTGCAGTAACAGCTTTAACAAGTACTAAATGATATGGCACATTCAGGCACACGTAGACACACCCAGTTATGACTAATTTTATAGGGGTTTTTTTAATTTTTTCTGTTTAAGAATCCCCAACCAGCTCAAACCACAAGTGTATCCAATCTCAACAGGGATGTAGAGTGGGCAGAGTTTTTTGTACCCACTTCTTCTCCCCTCATCTACTCCCCCCGCCATGTTTTATACTTCTATTCAGAATTGGGTACAGTCAAGTAGTTGTCAACACCTGGATTACTTGTACAAGGTGAAAAGAACCTTGTTCAAGTTCACAGATGACACTAAGATCTGGAGAGAAGTGAGCACGCTAGAAGAGAGGGACAGGCTACAACTAGATCTGGACAGGTTACAGGGGTCAGCAGATGAGAATAGGATGGGTTGCAACATGGACAGGTGCAAGGTATTTCACCTGAGGAAGAAGAACCAGCAGCATACCTACAGGCTGGGGAACTCCCTTCTTGTCAGCACAGAGACAGAAAAGGATCTTGGAGTCGTTATTGAGTCGAAGATGAACATGGGTCGCCAATGTGGGGACATGGTCAGGAAGGCCAACCACACCTTGTCGTGCATCCACAGATGAATCTCAAGCAGGTCCAAGGAGGTGATCCTCCCCCTCTATGCGACACTGGTCAGGCCACAGTTGGAGTACTGCATCCAGTTCTGGGCGCTGCACTTCAGGAGGAATGTGGATAGCATCGAGAGGGTCCAGAGGAGGGCCACTCGCATGATCAAGGGCAGCGGGGCATGCCCTATGAGGGGAGGCTAAGGAACCTGAACCTGTTCAGCCTCCACAAGAGAAGGCTGAGAGGGGATCTGGTGGCTGCCTGTAAACTGGCCAAGGGAGACCAGCAGGCAATGGGAGAGTCCCTGTTCCCCCTGAGCACTACTGGGAGTAACAATGAATAATGGCCATAAGTTGACTGAGAGTAGATTCAGGCTAGGCATCAGGAGGCACTACTTCACGGTCAGGGAAGCTCGGATCTGGAACCAACTTCCAAGGGAAGTAGTGTTCGCTCCAATCTGGGGGCCTTTAAAAGGAGGCTAGACAATCACCTAGCCAGGGTCATTTGACCCCAGCATCCTTTCCTGCCTATGGCAGGGGGTCGGACTTGATGATCTGCTTAGGTTCCTTCCAACCCTACCAACTATGAAACTATGCTTTCATCAAGGACCACTTCTGAAACCCACTTTCAGTCCTAAGTTTTACTAGGCTAAATTCATACTTGATGTAAAGCTGGTGCACTTGGGACCACAGCTGAATGTGATCCCTTAGGTTAGAATTACACAACTGCTGGATTCTCTGCTTGAATTCTCTGCTCTTGATTCTCTGCTGAAAAAAGTGTAAAAGGCTGGGGTGTTTCTTGCCATGGTAACTCTGATTTAGGAGTATGTTGAAAAGTGGGAGAAGAATGCAATAGGGCAT
Source organism: Crocodylus siamensis (assembly GCF_052110815.1). Taxonomy (NCBI): domain Eukaryota; kingdom Metazoa; phylum Chordata; order Crocodylia; family Crocodylidae; genus Crocodylus; species Crocodylus siamensis. The sequence goes on along the minus strand of NC_143396.1, from coordinate 59,340,622 downwards.
GTTATAGTCCAACAGTACACAGGTAGTGTGTAGCACTGTGGGATTATTATAAGCCAATATCTTTTCCTACCTGCAGTTTGGTTTTGTGAGAAGGAGAATTTTAATATCTTTATGTTTAATATTAATAAGGTCAAGGGTAGGGAATACACGTACCGCTCTCCCTCCACTGTTTCAAAAGGAAAAATGAAAAGAATTAATTTTGGCCTTGTATATGGCTTTGCATTTTAGCATAGTTAAAATGTGACAGATCCTTTGGGTCTGATTCTTTAGATTTTAATCAAGTAATATCAGTGCCAGGGCTAGTGTCCTGGTCACCCCCCACCTTAGTTATGCTACTATGCAAACTGTGTACAGATTATATTATAGTTCCCTTGAAGTGAGGAAATGGCTGCTTTGGTGGTATTCAGCAGGGAAAATTGTTTTTCACCAATAGTGCTTGTTATGTCACAGGAAGTATGAGAAGAAAGTAAAGTGCTGAGACTTGAGAAGTGATGTGTGGCAGCCTGTGAACAACAAGGGAAAGCAGCAAGAATACTTTGTATTGTGCAATTCATCCTACTGCACTGGCAGTATGAGGAACTGAAATGGAATATAAATAAACTGAACAGAAAGTGAGTTTGATGTTATCGGGTACATTTATCAGCTTTGGATCGGCTCTATTGTTTAGTTTAATCGACATTTCCTACCAAATATTTTTCTTCTGGGGTTTTGAATGACTACAGGAGGACAAATGAGAACTGTTAATATTTTTAGCATCTAAAAATATAAGCATTTAATAAGCATTTCTTCTGGGTGGGAAGGTTTTTAGCATGTTTGTTTCTAAAACTGTCCCCTAATATTTTTAAAATAATAATTGGTATCATAAAGTCTTTCTTGATAGATGTTTTTCAATAATCAACCTGGTGCTTCTTAGCTGTAAGTGAGAATGGAAATTTTGGATTTACAGGATCTTTTCTAACTAGATGTTCAAAGGGGGGAACATTTTTTTCCTCCTCTCTCTTTAGAAGTGTCCCTCATATATTAGTGCTGAAGCTTATTGCAGCTGGAAGTTAATAATGCTACTTCCTACTTGAATAGTTTGGATATTTTGGTTTAGAAGAGGTTTTATGATTATGACTCATGTTTCTCCTGTTTTACTGTTTTTGAATAGGGCCTTGTTTGTACTTGCTTAGCGAATATACTACTGGGAGATAAATAACCATAATAATCTGTTTATGAGTATCATTGAAGCTAATAGAGTGATTCAAAATTACACTCTTTTACAGGAATTAACACATCAACATTATTGCCATCATGAATTGCAATGAAAACTCAAAAGTGATTGGTTTCTCTGTGAAACTTTACAGAACCTTGGTTTCAAACTGGAAATAATAAAATGTGAAATCTCTATTTTTTATTAAAAATTGGCTGGATGATAATACTGGTTTCAGTATGACCATTTAAAACAGTGTTTCAGCTATCCTGTCCAGAAAACGTAAACTTCATTAAAATAATCTTTTTTCTGTGAAAATTTTGTATACAAGATCTCCTTATGAAAGGACTATTTCTCAGTCCAAAAGTCCTGATGCAGTTATAGCAATTGACTGCCAGATGTCCAAGTGACATCTAGAAATTTAGAGAAGGCGGACACAAGAATTCCAATCCTTTGTAACTGGTAAAAATAAATAAATATTTTAATTGTTTAGTGTTATATATTTCATAGTCATTTCTTAAAATTGACTAGAAGCACTTCTCCTGTCACTTTCTTAGTTAATGTTCATCTGCTTCTTGGATTTGTGTAGCACTTAGCATTGTAATAGCATATTTTAAGTTGAGAATTTCTTCACACTCAACAATTACATCTCCTTCAGCCCTGTAAGTTAGATGGGTATGTCCTATATATCTGTATTTTGTAAATATGTGAACTGAGAAATAGATTTATCTAGGATTGCACAGAATCAATTAAACTAGGTTAGTTTAACGGCTTAGTTCATGAGCCCTTGAGGAATAAACCAGATTAAAACAAAAATGCTCATGTCTGTATATTAGAGAACATTATTCCTTTTTAATGATTATCTCCCAGTACTCTCTGCCTGTGTTAGTCTGTCTACATATTTATAATTCCAAATAATATGATTATGCAGTTATTTATACCCAAACAATTTATAACTTAATTTGTTGCAAGTTGAATCTACTGTAGTAATAAGTGGGTGCATCTACATGAGACACTTTATGGCTCACTGGCATAATTGATTGCACAGTAAGCATGTGTGTCTAAATGTGCACATGCTTACTGTACGGTAAACCTTGCTAATTGAGAGTAAATTTACTACCTGCGAATTCAAGTAGCAAATTTACTTTTGATTAGTAATGGTGCAGTAATCTTCATGTAGATGCCTGATCTGGAGCAAATATGCTCCCAGTCAACCAGCTGCCAGGGGGCAAGAGAGTGCTTCCTGCCCCACCCAGGAGCTCCCTACTGCTTGGACAGGCTCTTCCTCCAGAGTCTGGGTAGTACTATGTCCCCCTGCCCTGGCAGCAGGGAGCTCCAAGCCCCCCACTCTGAGATTGCCATTGGGGAGCAGGAGCTGGGAGATCATTATCTTTATCTTCCAGCCCCTACTTCACCATCATGATTGGGGAGTGGGGTGCTAGAAGACCCTTATCTCCCAGCACCAGCTCTGCAGTCATACAGTCAGAGCTGAGAGAACCTTATCTCCCAGCCTGAGCTCTGTGGATGTGAGGCTTGGACTGGGAGACCCTTATCTCCCAGCACTGGCCCCGTGACTGCAGAGCTTGGGCTGGGAGAGAAGAATCTCCCAGTGCCAGCCCTACAACTACAAAGCTGGCACTGGGATATGGGCCTCATGGTGTCAGCCCAATGACTGCGGAGCTGGCACCAGGAGATAAGGATCTGCCAGCCCTGGCTCCACTGTTGCAAAGCTGGTGCTGGGAGCTCCCTGATGGTGGGGGCTGGGAAACCTGTTCCCCACCCAGCTCCAGGAGCACAGAGCTTCGCAAGGAACAGGCTAGGAAGCTGAGCTGAGAACAGGCTCTCCAGCCCTTGCCCTGAAATGTCAGAACAGGGGATGGGAACAGTCCTAGTCAGGGGTAAGTCCTATCCCTGTGCTGCAATTGGTGATCAAGGCACAGGGCTTGGAAAGAGCTGCAGGGGTGGGGTATGTCCTAGCTCCCTGCCTCATCTGCCAGTGTGGTAGCTAGCAGTGAGCAAGCTGTTAGCTGCCCCACTGGCGGATTGGGACAGGGGGCTGGGAACTCCCCCTCCCCAGAAGCTCTTTCTGAGTCTCCTGCTCCTAATTGAGGAGCCAGGGGCAGTAGCTCCCTGCTGCAGGGGGATATTGTATCCACCCTGGTAGCAGGCAGCCCCCAGGGGCAGGGTGTAATGTCTTAGCCCAGACCAGAAGACAACTCTCTTCTAGCTCAGTGCTCCCTGCCAGCACTTGAGGGAGCCTAGAACTCCACCTAGTGGCAGGGGCCTATTGCAGGGCCACAGGAAACAGGAGCAGTTTGCTGCTATTAGCAAAAAATCTGCTCCTGCTTCCCTGCATGAGTTCTTTCCTACTTGGAATCATTTAGTTGCAAGTACTTTACTGGCAAGTAAACTGATCTTGGATCAAATAAATGTGTAAACACACTGAGGGAGGAGGTAAGACTGCATGCCTTTCTCCTGAAAATAAAAGTAAGTGTTACCCTGGGCGCGACACTACACTCACCCCCGCCTGAATACTGGGATCTTGGGGTAGCCAGTAGCCCTGCCCAGCCCTCCTGGGAAGCTGCTGCAGTGCCCCTGAGCAAAGAGCCTCCCCTTATAATCAAGCATCCTCGCAGATGATTCTCAAAATATTTACAAGATTTAATTATTTACAACATAGTAAATAACACTTAAATAAACACATTGATATACCAACTAATAAACACTCAAAAACTTATTTACACAGTCTCTCACTTGCACAAGGTGTACTGGGGATCCTGTGTGCACTGCCCTTGGCAGGGTGTCCGTGTCCCAGCACATGGTCCGTGGACACTCCCTGGTTTCATAGCTTCTAGGTCAGAAGGGACCTGAGAAGATCATCTAGTCCAACCCCCTGCCATGCCAGGAAAGAGTACTGGGGTCAAACAACGCCAGCAGGGTGTACATCTAGCCTCCTCTTAAAGACCCCCCAGGGTAGGAGCCAGCACCATTTCTCTTGGAAGTTGGTTCCAGATCCTAGCTGCCCTGACTGTGAAGTAGCGCCTCCTGATATCTAGCCTAAATCTACCCTCTGCCAGCTTGTGACCATTATTCCTGGTCACTCCTGCAAGTGCTTGGGGGAACAGGGACTCCCCCAATGCCTGCTGATCCCCCTCCCCAACTAGTTTGTAACAGGCCACAAGATCCCCCCTCAGCCTTCTCTTCTGGAGGCTGAACAGGTTCAGGTCCCGTAGCCTCTCCTCATAGGACCTGCCCTGCTGCCCCCGATCATGTGAGTTGCCCTCCTCTGGACCCTCTCCATTCTGTCCACATCCCTCTTGAAGTGTGGTGCCCAGAACTGGAGGCAGTACTCCAACTGCGGCCTGACCAGTGCCTCATAGAGGGGGAGGATCACCTCCATGGACCAGCTCGAGGTGCATCTGTGGACGCATGACAAGGTATGGTTGGCCTTCCTGACTGCATCCCCACACTGCCGGCCCATGTTCATCTTGAATGGTGACTCCAAGATCCTCTTCCGCCTCTATACTGACAAGAAGGGAGTTCCCCAGCCTGTAGGTATGGTGCCAGTTGTTCCTCCCCAGGTGCATCACTTTGCACTTGTCGGTGTTGAATCCCATCCTATTCTCATCTGTCCATGCTTGTAACCTGACTAGGTCCAATTGTAGCCTATTCCTTCCTTCCAGTGTGCCCACATCCCCCCACATCTTAGTGTCATCAGCAAATTTGAACAGGGTGCTTTTTACCCCCTCGTCCAAGTCACTGATGAAGATGTTAAACAATGTGGGCCCGAGGACCGAGCCCTGTGGAACCCCACCACCCACATCCCTTCAGGTTGAAAATGATCCATCCACCACCACTCTCTGGGTGCAGCCCTCCAGCCAGTTGGCAACCCATTTGACTGTGTGGGTGTTGACACCATAGTCCCCCAGTTTCTTAATGAGAACAGGGTGAGAGACAGTGTTGAAGGCCTTCCGAAAGTCCAGGAAGACTATGTCTACTGCTACCCCTAGATATAAGGATTTGGTGATCTGATCATAGAAGACCACCAGGTTGGTCTGACAGGACCTGCCACTGATGAACCTGTGTTTGTTGCCCCTAAGCAAGAAATACCCTACTAGCCCTGCATGGATGTGTGCCAGAATAATTTTCTTAAACAGTTTGCCTAGGATCGAGGTAAGACTAACTGGCCTATAGTGTCCCAGGTCCTCCTTCTTCCCCTTTTTGAAGATGGGAACCACGTTGGCCCTCTTCCAGTCCTCTATCACCACACCAGAGTACCACAAGTGCTCATAAAGCCGTGCCAGGGGTCCTGCAATGACCTCAGCCACTTCCTTTAGTACTCTAGGGTGGAGATCATCTGGACCAGCTGACTTGAATACCTCCAGTCCCTACAGAAGCTCCCTAACTAGTTCCTCGCTAACCCTTGGCCTAGGTGTGCCTCCCCTGGGGCCTGAGGGGGGCCCAGCAGGGGGGTGACTGTTCTGGTCCCTGCTTAGGAAGATGGAGGCAAAGAAATCATTAAACATGTTGTCTTTGTTGTCTGGTGTGACAACCAAATTTCCTAATGTGTCCTGCAGGGGCCCCACGTTACCTGGAACCTTTTTTTTTACCCCCTATGTATTTAAAGAAAGACTTCTTATTGTCCTTAATCTGGGAAGCTAGTTCCAGTTCCATCTGTTCCTTGGCCTTCCTGACTGGATCCCCTACATCCCCGAGTAACCGCAGTATAGTCATCCCTGGTGATGTCCCCTCCTTTCCATTGGGTGTACGTCTCCCTTTTGGCTAGGAGACATTCCCAGATGCTTGCGTGCCATCCTGCTCCCTTTGATCCTCGTTGGGATTACCTTCCTTTGGGCTTGGAGGATCGTCTCCTTAAGGAGCGACCACTCTCCTTGGACACCTGGCTCCCCTCCCCTCTGGGACCTCAGTGCTTCCCTAACTATTCTCCTTAGCTCATTGAAGTTTGCCCTCCTGAAATCTGGGGCTGCTGCCTTGCTGCATGCCTTTGCCACCTTGTGGTGGATGGTGAATTCCAGCAGGCAATGATCACTGTCACCCAGGTGGTCGAGCACCCGCAGCCCCCTCACCAGATTGTTGGACCTGGTGCTGGCCACAGGTGACAAGGTGTCTCCCCTGGTGGGGCTGTTCTTATTCTTTGACTAAGGCTGTTGTTCTAGTTCTTGTCATTTGTAATCATGGTTCTTGGAATCCAAGAAACATGACTAGACTGTCATGATGCTCTAAAAAAAGAATAAAAACTGTATAGCAACAAGCAATAAAAGAAATTAGACTTGCTCTGGTCTTTTTTCTTTCCTTATATGTGTATGTTCATATACTGCCTTTATTGATGGAAAAATGCAAAAGACTTGGTTTGAAAAGGCACTCTACTTTCAAATCTCTAAAATTAAGCTGGAAATATTGTCATCTCTATGTACTTGCATTCTTAAAAATTTGAAGCACTCCTAGAAAGGATTATTCTTGTTATTTTGTTATCTACAGTTATAGCTTACCTTGAAAGTGATTGATATGTCAATATGGTTAACCCCTTGAGTGCTGCAACTGCTGGTATAATCTAAAATTTATTCCTTTGCTGTAGGTCTATTACAATAAAGAAACAGGCATGATGTAAATTGCACTGTCTCTCACAGGACCATACTGAACACTCCTTTGTTAGACATATTTTGATTTTCAAAATGTGGATGATACGTTGTGTTAAAAAAACCCAAAAATTTAGAGCTTAAATTTGCTGTAAAATGAATCAGAGCAGTTCATATAAAAGAGACTTTCATATTTTCTGGAAGCATCATGCCAAATAATTTATAGTGAGAAATTCCCTTTCTATAACTCGTAAGAGCACTACAGTATTTGTAAATACTTTGTTAAAATATATTAACAATTTTTTTCCTCAAACTAGCTTCATATATTACATAGCAAAAGCATTTAATAATTTTAACAATTTTGCAGATCCTTGTGATTGATTCCTATAGTCAGGGTGAGACGCTATGCAGTTTCTTGAGTTGGCAACTTAACTAGCAATTTGTTTCAGGAAATGTAATATAATTACATTATTTCTCTTGATAATTAATTAAAGAAAAATACTGTTTTTAAAAATAGAAACTTTTAAAAAATATTAATGCATAGTTTTTAATTCTGTTGTGGCTTTCTCAAAAGTTTAAGTAATAACATGGGGAAAAACATTTTAATTCTGAAGTGGTGGATTGAAATTCCATAATCGCAAAGTCCTGTATATTAAAATAAGTATTAGCACTGACAACGTGCTTCATTACTGCTGTAGAGGAACAGAACCCAACCTTTGTAGCTAGCATGCCACAAATTAGCCCTGTACACTCCCCATATTCCAATTATTGACTCCAAGATGAACACGGTTGGCAGGGCTAAACGCACCTTGTCATGCATCCACAGGTGCATCTCTAGCAGGGACAAGGAGATGATCCTCCCCCTCTACATGACACTGGTCAGGCCACAGCTGGAGTACTGTGTCCAGTTCTGTGTGCCCCACTTCAGGAGGGATGTGGACAATATTGACGGGGTGCAGAGGAGGGCCACCCAAATGATCTCGGGACAACAGGACAGACCCTACAATGAGAGACTGTGGGACCTCCACCCTAGAGTTCTAAAGGAACTGGCCAAGGTCATTGCAAGTCCCCTGGCACAGCTTTATGAGCACTTGTGGTGCTCTGGTGAGGTACCGGAGGACTGGAAGAGGGCCAACGTGGTTCCCATCTTCAAAAAAGGGAGGAGGGATGACCCGGGAAACTATAGGCCAGTTAGTCTTACCTCGATCCTAGGCAAGCTGTTCGATAAAATTATTCTGGCACACATCCAGGAGAGGCCAGCAGGGGACTGCATGCTTAGGGGCAACCAGCACGGGTTCATCAGTGGCAGGTCTTGTCAGACCAACCTGGTGGCCTTTTACAATCAGATCACCAGATCGTTAGACACAGGGGTAGCAGTGGGTAAAATCTTCCTGGACTTCTGGAAGGCTTTTGACACTGTCTCTCACCCAGTTCTCATTAAGAAACTGGAGGGCTGTGGCATAGACACCCACACAGTCAAATGGGTCGCCAACTGGCTGGAGGGCTGCACCCAGAGGGTGGTAGTGGATGGGTCCTTCTCAACCTGGAAGGACATGGGCAGTGGGGTTCCACAGGGCTCGGTCCTCAGGCCCGCACTGTTCAACATCTTCATCAGTGATTTGGACGAGAGGGTAAAAAGCACCCTGTTCAAATTTGCTGATGACACTAAGATGTGGGGGGGACGTGGGCACACTAGAAGGAAGCAACAGGATACAATCAGACCTAGACCGGTTGCAAGGGTGGGCAGATGAGAATAGGATGGGTTTCAACACAGACAAGTGCAAGGTGATGCACCTGGGGAGGAACAACCGGCACCATACCTACAGGCTGGGGAACTCCCCTCTTGTCAGTATGAAGGCAGAAAAGGATCTTGGGGTCATCATTGACTCCAAGATGAACATGGGCCGGCAGTGTGGAGAGGCAGTCAGGAAGGCCAACCGTACCTTGGCACGCATCCACAGATGCATTTCAGGCAGGTCAAAAGAGGTGATCCTCCCCCTCTATGCGGCACTGGTCAGGCCGCAACTTGAGTACTGCGTCCAGTTCTGGGCGCCGCACTTGAAGAGGGATGTGGACAGCATTGAGAGGGTCCAGAGGAGGGCCACTCGCATGATCAGGGGACAGCAGGGCAGGTCCTATGAGGAGAGGCTACGGGACCTGAACCTGTTCAGCCTCCAAAAGTGAAGGCTGAGGGGGGATCTTGTGGCCTGTTATAAACTAGTCAGGGGGGATCAGCAGGCATTGGGGGAGTCACTGTTCCCCCGAGCACTGCCAGGAGTGGCCAGGAATAACGGTCACAAGCTGTCAGAGGGCAGGTATAGGTTAGACATCAGGAGGCCTATTTCACAGCGGATTTTAATAGACACAGTATCTGGGTGCACGCTGGTCACAGGTTGGTGACTCCTCCTACAGTGTTCTGCCTGTAAAGTGCTCAGCAGACACAGAAGAATTCTCCCCTTCCCTATGGCTATTTTTCTTAGGTTGGCCAGACAAGCCAGTTGGGCCAACCCAGTCGTCTTCTTGGAGTTCCTGAGAGCCGCTGGTCCCTCAGCCCCAGGAGTAATGTCAATAAATATGGCCACAGTCTCTGACCCCAGGAGTAACACAAAATTACAAAAAGAAACAAACAAAAATGAATCCAGGAGGTAGAAGTCTCTTTTCCCTACTCATGCATCCCTGCAGGTTGACCTAGAATTAGTCCTTTGGTGTCCCTTCCCTTGTCCAGTGCTGAGTGTCATTTGTCAGGTAAGAAGGTAAGCTCCTCTAAAGGATTCAGTTTGATGTGTCTGGCTTGAGGCAACATCGGATGTACTAGCTGGGAGCACACAGCTGCCTCCAGGCTACTGCTCTCCAGTTTCTTCCCAGCAGCTAGCTTTTAAAGCTGACTGCCGGTGTTGCCTAATGACAGCATCTTCCTGTGGTGGCCCCAGCCACACAGATAAATAGGTGATTAATCACGTAGGTGGTTCCTGCAGTTTCCTGCTCTTCATTGCTGTGCCTGCACCAGGTGAGTACTCTCTGGTCACAGGACTTTCAGGGCCATTTCCCTAGGGCTGTGGGACTTCCCCAATGCTGTTCTGGTCCTGGGAAAGGGGTGTCACCCCTTCACTTTCATCGCTTTGCAACAGTGATTATAAAGAGTATAAAGATAAAGTTTTCTGTGTGGCAGTAAGGGGCAGAACTAGAACTAATGACCTCCTACTGAAGCAGAGAAAATTTAGGTTGGAGATTAGGAAGAATGTTCTCACTATGGAGGTAGTCAGGCATTCAAATATACTAATGGATATTTTCAAGAGCAGATTAGACAGACGCTTAGCTGGGATGGTTTCGTCAGGAACAATCCCGCCTTAAGCAGGAGGATAGACTAGATGATTTTGATCTCTAGCCTCAACTAGAGGTCCCTTCCAGCCTTACTTTCCAATATCCACTGACCTAGGAGGTTCCAGGTAGTTTTTCACATCTTAAAAACTTAAAACTCATCTTAAAACTAGGTAGGTTTGGGTGTTTTTTTGGTTACTGTATTCCAATTATTCAAGTTTTCAATTCACCATTCTTGAGGCACAAGAGTTCTTGAGGGCAGGGGGTACCTTAGAGAGTAACTAATTCAGGGAAGCATGAGTTTTTTGCAAACAATTCACTTCATCACATGCTTAACTATTCATTGACTTGTATGAGACATCCCTGATGAGTTCTCCTCAGACCCCTATAGAAATTACACTATGTTTTTCAGTTCTCTACTGGAAATACTTCACTCACTATATCCTAAGATTGTATTTGTGCATGTATAATTTTTGTATCCCTTCAATTCTTTTCCCTTTTTTCTTATATAAATTCAGGTTAAGTTAAACCTTTCAAAGGAAATTGAAAATCAGATGGAGAAGTTCTTCAGCCATATATATAGCTAATCTTTCGCCATTTGTTTTTCAAGTTTCATTGCATTCTCATTTTATCCCTACACTCATACCTCTGGGATATTTTGCATATTTATGTTTTGTTCTTTTTTTTTTCTTCCATTCACTGAAAACTCTCTCTCTACAACTAGTGATTCTTTTGAAGTGTTTTTTTCATTCCATTAGGTCTGAACCCCTTTCTTATAAATTTTCCAATTGCCACCTTTAACTTAAAGAAACTTCAAGTCTCTTCCACATTTAAATACATGAGCTCTTCAGGTTTCACTGATGACTTTAGCTAGGTCCCTTAGGGTGCCTTTACACATGCTATGGGGGGGTAATGCTTGAATTAGAGTGGCTCTCAGGAGCCACTCTAATTGAAGCACCCCCAGCATCTTGTTTGTTCAGTGTCCCATGCTTCAAAATGGTGGTGGGGTTGCTCTAACTAAAGTTTCTTCAACAAGCTTTAAAGTACCCCAACCACCATTTTATTGAACATCCTTTTGTTGAACAAGCATTAGTTAGAGTACCCCTGCTGCCTTTTTAAATGTGGGGACACTGAATACACATGACACGGAAGCTGCTGAAGAATGGCATCTGGGACACATGTAGGTGTCCCTAGTTACTTAAATTTTCCCATTTAACATAAAAAACTTAGTTTGTGATCTGTTTTTCTTGATCCTAATTTAAACTAAATCAATTTGTAGTTAGTTGATTCAGTTCTATAATATACTGATTACATACTAAAACAGTACAATACTAAAATAGTATCATGGTTCATTGTGATAGTCTATCAGCTGTTGCAGGAATCTCTGAGCCCTATTCTTATTAGTGTTATTTTTTTCCCCATCTTTAGAGGAGACTTTATTGGAGTTAATTTGCTATTATTCTCTAATCCCTGTGCTATTTATCAATTTGATAGTAATAAATATTACCCTATTCTTGGGTGGTCTATAGCTGATCAAGTAGAACCTCTTTTGCCATCTTTCCTCAAAGCGATTTTTGATCAAAAGAAATAATTTTATCCATGGTATGCTTTACTTCTTTACAGGCAATCACATCAATATGCAATATCTTCGTTTATTTCTACCTTTGTTGAGCAGTGTATACTGTTCAAATACTTATATCTAGGAAAATACGTTATTTTTGTCCTTCGATGAGTCATACCTGTGTTTATACTGGAACAAAAGTACTCACTTTTTCTGTTCCATGTGCCTTGAACCATGGTTCAAGAGTCTCTGTTTTGTCATCCAAGTTCCTTGAATAAGCATACAAATGTAGTAGAAATTTCTCTCTAAATATACCCAATTTAGCAGCTGATTTAGATATCGTCCTTTTACTAACTGTATCACCCACTAAAGCACTGCTTCTGTCAACATAAGCATTTTATTTCTCCTTACAATGAGGTCTTTTTTCTGTCCTCATAGGTCACTTTCTGTGCATTTTTCCCATGAGAGAAAGATCATCCTTTCCCTGCAGCGATTAAATGCCAGTGAAACACTTAAAGGCTTCATGTTACCAAATGAAAACAGAGAAGATAGATATTTCAAGTGAAAATTCACTAAAGATGAAAGGTTTTTAACATGTCAACAATAAAAATCTTAGACTAGTCAATATTTCACTTCCTTTTATGACTTTCAATTTTCAGTTTGATTTACATCAGAAGTTATCTTACCCTTGAAGGCATTTTGTACTCAGACTTATTTGTATTTGCAAATATGTATTACAGAGATCTGTCTACATGGTAATTACACAACTCCTGAAATGGATCTGTCTTTAACTTAAATCAATATAACAAAGTGTGCATGTGCCCACAAAAATTAATGGACATGTATGTGCCTGAAGATACATAAGCTTCAAGTAAAATCATTCAAGATTATTCATTCCTTAGCATATTGTGGAACCCATGGTTCACTGATTTATGCAGCACATGAGTTGTTTTTATAATCACTTTATACCATGTTGAAAATCTCCATTTACAAATGAATGTAGCTGAAAGTCCCTGCCTCAAGGACTTTACAACATGATCCAAGAGTGTTAGAAAAGGGTACTTTATTTCACACCCCATACTGTCATCCATAAAGAAGACCTTTATGTGTAATGTCTCTGCTTCATGTAGCTCTTGGGACAAATGATATGTGTACTTCATTCATAATGTCAGGATACTGGCCCACTGCAATCAATTAAAGATGTAAAAAAATAGCTATATACCCATAGAGAAATATGTATCAAAGTCTTCAGAGAGAAGAATGTAATATTAGTGAGCCAGAGCAGGGGGAAATGATCATGACCCTGTGTCTAATGATTAGGGCAGGAGTGTAAAATATACAACCTATGGGCAGAAACAGACCTACAGTCTCATAATTTGGTCCCTGATGTTGCTTTTTGCTGTGCCTTGGACAATACACTACACACAGAGCTCATTTGGGCCAGGTCCCAGGCTGTACTGCCCATGGTGATTCGCCCTGGTGTAGCTCAGACCAGGCCAGATAGAGGCCGCACACCTGTGTTGGATCAGGTATGTGGGAGGCAGGGGGCGGGGACTGTAATCCTGATCCAGCCCATGGACAGGCCCTACACCACTCATTTAGCTTGTGGGGCCAAATGAGTTGACACCTGTGAATTGGGCATAACTTTGGGAAGGAAAGACCAGGGTACTGAACCTTACCTTGAAAGATTGTTTAAGTATTTTGTCCAAAGACTGTTTTATGAACAAAAAAGGGGAAGGAACTCTTGGCACCAGGAGCAAAAAGCATTATGTTTTATGCAGGGCCTAATCCTGCAGGTGTGTGTTTGAGCATGAACACTTACAGGACTATGGCACTTCAGGGGTCATTGAGATGCAGACACTTAATCTGGGGATCCCAACAGGACTTCAGAATGAGATAGGCATAGATTTTCTCACCACTTCTCCATGGGGTTAATATCAGCAATTTGCCAATCTCCTGTATCCCAGCATGTGGGTGAGCAGGGAACGAATGAACTTGACAGCTCCTTGTCGTGTCTATGCTCTGCCACCTTCTAACAGCAAGTCAGAGCTGTGAATGTTAGAAAAGACATTAACTCTTAATGTTTGACTGCTAACTTTAATACCACCTAACATTCATTAGAGTGATCACATGCAAATTGTCAGGGCGAGGCGTAGCAGGTGCACTTGGGTGCACGTGCACCCCCTACACAGGGCAGTGCACCCCCTGCAAAAAGTCATCATGGATCCTCTCCGCAGCACCTGTGGGCAGTCACTGCTTGCCACCGCACTGCAGGCACCACCGCCGACATCTGCAGATGGTCCCTGATCACCCCTGGCAGCTGCCAACAGTGCGGTGCCTGCGGGTGGTTGCCGACCCATGGTTGGTGCTTGCCGCCACCCCTGCCACTGCCGACATTGCCAGCGGTATCTGTGAGAGCTTCCCATTCCCCACCATCAGGATCCTGGCACCACCAGTGAAACCATGCCCCCCAGCCAAGGCATGCGCTGTTCATGCAAATAGTAATGTGTAACAACAACCTAAGTAAGTGTATTTGTAGATCTAGGCCCTAATCATTTAGCTTTATATCTTACTGAAAGTAACTCGGGTCCTTCCATTAAAGGAACAAAGAATGGAAAGGGATCACCTAAATAACTGGGCTCATCTACATATGATGCTACATCACCATAATAATGTGCTATGGTGACATAATGTTGATGTGCAAAATCCATGATGCTACAGCTACATTCCTGCAGCAATGCACTCCCTTGCTATAGCTCACTGCTACAGTGTTGTAGCAGCTAAAAATAACCATGTGCGGCCAACACGGTGCAGCCAGCACAACTCTGTTATTGCACTGTCATTTAGTACTTCCTTTAGTACTTCTTTCTGATTTATGGAAAGCAGCCCACTGTTGTATTGCTGAAAAAGAGGCTGCTGCCTAGTAGAATATGGGTCCCAGGCATGAACCAAGTTACTGACTTTTCCTTTAAAAACAACAACAAAATGTTTTCCAAGCCAAATCAATTCCAAATCTGTGAGTCATTCAAGAACCACATGTAGCCCTACTACCAGCAAACATCATCCAACCGCGCCTGGGGCTTCAGATGTTTCCAAATACTTTGGCGGGCATCCTACATGCAGGCCCAAGCCCAGAGGCTTGGGGTTCAGATGCCCCAGAGTTTCGCTTCCTGTCAGCCTAATGGCCACAGGAGCAAGCTAGGGAGGAGTCCCCATTTCCATAAAGTGAGTATATAGTCAAGATTTCATAGATTTCATGGACATTAGGGCTGGAAGGCACCTTGGCGATCAAGTCCTGCCCCTGGGCAAGGAAGTCAGCAGGAATCATAGGATCCTAGCAAGATAAACATCCAAATGTCTCTTGAAGGCGTTCAAAGTAGGTGCTTCCTCTGGTGGAAGTCTATTCCATACCTTGGGGACTCAGACAGTAATGAAGTTCTTCCTTATGTCCAGCCTGAAACAGTCATGGAGGAGTTTGTGACCATTCGATCTTGTCATCCCTCGGGGCGCTCTGGTGAACAAAAGTTCCCCCAGATCCTGGTGAGTACCCATGATAAACTTATAGGTGGCCACCAGATCACCCCTGAGCCTGTTCTTTTCCAGGCTGAAGAGGCCCATGGCTGTCAGCCTCTCATCATAAGATCTGTTTTTCTGATCTCTGATGGCTCTGAAGAGCATGGCTCTTCTCTGCACTCTCTCAAGCTTCTCCACATCCTTTTTGAATTGTGGAGCCCAAAACTGGATGCAGTACTCCAGCTGCGGCCTCATCAAGGCCGAGTACAATGGGAGAATGATGTCTGGGGATTTGCTTGAGAAGCATCTATGGATGCAAGCCAGCATTTTGCTCGCTTTACTAGCTGCAGAATCACACTGATTGCTCATGTTCATCTTCTGGTCAATGATGACTCCAAAGTCCCTTTCATCCATAGTGCTAGCCAGCATAGCAATGATTAGCCTATAAGCATGCTGCAGGTTTTTCTTCCCAAGGTGGGAATTTTTCAGTGTTAAACACCATCAGGTTCTCATCTGCCCATTTCTGAGCCTGTCAAGGTTAGCCTGGATCACTCTCCTGTCCTCAGGTGTGGATGCTTTACCCCAGAGTTTGGTGTCAGTCGCGAAGTTAGCCAGTCCACTTCTGATACCAATGTCCACATCATTAATGAAGACGTTGAATAGTGTAGGCCCAAGGACAGAGCCTTGAGGGACCCCACTGGTCACAGTGCACCACAATGATTGACTTCCATCTTCCCACTGAAAGACAAAGTGGAAGAAGTTACTACCTTGACTACAAAGATGATCAAGGTACTACCCCCTGCCAAGAAAGTGGCTTTCCCCTTTCCTAGGCAACTAGGAAAGCCACCTTAGTGGTCATGTGTTTCCCCTGCCAGGATTTAGCAAACCAGGGATTTGGTGGAGTTAATTTCCAATTTATAGTCATGAAGATTTCACATTTCCACTTTCAGAAGATACCCTCTTCAACCTGACTATTGGTTCTTTGCTTGATTACATCTCCCAGCACTTTTCCCTCCCTCCTCTCCTACTCCCTTCCTGCCATTTGTTTTCAAATCATTCTTTCCATCCTATACACTGCTCTGTACACATCCTTTCACAGCATGTGATTAAGTGTGACTCACACCCTCCCCCACATCCCATATATACTCATAGACCCACAGCTCCCCTCAAACCTATACCCATCCCCATGCTTCAAAATGGCAGCAGGGGCACTTTAACTAAAGCTCATTAAATGAGTTTTACTTGAAGTGCCGCTGCTGCCATTTTGAAAAGTGGGGTGCCAAATACTTGTGACACTGTAGATGCCTTAATTAGAGCAACTTGAAGCTGCTCTAATTAATGCACCTCCCCACCACCCCAACCAGGAACAAATGTAATTCGTGAAATAAGCACTGTGTTTTAATAGCAATCTATACATAACTAAATATAAGTTCACAGTAAATCTGATTTTTTTAAAAAATATTTAGCATGGTGAAAACAGTATTTATAGTGCATAATGTCTCAAGTCATTGTTACCAGATTTGCCCGCTACTTTGGGGTGTGCTCATTTATTAGGGCTAGGGTCTTGTGATGAACCCTTTACCATTGTTCAAATGTTGCCCATACCCCCTCTGACTCGGTCTCTTGCCTCAGCATTCCCTAACCCAGCAACTGAGTTTTAGCCAATTTAGCCACAGTGGGACCAGGGAATGTAGGGCCCAAGATGCCTAGAAAACTTACTTCTGCTTAGAGGTGTGTGTGTGTTGGGGGGGGAGTCCTTTGTAAATCTAGATTAGAACTGGTCTGATAAATGCTGAGCTGGGTGTGACGGCTGATGAGCATTTGGAGCACAGATTCCCCATCATGCAGTGCTCCCCTGCTTCGCTGATCCCAGAATTCACTGCAGTCTCTGCTTCAGGCTTTCTGTTCTCCATCTTTCATGTAAATGAATGGTCATCTGGTCCCATCTCAGATGCAAATAAGACCTAGGGCACTTGTTTCCCTTTTGTCACCCTGGAGGGTTTTAGGTGCGTCTCTCACTGCATCTTAATCAGCTTCTGTTTAGGTGATGGTGCGGGGGAAATTCTTTGTGAGTCAGACAGTCTGTGTCCTGTGTCAGGGTTCCCCAAGAACATGGAGCTAAGAGGTAACACATTTGGCAGGTAGAGGTTGAATAAGTCTTTGAAAATGTTGGCAAAAGCTTTTAAACTCAGGTAAAGCACCAAACTCAGATTTAAGAACACCAAGCTTGATTTTTTCAGAAGGGTACTTGAAGCTCCCAGTGAAACCAAAGAGCTGCAGGTGTTCATCACACCTGAATATAATCAGCTAAACATGGATTTTGAAACTAAGCCTTTCTAATTCATTGCTTTAAAGGCCTGCGTATGATATTTGAAAAAAGATTCAGTTAATGCAAATTGTACCTGCTTAAGTGAAGCTGTATAAGGACAACTAATGGCAAAATTAGGTCTTTAATTTGCATAGGGATACACATGCCATTTTGTCAGTGTTGTATGTTCCGTCCTTTTTATTACCTGAAATCAGTGTGACTAAAAAACTGATACAGCATCTAACTCACTGAGCCATTAAATAGATGCTAAATTCTCAATATATGCTTAGCATTTTAATTGGCATTCCAATATACATGGTGAGTCTGACTGCTAATACAAATGATCCTTCAAAAAAATCAAAGATTTGTCTTTCATAAACTGCCTTTAAAGATCTTGTTTATACAAAAGAAAACATTTGTATTATTATATTAAGCTTATTTTGCTTTATATCATCACTTTCCAGTATCCCCCTTTATTCCTACCTCAGTTAAATTATTCACAGAATCTATTTCTATTCCAAGCACAACTCTTGTTCTGCAACTGTATTTTAATTTTTCTTTACAGCAAATGTTCTTAGACTATGATATGCAGACCCTTGGTAGTTCACAGGACACTTCTACATGGTCCATAAAGAAGTGACTGGATAGTTCTTAGATCTGGCTGTTACTTTGCATTAAAATAGAACTAAAATGTAGTAAGTAATTTTTTTGTCATTACAGACATTTTATAGACTCATAAATGAAATCAAGGTACTTCACAGGTTTGAAAATGCATGGAAATATGGCCCATGGGCCAATCTGCATATGCTGAAGTTTACAGAGACAGTATTTGAGACTCTTGGTGTGTAACAAGTATCTGATGAACAAAGATATTATGAACAAAAAACCAATAAAAACAAAGCTGAAATAACCCCAAACTTCACCAAACCCAAATGGCTTGTCTGTAATTTGTAAAGTACCAATCATGTTCATCTCTTCTTCCACTTTTTGCACTTTCTTTTTCCAATTAAAACTGAAAGGAGATACCAGAAGTTCATGTGAGGACCTGATTTTGTTTTTTATTTTTATAAATGCAGGATGTACTGGAAATGTCATGAAAGCACCTGTTTTCAAAAGAGTTCTAGGTTAGTGTTGTAGAAGCAATGGGTTTTAAGAATTTTTTGGTTTAGATTAGCACCCATGATCCTTATCTTTAGCAAGCATAAACCTGTTCTAACCCTGACTGTAACCAGCTGAGCATCTGCCTCCCAAAGTGTGTATCTATACTGAGCAACAGTTACAGAGGATTTAATAACTTTGGAAACAGAAGAGCATACAATATTAAAAAAAAAAAAATCTGAAGGTTGCTCTGAGCTTATAAAAGAAAAACACCAAAGTTAGAAGCACACAGAACAAATTAGATTCCACAGGACATGTGACCAAGACAGCAGAAAGTGACTCTATGGTAGCTATAGATCTTTTTTTTAATCAGTGTTTCATTTGAATTCATGAACAGATGACCCATTAAAAGAATATGGATTAAGGAAGAACAACTTAGTAGTCACTTCAAATCTACTGTACCTACTGTACCTTTGGAATTTGAATAAAAGGATCATATAATTAGTTTTAGAAAGTTAATTCCATTCCTGTCAGATATGAGTTTCAAGGCCAAGAGACATCTCCCTCTGTATGTGAGAAATAATTAATCTGGAGACTGTTAAATGTACTGTGAGAATCAGTTTTTCAAAATTTGTTCAAAATGATTCTGATTCAGTAAGCTAGTGAAGCATAATACCTAATTTTAAACCAGTCGGTTCTGCCATTAACAGGAAAGGATATCAATGGGATCATCTGCATGCTTAAAATCAGGATTATGTTTAACTACTTTGTTTAATGAAGCCACAATAAGGTGTTCAGGGAATTAGAAGTTATCAAATTGTATGTGAAAAACAGGACATAATTCAGTACACAAATGCAAATTTGACTTTAAGGAAATGGGAATGCAATATAAGGAAACGGAATGGACCTCCTACCTAAGTTATCAGATCTAAGCCCTTGTTATCCCAGGCAAGCCACATCATATAGTTCTATTTATATACTTATCAAAATCCATCTGAATCTCTCTGAATTGATTTGGAAAAGATTTGGAGGGTTTGGATTCAATTCAGACCTTTTAATGGGTATCCCAATTCAATTCAGATTTGGAGATTCGGCTGCCAAATTGGGCCAAATCTTCTCCGAATCAAATTGGCTACTGAAGCTTCACGTAGCTCTAACACATTCTTGTGCCAGTCCTGTCCTAGGTTTAGCTATAAATATAGATCTTTTGCCCCCTTGGGGTTTGTACCTTGGATTCATTAACAGAAAAAATTCATTGCCTCTCTCATACTGCCAAACCAAGTCTTTTTTTTAAATCTTCTTTTCTAAGACAGGGTCTATATGCCATTGATCATTCTGGCAGCCATTCTTTCCAACTGTTTTTTAACAAAAAGTTTTGGCCAGAATCCTACCACACAAGGTTTTACCAGTGCATTTTACTGTGACATTAATTCGAAATGTGAACTGCTTATCCATGTGTTTAATGTGTTTCATGAACTAGGTCCCTCTGTAAAACTTGAAACATATGCCATCTCCAAAATTCATAACCAGGCAAAAATCATTTGAGTCGATTGTAGTTTTGCCACCATGAGGAAAGTGGGTTCAGATCCAACACTGGGAAATATTTGAAGATGGTAGTCCATGAGTATTTAAAATATTTAGTAAAATTTATGTTACTTATATCTTCAGATCAGTGAAATGTAGAGGATTTTTTTTATTCCATCATGAACTGAAATTTGCAATGCAATGAATCATCAAGTAACATTGGAAATCATTTTAAGAGTTATTCCATTTGAAAATAAATTGCTTTAATAGCTACCAACATTTATCATGAATGAGGAAATATTTTGAATGCTTTTATTTATTGCTACAACACAGACAACTTATTCTGTTAGTTATATAGCAGTTCAAGAATGTAATATATTACATCTAGATTGCCTTTGGATTTTAAAAGCAAAAAAAAAATATAGCTAAATAACAACAGACTTGAAATGTTGGAAGTAAAGTGGGACTTCTATCATATTGGAACATGTTAGATTAAATACTTGCCTATAGTACCTACTGAATCCAGGAGTGCTATATTTGGTAAGGTTTTCTCTTCTGCGTTTGTCTCTGTACATGTTAAGTCATTGCTCCTGCACTGGATGAGCTGTCAGAGATATTCCAGATTTTAGTTTCAAGTGAAGTAGATAAATATTGTTTACTTTTAAGATTACTGACGCATTGTGGTATCTACAAGGATGTGCAAAAATGGAAAAATAAGTCCATGGTAATGATTTCCTACCCATTAAAAAGAGTTCATTCTCTTAAGACTGTTGACTAATGAGCTATCATTAGATTAGAATACTTTAATAAAGTCTCCCACAAAGGTACAAAGGTAAGGCACCTGTTTCCTATCTACATATTTTACATTATCATAAAAAGACTGATTTAGAAGGCTACATAAATTTTAAGATTCAAGTTATTTTGTAGTCTTCATAAGCTAGCATAGGAAGCTTTGAAGCAGTGGCAATCAGAATAAAATATTTTAATAAAGATGCAACAAACATTATGAATAATTAAATCTGCATTTGATCACTTAGTCTGAATTTTAGTGGTGATTATTCCTTCTGATTACTCCATCATCATTGATAATATGACTTATTTTTGTTTCCTACTCCCAGAATATAAAGAGTTTGTTAGAAATTGTTAGATAAACAAACACTTTCTCTCATTCTTACATATAAAGATAGTTGCATTTTGAAAGTATTTTAAATTCATTCACAAATCTGTTCACACAGCACAGCAACCCTTTATCACTCTTTGCAAGCACAGCTTAATTGATACAACCCCTTTTTCTGCTATTTTCCTGCGCACAATGATACGTGGCGGTCCTGCTCTCTCTGCTTGCAAAAAACATCAGGGAAGATAACAGCTGTCCAATCTATCCATATTTTATTTGCATCTTCATGCCTTGCTGTTCATGGTGAAAACAACAGCATTTATTTCTTATTCATTATTGTAGACAATACAAGTAGAAACATTTATAGATGAGGTTTTCTAACACTTTCTATTATAAAAGCCTGTCTTAGTTACTTTATAACTCTGGCAAACTTGAACCATTTTCCATGCTGTCGATTTTCCTTTGGCAGTTTTTTTAAAGGTTTTGTAGGAAATTTACAATTCTCTGGGGAAAAATATATATTCCCTAGTTCAAATTACAAGCCATTGTAATATCAGCTAGCACATACTTAGCAGAGGTTTTGTGAGAGACAACTAAATTATCTAAAGATTGGGTTTGTGCTAGGTATGCCCAGTGCCATGACTTACTTGTGTATCAACTGAGCATGAGGCACACCTCCAAACATACAGAGCTTCCTCCATCACTGGCCTACACTGCAAGAGAGCAGCGCAGCAGGGATTCTTTACCTCTGGATATCCAGTGGTAAAAAAAAAACCCACCAAAAAAAGTGAAGCGGTGTATGCAGTAGCAACGTGTGATCTAAAGCCGGAGCCTGGCCAGCTGGAGCCACGCTCTTCTGCTGGCCAGGCCACATATGACAGGATCGCCACTGTTGCAGCTCCGGGAGGCCCTCTGGATACCAGGTAAGGTTTCTGGAGCCAACCAAGTGGCCCCAGCCTCCCCATCCTACTCATGGTAATTTACCATGTGCCAGAGCACACATGGTGCAGGCATTCCTAAGGGACAACCAGTGGTGGCACAAGGTGCACCATGACTAGTTGTCCCCAGGGAACCAAATGTCCACACATCTCGACGTGGCCACAGAGTTCTTTCTGCTCCTTTGTCATCTTTATCATTAAACTTTTGCTCCTTTTGCTCCATTTCTTTTTCTACAGTTTATCTACACCCTCCTTCAAATGCAGAATCCAAAACTGGACACAATAAATAGTTCAACTGAGGACAAATCAGTGCTAGAGTCTTTTTCTTCCTCACTGGTCTTTTGAATTTCTTGGGACAAGGATGATAGCACAATACAGAAGTTGACATGATCACAGTTTTGCAAGGATTCAAGCAGGATGGAATAGAATAACATTAAGGCACCTAACAGGTGGAAAAGAAGAAAGCCAATAGAGGTCAGTGTTTTGTATTAGCACTAGCTGTAGAAATGATGAAGAAAGAATTTAAAACAGATGTCTGTCACATTGCTAGGATGAGTAGAAAAATATCTCGTCTGATACAGGGTAAAAAGTGATGATTATAATTAGGTTAAAACTTTATTTTTCTTATTAGAGTTATTTTCTTGCTCATTGCGGGAACTTAATTTTCATGACTTTGCTCCATTACAACAAATATTATCTCTCTCTAAACATTTATTATCTCATATCCTAGGCTCTTTTTTCTGTACCATTTCTGGCTTCCCTGTTTTTGTTACAGCAAATCTAGCACCCTATAATTGAGTCTGATGTTCTGATTGGCTTGGTTTTTTTAAAGTCATTGTTAAATGGACCTTTGCCTGTGATTTGGTTTCTTGGTATGTTTTACTTTTACTTCTGACCCTTGTTCGGTAAAAAGTTGTATGGAGTTTTTTCATTATTATTTTTGTTAGTGCTGGCATGATGTTTTAGCCATAGCAAAGATAAATCTCCTAGTATTCTTAGTGGATGTACTCTGTCCTTTTAACACAGAAAGAGCAGGGCTTGTTCAGTGCTCTGCAGTCAATATGCCCATCATTGCACTACATGAAAGCCTATGTTGCATCAGCACAGTGGGTCGTCTCACAGGTCTGTTACTCTAGTTTTGCACAGTTGCAGCTTCACTGAAAATAAAAAAAAAAAAAATCAATGGAGTCACACAGGTGTAAAATCAGTGTAAGTAGGTGGTGGATCAGATTGCTGTATACTGTATACTCCCAGAAAGCTTTAAAAAAAAAACTATGATCCTTCTTTTACAAGAGGTTCCTGAGGAAATTCACTAAACAAAATTTTATGACAAATCTTCAGCACCATTTGGTGCCTCTTCAAGGATGTTTCTTGAATAGCAAAGCACAAAAACATGGAATGGTAGAGTTCCCTTCTGCAAATGCCTGCCAACCTGACGAAAAACCGAGCATAGTATTTCAGTGTTGCATATCCCTGTGAGAAAAGATAAGCTGTTTTCAAAACTTGATATCCAAATTACACCTGTAAAATAGGCTTTCATGCCTAAGTACCAGCACATAGAAAATGGTCACTTGTACCCATCTGGCCACAAAAGTGCTCATTTTTCCATGTGCTCAATTGTGAATCTGCACATTTTCTGGATATAAACTAGGCAATGAGGTCTGAAAGCTTAATCGGTTTTGATCAAAACCAGTTGTGCTGGTGAAAATGACTATATAAGGTGCAAGCAAGGGGAAAATCACTCTCCTAGAAAAATGAAGGGGAAAATTTAGAGTATCACTAGCTACTTAAAACAGATACACAATCACAGTCCTGTCTAACCAAAAGTGCTACGATTAATTAAATCATGTATCACCATATGAAACTTCTGAAGCATTTAGCACCTCTTATTTGTGTTACCCAGTCATGCCGGTAATATCTGGAAATATTTTTTCCATAGGTATGTTGTATAAAATGGCTATGTCCTTCAAATAAATATTGAAAAATAAAAGAAAAAAAAATCCATTTTCTTTTTGTTTCCAAATAGAAACTTTAAAAACCTTAGTCAGAACATTCAAGCAATATCCAAAAAAATTCTCAATCCAGAGGTGGAGAATATGCCATTCAGTGAAGAGTAGAAAAATGAGATTTAAGTAGTTTGGGGATGCTATTGACATACTGAGACATCTTAACTCGATACTCCATAGTATGAAATTGATGTAGATTTGGATTAAATTCATTTTATTGCCAGCATAAAGGGGGCAATTCTGTGATGCCTACTCAGTAGAGATGTCAAAGGAGTTTCATAAATGAAGGGAGGGTAGCAGAATCAATTATTTGAGATGCCTGCTTGTAGGACCCTGAAAGATAATAAAAACTGAGGACAGACCACATCAGCACTGACCAGAGTAATAGAATCACTTCATCACTTCTCTTAAATTGTAAAAGGCACTCCTGTTAATACAACCCAGTACGCTGTTGGCTTTTTTTTGCAACAAGAATGCACTTCTGGCCACTGTAACCCTCACAACCTCTTTTCAGAATTGAGACCTAGTTAATAACTCCCCTGTCTTTATCTGTTCATGAAATCATTTCATCACAAGTATGGGACCTTCACTTGTCCCTGTTGAATTTTATCTGATAGTTTCTGGACCATTTTTCAGTCTGTCCATATCATTATGGATCCTAACCTTAGCCTCCAAAGGGTCTGCAACTCCATCCAACTTGGTGTCATCCACAAATTTCCTAAGAATGCACTCAATCCCCTCATTCAAAATATTCAGAAAGATATTAAACAGTACCATAACATCCAACTACTGTGCAGTACTCATGTGTAGTAACTCGTTGCTACTGCACAGTAGTATAAAAAATGACCTGTGCACCACCAGGACTGCACAGTACCAACTCTGCAGTCAGGGGCACATGTAGATGTACTCAGAGACTAAGAAGGCAGCATTGGAGGCCTGAAGTTGCCAGCTACAGAGCAATAAGTAGGCAAAGGAATTAAGGTGCAGTGGGGGGAGAGGGTGGGGCTACAGCTCAGTAGCTTAAGCTCCAGCACCTGAGGGCAGGCTGACTACTGGCCTAATCAGAAACCCCTGGACAAGGAAACCATGTGACCAAAATCAAGGGAGCCCAACCCTACTAAAAGCCTTGCCTGTAAACCAGAGTCCTGGACTGAGAGACTGACGAACAGAGTATAGGAAGAGTATTCAGAGCTCATCAGCCTCTGAAGGCAGCTTCCCCACTCCATCAGGGAACTGATTAGCCTCACCTCAGTACTTGGAAAGTTACTGGAGCATATCCTAAAAAAGGCCATTTGCAAGCATTAGGAAGAGGAAAGGCTGATCACAAGCAGCCAACATGGATGTATGAAAAAACAAATCATATCAAGCAAACCTGATATCCTTCTTTAACAATATAACTATTTGGGTGGATGAGGGGAATGCTGTGGAGATGGTACATCTGGACTTCAGCAAGGCTTTTGACAGGGTCCTGCACAATAAACAAATTGGTGAAATGTAGATTGGAAAAATACTACAAGGTGGATAGATAACTTGCTCAATACCCATAAGCAAAGGATAATTACTAACAGGCCCATGCCTGAATGGAGGAGGTTTCAAACAGAGTCCCACAGTGGTCTGTCCTTAGCTCCATTCTGTTCAATATTTCTATTAATGATGGTGGCATAGAAAGCTTCTTGAACAAGAGTGTGGACAACACAAAACTGGGAAGGATTGTGAACATGTTGGAGGATGTGTGTACAATTCAGAAGGCTCTTCAGAGACTGGAAAGTTGGGCTAGAGCTAATAGGATAAAGTTCAGTGCAAACAAATGCAAGGTGCAACAAGGTCCAAAACACACATACAAAATGGGAGTCACCTGTTTGGATGGCAGCTCTATGGAAAAGGACTTGAGAATCTTTGTAGACCACATATTCAATACAACTATGCAGTGTCATACAGCTGCACAAAAGGCAAATGTGGTTTTGGGCTGTATCAATGGAAGAATTACATACAAGACATGGGAGATCATAGTGCTACTCAGCACTGTTTAGGCCTCATTTGGGGTACTGTGTGAAGTTCTTGGCTTCGTATTTTAAAAGGACCTGGAGAAGTTAGAGTGGGTCCAGAGGCAGGCACCAATATGATAGAAAGATTAGAAAGCAAGTTATATGAGGAGAGGCTGAAATATCTAGGCATGTTCAGCTTGTGGGAAAGGTGCTTAACAGGGAACATGATAGCAGTCTTGAAGGGCTGCCATAAAGAAGAGGGAAAGCACCTTTTCTCTCTTGCTACAGAAAGAAGGATACAGACTAACAGCTTGACATTGCAGTCAAGTAAATTTAGATCAACTATCTGGAAAAACTTATTCACTGTGAGAATAGTAAGGCAGTGGAATAGACTGTCTGGGTGTCAGATGGTCGTTTGCCTGGTGGATAATCACGTGAATCCCCAAGCTGGGTCCTCCCCAACTTGCCTGCTGCATCTTGAAGAAACTTCAAAAGAAAGGAGTTCAGTGGTGTATTTGAGGGGCCCCCATATAGGTACTCACAATGCCTCCATGGCTGACCTGGGGCTCCCCCACCCCTACACCCCATCCACTCACCAACTATGGCTGTCAGCACCTCACTGGCCTTGGTCTCTGCTTCTTCCCTCTGGCCTCCACTTGCCCCATGCTAGCCATAAACCTGCCATCTGTCCCTACCCAGAGTGACTTATGGCCTGACATCTTCTCCAACCCTTTCCCAGGCTAGATTCTTTAGGCCTTCCCCTACTGGGAAGTAACCCTCCTTACTTGACCCAGAGGGTCTAAGTGAATTAAAGAAGTGAGCAACACAAAAAAAAGGGAGGGGGGGAAGGATCTTGCCAAAAACACAATACTTGCCTATGCAAAAGGTAGCCTCACTTTTGGCTTGCCCCTCCAGGAAAAGAAAGGGAGATGGAAGGAAACCAGATAAGGGGACCCCTTGATACCCTATCCCTGCCCTGGTGTGGACCCAGCTACATGGGTACTATACAGTTCAGACACCCTACAGCATCTCTGCAGCTGGATTCACTCTGTCCAGTGCCGGCTTCCTCCCCTCCACCTTCTGGCAGTTTGTCCGTGCCTTTTAAATTTCCCACAGTGGCACATAGGGCTGACATCAGGAGCTGGGCACCACCCAGACAGACAGACAGTGTGCTTGAAAAAGCGACGCTGTAGTGTCACATGCTGTTTGGGTCTGGGCTTGACCTCTTCGACAGGTGAGTTTTTTCGTCCCACAGCATTCCCCGCCATTTTCCCTCAGGACCCTATGGGGCTCTTGGGGGGCTGAACGTGGTCTCACCACCACAGACCGTTTCCCCTAAGGTGCCTTGCAGTGTCTTCAGTGAGAGCCTCTCCTCCTGGCCCAGCTTCTGAGCTGCCTGTCAACATCCTGGTGCTTCCTCAGTCACCATCTCCTCAGTACTGCACCTGGAGAGGAAATCAGTGACAACATTGTCCTCACCGGGTCAGTGAGCTACCAAGAATTGAAATGGCTGTAGGGTCATTGCCGAGCAGGTGATGTGGGCATTATCTATGTGGGATTGTGCCAGCCACCATAATGGGGCGTGCTCCATAATGACTAAGAATTCCCGCAATAATAAATGATATCGGAAATAGGCCACCACCCAGCATATTGCTAGACTTTCTTTTTCTATTGTTGCATACATGCCCTGTGTGGCATTGAGTTTGTAACTTGCAAATGTGACTGGACATTTCTCCCTGTCTCATCACTGTAGTAAGACAAATAAAGCAGGGGAGTCACAGCAGCCAATGTCCTGCTTCTATAAAATGATGTCCATATACACTCAAGGGGTGCATTCTGGTGAGTTCA
This sequence comes from Crocodylus siamensis, assembly GCF_052110815.1. Taxonomy (NCBI): domain Eukaryota; kingdom Metazoa; phylum Chordata; order Crocodylia; family Crocodylidae; genus Crocodylus; species Crocodylus siamensis. The sequence goes on along the minus strand of NC_143396.1, from coordinate 59,312,617 downwards.
GGGGTGGCCACTGCTATTTGTCCTATGGGAAACCTTGCTCCCCACCTACCCCCACCCTGCATCCCCCCTGGATGCCCCCCTTGAATGTATATTGACAACATTTTATAGAAACAGGACATTGATTGCTGTGGTTTCCCTGCTTTCCCTTTTGCAGATTACAGTGTTAGGTCTATGTTGTGTCAGAATTTAGGGTAGTCTTATACAGAGTTTATATTATGGCTGTATGGGATGGTTTGGATAGGGACTATCCTGCCTCAGGCATGGGGTTGGACTAGAAGACCTCTGGAAGACCTTTTCAGCCCTCCTTCTTTATGACTATGACTCAAGCCACAGGTGAGGGTTAGAGTGCTGCCATGCGTCACTAAATGTGTTTGGAACATAAAGCTATACATTAGTTACTAGGGGTGTGAGAAGTAGGCTGTATTTGATTCTGATTCAGATTCAGCCCACTTTGGGGGACAGTGGTTTGAGTCATTGATTCAGATCACTGTCCCGATTCAATTCAGCCAAATCTGAATCTGAAGATTCAATGCTCATTCAGAGAATCAGCAATTTGGCCAAAGACAAGCTGTAAGTGGGGTTTATTTTTACATACCTTGAGGTACCAGGCACTGCTTGTGAATGCTGGGATGGTGGGGTGGATGGAGTGACCACAGGAGTGGGGGGGGTGGCATGTGCTTGGGAGCAGACACGGAAGTAGACCAGATGTACTTCCAGTCCACTTCTGGGTCTGACTGTCTGGGCAGCAGCTCTGCAGAAAAGGACCTGGAGATTACAGTGCACAATAAGATAAATATGAGTCAGCAGTGTGCCCTAGTTGCCAAGAAGGCTAACAGCATACTCAGCTGCATTGGTAGGTGTGTTGCCAGTAGGTAAAGGGGAGTAATTATTCCCCTCTATTCAGCACGGGTGAGGCCACATCTGGAGTCCTGTGCTCAGTTTTGGGACCCCCACTACAGAAAGAATGTGGACAAATTAGAGTGTCCAGCGGAGGGTGACAGAAATGGTGAGGGGGCTGGGGCACGTGACTTATGAGGAAAGACTGGGGAAACTGGGCTTATTTAGTTTACAGAAGAGGAAACTTAATAGCAGTCTTCAACTACCTGAATGGAGGTTCAAAAGAGGCTGGAGCTAAGTTATTCTCGGTGGCAGCAGATGACAGAACAAGGAGCAACTGTCTCAAGTTGCAACAAGGGACGTTTAGGTTAGATATTAGGAAGACTTTTCTCACTAGGAGGTTAGTAAAACACTGGAACAGGTTACCCAAAGAGGTGGTGGAAGCTCCATCCTTGAGGGTTCTCAAAACCCAGCTGGATAGAACTTTGGCTGGGATGACCTAATTGGGGCTGGTCCTGCTGTGGGCATGAGGTTGGACTAGATGACCTCCTGGTGTCCCTTCCAACCCTAGCTTTCTATGGTTCTATGATACTGTCTGATCAGCATTGCTATTTTCTGGCATACCAGTACTGGTTGCCACCAGTAAGATTATAAAACTGGTAGCAAAACAACAGATGGAGCATTAGAACGAGAAACAGATATCAATAAATGGAAGTGGATCAGCTGTAATGGGACATGTCCTGTCTCAGTGGATCTGCCTTATTGGACAAAACACACAATGCCTTCTGCCCTGCATTGGGCAGGAGCTTGATTCAGAACAAGAGGTAATACGTTCCCCTTGTTAGGCAATTCTCCATCCAACTCACTGCCCTGTACCTCCTTGCCAGTACCCATGCTGACCCATCCTAGGTGAAGTATGGGTCAGTGTACATCCCAGCAAAGAAGCACCCAGTGGCATGAGACCTGGGGAATTCCCAACACCCTGTGTCTGCATACTGGGACTCATATCACACCATGCTTCATGTGAAACACGGGTTGGCACAGGATGGGTCCCAGTGTGGAGGCACAGACTGCCAGGAATTCCTTGGCTCATGTGCCTCCTGGGGGTGCATCTCTAAGCAGGAAAAAACTGGGCTTTCCCTGCTTAGGGAGATGTACTGGGGAAATCCTGGGAGGATGTCTCTTTAAGCAGTGAAAATCCAGGTTCTCCCCACATACAGACAGACCCATGGAGTCATGGTAGCTGGGAAATTCCTTGTGTCCCATGCCTCCATGCTGGGACCTGTCCCATGCCAACCTGTGCTTCATGTGGCACAGGTCAGTGAAGGTCAAGGCACAGAGGTATGGGATGGTGCAGGAGCCAGGGATTGCCCACTTTCTGTACTGTGCCTTCACACCTGACATCATGAGATGGGTACCAGTGTGGAGGCACTAAACATTCCCCACTTATGGAGATGCACCCAAGAGATCTTGGTGGTGTCTCCAAAAGCAGAGAAGTCACAGTTTTTCCCACTTACTGAGATGCCCCCAGCCCCCTGGAAGTCTCAGGGTTTGTTTCTGTAAGCAGGGAAAGCCGGGCAAGCAGTCAAGGAGCTTAAGGGGCTTGATCCTGCCTTGGAATTCCCCAGGGTTTGGAGGTTTGGGAACCTCAAGCCTCTGGAGTACCTGCCCAGGTCAGGTAGACAGTGCAGGCAGCTCCAGCTGCTCATGTTCTCCCACCACCAGCAAACACATCCACTGCAATAAAGTGGCACAATCTATTACTACCCTTGTCATCACCACAAATTTGTGGCATGACAAAGGGTACAGACATCTGGATAATATTAGGTGTCACTTTCAGGGCATAAGATAAAGCAGCTGTGCACGAATAACTGCTATTTATTAAGTCTCTGGTAATCACGTGCCAGTATTCACTGATCTACCTGTAGCTGCTGAGGAGTTCCTGTTTCCCTTGTTGTTGCCTGACTTACATAGCTATTTGTAATGTGCTGCTGCAAGTGTAATTTTAATAAACCCAACCATGACCTGAGATTCTAGTCCATGAATAGCTTTGCTGGTGTTTCATTCATAGTGGCATGTACTGAATTTCAATGTGTGAGCATAAATGTTCAGATGAAGACATTTCAAAACAGCATCTTCACTAACTTCTGTCTGCACTGCCTCCCATCTAATCATTGTTTTTAGAATGGGAGGAGGGAAAGGGAGTGGAGGAAGTTCACTCTGGGGCTTTTCAACCCATGCTGGAGAGTGAGGCAGGTGGATTGGAGCAAGGGCTCCAATCCACCCATCACACCCTCTAGTGCTGGCAGGGGAACCCCTAGAATGAGTTCATTCTGCTCTTCCCCCCTCCCCCCACACACACTCTGAAAACAGTGTGGGCTGGGAGAGAGGAGGGGTCATTGCTAGGGGAAACTGGCTTCAGGCTCAAAGCCAGTAGCTAGATTCCCCTCCCCTGGACTCAACGGTGAACTTGTGTTTGGTGCGGGGGATCATTGTAACTCAGAATACCTCCTGCAAAGCATTATGAGTTACAGTGGGAAGCTTCACTTTTGTCTGTACCCTTTGTTTTTGGAATGCCTTGTAATGCTTGGCTCATTGTTCATTGCCCTATAGCAATGCCAACAACTAGTCCATTGTACTGGTATGACCCTTTTTGAATCTTTAGAGCAAGATAATCCTTTGAATCTTCTTCTACTTCCATTTGTAGGTAGAGTCATTATAAATCAGTTTAGCTAAATCTCTGCTTCCCTACTAATGTGCCAAGAATATTTTCATTTGAAGCAGGGGTTACTTATTAACTTTCTCCACACACGCTTACAGCAACACATTTTTTACAAATAGCAAAATATACATTCCCTACTGACTCCAAAGCTACTTTTCTTTCTTGGTGATTCAATTCAAGTATCTGTTCTAATCTGTTTAAATAACATACTAGCACATACATTTTATATTATATAGAATTTTGCTAAACACTATAGTTATGTAAAATGAAATAGGAATAACAAAAGTATCCTAATTAGTATAGCAAAGCCTGCATAATAGGCAGGTTTCAAATCCATTGACTACATGACTGACATTACAACTTAATGGTCTTGATCTTAATATCAGAGTTATAAGAAACATTAACATTATTTTTTTAAATGCATAGATTTAAACAAGTCAGATTTTATTTCCTGGTGGAATTCTCTCTCTGATCAACAGGGGAAAAAAAGAAAATGGTTGTTTTATTTGATTATTCCTTCCAATTTAATTAGGAAAAAACCCTTCATTTAATATTTTAGACATGATTCTTCTATTTACCTAATCATCTATGTAGAAAAGGAACAAAAAAGAATCAAGTTTAGGTTTTAATGGGAGATAGCTTACTTTTGATTATTCAAGCTATCTCCTGTATAAAATACTGTGTTTTTCATTACAGTGGCAAATCTCAGGGGCAGGTTTAAATGACATTATGTTGTTAAGATGTCAGAGAATGAATGTGGGGTGTTTGCATATAAATCAAGGAGGCATATTAAAGTTACAACAACTTTAGTCTGCATATTTTATAGATACATTGACAAAGGATATATTTGTCATTATTTTTCCATATAATGATATAAACTAGAAACTTTATTTGGATAGTCTTGTGCCCTTAACTATAAAAATAGGACATTTTTTAACATGGAATCTTACTTTTTTAACTAATTCTGTTGCAAGGAATGGATTTCTTGACAAATTCTAGAGCTGTGGAATTACAGACTACGTGGCAATGATAAACTTTCATGTAGCTATGGTGAGGTACCATTATTACCTTTAGTTCGAATATTAGTTAATATATTATCTTAATAATGGAAAATGGGAGAAATAGTCATTATGTTATCTTCTTAAAAGGTCCCATATTGGTAATGTTCAAACATTCAATGGACACAAAATAACAAACTAGACTATAACTTCTTTGGGATAGGATTTCTATTATTTATGTTCAAAGGATTAATGTTTATGAAGAACCATAAAGTCATTTATGAACCATAAGTATATAATCTCAGTAAGCCTAAAGGAGCTGAAAATACAGGCAGTAACTAACAAAGGATAAAGTCCCTGCTCCTGACTTTACACTAGAGAAAGCAATTGTCCTGGAAAGAGAATAGCTAAATAGCCAAGTGTTCCATCTTGATCTTCTATGATTCCCTTTACATTTAATCTAAAGTGGATACACAGAACAAGAAACCAAATGATAACTTCCTGAGGGTCCGATCTATCCTTTATTTATACCTTGCCTATTCTCCAGGCACAGGAAATAGTGCTAAAAGTGGGGCATACAACAAAACAAACAATCTGTTTGGTTTTACACTGTCTATATCACACCTGCACTGTCCTAGAGACTTCATGCACACACCAGTATTTTGTGAAATATTTAAAGTTATTTAAATTCAAATTCAAATTAATAAAATATCATTATATTATTAATGTTATTCAAATTTAAATATTTAACGTTAATCTTTGCCCATTGAAAACGCTATGAAGAAAATTAAATAAAGTACCAGGAGAACATAGTATAGAAATTAAAGCTGCAGCTCTCTGAATCCCAACTCAAGTCTGAGGCCTTAGTGGAGCCCAGGGGGTCTGCTCCATGTCCCTCTGAGGAGCACTCATATTCACCTTTTGACCCCTTGGCCTACACAACACTCCTGTTCTGTTTTTCGCCTCTGTTGTCGCCAAAATGGTGTTTCATTCACCCATTAGCCCCCATACACTAGGGGCTACTAATTATCCAGGTAGGCCTTGGGGCCTATGGTAATTGAATGAGATAAATAGAAGCTTCTGGGGCCCAGCCTATCTGGGGACACTAGCTCCTTGTGCCAGCTAGACTGGTACAGCAGCTCTAACCTGAAGTTTCCTGCACCCTCTACCTACTGCAGCAGTCTGGCAGTGGCAGCTGCTGTGTGACTATGACCTGCTGTTCCAAGGGTGCACACCTGCCAGACCCAGATGGAGGCTGCACAGCCACAGCAGAAGCATCTGCACCTCTAGGCCAGCTGTGAGTGGGCCATGGCTGCACAGCTGGCCTTTGTGCAGCACTGCTGCCATGTGTACCGCTGCCCTGCTATCTGGGTAGCTATTGCCCAGATGTTCTCAGTGCTGGCCTGCATTGAACTCTCAAAGTATGTTCTCCTGGCCCCAAGTGGCCAGGAGGTCAGCCACCTCCAGCTGGGTCCCAGGTGCCAGCCCTGAACAGGTTCCTCTGCCTGGGTCTTCCCACTTGCCACACTAGCAGGAATCCTGGTGTTTCCTGTTTAAAACATGAAAAATCTCTGATAAAAAAAAAAATCCCAAATTCACTCTTTAATATACCCCATACACAGGCTCAGGCACCTGCAGAACTGCTGAGCGTGTACCTGCATCTTCTCCCAGCTGCTGCTCATCCTGGCTCCTAAGGTAAGTGCCGGGGCGCGTCGACCAGGGTGTCCAAGCCATGCTGGGGTGGCTTCTGCCTCTCCTCTCACATATATAATCATATAATATTGTATGTTTATATAATGAGAGCAGCCACTAATTTGTATTATGTATATACACACGCACGCACGCACTAGCAGGTCATTGAGTCTGTAACCCTGCCAATTTGTTGCCCTCACATAAGAATCCCAGAACTTCCTGACTTTTTGCAAAACTGGAGCCTGACATTGATTCCAGCTGGGCATCTCAGTGTTCAGGTACCCAAGAGATGAGATGGCGGAAACTTGGAAGCCTTGTGAACTATGATAGAAAATTGAGACTTGGTACAGGGGAGCTAGGGATTACAGATGATTTTACTGTAATGTGAAATATGTTTATTATTTATTGTAATTTCCCGTGTTCATATACATGTATCTGTTTTGTTTCAAAATAGAACAGATACATTTCAGAATGCAATACAGAACGAAAATGCCAGCTTCAAACCAGTTCTAATTGTAAGTTACATTTTCCAGGCCTTGAACCATTCTTGTTGATCTTGCCTGAATTACTCTGATTTTTTTAACATCCTTTTAAGGGTACTGAATAAGGCTAAACAATTTTTTTTCTCAGAAAATCATCAGTCTGTGTGAAAGTTTCTTTTTGCCTTCTTTGAAAAATCAAATGAAAACAAGGTCATCTCTTCACTGATATTTCCCAGCAACCCCAAGAGCTGTCACCAGAATAAATAATTTCATAGGGCACATCCAGACAAGCCTACATATACCTCTTGCCATGTCTCAAAGCAGTTGGGCCCCCAAAAAACATTCCCTGTGCTGCATATTTGCCGTGCAGGCTCAAAATTTGATACCTGGATATCCAGGAATCAACCACCACACCCCACAAAAAAGCTGGGCAGGGCACAGTCCAGAAGCATGCCCTAAGGCAACCAGAGGCTAAGGTCCTCCAAAGAGATGCTCTGGAAGCTGGCCAGAGCATCTCTATGGCTGCCCCTTGCCCCAGTGCTGAAACACGCTGCCTCAAGTAAGGGACTGGAGGTAGGGGAGGACTGGAGCAGGGGGGCTGTGAGTGCAGGAGGGGGCCTGCTTGGGAAGAGTGGGTCCTCTGTCTGCCCTCTGAATGGCCCACAGCCCACCCACAGCAGCAGCAGCAGTTGCCATGGGAGCACTTGGGGCCCTCCTAGCACAGCCCCCCCATCATGTGGGGCAGAGCAGCTTGGCCCCAGCCACCTGGCACCTGGCCCATGAGATTTGACACAGGCAGTGCTGGGTGCCTGGTGGCCAGGGCTGAGCTGGGCTGCCTTGCACCACAGGGGGGCTGTGCCAGGAGGGCCCCAAGTGCCCCCATGGCTGCTACTACTGGGGGGGGGGGCGACAGTGTGTGCCTTGTGGCAGATGCATGAGGGCCCTAAGGGGGAGGCATGGATTCCGGGGGGGGGGGCTGTGGCCCCATTGGAGGCCCTGCAGGAGGGGCAGTCTGTGTGCTGTCCTGGGGGACTGCACCCTGTGGGGGGACAGGGGACCCACACCTCCTGAGCAGCCCACCCCCACAGTGTCCCCCACACCCACAATCCCTCCCAAATCCACCCATACCTACCCACACACCCCATGGCCCCCCACATTCACCCACATCCACCCACCCACCTACCCACATCTCCCCACCCCACTCCTGCAAACCCTACATCTCCACAAGGGGGAAGCAGGTGACACTGGATGGAAGGACCAGGATGACTGGACCACAGGCTGGGCACAGGGAGGTTGCTTGTACCCACACCTATTAAGAGAAAGGGGACAGATGAGTCTCCCCAAGGGGATTGAGGGCCCCAAGAGAGGAAATCTTGGGAGCCCTGCCAGCACAAGCCAGTCATTTTCAGTTTGGCCTCAGATGGGGCAGGCTTATTTTTCCCAGAAGAGGGGAAGCCAACCCAGAGACAAGGGGTGGACGCCCAAGAATTGAGAGCCAGGAAGGCCCATCCCTTCCAAAAGGCAGTGAGGGAAGACTTCTGGGGAGCAGCATCTACCCAAGCTGGGGATGTGGTGAGGGTGGGGTAAAGGGGAGGTTTGGAGCCCCACAAAGACACCCCCAGGACTGAGACCTGCTTGGGTCACTGACAGGGAACTGCCTCCCCAACAACAACATCAAAGACAAGGCAGGTGAGAAGGGGCAGCATCCAGACCATCTAGGTGTCACTGAGACTGGGTCCCACCCTGACGTCGCTGGGGGACAAGGTACTGACAAAGAGGGCACCAAAACCCTACAACACCTACCAGCAACAATATAAACATGCAGTATTATATGACTATATGTATTAAGAATAATAGTTCATATATAACACACTATTAGTTACAATATGCTAAATACTGAGGATGTTGTATGAGATGGACTAAGGCTGAAGTCTGTGCAATCTGAGTACGTACTTCATTAAGAGCTGTAAATCTTTACTTCCATGTTAGAATTGGCTACCATAATTGGAAAATATCCTCAGCAGAGTATATAACAAAATAATGGTGATATTACAGCGTTGTTGATTTTCTTTCTTTTTCTTTTTCTATAGTTTCATATGTCGCACCTACACACCATCTTCTTTGTTGCCTTAGATACTCTGAAACTATGAATGAAGCATACAGAATAGTTTAGAAAACAGGATAAAGATGTGTGACAGAATGATATGAAGGGGATATGAAGGTCAGTATTTGCAGAGCAGAGGGTATAGAGGTTGGTGGGTCACAAAACAAGACCAGGTCAGCCCTGCTTCACTGTGTAGCGAATCTCATTATTTCTACTGGATTTTTTTTGTTCATGTACATTTTACTGAAGATGGATGAACCAGACTGATATATATAAAAAGCAGACCCTTAATGTTGGATGCAACTTGTGGCAGACTGAGTACAGTCCAAGATAAAATACTACTTGATATAAACTGTAACTGTTCAGGAATATAGGAACTTTAAAATAATTGCTGAAAGGGAGTTACAGACTGTCTAACACTTCAGGCACAGACAGCAAACAACTTCCTGGGGGACAAAATGATCAATATGGAAATAGACTTCATGGCAACCAGTAGTGTGCAAAAAGGTTCAAAGCATGCCTTTGAAACTCCCTGTGTCATATGGAAGAAGCTGGGGAGGCGATCTGAAGTTTGTGGGCTGCATTAAATGTTGGATGCAACTGATGCATGGCAAAGGTAATAGTGCTAAGGAAATAAAAAGGTATTTTTTAAATAAGAAAATAGCTTATCTAGACATGATGACTTTATGCTTCAAGCAGTGGAACAGGTATCTGAATTTCATTTATGCAAAGGCTCTTATAGATCTAGCAGTGACTTTTTGTGTGTGTGGTGTAAAAGAAGACTTTGTGTTCTTGCGAATCAGGTCTAGGTTTTTCATATCAAAGTGACCAGAACAGTGTAAGACAGTCTCCCTAAGCACTGGGAAGCACAAGGGTCATGACTGTCACTTTGAGGTGCTGCTACAAGATAGCTATCAAGCTTGGAACAGGAGTGGAAACAGACTCAGACTGAGATGAGCTGAGACTATGAATTTTATTTTTTGTCTTAAATCCACTGTTGAGAGAGAAAAGATGGGATTGTAATACGGTGTGCTTTTTATTTTATAACGCATGATTTATTAAATATGCTTTCGGACTTCTGTTGCTATTGGGGTAGCCACTGTAGAATATTCTTGTGCTGACAGGCAATTTTATGAGTTCACACTGAAGGTCTAATTGCACAGAGAATACTTCTCTGCTTTGCTGACTCTGATATCACCTTGAGGTCACTACTAATGAAGCTGTTGTCTTTCTTACAACAGGACAACTATTCTGAGTTTCCTTGGATCTTTTGAGCATATTTTAAGAAACTATTTCCTGTCCTTGCAATAGCAGGGCATTGGCAATATCCTTTTCCCCCTGCCTCACCTGTGCCAAGTGAAAGGGTATTTTTGATGTTTTGGGCATTATGCCTGATAGCTGTCTGTGAGGGTTGTCCAAAGTTTTCAAGACCAGGTTAGACAAGTACTTGTCTAAGATTGTTTAGATAGGGATGATCCTGACTTGTGCAAGGGGTTAGACTAGATCATCTCCTAAGGTCCCTTCCAGCCCTACTTTTCTATGATTTTATGACATTTTTCTCAAAGTATGGAAGCAGACTCCTGACATACCCATGCAAAAAGTTGAGACTCAGTCCAGGACACAGGACAAGAAGATTGCATATTTCCAAAAGCTGCTGCTGACTAGCACCACTTGGAGACATAAGGTAAGGCTAGTGACCTTGGAGAAGGGAGAACTTAAGTTACAGCAACTTAAGCTTCAAAGATTATTTTGATTATTGGAAGCTGCTGCCTGGAATGGCTGCAGAGTTATCCCATGAAAGAGGAAAGCTATTGTCTCGCCAAAGGCAGCTCCCCATAAAGGAGGGCACTGCATCAAAAGGAGATGTCAGAAGATGCCACAGGCAGACTGCTAAAAGTGAGTTTGTATGGATTTGTGAAAGAAATGTCATGTCTCAGAAGCTTGCCAGCATTTTTCAAAGGAATAAAAACAGAGTTGACTGGGGTAAATTTATAGTACTTAGATTCAAGAATGTTTGAAATATTTCACCACATCAAAGATTAATCTACAAGGTCAGCAGTAAGGCATCATATAAAGCAGTGAGACCAAAGACAAATGGCTCTTCTGAAAGGAAACATTCAGGATGGAGAGAGATGACAAGTAAAGTGCTACAAGGTTTAATATTATGACCAACTTGTTGACTTTTTTGTAAAAGCAGCCTGAACCAAAAATATACATTAAGATGAAGACAAATGCATGTATTACAAAATGGAATTGGGGGAGAAATGAAAATAGATATACAATTATGACAATAAAATTCTGACAAAAAGTGATTGAATATTGAAATTTCCATGCTTCGGGAAATTCTGAAATTCTTATTTCAGTGTGTGTGTGTGTGTGTGTGTGTGTGCGCACACATTTAGGTTTCATATTAAACTATGCATTCTGAAATAATTGACTCTTAGTCTTTAAAAAAATCTTGAAATGCAGGTGAGGCCAGGAACTTAAACCAGGGGTGCTATGACTTCTAGGTTCCAAACTTCCCAGTAGTCCAGTACTGTACTGCTGACAGCTCTAGAAATATGGAAGGACAAAAATTTACCAACAGCAAAAAAAGGTTCTTTTTCTTTTCACTTACTTTTCTCCCAAATCTTACTTTCATTTCTCTTCCATTTTTTACCCTCTTCCTCATACTCCATTTGTTTCTTTCCCTGAATATTTCCCCCAGCATCTCCAAGCCCACTAGTTGAATGACCCTCTTTTCTTGTCAGGTTGTGCTTTGCTTCATCATTCCTTCTGGTTCTTCCTACTCCCACACTCCCTCACTCTTCCAACTGCAGAGCTATCTATCACAGTTGCATGATCCAGTGGCATCTGCCTACATGGGGGAACTTACAACCTCATGCACATTATCATTGCCATAAAGCTTTGACAACCTAGCCATCATCCTGGCTCCCTCAATATCTAGAAATCTTCTCCAGTTCTAATTAAGAAGCCTAAAGATGATTGGTTGAGAAATCCAGCTTCTAAATAGAAAATGGGGGTGAAAGGGATAGATAGAAACACAAGACAAAATTGTTTCAGCTTTAAGAAGTGGAGAGAAGAAGTCAAGGCATGGGGAAGGGAAGTACTGACAGCTGTCAGCTCCCATAAGCAAGGTGCCCATCCTCAGCTCTGATTTACAATCAGACTGAACCTGTTTGCAATTTCAGCTCTCATCTGCTAGGAGAAGAGCCTGAAAGAGATTACCATGCAATGGAAATGGTTACCATAAATACCCAAATACACAAATTAATACAAATATGCATGGATCTGTAAGAGCTGAGAAAGGAGAAAGAGCTCAGGTGTTCTCTGATCATGATGCAGACTGTGGTGGAATAAAGAAAGCAGCGTTGAGGTAAGTAGAGTATGGTGACATGACTTGATGATGGGACCTGATCCACACGGCTCTCACTGAAGAATGTCACTTTCAGGGTTGGCAAAAGATGCAAACTCCCCTGAGTAGGAACGCAGCGGAATATCTGTTATATATATGGTGGGTGTGAAAACAGAAAGACTCACAAGAAAAGGTTGAGAGTCAGGAAGATGCTGCAAAGCGCAAGGTCATATGGATGAGTGTTATTGGTAAGCCTTCTGTAACTCTTTTGTTAATCCTTAAAAAGTGGTTTATTTTGTTTAACCAATCTATGAAAAAGAAAACAATCCCTGCTGTTGCATTTCCATGGATGAGAATTAAGCTGCTGCTTTGGGGGCTCTTCAATGAATCCTCTAAAATCACCTACTCTATGATTTAAGGAGACATTCTCTTCTGACTAAAAGCTACTTACAATGCTGATCTAAGCAAATGTGTGAAACAATATTAAATGATGTAGGATACTTTTCAAGGTGGGCACCCACTAGCATTACGTGGTACTGTGCAATTTAAAGTGAGCCTATTGCTTTTAAAAGAATCAAGCAATCACAGCTAGTGACCTTCAAGGATCAGAACTGACTGGCTGAGGATGATGATAATCCCCAGCTCTCATCTGATGCCTTTCACAGATCTTAAGGCCTGTTAAAGGATATGTTAGTATCATTATTAGATCTGAGGAAGCATGAGCACAAGCTGAATCTACCTCAGTCACCCAAGCAACAGTCAGGAACAGAACTTAGATTCCTGGGTGTGCTCAAGCTAGTGCTCTACCACTACTCAACATTGCCTCATCACAGATGAATGGAGCTAGATGGGAATTGCTCAACAAGCCTTTTTTTTTCCCACCAAAAAACCACAGTATGGTGAAACTGATTTATTTTAATGACATTTGTTTGAAAACTGTTTCCAATATTTCTCCGGTCCAGAATAGGGTTTCCAGAAAGCAGAAAGACAGGGACCACCCAGAATAACCAAAATCAAAAGTGAATGAACTAGTCCTGATTTAGAGATACTTGAACCTGATTTGATGTACTTGATACATGACAGTTAAATTCTCTTCCTGTTCTTGGATTCCCTCTTCTTTTCTGTTCAGCCCCTAGATATGCTTCAAAAGGTCTGAATTTCATCCCTAAGCAGAATTAAAATAAATGGGAAAACATCATTTTTTCCCAGACCAGAATTCTTATTTGCCAGCTAGACCTAATGATAAATAATGTTGTGATACTGCAGCATCTGTAAGTGTCTGTGATTATCACTCTTCAAAAGGACTGAGACTTCGCTATAAAGATTAAATGCTCTGGAGTACATATCTTTTGAGAAGGCTGGTGTTTCATGAATGGTGTTTAAGCATGCAAAGCCCTTATAGCGTGTATTATCCGGTCGAGTGCCCTATGCCAGATTTTTGTTGGCAACCAGCTAAAATGTGCTAAATTACTTTGCATGAACCTTAAATGAACATTTAACACCAGTACTTGATGTACCATAAGCATTTTAGTAACTAAAAGAAAATTTAGAAAATTTTCATTATCTTCCTAAGGCTTTCTATCTAATGCAGAAAACTTGGAATCTAGCTTTAACAGCTAATTTACACCTTTGCAAAATATATACCTGTGTAAAATATTTATATTAAATGTGCCATAATTTAATCTGCCAATCAACTTCAATGTCAAGTTAGATTTTTTCTATGTAATTTAATCCTTGAGCACAATATCAAACTTCGACATCTCCTCAATGTCATTCCCAGATGCTTCCTGGACTCCCTTGCTATTTCAGTCCTCCTCATCCATATTTTTAACTGCTTTGTGTGTGTAGGTGTCTGTCTATCTCACGATGTTTTTTCCATCTGGCTAAAGGCACATTCTAAATACAATTCACAAAATTCTATCCTGGATAATCCTTCCTTCAAATTGTCCTTCCTCTTGAATATATTGTCTGCTCCTAAAAGCTTAGATTCTTCTCTCCAGCTTCACTGACACTTGCTTCACTGAGCTCTGTCAGCAAAAGCAAGGGGTAATGTCCTTTTCTGTCAGTGTTCTTTTTGATCTGTTTGCTGCTTTTGAGACAGAGTGAGCATCTGTGAGCTCTTGACTTCTACAGCTTTTTATTTTCCTTATTCTTGCCTTACCCAAGTCTCTCTGTCTCTCCTGGCAAATATCTTCTTTTCACTCCTGCACTTTCCATACATGGCACTGTCAGAATCCATTGCTCTGCCATGGCCTTGTCTTTAAGGCCCCTGCTTTATGCACAGGTAAAAGCGTAATGGAATCTAATGCACAGTCCCACAATTGTACCTCCTACCATGCACATGGGGCAAGGCAAGAGGTGTGATTGTGTGGATCATGGAGAGGCTGAAGTTTTTTATGGCATGATAGCTACTTTGCAGATGTAATTAGTCTAAGGTAATTGCACAATTAACCAAGCTCAGGGGTATGTGAAACCCCCTGGGTTGGTGGATCAAGGCTGCCATGATCCCCAGGTACAGGGTTTCATGTGTTCCCCCAGCTTCCAGGACCCACCTGGGTCCAGGCACCCAGCAGCCAGAGCTGCAGGATTCTGGGTCCCTGTGCTGGAGGGATCCAGAGTCAGCAGCTGCTGGGGCTGAAAGTCTCACCAGTTGTGGGACTCTCAGACCCAGTTGGGCTTGGTGCACCCCTGTGGCTGGGAGCCCTGTCAGCTGATGGGAGCCCTGTCAGCTGATGGGAGCCCCCCAGCTCATGGGAGACCCTGCTACATGTGCAAATTAGAGCTGGATGGCAGCCAGTTATAAAGTTGGTACACATTTTCAATGTGTAACTTGTTAGCTAGTCAGAGTTTTTTATGAAGTAATAGCTACTTTGCAGTTGTAGCTGCTCTTAAGGTAACTGTACAATTAACCAGTTAACTGCACAATGCCTATAACACGTAGAGGGGGCCAGAGAGTCCCCTGAAGCCAGCCCAGGCTTGGTCTCTAAAGCAAGAGGGGAGCCAAGGCTCCTTCTCACGCTGAGACCTTGGCCTTTCAGTACTTCACCTTTCCTGGTTCTCTGTGACTATTCCTGAGAAAGAGACTTCACCTCCTGTTGGGATGATCTAGTGCATAGTTTCTCAACCTGTGGTATATGTACCTCTGAGGGCATGCAAGACACAGGCAGGGAGCACTTGGGTACCCCAACACTCTTTCTCGCCCTCTTTTCCTCTCTCTCTTGCCCCTTCCTCATCTCAAAACTATGGCAAAAAAAATTGGTGGGCCATGCACTGCACAGCACTTTAAATTGCTCAGTAATAATTTGGCATACCATGTTTTGCACAGCACTAGGTTCAGCCCTCCTAGCTTTGGTCAACATCACCTCTATTCCAGGTACATACTTGAGTTGTGCACCCCTGATGTAAAAGGTGGCAATCCTACCCATACCAGATAAGACTTCTGTCATATCACAGCCTTATATGCACAGCCCTTCTTCCAACATATGGCACACATTAGTCTGTAAATATAAAATCCCCTGGAAAATTGAGTGTTGTATTAAAATTTTCACAAGTCAGGGGGTACTTGCTACTTAAAAGTTGCAAAATACTGATCTAGTGCAACCCACAATTCTAGGCATCACAGCAGACAGCATATCAGTCTTTTCAGTAAAGGCATTTACTGGGGGAAAAGCCACCTAGCCAGAGGTTCTCTGCCTCCACTAATGGTGTAAAGTAGTCCCTCTGTCTCTAACCCATCCTGCACAACCCTGAGAGTCCCCTGAAGATGTGCACTCAGCTGTTTCCTTTCCAGCTCCCCAGAGCTCTTCTATTTGACTCAGTCTCCACTGGTCAGGAGCTACTAAGCAACTTTTCCATCCTGCTCTCCTACTGTCATGTTTATCTCCTCTGGACAACATCTGGGAGTCCAGTCATTTCATCTTTGTTAATGCTAAGGTCCATCGTGTCTCCTTCTACATGTAGCCAGCCCTGGCATTTATCCCTGCAGTCTCTGTGCACCGTTTAATAAAGTAAATCAAGTTTCACAATATTATACCAACATGAGCACAATAAACACAGAAATATCAAAGTACAACTGTCTATCACAGGTACCACCCTTGATTTCAGTTTTCCTAAATATGAATAACTTTCTTCCAAATATCTACCTCCATTCTTTCTCGGCCATTCTATTTTACATTCTTATATCTCAGGCCCTCACCTCTGCATCACCTTAGCCAGATTACTGTCATTTTCTTCTTCTCTAATATCACACAAATCCAGTCCTTTGTTGTTAGCCAGCCATCGCTTAATCACTTTTCCCTGTAATTACCACATTGTTCTCATCTTCCTCTGTTTACCATTTTTTTGCCTTCTACCCTATCCAAAATATCCTTGCTAAAGCAATCTTTCTCTGTTATCTGACCACTTCCTTCTCTTCTTTCACTAGGTGGAAGTGTCTGACCATACCTAATCTAATGATTTCTTTAACCCTAAACTCCCTCTATAATCTTAGGTCAAATTCTCCTACTTTGTGCTCTCATTTCTTCTTATGCCATTTGATAGTATTTCTTCCCCCTCCTTTCTTATGATTGCTGGGATAATCTTACTTCCTGTCCACTATGCATACTTCCCATTAACATTTGCATCTTCCATGAATACTTTCTTGGAAACATTACTCTTTACTTCCACAATCTCGTTAAATCCTTGTTTTACCTTATTTGCTACATGAATTGCCTTGGATGCCTTTTTTTTCTTTTCCTCTTGCCCATTTTAGACTTCCGTATTGAAAACTTGTGTATACTCATACATGTTACCTTTACTCATGAATAATCTTAAAACAGGAGATACAGTGTCCAACTTAAGACCTGTAAACAAGATGTATATCTGTCATAGATTTTTTCCAAAATATTTTTTTTTTCTTCCCCACAAACTTTCTTTGTTGAGTTTGGAGTTATGGGAACAACTACCATGCTGGCTTCCAGCATTTTTTGTTTGGTACCTAGGATTGTTTAATTATGAGATGGCGGCACGTCTATACACAACGCTACACCGCCATAGCAATGTGCTATGACAATGTAGCATCAGCAAGCACAAACTGTAACATTGCAGCTATGTCACTGTAGCAACATGTTCCCTCAGTATAGCACATTGGTACAGCATCATAGTGGCTAAAAATAACTGTGTGCCACCAGTGTGGTGCAGTGCAGCATGGGCTGTTACTGTGCCATCATTTAGTACAAAAGGAAGTACTAAATGACAGCACAGTAACAATAGCACCTTAGGGACATGTGTATATGCCTCCAGTGTCAGGGGAAATAAGGGGCCAAAATAAAGAATTCTGCACCATCTTGAACTATCCCATAAGATTTTCTGATCTGATAGTGTCTTTTAAACAAAATAAACTAAAAACAAACAGGAATGTTGGGGGTCTGTTCCAACCTTATGTAACTGTTTGCCAGGGGAATTTGTAAAGATGCACCTATCCCATCACCTTGAGTAATGTGCAATCTCAATTTTTGGTTGTCTTTGTGTACTAAGTAGCTACTGCCATGTGGTCGACAACCCTGTTCAGTCTCCTAACATTGACAAAAATCAAGCAACTCCCTCCAATTATTCAAATTTGCTTTCTAGTTACTGAATTAATATCTCCAAGTCTATGGTTTAATTTTACATTTTAATTTCCCGTGATAGTCAAAGATTGGACAAGACACATTCATTGCACTTAAAAGCTCTCTATAAAGGCTTCCTTTTGCTAGGTACTTTGCAAACAATAAAGGACAGTGGGATCCTTGCCCTACGAGGATATGCAATTAATTTGGTCTGCCTGACCTTTTGCCTGGATACATAGGGTGCATACAAGTGTTACATTTTTACTGGTAGAATCTCAATTTCACTGTTAAAAACACTACCAATAAGAGTGTAAGCATTGCTCAGTTTCTACTGGACTGAAAATGGTGGATTCAGTAAAAACCTGAACCTTGTCTGATGAAGTACGAGTTTAGTAGAACTCCAGTAGAGCTTCTACCAGTTGAATGCCTATACACTTACCTGATCTATATAAGATCCCACATATTCTCTAGTATCCCAGTGTGCAATGCTTCAACACCCTTCCTTCCCTTCAGAAAGACAGTCTGTGATTCAGCTGGACTCCATTGCTCCAGCCAAGTCACA
Organism: Crocodylus siamensis; assembly: GCF_052110815.1. Taxonomy (NCBI): domain Eukaryota; kingdom Metazoa; phylum Chordata; order Crocodylia; family Crocodylidae; genus Crocodylus; species Crocodylus siamensis. The sequence goes on along the minus strand of NC_143396.1, from coordinate 59,294,280 downwards.
GAGAAAACACCTCTCCCTGTGAGCACAGAGCTACCAAAGGCAGGTGCTGCTTTTAAAATTTTGAGAAGTGAGAAATATCTCCCCTGTGGGGTACATTCAAAACCCTGTGCCTGCAAACAGGCTTTGAGGACTTGCATAGGGGCCAGAACTCAAGAGTAATGTGTTTTCAACCCCATACATGGGGATGCAGGCACAGGCTTTAAGATGTAAAGTAGAAGAGCCCACCAAAATCCGTCCCCCACCAACACAAACCAGCTTCCCCCACCCCTCCCATTCCTGCACCCTGCTATCTAACCCCCATTATGGACCTGGACCCCACAGGTCCCAGCACCATTGTTCCCAGAGCATCCCCTTCACCAACCCACATCCTACCTGAAGAACTGGTCTTTGTCAGGGTCAAGTGGGTAGTGGGTTTGGAGACAGTACTGTTTGAGTAAGGAAAAATGTGGGGCTACCAGACCCTGCCCCTATACCCAAACATCTGGCCCTTCCCAGAACTGGAGACCCAGACCTGCCCCCATCCATGGAACTGGTTCTGCCCATCTCAGACCTGCAAGCACCCAGGCAGCATCCAACCCACTAGCAGCCAACACTGATCCAGAACTATTGGACCCTGAACAGACTTCCCCAACCTTCACTACAACTGAGTCTGCTAGCAGGTGCCACAGAGGTAACAACCCATGGACTGCTGGATCCTTGAGAGACTTAAAATTCAGAGGCTTAAAAAGACAGTAAAAAGGCTTTCTGTCTGCTGCCTGGCAGCCTAACAGCTCTGAGGGAGAGATGGGATGTTTTGGAGAGGGGGTGTGTAGTCCCCTGGGGTCACCATCCAATCAGCCCTGACCTGTGCCTCCACTGCTGTCACCTGTTTCCAGGCAGTCAGGGGAATCTGCAAAGCAGGCTGGGTGCTGTCAGCAGTGCAAGCTGACTGTAGAGCATGCAGCCAGGCAGTTGAATGATTGCACAGGTTTCACCCAGTAGAGTTTCTAATGACTTAAAGTAAACTGTTAAACTTCTACTCGTTCATTAGTATGCTTGCATATACCCCTACACTATTAAGGCCAGAACCTCTTCCACCTATTAGGCACCTAATGCAAAACATAGGTCCATCTCATGGTTGCTGTTTTTTTATGAATACATCTTAAGACTAAGATGATTCTGTGTTTCCAAAGTTATTAGTGTTTTCTCGGCAACTTGAGTAGGGTGGAATAGGAGTGTGTTTAAGCACATAAATTTGTTTAAGTACCTAGTGAGTAGAATATGATCTGGCCATAATTAAACAATATGCTTGATAGTTGATACTTTCCTGCATTCTGCAACACTTCTCTTATTCACTCCAGTTTTTTCACAAGGGATCATGTATTTTTCAGAACAATCTATTTTTATAAAAAATAAATTAATCCCAATAGTTAAACAGATTCAACACTTCCCTTCAAATCTGAAATGATTTATAGTCCATATCCATTCTTCAAGCGAAGCTTATATAAGCTGTATTTTTAGCGGGAGAATGCACCCAAAAGTTTTCTGTTGGATTCGCACAAATGCTGTAATACATTGTGTGGCTAGATTCAGATACATCTAAAAATGTACAAAATCAAAAAATTATATATGCATTATTAATACTATTGCCAGTAGACATTTTGGAAAATCCATTTAACAATAAAATCTCTCAAAGGAGGGAAATATCTAATAATTTTGATAGCACTTTAAAGTTAAAAGCTTATGCGCTTTGCCAGCTATGATTAGCTATACATCTCCTATATAACCATGGGAAAGTTACTTTTATAAATTACAGCTATATAGAAAACTGTCCTCTGAACACCCCATAGTTCCACAAAATACATTCACTTTATTTTGAGAAGACTATTTCTACCTAGCATTAATCATGTGGTTTAGTAAAATTCTCCTGTGTCTGGTTAAACTAGATCAGTACATTAGGATGGCCTGTCAAAAGCTGTCTGTTTAATGTTCTTTACAATCCACTGCAAGACTCCAAGGCTGCCTTTGAGGATTAAGATCATAGTCCTGTTTTGCATTTCCGCATCTTTTCTTAGACTATCATTGAACATCTGTTCTTCCAGTTTAATCCTTCAAACAAATAAACATTTCTATCTGATTTCTAGATCAGACACCAGTGATAGGCTAACTTGTATAGATAGGACTCTGGTAAAAAATCATCAATAACATAAAGTAGAAAATATATTGCATGTTACAAGTAGTTAATGATATAGTGTCAAATCAATAGCATTCTGTCTATCCCTCTTCCTATGCCCTTGAGAAAAGTAAAAGCTTAACCTTATATTTTCAGACCTCAGACAGAGAGTCTGATTTGTGTAATGTAATAGTATTCCTTGTCACTATATTTTGATATTATCTTATTTGGAGTCTTATTTTGCCTGAGTTTTATATATCCTGTAATATTAGGATTACCAGATCCATTGTGCCATCTTAAGCAGCAGTGATGTTCAGCAATTGGTTTTGGTACTCTTATTCCAAAAATATATTATCTCAGAAATTTTGGCACTCCCCCTGCTTTACTTAGGGCCATACAGAGAGCATAAGACAACCCAAACCCTCTACTGCTTGACAGGATGCACACCCACATCTCAAGAAGGTGTGCTAATCATCAAATGACAAACTATTCCAGGGTAGGAATAATTAAGGATTGAGTGTAAATAGAGACAAACGATTGAACATGACTCCTCGCTCACATGACTATTTATAAAATGCATAAAGAGTTCTTAGCCTATGGACTGCAACCAATATCTTTGTCTATAACATCTGTGAGTGCCATAACCACAAGGCTAGAAAATCATGCTCTTTCTGGTTTATCTTTCACTCAAAGAATCTTTGGGAGGATCTTACATGTTACCCATAGATAGGGACCTACCATAATTTTGATTTCAGGGATTTCACAAAATCTGCAAAATTTGCCAACTGAAAAAAGAAAACTTACTGAAAATAAAATCCAGAGGAAGCCAGCAGACTTCAGCATGTATAGCATCCTGCCAGGGCAGGAAACTGGGGAGGGGTGGCTGCGCACTTGAAAGGTTGCTGGCAAAACGACTGCTGCCCCCACCCCTTGTCACTGGTTGGCTGCAAGGGCTGCCTATCATGTGACTCCACCCCTCTCCAATCAGCTCTGAGGGACACAGCTGCATGACAGACAGTTCTGGCAACCAGTCAGCAGCAACGCAGTCAGCAACTAAGGGTGGGGACACCAGGACCCCTTGGCTAATTAGGGATAGGAAGGCACCACACTTTGCCTGTGAAATTGCTGCTGGGCCCTGTGATCTGCCCACAAAATTAGTGGGTAGCCACTGTGAATATGATAGACCACTACCTGTAGATCATACTAAGGCGCTTAAAATGCAAACCTCTACGCATGAGAGCTCATTAACTTGGACTAAGTGCTCTCTGAGCATCTTAAAGTTGTGCCTCTTAGGCGAGGGTTGACTCTGGGCTATGCTATCTAGCTTCTGTTACGGTAACTTCAGTCTGCTCCACAGAAATAAAACAAGCGATTTGCGGTCCTCCAGCATTCCAAGATGTACTGCTTCCAGTCCTGTCCCAATCTGGCTGCCAGCCATGCTCCTTGTGGCAGGATTGCCACTGCTAAAGCCCTATGAGCCCCCTCCCCACCCTCCCCCAGGTAAGGATGCCAGGGCCAGTCCAGTGCTAGCCCCAGCCCTCCCTACCCCAACCAGGATAACCTGTTGCAAGCCAGAGCACACATGACATGGGAATTCCCAGAACCAAACATCCACATTCATAGATTTCATAGACATTAGGGGCTGGAAGGGACCTCAAGAAACCATTGGGTCCAGCCCCCCAGCTATAGATGGGAAGTCAGTTGGGATCAAGTGACCCCAGCAAAAAATATATCCATCTGTTTTTTGAAGGAATCCAAAGTAGGTGCTTGCACTACCTCTGGGGATAGTTTGTTCCAGACCCTGGATACATGCACCATAAAGAACTTTTTTCTTATAGCCAGCCTAAAGCAGCCTTCCTGGAGTTTATGGCCATTAAACCTTGTTATCTCTTGGGTAGCTCTGGTGAACAGATGTTCTCCCAGGTCCTGATGTACCCCTCTTATGTAATTGTAGGCTACCACCATATTCCCCCCTCAACCTTCTCTTTTCCAGACTGAAGAGTCCCAAGTCCCTCAGCCTCTCGTCATACAGACTTCCCTCCAGGCCTTGGATCATATGAGTGGCTCTCATCTGGACTCTCTCAAGCTTCTCCACAGCCTTGGAGAAGTGTGGGGGGGCCCAATACTGGATTCAGTATTCCAGCTGCCGTCTCACCAGGGCCGAGTAAAGTGGGAGGATGACGTCACTGGATTTGCTTGAGTTATATTGGTGGATGCACGCCAGAGTTTGGTTAGCTTTGCCAGCCACAGTATCACATTGGTGGCTCATATTCATCTTGTGGTCAATCAAGACCCCCACATTCCTTCTGGTCATAGAATCATAGAAGTAGGGTTGGAAGGGACCTTGTAGATCTTCAAGTCTGACCCCTGCCTGGGCAGGAAAAAAAACTGGGCTAAATGACTCCAGTCAGGTAGGCATCAAGCCTCTTCGTGAAGACCCCCAAGGTAGAAGCCAGCACCACTTCACTTGGAAGTTGGTTCCAGATCCTAGCTGCCCTGACTGTGAAGTAGTTCTTATGGATGTCTAATCTAAACCTACTCTCCAACAACTTATGGCCGTTATTCCTTGTTATGCCAGGGGGCGCTAGGGGAAACAAGGTCTCTCCCAAACCCTTCTGGTCCCCACTAGTGAGTTTATAGACGGTCACCAGGTCCACCCTCAGCCTTCTCTTGTGAAGGCTGAACAGGTTCAGGTCCCACAGTCTCTCATTGTAGGGTCTGCCCTGTTGTCCCCAGATTATTCAGGTGGCCCTCCTCTGGACCCTCTCAATATTGTCCACATCCCTCCTGAAGTGGGACACACAGAACTGGACACAGTACTCCAGCTGTGGCCCTGACCAGTGTCACGTAGAGGGGGAGGATCACCTCCTTGGCCCTACTTGAGATGCACCTGTGGATGCACGACAAGGTCCGGTTAGCCCTGCCAACTGTGACCTTGCATTGTCAGCCCATGTTCATCTTGGAGTCATTATTGACTCCAAGATCCCTTTCTGCCTCCAAGCTCTCAAGAAGGGAGTTTCCCATCTTATAAGTGTGCTGCTGGTTACTACTGCCCAAGTGCAGCACCCTGTACTTGTCAGTATTGAAACACATCCTGTTTTGGTTAGCCTACCCCTGCAACCTATCCAGGTCTTGCTGCAGTCTTTCCCTCCCTACTAGCGTGCTCACCTCACCCCAAATTTTGGTATCATCAGTGAATTTAAACAGGTTGCTTTTCACCCCATTGTCCAACTCGCTGATAAATTGATTGAACAGCATGGGCCCAAGGACTGAGCTCTGGGGGACTCCGCTGCCCACTTCTCCCCAGGCTGAATATGACCCATCCACCACCACCCTCTGAGTATGACCCTTCAGCCAATCTGCAATCCATATGATTGTGTAGGCATCAATGCCACAGTTGCCTAGTTTTTTAATGAGGATGGGGTGGGAGACAATGTCAGAGGCCTTGCTGAAGTCCAGAAAGACTACGTCCACAGCGACACCTGCATCCAATGCTTTTGTGACCTGATCATAAAAGGCAATCAGGCAGATGTGCTCCTTGATGATCTTCTCAAAGTGTTTCCGTAGGATTGAGGTAAGACTGATGGGTCTATAGTTGCCCGGGTCCTCCCTCCTCCTTTTTTTAAAGATGGGGACCACGTTGGCTATCTTCTAATCATCTGGCACCTGGCCCAAGCACCATTAGCTCTCATAAAGCTGTGCCAAAGGCCCTGCAATAAGCCCTGCTAGCTTCTTCAACACCCTGGGGTGGAGAGCATCTGGACCTGCTGATTTGAACACGTCCAGCCCCTCCAGAAGCTCTCTAACCCAGTCCTCCCCAACCTGAGGTCTGGAGACATTCCCCTTGAGTCCACCTTGCATCACGGTGGGGAAGTCCCGGTCCCTGCCCAAGAAAACGGAGGTGAAGAATTGGTTAAAGAGGTCTGCTTTCTCCTCTGGCGCAACCACCAGATTGCCCAGAGAATCTTGCAGGGGCCCCACATTTCCCAGTGCTTTCTTCATCCTCCCTATATATTTGAAAAAGGACTTTTTATTATCTTTGATTTTGGATGTTAGTCCTAGCTCTATGTCCACCTTAGCTTTCCTGACAGCCCCCTACAGGGCTGAGCAGAGAAGGTATACTCTTCTTTGGAGCTAGCACCGCCCTTTCATCGATTGTAGGCCACCTTTTTGGCAATCAGGCATTCCCAGACACCCTTGATGAGCCGGGGGGCTTTCGGGCACTCCTGCACCACTTGCTTCTTGTTGGGATGATCACCCCTTGGGCCCTGAGTATTGTCTCCTTAAGGGATGACCACTCAACTTGGGAACTGAGTTCCCCTGCTCTAGAGAACTGCAGAGCCTCTCCCACTAATCTCCTCAACTCGTTGAAGTTGGACCTCTTGAAGTCTAGGGCTACCACCTTGCTGCAGGCCCTTGACACCCTGCGCTCAATGGTGAATTCCAGCAAGCGATGATCACTATCACCCAGGTGGTGAAAAACCTGGAGGCCCCTTACCAGGTCGTCGTCTGTGGCCAGGACCAGGTCCAACAGGGCATTTCCTCTGGTGGGACTGTGCACCTCCTGAATTAAGTGGAGGTCCTGTATCTCGGCCAGAAACCTCCTGGAACGACCTGGCTGACTGTTCCTCCCAGCAGATGTCCAGGTAATTTAAATCACCCATGACAACTACATCCCTTGAGTTAAGTGCCTCTGCAAGCTTCCCGCAGTTGACCCCTCAGCCAATCAGGCCTTCCAGCTAGGCCAGAAGTGCATGCTGGCGGCCTCCCCCCCTCCCCTCCTCCCACTGGGATCCTGGGATGGCAGGGAATACCACCCCGAGGGACTAGTTGGAGCTGCCCCCCCCCACTTGGGGGAAAGGCCCCCAGAGCTGCTCCCCCTCTTGGGGGGAAAGCCCCCCACTAGATCCCCTCCCCACAGTCTGCCTGCCCACGTGCGGCTTGGGAGCGCGTCTCCCTGTTGGGCAAGCTAAGAGCACTGCGGAGGGCTACCCCTCCAGATCCGCCTCAGTTGCGCTGTACCCTCTGCCCCACTTACCTTAGGGGGAAATCAGCTGTTGCTGCCCCCGCCACTGTTTCCTCTGCAGCTGCTGCCTTCACCACCGAGGTAAAGTGGATACATGTGTGGCACACATGTGCCCTGCTCCCTCTGTTCCTGTATGGTGCTAGCAAGCATAGCACTGCCAAGCCTGTAAGTATGCTGAGGGTTCTTCCTACTGAGGTGCAGCACCTTACACTTCTCTGCATTGAAGGCCATTAGGTTTTGATCAGCTCACCTCGAGAGTGTGTCCAAATCAGCCTGTATCCCCAGCCTGTCCTTCGGTGTGACCGCCCTCCCCCATAATTTGTTATCATCTGCAAAGTTGGCCAAATCACACCTGACTCCCAAATCCAGATTATTAATAAAGATGTTAAAGAGTACTGGCCCAAGTACCAAGCCCTGAGGGACTCCACTAATCACCCTACACCATGTTGATTTGCTTACTTCAACTAGTACTCTTTGGGTCTAACCCTGTATCCAGTTGCTAGCCATCAGACCATATGATGATTAAGGCCACTGTTCCCCAGCTTAACCATGAAAACGTCATGGGGAACTAGGTTAAAGGCCTTTTTGAAGTGCAGGAATATGATGTCCATTTCATCTCCCCTGTCCAGGCACATGTTACCTGGTCATAGAAGGAGATGAGGTTGGTCAGGCATGCCTGCATGGTCTGAATGCCATGTTGGCTGGCATTCAGAAGCTTGCCTTCCATCAGTCTGGTGTTGATGGACCCCTTGACAATTTTCTTGGGGAGTTTTCCAGAGACAGATGTATGACTGATTGTTCTATAGTTTCCTAGGTCATCCCTCCCCCCTGTCTTGTAAATAAGGACCATGTTGGCTCTTTTCCAGTCATTCAGGACCTTACCTGAGCACCAGAATTTTTCAAATACCTCAGTGCAGTGATGTCTGTCAGCTCCTTCAGGATTCTTGGGTACATTCTGCAGCTTTATGAATGCCCAGTTCCTCAAGGTGTTGCCTCACCTGATCCATATTGATTTTAGGCCTGTTGCCTATTCCTGGATTGATTTGTGCCATTCCTGATAGTGTTATCCTCCTGGGAGGGTGAAAAACCAATGCATAAAAGTCATTTAGGAGACTGGCCCTTTTTTGGGCATAGGAAGTCAGTTGCCTCATTGGATCTCTCAGGGGCCCAGTGCTATCCTTGTTCTTTTTCCAGCTTCCCACATATCTGAAGGACTTTTTATTGTCCTTGATTCCCATAGCTAGCCTAAGTTCAGTTGTGCCTTGGCTTTTCTCAACTGCTCTCTATAGGTGCGGGTGAACGCAAAGTAACCCTCTTTGGTAATGCTTCCTGTTTTCCAGTTGGTCTAGGCTGCTCTTTTAAGCTTAGTAAGGTCCAAGAGTTCCTTATTCAGCCATGGGGGTTTTCTTGCCTATTGGCTGCATTTTTTGTGAAATGGTATGGCTTTACCCTGTGCTTCAAGGATCATGTTTTTAAGAAATGACTAATCCTCATATACTCCCTTTTCTCACGGGGGCGGGGGTGGCCTCTAATTGCCTGACTGACCAATTCTCTCAGTTTGCAAAAGTCAGCCTTCCCAAAATTGAGGACTTCTACTTTACCGATGGGTTTGCCTGGTCTTTAGTGAACTAAGAAGGTGACCACTTCATGGTCACTGTCACCAAGCTTCCCCTTGATCTGCAGATCACTCACTAGGCCTGCCCCATTGGCCAGAACCAGATCAAGCAATGCCTCTCCCCTAGTCAGCCCATAGACCTCCTGGGTTAGGTAAAGGTCATTGATGCATGTGAGGAAGCTATGTGACCTGTCAGATTTAGCAATGGCTCATACCAAGAGATGTCAGGGAAGTTGAAGTCCCCCATGGTGATCATGGATTGGGAGTGCGTGGCCTCAACCAGTTTCCTATTGAATTCCCAATCTAGATCTTCACCTTGGTTGGCAGGTCTATAGTAGACTCCTACAAGTAAGTCACCCTCCCCATATTCTCCTCATATCTTGACCCAGAGGGTCTCAAGATGCCCTTCCTCGTTTGGAAACACAATCTGCAGGGAGGTGAGCTGATCCTTGATGTAGAGAGCTATTCCCCCACCCTCTTCCTGACTCAGTCTCTCCTATACAAGCTATAGCCCTCTGTTGCCACAGACCAATTGTAGGTGGAGTCCCACCAAGTCTCCATAATTCCTACCAGGTCATAATCATTTTCACACAGGAAATGAGGCCAGTTCCTCATGCTTATTTCCTAAACTCCTGGCATTTGTATACAGGCAGTTAAGTCTGCCATGAGAAGCCTGAGGGGTGAAGCAGGACCTTTCTTTGGGCTATCTCCCTTGGGCTCCCCAAGTTATTGGTAATGCAGCTGACATGATCTGGGCCAGCAATGTTAGTAGACTGCCCATCCCCCAGCAATCTCAGTTTAAAGTCTTGTCAAGAAGGTCAGCCATTCTGTCCCAGAAAAGCTTCTTCCCTTTCCATGTGAGGCAGAGGCCATCCCTTCCCAACGACCCACTCTCTTTAAAGTGTGGACCATGGTCAAGAAAGCCAAACCCCTCATGATGGCACCATCACCAGAGTCTTCTATTCACTTCACCGATGCACCTATCACTCTAGTGCCCATGTTCTGTGACAGAGAGGGTTGAAGAGGAAACTATCTGTGCCCCCAGAACCTTGAGCCCAGCACCCAGAGCCCTGTAGTCATGCATAACCCAGCCCAGACTTGATGTAACTTAGCATATGATAAAGGGTCAGTGGGAAGAGGTAAATAATAGAGCTGTGCAAAATTTCACTAGTCATTTCATTTCTACACTGTTTCAACTCATTTCAAGATCAAAATAGCAAAACTGAAATGAAACAAAGGGCTTTGAAACAGCCTCAAAACAAAATGAGACGAGTTGAAACATTTTGAAAGTCAACACATTTCAACCATACTACTGGGAATGGGAAGTCAGTCCATGCTCCACCATCAAGTCAGTCCCTCCCCAGCGCCACCATCACACTGAGGAAACTCAGACCAGCTAGGATGACTTCCCATGCCCAACTCAAGATCGGGCCAGGGCCAAAGAGTCAGCCCAGCTCCAATCCAATCTCATACCAGGGATGGGAAGTCAGCCCAGCTGGGCTGATTCCCTGGCCCTGGCCCAATCTTGTGTTGGGGATAGGAAGTCAGCCCAACTGCACTGACAGCCTAGCTGGATCTAGTGCCGGGGATGAGCCCAGCTCCCTGTCCCCAGCCCGATCTTGCACTGGGGATAGGAAATCAGCCCACCTGGGCTGACTCCCCATCCCCAGCTGGATCTAGCACCAGGGATGGGAAGTCAGCCCAGCCATCCCTGACCAATCAAGCAAAACATTGAAACAAAGTCAAAACAGCTTCACTGTTTCAATGAAGCAAAACAGAACGGCTGTTTTGAATTTAAATGAAATTCAATATGAAACTCTGTTCTGTTGAAAACTCAAAAGTCAAGGTGAAATGGAGCAGTACCGTTTCACCCAGCCCTAGTAGATAACCTTCTCACACTGATGTAGACTAAATCATGTAGTATTCTGTTTTCTAATCTAAAATAAAACATTCTTAAGGGATAAATTTACACTGTATCATGCATTTATGTGCTTTATGTTCCAGACTTCAAACATTAATATTTTCTTGGTGCAGGGTTGTTTCAAAATCAGTCCTGAGTAATATATTTCATTGAACAGTGAGTACTGTTTGCTTGAATCTGACCAGAAGAGAAGTAAAACCTACTACAAGTATTTAAATGAAGTTGTTATTTACTCATAGGTTGATTTCATAATATGTGCAAAACATCTTGTTCTTAAGAAAATTTTCATGGATATTACATTAACCAATGTTACCAGCATCATAATTATATTTTTACTATTTGTGAAATTTCTTCCATTTTCACCATTTCATATTTAATGTGCTGTGTATGAAGTTACCAATTTTCCTTTTGGAATTCTCCTATTTCTGTATCAGAATATCTTATCTGTGTATTTGAATCAAACTATTTCTATTATATTTGGGGTAAACAAAGATTGAATTTGTCCTAATTGGATAAATTTCTGATGTTCCAATATGTGTGCTTTTGTCTGATCAATCCCAGGCACAACTGCAGAATGGGAACCTGTAGATTAGATAGCAGTACTGCAGAAAAGGATCTGCAGGCATGGTATATAAAAATGGGATATTTTTATGTCGTTTGATGTTGTGTGGTGATATTTCAAAAAAGACAAATCTTTTCTGATTAGTAACAGGTGAGTCATATGTGAGATATGGGATGTAATTACTCTGTTTACCTCATACAGACAGCTATCCAATTTTGGACATCAGACTTTAAGACAATGTAGAAAGAATCCACAGAAGAGAAACAAAAATAAGAGGTTTGGAAATTATAGTTTGTGAGGAAACAGTGAAGCAATTGTGGTTTTTTTTATGAAACAAGGAGAAACATAAGGAAGGACGAGACAGTTTTTATGATATTCCAGTATATTAAAGGTGGTTGTAAAGAGGCCAATGATTAGCTGTTCCCCATGCCCAGTGGATGTAGGATAAGAAATAAATGGCTTAATTTGATGCAAAGATTTAGGTTACGTACTGGGGGAAAATGTAATGGTAGTGTAACAGGGAACCCTATCCCTGTTACCAGAAGGCAGGTCGGCCCCTTTAAAACCAGAACTTTCTGGGCACAGCGTGCTGATAAGGGGGGTGGGGGGTGAGTTAAAACCTGAGCCTGGCCAGCTAGTCAGCTGACCAGAAGGGGCAGGCCAGGACTATAAAAACCCTGGGCTGGGTGGTAGTAGAGCCCGGCAGCCAAAGGGGAAGGAGTGCATCCCAGAGCTCCCTGGAGAGGGGTCCAGTGGCTGTAGGAGGGGAACTACTGAGGACTCCCAGAGAAGTGGCAGCAACCCCAGAAGAAGGACTGTAGCAGACTTGAGGGAGCAGAAACATGAACTCCTGAGAAACTGTAAGCTTGGCATGCTGCCTTCTTTAACCATATTTTCTTGGTGGCGATTATAGCTCATGGACAGGACTGTTCATATTTTCTTTTGTTGTTATTGAACAATACTGGTGGTTTGAGTGAGGCTATTGGGGAAGGAGGAGACCTCCTGCATAGGCACAGTGTTTGGGGTGCACAGGCACAGCAACAGAGATGGCACAGTATGTCGGGGCTCAGGCCCAGTGCCAGAGAGGGCAAGTCTAAAAGGCCAGGGTGGCCTGGTGCACCCAGGGTGCAACTGTATGTAGGGGGGGGTTTTTTTGGGGGGGGGGGGGGGAGGGTTGTTGTTTCTTTTTTTTTGAACTGGGACTTTGGAGGCCCAGGGCCTTTGTCAGACTTCAGACTTACAACCCCCTGGCTGTGGGGCCAGTGGATAGGCCTCTTGGCCAGGGAGGCTGTGCTTCAGATTAGAGCAAAAAGGAGGGCCATGAGCCCCAAGACTAAAGAGCTAGAGACTCGGAGTCCAACTCTATCTGGTGGGTTTAGATAGGGAGGCCTAGCTAGAGAAAGACTGTGGCCAGTGTTGGCAGAGGACCCCACCATACAAAAACAATAGGCAGTCTCCTGTTTATAATATTTCCATCAAGAAGTGGCAGGCGAGTAGAGTGCAGGGAAACCTTAAAGGGACTCCAAGGGTACTCCCACAAAGGGCATGGATAACACAAAAGATGGCGCTGGGGAGGGCGACCTGTTACAGGTATGTACAAGTATCACATTTAGAATGCCCTAACTGAAGTTAGGGTGGTCGGAATGGCTAGGTGTGCAAGGTTTCACAGGGCTTAAGTTGTCCTAAAAAATAGCACACCAAATTAAAATGCGTTTTAATGAGATAAGAACAAATTTGAGATCAGCATGGTCAGATCCAGACATGCAGGCACATGTGGTTTGTGACACCGCAAACCTCTTTGCAGCACCACAGACCACATGCTTAACATGTTACAATGTGCCCCGCAGTGCAAATTTTCAGCGTGGGCTCAAAATTTGCTACCAGGTAGCCAAAAAAAAAAAAGGGGCCATAAAAATGGGGTGTGGTGCACGCCACCGGAGTATGTGCCGGCAGGTATGGTTGATCATCCAAAGAGACTCTCTGACTGCTGACCAGGGCATCTCCCCACTTTTGGTTCTGCCCTGGCTTCTCCAGCATGCCATGAGCCAGGAAACATGGGGAAAGGACAATTTACCTGAAGCAGGGCATTTTGCTCCGCACCAAAGTCTACATGCAGAGGCATGCACAATGGCAAAAAGTAGTGCTCCTGCATATGGGGACACACCCCCCGAGTTCACCTGATAGAAAATGGGTTAACCTGACATAACAAACACTTTCACATGTTTCCAGCACAGTTTCAGGACTGGGAAAGCCCAGCTATACTTCAGAGCCTCAGGGTTGTGCTGTTTTAATCCCAATACCTAGCTTCCCCTGACCTGGCAGCCCCTCCCTGCAGACCTGCTCCCCCCCCTCCCAAACCCACCTACATCCCACCCTCAATTTTCTTATCTCTGGCAACCTGCACCTCCCCCTGGCAAGCAGGAAATTCTTTCATATGGTTATCCTGACCCAGGCTTAAGCAGCTTAAATGAAGACACCTAAACCTGGACCACATCCTGTGAATGCTTGTTTGCACCCTAAGTGTAAGATAGTTAAGCACTGATTATCAAGGAAGGGTGTGAGAAGATCTTTACAACTCCATCTTAAGGACAAGTTCAGTGAACATCTGAAAGTGATAGCCTAGAAATATATATATCTCTCTCTTATGTCGGACAAGAATGGATTAAATGACCTCGAGATTCCTTCAGGCTTATAGTTTGTATAATTTATCCACTAAGCATGTATTTAACTGTTTTGCTGAATACAAAAGGACCAATTAATTGGAGCCTTAATGGAAATATACTGTCTCAAGATTTCTGGTTGTCTACCTCTTGCAGAAGCAGAAATATAATGGTAATATCCGTGCTTACTGTATTTTCATACTTGCATTTCTCAGCAATACAATTAATCATTTTTTTTAAAGCTTTCTTTCATATTTTTGAAATTTGCAGTCTTTGTCTTCTGTGTAAGTTTTGGGTTAAGGTTATTTTATCTCATCCACTTTGCCCTTCCCTAGTGATAACAAAATTTATTTAAATAAGCTCTCTGTAGTCCTCTAGTATTAAAGATGATATTAGTCCATAGAAAAACCAAGGGTACAGGATTTATAACTGGGCATTCATCCAGGTAGCTGTTTGGCCATTTTCCACCACACTATTAAGCTGTCTTTATGTTTCTTTTCTACACTCCCTCATTTTTCTTCTGTGTAGAGTAAAGCAGAAATAGCAAGAAATGATGGTGAAAGTTTCAGAAAAACAATGTAATATATATTTAACAAAGTAATTTGCTTCTTGTCACAAAACAAACACTCAGAACTAGAAGAGGTTGCCAACATACCAATATTTTTCTTTTCAATTAGGAAAAAACTCACAACAAATACAAAACATTTTCAGGGCGTCCCTTTCATTTCTCCCTGATGGTCTTGTGAAATTGAATGGCCATCTCCTGCCAGAATGCAGAGCTCCTGATGCACAAAGTATTCCCTTTTACTTCACTGTATTCTGTTCATGTGCCTATGCCCTAAATCTACACATTTTCTTATTAAGGAGCAGTTGGACTACACAGGGACACAAGTCTGCCTATACAGATATTGTACATTACAGATAAAGTTACCATTGTGAATAATGTAACCAAGGGAGAAAACACCTAACGAGGACACTGGAATTTACAATTGTTATATAGGCAACCATCAATCCTCTGGATCAGGGTGTACACATAAAAAGTCTAGTCAGGTACCTGATGAATCTGTTTGTGGTTAATAAACCCAATTTGAGATTGACACAGCTTGTCAGAAGTTTTACAGACCCATGTATTGTCTGAGTTGGAATCCAAGTTTACAGCACACTGCTTTCTTCTTTCTTGTTTGCTTCCATCCTCTGGATCAAACTCACTTCATGTTCAGCTGCACCTAGTGCCAGATGTTCCCTCCAGACTGGATAGGACTCCATGCACTCCTCCAAGCTTTCTGCGCTGATGTTGAACAATTTCATATAATTTTTGCACACATTGTGGTACCACTATAGAGGGCAACGCTACTTTGTAGAGCCATCTTGAATCTCACTATATTCTCAGGAATACAGTTTCCTCCCATTCTCCTGGCATGACTGGTGCATCTCAACTTTTTCTTCTTGATAGTGGTTTTTAAGTGTCCCAGTCCTACATGCTCCAATACTTCTGTATTCTATCTTCCTATTTATTTTCAGGATCTTATGCAGACACCTCATGTGGAAGCTGTTCATTTTCCTGATGTGGCTAGCATATGAAGTCCATGCTTCTGAACCATAAAGCAGGGATGACAGCACACAAGTCTCATAGATTCACATCTCCACCTTAGCTAATAATTTGAGGTCATTACACGCACATTTCTATAATGGCCCAAAATTCTCAGCTTCTTTTGTGATTCTGTTAGTTCAGTCTGAAGGTGAAGATTTGTGCTGATCATAGAGCCCAAGTAGCAAAAAATGTCCATGACACCAAAAGATTTATCTCCCAGAGTGATGTCAGATATTGGTTCTTTCACCCCTTCGTACATGATCACAGTCTTCTTGAGACTAATTGTCATCCCAAATAGCTTGGGTAGATTTTCTGAGTCATGCAAGAGCTTTGGAATGGCAATTAAAATAACAAACAATTAAAATATGAAAAACTATTTGGAAATATGCAATAAGGAAATATGCCATTTCCTTCAGAGCTTATACATTCAGTTTACTATATTAACACAGTGTGAAATGTATATTAAACATCCAATTATGAACTCAGTTTTGACTCATATGACATTCCTTTCAATACTTCAGATATTTTAACCCATTATTGATATGAATATGCTGCTGACTTCATGAAGTACACCACATAATTAATAATTTTCAACACACAAGGGAAAAGAAGGAAGTTTTCAGATTCTGCAATAAATGGAAGAGAAAATCTAGCAGCATTAATGACTATGGCCATTTCAATGACATGACAAAAATCCCCTGGGCAGATCATAAATGCAGTCTAGCTTGGAAATTCTTGGGGACATACTTTAGTTTAGTTATATATCCCTTTTAAGGTCTGATTTACAATTCAGGCTATCTAAGAAGACAGAACATAATGACTACATTTCAGTAACTAGGAATTGGAACCTTGCACACTGTAATTTGTAGAGCTAAAATCTACTTTTTATAATCATTCAGAGTAAAAAGTGAAAATAATTATCATATTGCAAAACTCTTCCAATAATTGCTTAGGTACATGAGTCTGTCATTAAAATGTCATTTAGCTATCATTAAAATACCAGCTAATAGTATTTCTGAGAAAACATTCTTGCATGCACCTGATATTAATCTAAAGTTTGTGTTTATTTCTTTGGTCTTCCATTTCCCATGTGATTTTTGGTAAAATGCTGAGATATCAGATGGGCAATTTTTGACTGCAAAAATTGGAGTTTTGAAAAAGTCTTCCTCTTTTCAAATATATACGTAATCGTGGTTTCAGCTGACTGATCAAGAAACATGTTTGGCTTTAGGCACTATTATTCAACGAGTGTTAGGAAAGTAATTTTTGGATTTAGATGCACAATATTGAAATTTTGGTAGTTATATGCCAGTCTGTACAAGTATAAGATGTGTCAGTTCTTGCAGAAATTATAAGCTGTTTGAAGTTGTTTGCAAACCTTTTGAATGTTATGAGAAAAATGACAAGATTAGAACAATGAGAAATTCTGTTTATGAGCCTAATCTCTTTAAAAATGTATTTTTGTTTGGATAAGGTTAACTCCTTGTCATCTGAGATTTGTTGTGTGCAGTGTCTTTGAAGTAGAGTGTATATTGACAAAAAGTTGTTTGCTAATTGAATTGGAATTTTTTTAATTCAAGGAATCTGGGGGGAAAGCATGTTTTTTACATGTTGGGAAATTTTTCAAATCTCATATTTTCAAATTCTAAATTGAAAAAATGGCTCTGAAGAAAAGCTTTAAATTAATTTGCTTAGTTTGTCTTCCACAAATTTTAAAATATTGACATGTCATAAGACAATTGTTTGGATAATTTTGGAGAGCATTTAGGCTCAATTTCAGAACCTTTTAATAGGATTTAAATTCTACAAAAGACAGCAAATAGGTTACTTCAAGAAGATCATGAAATTATAAACTATAGTGGCTCAAGTCTGTCTGGCTACAAGTTTGTTTGGTCATATATTATACTGTCACAGGGAACTAAGGTATGCCTGCTCCTTTAAGGGTAGAGGCAGCCTAGCTAGAGAGCCCTGGGAGCTAGGCAGTGCTCCACAGTGGCAAGTTGCCTTGGCAACAGACTAATGATGGAATTAGCTGGTACCTGTGCATGGTCAGCTGACTGGAAGGAAGCAGGGCCCTGGGCACATATAAGCTCTAGGGCTGGAACTGGCAGGGTTAGTTCTCTGGCAGCTGCCAGGGGAAAGAGCTCTTGCATGAAAGAACTATTCAGAAATGTTTGGTTACATGATTTGGTGCCTGTAAGACTAATAGGGCTCCAGGAGCTCATAAGGTACCCAGGGCTAGGAGGCACACAATACTTGGGGAGAAGTTTGTCTTTTTAAAGTGATAGAGTGTTCCCTCCATCTTTATTGTTATGTTGTAGCCCAGGGCCTTATGTTTACATTGTCATTGGTACTGGAGGTCTGGGATGAGGCTTGAAGGGGAGTTTTGGAGGCCTCATAAGTGCCCAAAGTGGAGAGCCCCACACCAGCAGCACACAGCTACAGGGTCCAGAGAGCCCCATGTCAGAGGGGCACAGCAGACAAGGGCCAGGGGCATAGCAGATAAGTAAGGAGAGGAGATTAATCAAAGCTAGTGCCTCAAAGCCAGGCTTAACACAGTGGGATAGAAAGGCCTAGCTACATGACACTGACAAGTGCAAGGTGATGCACCTAGGGAGGTGCATCCCCAGCATACCTACAGGCTGGGGAACTCCCTTCTTCTCAGCGCAGAGACAGAAAAGGACCTAGGAGTCATCATTGACGCCACAATGAACATGGGCCAGCAGTGTGGGGATGCAGTCAGGAAGGCCAACCGTACCTTGTCATGCATCCACAAATGCATCTCGAGCAGGTCCAAGGAGGTGATCCTCCCCCTCTATGCAACACTGGTCAGGCCACAGTTGGAGTACTGCATCCAGTTCTGGGCACCACACTTCAAGAGGGATGTGGACAACAGGGAGAGGGTCCAAAGGAGGGCCACCCCCATGATCAGGGGTCAGCAGGGCAGGCCTTACGAGAAGCAACTACGAGACCTCAACCTGTTCAGCCTCCACAAGAGAAGGCTGAGGGGGGATCTAGTGGCAGTTTACAAACTAGTCAGGGGGGGACCAGCAGGCATTGGGAGAGTCCCTGTTCCCCTGAGCACTACCAGGAGTGACTAGAAACAATGGACACAAGCTGGCAGAGGGTAGATTCAGGCTAGACATTAGGAGGTGCTGCTTCATGGTCAGGACGGCTAGATCTGGAACCAACTTCCAAGAGAAGTGATGCTGGCTCCTACCCTGGCGGTCTTTAAGAAGAGGCTGGATGAACACCTTTCTGGGGTTGTTTGATCCCAGTACTTTTTCCGGCCATGGCAGGGGGTCAGCCTTGATAATGTGCTCAGGTCCCTTCTGACCCTACTAACTATGAAACTATAACAGGCAAAGGCTGAGTAGGCTGAGCCCCAAACAGGGGGAACAATATTCATATACCATCTGTGAGGTGTGGGGTGTGGAAAAGGGGAGGTTTTGGAGCCACACATTTAGCCCATAAGGCCTAAGGTGGCACCAGCTTGGGGCAGGACCCAGCAAGGGGTCCAAGAACAATCAGGGTGTAGTGGGGTTCAACAGGACCATGACCACACAGAAACTCAAGGGCAGCCTCCCTACTTATTATCTTTACCAACAAAATGTGGCAGCTGAGATTAGGAGGCACCTGTAAGGCAAAGCTGGTAGAGTCAAGAAACCCTAGGGGCATCACAGCCAGCCCTGGAACCCCACACTGTGACATATAGCCGCTTTATACTTCAGTACATATGAAAATGATTATGTAAGGTGCAGAATAGTTATTTTCAGTGTAAAACTTATCATAGATTCATAGGTGTTAGGGTCAGAAGGGACCTCAGTCAGTCCTGGGCAGGAAAGAGTGCTGGGGCCAAACGACCCCAGCTAGGTGCTTATTTATCCATTCTCCTCCTGAAGACCAACAGGGTAGGGGAAAGCTCCCTGGGAAGCCCATTCCAGATTCTGGTAACCCTTACTGTGAAGAAGTTCTTTCTAATGTCCAACCTAAATCTTCTCTCTGTCAATTTGTGGCCATTGTTCCCAGCTACTCCAGGGGGTGCCCTAGTAATAGAGCCTCTCCTATTCCCTGCTGTCTTCCCCTGATG
Source organism: Crocodylus siamensis (assembly GCF_052110815.1). Lineage (NCBI taxonomy): Eukaryota > Metazoa > Chordata > Crocodylia > Crocodylidae > Crocodylus > Crocodylus siamensis. The sequence continues at coordinate 59,274,663 of NC_143396.1, read as the reverse complement.
AATTTATAGGCAGCCACAAGATCATCTCTTAGCCTTCTTTTGCGAAGACTGAAGAAATCTAGGTCCCTCCTCATAGGGCCTTACCTGCAGGCCTCTGACCATATGAGTGACCCTCCTCTGAACCCTCTCAAGATTCTCTGCATCCCTCTTGAAGTGCAGTTCCCAAAACTGGATACAGTACTCCAACTGAGGTCTGACCAGCGCTGCATAGAGGGGAAACATCACCTCGTTGAACCTGTTCATCATGCATCTTCTAATGTATGATAAAGTGTGGTTAGTCTTGTTGATCACGTTGTCACATTGATGACTTATGTTCGTCTGGGAATCAACTATGACTCCAAGATCCCTTTCTGCTGCTGTGCTGCTGAGAAGGTCATCCCCCAGCCTGTAAGTGTGTTGGTGGCTCTTTTTGCCCAGGTGCAGCACTTTCTACTTGTTTTTTTGAACTGCATCTTATTTCATTCTGCCCATTTTTCCAAACTGTCCAGCTCTTCCTGGATCCATTCCTTACCCTCTGGTGTGTTAACTTTGCCCCATAATTTGGTATTATCTGTGAACTTGGACAAGTCACTGATGAAGACATTGAACAGCACTGGTCCAAGGACCAAGCCTTATCAAAGCCTTTCTTAAAGTCTACCTTTGACATCTACCTCGACTCCTGCATCTAAGTATTTTGTGATTTGGTCATAAAAAGAAACTAGTCAGGCAGGATCTACCTGCAATGACTCTATGGTAATTTCCTTTCAGCATTATTTCCCCTGCTGGGCTCCCACAAATGTGATCCTTAATAATTTTTTCCAGAGTTTTCCCAAGGATAGAGGTGAGACTAACTGGCCTGTAGTTTCCCGGTTACTCCCTCTACCTCTTCTTAAAAATAGGGATCTGATTGGCCATTTTCCAGCCCTCTGGGACCTGACTGGAGCACTATGAGTACTCAAACAGCCATGCAGCAGCTCTGCTATGACACTGACTAGTTCCTTCAGCACCCTTGGATGAAGTTCATGTGGGCCCACTGATTTGAACACATCCAGCCCCTCCAAGTGCCCCTTCACTAAGTCTGTGCTAACAGTTCGTGGGCTGGTGTTCCTCCTGTATGTATCTATGATCCAACTGTGAGATTTGTCTTGGTCTGTGTCTAGGAATACAGATGCAAGGAACTCAATGAAGAGCTCAACTTTGTCCCCCCTCTAGGTCACCAATTTCCCTAGTTTGTCCTGTAGGGGTCCTATGCTACCCTGCACCTTCCTTTTCCTCCCGATACACATGAAGAAGGACTTTTTGTTGTCCTTAATTTTTGTCACCAGCCTAAATTCTAATCCTGCTTTGACCTTCCTAACTGACTCCTTGTAAGTGTGAGTGAGGGAGGTTTACTCCTCCTTGGTAGTTATCCCTGTTTCCATAGCCTGTATACCTCTTTCTTTGCCCTTAGGCTTTCCTGTATTTCCTCCATGTTGAGCCAAGATGGCTTCTTGGCCCCATTGTCCCCTTTTATATGCAATGGGATTGTCTCCTTCTGTGCCTGTAGGATCACTCCCTTGAGGAACTACCATCTTTCCTGGACCCCCATTTCACCAATGCTCTTGAGTTTTAATGCCTCACTAACTAATCTATCCTATGATATTTGAAGGTGCAGCTTACTCCTTAATGTTGGCATAGGGTCACCTTGCAGACCTTCCAGGTTCCATGCTTAAAGATGTGTTTGTTGCTACAGAGCTCACAAGGGTTGCTGGTGTTAATGGAATTTACAGGGGCAATGCAAGTTGCTGTCCTTTAGCCAGGAAATAAGATACTGAGATGGAGAAATGAATTTTATTTATAAATCTTCTGTCGGCTTTCGATTTGACATTTGGTGAATTGCTTAGACCCCTGCCAGACATACAGGTAAAGATACAATGGCATCTGATGCATGACCCACACAATCATGCTTCTTGCCTTGTCAAACATGCATAGCAGGAGGTGTTAATATGGGTTTGCGCATCAGATCCCATCACACCTTATTGCCATACATTCATTTAGTGGCATGATATAGAAACCAGCCACAAAGTTATTACATATTTTTTGTGGAATAACATTGTGGCTTATTTCTCATTTTTATCATGTCATTAATAGACTGAACATATGGCCAGGTCACAACCTAAGTTGTGATTCCCTGGTGTAATATATAGCAGAGGCCTGAATCTGTTTTTGGTGTCTAGTTGCCAAACCAGTCCTGCATGCCTTTCTGAGGTGATGTGAATAGGGGAGTGCAAGTTCTTCCTACTTGCTGTTGCAGTTTATTTATATTGTAGCATCAGCATTTGAGCAGATGTCTCCACTGAAATCAAAGATAAGTTACCCCTGGTCCCCTGACCATTCCTGCCTCCCAAAAAGAAATCTCAGCTCACATTTGGTAAGGCCAGATTTCTACTAATGTTACCTTGTAATGGGAGTATTTTCCCAACAGAATGAGAGAGTTAATGTCTGGTGAGATACCATTCATTGTACCAAACTAGTTCTATCCCTAGCTACTCATTTGGTCAGGCCAAGCAGAAAGAGAACACTGTTGCAAGGGTGAGGAGGGGACATATCTTAACTGTATACTGGGTAAAAAGTAGTTACCATCCCCAAGTGTCAAAAGTTGCTGCATGTGTTGCTTTTGAACCAAAGTTTCTGGGACTTAGGCAGAATTTGTGCACTTTCCACAGAGTAGATGTCATCAGATCTATATTGGAATATTTCTGAGAATCTAAAGTAACCCAAATCATGTAGCCTGGGGATCCTTTTAGTTCAAAATGGAAGCATTTAACTAACCAGATATCTAGATGTACATTGTATACGTAGAACAGGATCAGGTTTAGAGATTTAGATGCCTACAAGGTTTTTGTGTACTACATAGATGTGTTAGCAGTTGTATAGATTCTAAGCCTTTATATGTAGCTAGAAAAAAATAATTATTTTGGACTTTTCTATATTCAGTGTAGCCTTGGAGAGAGAGAGAGAGAGATTGCATGTGTCAAAAGTAAGCAATAGGGAATAAATAAATGAAAGATTGAGGTTCTTTATTATTTAAATAAAAAACACTTTCCTAATTATTTTTCAGTACTGAAAATACTGAATATGTATTTAAAATAATAATTTTAAATAATAAAATAATGATTTCAGGCCACAGTAATGATTTCAGGCCACAATACTATAATGTGATTTGTACAAGCAAACCTTGTGAGCATGAAAAGAGACCCTTGACCTCAGTAGGATTCTGCATTCACAGATCCTCAAGATATAAGAGGAAGGTATTACTTTGGTTGGCTTTATGTATAGTGTCATATTAAGAATTTTAATAATAATTCCTTATTTATTGCAATGAATCTTTTTCAACATACCATTAAGCAAAAGTAGTTCTACTCAAATCTTTTCCTATGTAATCATGCCTCTTAGATAAGTGTACTTTTACAACATGAATTTTTGAAAGTTTTACAAATAATCACACCTCTTCTTTTTTTTCATGATTTTAAAAAACAGAGGATTAAACATTTACAGTAGTACTTATGCCTCCATGTATATCTACAATAATCCAACAAATATCCTTGTAGAGTTCTGTTATCACTTTCACTGCCATATCCCTTTGAAGTACAAACATACTATACCTATACTATTGCTTCAAACTGAGCATCTCTATCCCATGCACACTTTTGCCCTTGTATGCTGTGCATTTGGTAGCATTTATGTAGTTAATTATTAGCCATACTAATACAATAGTTCTTGTGATCCAACTTTTTCAGAAGTTTCACTGATTTCAATGAATTAGTGGTTTTTGTGGCTGTTCACTCTTTGGAAAACTAGTTCATGAACTATGAGCTCACTATTTGAAAAGTCAGCATTTCCCACAAGAAGAATTGAATTGAAAACTTTGAGTAACTTGCTATCAAGCCTAAAAGGAGTTATGGTTTCTTATGGAAAGATTTTACAATACTACTGAAAGAGCTGAAGAAAGATGCATTGCTTTCAACAGCAAAAGCTAAGCCTATACAAACCATATTATTGGTCCAATAAAAGATGCCAACCACAACAATCATTGCCCCTACAATCATGAAGACACCAAAAAATACTCTCTTTAATGCGTTTGTACCAAACCCTGCAATCCCAGGAATTGGCAGGGGAAGTTCCCACTTTTATATATTGAGAATATTGGGGATTAAGGTCACAAACCAATGGGCTAGGGAGAAGGGGACAGGTACAAGTGAATAAACATTAAGATGTGCATACACTTAGGATCCAGGTAATAAACAGTGACACTGCAGTGAAATCACCCAAGAACAGGCAACATGGAGGAACACTAATACTGCAGTATATATACTCGAGAAACCTTAAACTGTGGCACAGCTCTGGAGGGACTCCCAACCAGCCTCTAGTCACAAAAACACTTACTGCCATCTGCCAGGGCTCCTATGTCTAAGCCCTGATGCTGCAGCTCACTGTCCTGGCTCTGCCACTCCTTCCAAGTTTCCAGCCATGTGTCTCTCTCTGCTGCAGTGCCTCACACTCCGTCACTGCTTTTCCACTTACTCCCATCCCCTGCAGCCTTCTGAGAATTATAGTGCACATTCCTCAAGTCTCTTGGAGGCTTCTGGGAGTTGTAGTTCATGTTACAACATTACAGTACATGACATTCGACATTCAAGTCCATTACACACTTAATGGAATCTTGAATAATTTTAATTAAGAGTTCGAAAATTCTTCATTCTTTCAGCTTCAAGGCAAGCTCTAACTCTGGGAATTGGTGGAATACCTTAATTATTAACTGGACATATGTAAATTTTTCAGTGATAGATATATTAAAAATGCAGGGGATCTTTTTTATATTTCAGTCTCTCTGAGTGTAAGACCCAGTTCAGGGAACTGTATTTTCTGTCCTTTGATAAATACTTGTCCCTCGCTACTTCTGAAAAATAATAGAATTAGGAACCGGGTCTTGGCAAGTAAGTAAAAAAAAAAAAGGGGGGGGGAAATATTTTGCAACTAGTTTGGGTTTAAATTTTCCATTTTAATTTTTTAAAGTTTACACATATTTTATTAATGACTGTTTTAAAGTTTTTTTGTTTTATTTAAGTTATTCTACTAACCTTTAAACTTGCAGAAAATAAATAGGTGTAAACGGTGATGCCACACTAGTACAGAAATGAATTCAATTATTTCTGGTTCTTGGCCTCTGATTTATCGCTCTCATTTTGTTGCATTAAGGACCCAAACATTTTAAGCAGGGTTAAGTAGGGCTAATTGAGAGAAACAAATTGTAACTTCTGTGTCTTTAGTCCCAAAGTAAAAGCTTAAATAATCTCCAAAAGCACCTTTTCAGAGGGAAGCAAGAATTTCTAGGGGAAGAATGCACAACATCCCCTAAATAAATACTACAGCCAAACCTGAAAAGATTTTCTAACCATCAGTTAGAAAGCACATTTAACAAGGCTAGTGTAGAACTTCTAAGGGATTCACCTGCATCACGGCTTCAGGAGCAGACGTACAGGTGCAAAGGCTCAACATATCTGCAGTGACAAGAAGAGCTACAGCCTTTGGCAAAATCATCCCATTCTAAAAGATAAAACGCTAAAGTCACTGTTCTTTTATAACAGCCCCTCTGATTGTTCACATGCACTGTCCTGGGGGCAGCCTCAGAGCTGCCCTCCTATTTAATAAGAAATCAAGGCTGTAATGCCCCCAAGCTGTTACTTATCCGTACTGACCAAACTGGAGAGAACAAAGTGTAATGGAATCTTTTGGTGCAACTTCATACAGCAACGTCTGAATTTAATTCTGCTGTCTCTCTCTTGCCTGAGATCAGCACGTTCCCCTCTTTACAGAGATGAAAAATGAGGAGTGACTCAATTTTGTTTTATTCAATAATACTGCTGCTGAAGAGCCAGAACATAAATAAAGCCCAACGTTTCGGCACAAATACACACCAGGGAATCCTCGAGTCTGAAGTCAAATATTATAGAATGGTCTGATAACAGGCATTTAAATACAATTGCATCTTACTAAATAAACAGTTCTGGAGTACTTATTAAATGCCATTCACTCCCTAATATGCCAAAGCCTTTTAGCTGAAGGAGAGGTAGGTGGATTCCTAAGAAATTATTTATTATTCTATAATCAGACACTTCTAAAAATATGGTTTCTCATTCACATAACATGTCCAAATCATTCTTTTTTGCTGTCTTTTATGCTGCTTTTATTTGCTGTCTCTGACTCAACCTGTCCACAAATATCCACACCTACCTGCTGCATTGAGCAATGGGAATCTACACTGGAATATGAGGCAGGAAATAGCATGACTTAGAAACCTGTCAGTTTAATCCATTTTGGCCCAATGCCTGAAGTAGTTTTTGTAAAACAATTACACAAATGTGTTCCTGCGAATGGGAGGGGTGAATATAAGGCTGTGAAAACAGCACTGTTCCATTTCAACTTCCATTCTGACGTTTGGATGGGACAGTGTTTTGTTTCAAGTATTGCTTCATTTCGAAACTACTGTTCTGTTTCATTTCATTGAAACTGTTTGGCTGTTTGGCTGCTGTTTCGACTTTTCACCCATAGGCTGTAATGGGGAAGCATGAAACTGCCTATAACTTTGTCATTTCTTGCCTGATTCAAATGAAACATGCAGGGATGGTAGCTTCTGCTGAGGCCATGATGAGGAGATAGGTGCAAGGGTGTCTGGGCCACTGCACCTCAAAGTCTTAGAAGCAAAACTCATGTCACATGTGTGTTAAGGCACAGCGTGGTAAAAACTACAGGCATGCTATCTTCTGCTGAGGCCATGAAACCTGACAAGTTTCAGAGAGATAGGTGCACGGGTTTCTGGGAAACTGCACCTCAGGCAAAACTTGTGACATGAGTGACACTGTGTGTGTGTTAAGGTGCAGCAGGGTGAAAACTGCAGGCGTGCAAGCCCTGCTGACGCAGCCTGCCAAGTTTCATCACTTTAAATGACCGATCCATCACTTTAAATGATACCAAGTAATAAAATAACTTAGTGAGTACTAGCACAGTAGAATCAGCAGCATGTTCAGCCACCGAACTGTGACGGAGCCTTTCTATCCTCTCCTGCAGGAGCTTCTTCTTTAGCGTGTGTTAAGGCGCACCCTCACTGTGTGACTATGTGCGTGTGTTAGGGCATGCCCTCACTGGTGCTGGGACCTCTACACAACCCAGTAGTATGCCCTAATGAGGTCTCCTCCTCCCCTACAGCCGCAGTCTGGTCTACCACTTTAAATGACAACAGATAATAACTCAGTAATCAGCACAGTAGCATCAGTAGCATCTCAGGCAGCCAAACTGACATCGACTAGACCCTTTCTTTTCTTTCCTACAGGAGCTTCTTTTCTATCAGCTGCCACAGAACTCTTCCTGCCAGCCCCAGCCTTGGAGCTTAGATGTGCCCAGGGCCCTGCGTCCTTCCGATCAGGTGCTAGGGGTGTTGGTCTAAGGACATGGCACTGGCAGACAAGGTCCTTTCCTTTGGGTCAATCTAATCTGGCATGTTTTAACAGACCAACCGAACAGTTAGTTACAGAAATATATCTTAGCAAACTTTCAGGTTGAAAACCCCTTTGTCAGGCTGAGGAAGCACCTGCAGTTGGTGTGTATGCTGTTCCTGGATGGAAGGAATAGTAAAAAAGCCAGAGGCTGGCATGCAATGCAGGCAAGAAAGCCAGTCAATGAAAAAGGAAATGGAGGCATCAGGGGATGAGGGACAGACTGGGTGGTGGCAGGGAAGCGGGGTGTGGCTGTGCAGGTAGAACTGGAGAGCTACCTGGGGAGTCAGCTGACTTCCTGCCCTTTGGGCAGGGGGCTGGACTCGATGATCTCCCAAGGTCCCTTCCAGCCCTGATGTCTATGAGTCAGATGTTTGGCAAATTGTAGTGTGTCAAAAATCCAATGTCTATATTGAGTCCATCAGTTTCTGTACCTAGAAGGCTGATGAAGTGAAGCTCATAGACCCAGCTCTGAAAAGTGGTTTGTAAATTCAAACAAGCCCCAAACCTTTCTAACCTAACCTCCTCATCAGAAGCCAACTTCCTACAGCTCAAAACACAAAACCTGCCAACAATCTCCAGTACCCCGACAAACTGCATACCAGAATCTATAAATGACAAGAATACTAAACTATCTGTGGGGGCACATGTGCCAGACATCTGACTCCCCAGGTTACCTGTCTTTTACCTGTGCTGCTACATCCCCCTTCCTCCCCACCCCCCCAGCCTGTCCCTCACCCCCTGATGCCTCCATTTACATTTTAACTGACTGCAGGCCAAGGGGCCGCACATCAGCAGCTCCACATCCTTGGCAAGATAGACAGCCACCAAGGCCTGAATGCTACCTGCCTTATGGTGGGGTCTGGTGCTTCTGGACCTCACCATAGAAACCATGCCCATTGCCAACATTAGCAAAGCCTATGATGGAGGAAGAGACTGGCTGGCGGATGATGTTATAGCATGGGACAGTGGATCCCCCTCTCCCACGTCCCCCCACCTGCACCATTCCGCCTCCCTGACGCTCTTCACCAGCACTTCCGTCCACTGATTTAGGCTTTGGCTGCTGCATACGCTGCCCTTCACTCTCAGGTCACACATGGTGGCCAGCACATACACTGTACTGGACCTCAAGGGATCAAGCCATTTCCTGATGCCCTCCTTCAGCTGCCTCACCAGTGCTTGCATGTCTTATGACAGTGGCTTGCCCCAGTCAGGAACATTGATCCTCAGAAAGCTCTCCATTTGGCTCTGAAGTTCCATCACTATGAGGATCACCTGGCTAAGGAGGGCATTGCTAGTGGTAAAGGTCTTGGTGGCCTCAAGGAAGGGCCTGAGGACCACCAAGATCGGGGAGATGGTATCCTATGCAGCTCTGATAAGAGGCTGCTGATCCCAATCTCCTTGAGCAAGGCCACTTCATGGATGGCCTTCTGTTACTCCACCAGCCTCTCGAGCATCAGGTATGTGGAGTTCCTATGCTCCTTATCCATGTGAGCACCAATGACATGACTCGGAGCACTCCCAGCTGGGTCATGAAGCGCTACAGGGATTTGGAAGTGGGGCTTAAGGGGTTGGGGGCACAGATGGTGTTTTCCTTGATCCTTCCAGTTTCGGGCTACAGGCTGAGGAAGGAGAGGAGGATCCAGGTAGTGAACCAAAGACTATGGCACTGGTGTAATCAGGAAGGCTTTGGCTTCCATGACCACAGTCCGCTCTTCAGTGAGAGAAGTACTGCGTTCAGTTTTGGGCTCCACAATTCAAAAAGGATGTGGAGAAGCTTGAGAGAGTTCAGAGGAGAGCCACATGCATGATCAGAGGTCAGGAAAACAGGTTTTATGACAAGAGGCTGAGAGCAATGGGACTCTTTAACCTGGAAAGGCACAGGCTCAGGGGTGATCAGATGGCCACCTATAAGTTTATAAGAGGTGTTCACCAGGATCTGAGGGAACATTTGTTCACCAGAGTGCACCAAGGGATAACAAGATTTAATGGTTATAAACTCCTGCAAGACCGCTTCAGGCTGGACATAAAAAACAACTTCTTTACTGTCCGAGCCCCCAAGGTCTGGAATAGCCTGCCACCATAGGTGATTCAAGCACCTACTTTGAATGCCTTCAAGAGAAACCTGGATGTTTTTCCTGCTGGGATCCTATGACCCCAGCTGACTTCCTGCCCTTGGAGCAGGGGGCTGGACTCAGTGATCTTCCAAGGTCCCTTCCAGCCCTAATGTCTATGAAATCTATGAAATTTGGATGTGAGCTTGTTGGTGGTGCTGGTGCCATTACTGGCAGCCCTGTCCCCCTCCAAGGCATCCCTGACAACTTGTGTGCCACACAGCAGATGCCAACAAAGTTGGCATCACGAACCACCTTGACCATGTTGGCCACAGTGTTGGTGACCATGAACCCACGGGTGAGCTCACCCTGCCCAATGAGCTACCCCTGCACCATGTGGTTCATGGGCCCCATGATATCCGTTGCCATGTGGGACTCATCCACCACCTCAGCTTGAAGGAGAGCCCACTGACAGCCTGACTGGTCACACCAGTGCCCTGTGAGGGTGAGGTAGGCGTGATCTCCATGTTGGCTGCTCCAGATGTTTGAGGTGAAGTGTAAGGCCATCTGTGGCCCTGTCTTACACAGCTCCTCCCTGTAGTACTCCCTTCATGCCTCATACAGGGAAGGCACCACCATGCTGCTGAAGATGGTGTATGCGGGCACTTGGTAGGATGGGGCCAGAAGTGCCATGAGCTGCCTGAACCCTGGCCGCTCAACTAAGGAGAAGGGCTGGCCATCCAGAGTAAGCATCTCGCCAGTGCTCTGGGTGACTTTGCTTGCCCTTGCAACACGCCCCCTTTTCTATCCACCTTTCCCCCACTGTTCCAGGGTGGTCTGCCTCTGCTTTGGGGGGATTGGAGCCTTGCAGAGAGAGGAGGACTTCCCTTTGGGCATACTCCCACTAGTGTTAGGCTGAGGAGGAGGAAGGGCAAGGAGGTGGTGCTTGCAGAGATGCATCAGCGTCACCTGTGGTGCTCCTGTGTTTTGTTCCCTTGCCCCAGCTGGTTTTGGTTCACCAGTACAGGCAGATAGCATATGTGGGATCATCTGCCATCTTGAAATGATCCCAGACCACACCATCTGCTCATTTCTGGGATGCAGGTACATGTGTAGATGCTGCAATTTCCCCCTACTCAGCAGGCAGAGGCACAGCAACAGGAGGAGCATATTCAGCTGAGCCTCTTGCCTCTGCAACCTCTACCTCATCCTCCTCTGAAGTGCCTTCTGGTGAAGGAGACCTGATTCTAGGGTAAACATGAGCAGTGTGGCACACAAACTCAGCTGATTCTCCCTCCTTCCCCAGAATTTCCCCTGCAGGGCACTCAGATCCAGATCCAGCTCCAGCTCCAGCACTTCCTCTTGCACTGGAAGGCTCATCATGAGAAGTGAAATGGGGGTTGAGGAGACTGTTATGCTGGTGCTGGTACTGGTGCTGCTGCTTCTTCTTGATGGTGGTAGCATCATGGTCATGACTGGTGCCCTTGGAAGGGATGCAGTCTCAGGTACAGGCAGTGGCACTGGCACTACTCCCCTCTTCTTTGTTGCTGCTGGAAGCCTCATCCCTGCTAGTTGTAGGAAAAAGGCTGTGTCTCAATTGGGGGGCAGGGAGTGAAGGACTTACACCTCTCACTCTACCCGCTCTTTTGCCCCTCCCTGAAGGCTTGCCAGCTGCCTTTCCACCACACTTCATACTGTGTTTCATAATGTCTTGTTTTTATACAAATATATAAATATATCTGCCTTCCTATATAAATTTTTTAAGGTGTATAGTCTATGCCACAAGGTATAGACTGTATCTGCGCTCCAATATAAATTCAATAAGGTGTGTAGTCTATGCCACAAGGTATAAATGTACCTCACTTCCTATATAAATTCTATAATGTACATATATCCCACAAGGTATAAATGTATAGAAATAAACTATAAATGTATGTCCTTTCCTATATAAATTAAATTCTATAGTAATACCCAATATAATTATAAAATTGAAAAGAATAAATCAATGAATATAATAATAAAATAAAAGGGTCTACAAGAAAGCAAAAGGTATTGAGAATCCCACTTGCTAGGCTAGGCTAACAAGTAGGAAATCATTCAAATCAATGCTAGTAGTAGCCTTTGTTGTCTAACACTCCTGAGCTGATAAAAGACACAGCTCAGTAACTGCCAGACCCCAAGAAAGCAGGCCAGGTAAAACAATGCTACCTTTTATGCTGTTTTTCCATCCTTCCCCCAGTGCACTGGGATTGGAAGGGACCTCGAGGAAGGATGACAGTCACTGGTCACCTACACAGTCAACATAGAGCAGTCCTTCCCTCCCACCTCCCTTTTCTTCCCCCTCCCTCCCCTTACTTTCTGTTTCCCTGCAGGCAAGCCCAGCTTGAGCTTTGAAACTCAAAACGTTTCAATGCTTTTGAAACATTTCGACCACCCTCATTTTGTTTCAAGGCTGTTTCGAAGACCCTCATTTCATCTTGACTTTGCTGTTTCAAGCATGAAATGAGTCAAAACAGCACTGAAACAAAACAGCCGGTGAAATTTTGTACAGCCCTAGTGAATGACAGCAGGATCTAGGCAATAGTGAATTTCTCGTCCTGCCAATACCTCATCCCTTTTTGTCTTGCATATTTCCATGGCATTTGTGCAGCTCCCATTATGCAAGTATCTTGCAGCTAGTGCAAGTGAACTACATCACTGCCAATGCACAAAATTCTACATTCATGGCCTTTGGTACTAGATTTGTCCTATAATGCATATAATAATATGTCAGTGTATCGTTTCTATTTCTATCAGTTCAATTAGTTTTAGACATACTCAATTCATAGTATAACAATAAATTGCCAGTGTATTCCAGGTCATAATGTAGCCTGATACAAATCAGTACTATGATGGAAAAGCAGGAAGAGCAGGAAAAGCAGGAAGAGAAGACAGCTACTTTTTGAGTCTTGAGGGTTTGATCCTGAAAAACCGTATTTATTCAGGCAACTAGTTTGTACATAAGTAAATCCACTGGTATCAATGCAACTAGGAAAAACAATAAAGTTAACTTTCATGAGTGACGATCTATAGAATACATGTTGTTTTAAACCTTAGTTAAAGACTTGTGTTCCCATTCAGCCGAGTGCTATTTCATGGTTAGATGATTTTCACATATAGATGTTTAGGTAATTTTGCTAAACAATTTGATTTAAAATGTGTATTTTTCCCTAATTAGCTATTGACTCTTTCTGACAAATTAACAAAACATCTAATAGTATTATCATAGATGAGAATTATTTTGGTTAATGTGTTGCCTTAAACCACAGCTGTCCAACTGAGCTGCATGCAGCCCTCCAAGGACTAAGTTTTATGTCCCGGGGTCCTGTTTGGCTACCACTTCCTCCTTTGCTTTGGCTGCAACAGCAGCCACAGTCCCTGGGCTCCCCCTCCCTCCTCCAGATCCTGCTGTGCAGTGCAGCATGCAATGTGGTGAGCAGAGGGTTAGTTTTCGGCCATGTGAGCATTTCCCTAGTGGTCAGGGAGGTACCTGCATGGGCATATGGTGTAGCCACGGGGAGGAGGCAGCAGCAGGGGGCAAACACCAGGCATGTCCATCTGGTGTGCAGCCCAGATACCATGGCTTACCCTGTGGGATGTGTGGCTCCCAACTGCACAGAAGTTAGACAAGTTAAGGTAATTATGTCTAAAAAGATACATTGGCAGAACACATATTACTTGACAACATTTCTTTATAGCCTCTGTAACAAGATATCATTCAGAGTGACAAAATAAATGGCAAGGAAATTTAGGTCGAATATCTGAAAAACCTTCCTAACAGAACTATGTATTAGGCAATCCTTCTAAAGAAAATGATTCAACTGCCTGTCTATCTGTGCAGTTGGTCCAAAAAACATATCAACACTAGAAATTCTTTCCTTTCATAATGGAAATGATAGAAATTATGTTACTTGAGACATTCTGAATTGCACTAGACAAAATATGCAAGAATACACTGTAGGGAACAAGAAGGCATTAGAAAAGATGTGAGACAACCTACTATAATATGTCTTTAACATTTTTCTGGCCAACTTATTTTAACACAATGGAGATTTATATTGTTTCTTTAAACCTAGTGTACAGTTTGTAAAATATATTTGGTAATATTAACACTGATTTTTCGTGGCAATTTTCAGTATTATTGATTTAGACATACATTCAAGAATTGAGGTGAGTTTCTGGAACACAGGTATAACCTCAGTTGGTTTTATGGTCATTGGGTAAAATTTGTTCCTAGGCAAAGGACCTGAAGACTCCTATGCCAGTACAGTTCTACTTATATTGAAGTGTGTGGAGTCGTGGTTCCAGGGTAGCCACGGTCTCCTTACGTCAGGGACTGCTTCCCAAGGTTAAGGGTCGCTCACCTGTAGGTTTCACGCGTCTAACTCTCATGCCATAACTTTGATGGTAATCTGGTTCAGTTGTATTGTCCGACATGTGTGAGTCCAAAAATGAGACTCCTTGCCTCTCAGGGTCCCGCGTTGATGAGGGCTCCGCCACCCCTACACCCTCACCCGTACCACCAGGAACGTGACCGTTGCTTATGAGTCTGTCATGTAGTCCGATCTTCCTCCCTTGGATTAATTCACAACAAAATACAAAAGGACAACACAAACACATCACCGAACAAGAGCTCTTAAGCTTGGACTCTCACTCCAATCCTCAGCGGAGTCCACCGCTCTTTCCCCTGTTTCCCCCAAAGGGGTTCTTCAGCCCTCCTTAGGGCTCTGTGAGACCGCTCGGTCCCTTACTGCTGCCGCAGTGAATTCACCATCTGAGTGTCCCTTTATTAAGGGCTTTACAGTATATGCGCCTGTCGGGTGCCAATCGCTCCCAGCCCACTAAATTAGTCCTTTAGCTCATTGGGCTCTCCACCCAGGTTCATGAACCCTGCAAGGGGCTTACCCTTCCTCCAGAAAGTGCAGCCGTGACACTGGACGGTGCGCATCTGCCCGAATGAGCTCCTGCCAGCATCCATCTCCCTGCTGGGCTCTTCCAGTTCTGCCGGGGCTCTGCCTAGCACCAGAGTCTCATTTATACCAGCCCTCTCTGTCCGGGCCCCTCCTTCCTCCCTACACCTGCAGAAGGTAGGTTCACGCCCTGTACTCAGGGTTGGAGAGGGGTGTTGCACAGTGACTGCGCCAGGGAAAGGAGTCTCGGCATCCACCGGCCTCTTTCCTCCCTCACAAAGTGTTAAAAGGAACCCTGGAGATGCACGTGTCCTATGTACGAGAAGATCACCAAACCACTACATAACCACCACCCTTCCTCAAATCACTGTGGGAGAAAGATTAACCTTCAATAAAGAGTTAAGCAAAGTATAGGCACATTTTGTTTCCATTACTTCCTTTTACACAGTACGTCCAGGATTTTTAGTTTTGATAACTGATAGCTCTTGACAAAATCTTCTGTTTATTCCATCAGTGACTCTATCCTGAGTCAAAAAAGTGCTTGGCATTATTAGAATATATGATGCATAGCACACATCTCTTTAGACCACCAATGCTAGATACAGCTTTTGTGTAACTGAAAATATTACAATTTCTTGTATATGTTTTAAATCCATTTCATTAAGGTTATTTATATTTGTGTTGTTTCTCTAGAGGTATTAATTATGAAACATTAATTTTCTTTAAAAAGAATGTTAAAGGTAATTTCCTAAAAGTATAATTGAAACAAAACACAGTAATAATCTCAACCACGTAGAAAAGCACAGGGAAACCCATTAGGTCTTATAACACACATGTTTTCCAGGCATTAATCAAGTTATTCATTTGCCCAGAAATAAGAAGATAGCCTTTCAGATAATGAGATAATACTATGAAACCTCCTAGAAGAAAAAAATCAAATAGCACTTGAACTTTTAACTTTTTTTAACAGGCCCTGCCCTGGCTTTCCTATTTGTACAGAGAAATTGTTAAGCAACCAGTGATCAACAGCATGTGGCAAGGCACCATCCACAGAGTGACAAGTTTTAAAATGTGGCTTATTTTTTTTGTATTACAATTTGTGCACTGTTTGTAGCCTACCTTGTATGACAGAATATAAAGAAAAACTAAATTAGCCATATTTTGGAGTGAGACTGCCACCTGCTGTATCTTTTTTGGTTTGGGTTTACATTTAATGACAATTGTAATATGAGTTGCAGATCTTTAAATTCATGAATTTGGGAGTAATTGACTTGTAAACAGAAGGCAAGCATCCATGATTTGCAAAGTGTTTTTAAAGACAAATAAAAGGCACTCTCCCTGCTGTTTGTCACATGTGGGCTATTATATTGTGAATCAGCAAAAAAAAGTGTTGAATTTACTGAATAACCTTCCCCCTGAGGTAATGCAAAATAGCCATAAGCTACTTGCCTTTTGAGACCAGCATGTAGAAACTATATAGAAAATTGACTGTTATTCAGTGCAATTTACTTTAGCAACTACAGAAGCTTTGAATTATGATGTTGCAAGAATTTTACCCAAGGGCACCTACCAGTGGTTAATGAAGATTGGATATGTTGTATATTATAAATAACCACTTGTTTCGAGGGTGTGCCTGCCCAAAGCATGAGTGCAACCATTGAACACTCACAGAGTCATGTTTGTATGCTTCATCTTTAATCTCCTTGCAGCTTTACACTTAATGGGCACATCCAGATGAGCATGCACGTGCCTCTTGCCCCATCTCAAACCCCTTTGAGATGGGGCAAGAGGCATGTGCGGGAATGAAAAAATGTTCCCTGCACTGCAAACTTGCAGTGTACAGAGAAAAATAGACCTCTAGATATCCAAGGGTCAAATAAAAACCCAAGGAAAAAAACTGGGTCAGGCAACCAGAGGCTCAGTCCTCTGGAGACACTCTGGCAGAGCATCTCTGTGATTGGCCCTTTCCCCGGTCCTGAAGCACACTGCCTGCCCATGCTGGGACCTGGACCCAGCTTTTGCCAGGTAAGGAAGGAGTTGGGGGGGCTGGAGGAGGGGGGAGGGGACCTTACACAACTCCCCATTCATTCCCGCACCCCCATTTGTTCCAACCAACCCCAGGTTGGTTCCCCTAGATCCCTGCTGACTCTCCCAGCCCTCCCCCCCCCCCCCCCCACTCACTGGCAGTACCAGAGAATGAGCAGGAAGCTGGAGACAGCCAACAAGACATTCCCCTGCTGTCTCCAGCCTCCTGAGCCTGGAGGGGAGTAGGGGATGGAGTAGGGGGCTAGAGATAGCATGGAAATGTCTTAAGGGCTGTCTCCAGCCTCCTTCTCCCTCATGAGGCTCGAGACAAGCAGGGGAAGGAGCAGGGGGGCTGGAGACAGCAGAGGAATGTCTCCGAGGCTGTCTCCAGCCTCCTGCTCCTTCCTGAGGCTGAAGACAAGGGGTTCCGCAGGGCTCAGTCCTCGGGCCCGCACTGTTCAACATCTTCATCAGTGATTTGGACGAGGGGGTAAAAAGCACCCTGTGCAAATTTGCTGATGACACTAAGATGTGGTGGGACATGGGCACACTGGAAGGATGCAACAGGCTACAATCAGACCTAGACAGGTTACAAGGGTGGGCGGATGAGAATAGGATGGGTTTCAACACAGACAAGTGCAAAGTGATGCACCTCAGAAGGAACAACCAGCACCATACCTACAGACTGGGGAACTCCCCTCTTGTCAGCACGGAGGTGGAAAAGAACCTAGGGGTCATCATTGACTCCAAGATGAACAGGGGCTGGCAGTGTGGGTAGGCAGTTAGGAAGGCCAATCGCACCTTGTCATGCATCCACAGATGCATCTCGAGCAGGTCCAAAGAGGTGATCCTCCCCCTCTATGCAGCACTGGTCAGGCCGCAGCTGGAGTATTGCATCCAGTTCTGGGCACCACACTTCAAGAGGGATGTGGACAGCATGGAGAGGGTCCAGAGGAGGGCCACTCGTATGATCAGGGGACAAGAGGGCAGGCCCTATGAGGAGAGGCTACAGGACCTGAACCTGTTCAGCCTCCAAAAGAGAAGGCTGAGGGGGGATCTTGTGGCCTGTTATAAACTAGTCAGGGGGGATCAGCAGGCATTGGTGGAGTCGCTCTTCCCCCGAGCACCGCCAAGAGTGACCAGGAATAACGGTCACAAGCTGGCAGAGGGTAGATTTAGGTTAGATATCAGGAGGCGCTACTTCATGGTCAGGGCGGCTAGGGTCTGGAACCAGCTTCCAAGAGAAGTGGTGCAGGCTTCTACCCTGGGGGTGTTTAAGAGGAGGTTAGATGCACATCTTGCTGGGGTCATTTGACCCCAGTACTCTTTCCTGCCATGGCAGGGTGTCAGACTAGATGATCTGCTCAGGTCCCTTCTGACCCTAGAAACTATGAAACTATATCCCTCCAGCCTCCAATGGGTGCATCTACACATGCAAGCAGTACAAATCTGAGCCATGCAAGCAGTACAAATTTGAGCCAGGGCTTTTTGCCTCAGCATACATGCTCAGACATGTACTTTGTTGTGGAGCAAATTGTGCCATTTGGGGTAAAATAACCTTGTCTGGTCTGGCTCCACCCAGATCTGCAGCCAGGGGGATCTAGAGCCTGGGTCCACCACCTGTGCTGTCCCTAGCAGTATAAAAAGCTGCCCCATCAGTACAAAAAGCTGCCCTGGCAAGTAGCTTCACAGCTACTCACTCTCAGGAGCTTCTGGAGCCCAGCCAATTGGTATCTAGGGATCCCCTTGTGCTAGCTGGACTGATGAAGCAGCCCTGAGAGTTGCCTGCATTCTTTACCCACCGCAGCAGTCGGGCAGTGCGGGCTCCTGCCTGGCTGTGACCTGCTGCACACCTGACAGACCTGGATGAGGCATCTGCCCCTCTGAGCCAGCTGCCAGTTAGTGGACTGTGGCTGTAGAGTTGGCCTTTGTGCGGCACTACTGCCATATGTGCCCTGTGCCCAGCCATCTGGGCAGTTATTGCCTGGAAGATGTTCCCAGTGTGGTGGCCTGCTTTGAACTGCAGGGTTTGAGACACTGCAAGAAGCACGTCTTGGCTCGTCTGGACACACCCAATAAGTACAACTTCCAAAATGTCCTATGCTGTTAATACTACACTGTTATAGTAACCTACTGCTATAACTGCAGAGTAACTTGGCCCATGGAGAAATAGATAAACCAACATATTTTGGGGAACTTAATACCGGTAATGAATAAACACTGACATCCTACCATCTTATTCAACTCAGATGTGTAATAGTGTTTCATGGTGGGAATAGTCACAACAATAAATATGCTAATTCTTATTTATTAGAGTTGATTATTATCTCTGGGTTCATACCACAGTGCCAGTATCTTCACTGCAGGAAATAGTGTTACACCCACATCAGAGCAGAGTTTAAGAAAGACTCAGGCTGTTGAGCTACAAATATGAGTCCGCTTTACAGAAATAATTAATATTCCTGGTATGTGAAGAGAGTTGTTAGGAAAAGAAATAAATAATCTCAGATAAAATAATTAAGAATAATTAATAAAGGTAATTTTGAACCTACAAACTACCTCTTTTCCCCCTTAATAATCAACGATAATCTAGAACAGTAATTCAAAAGAGAAAAGTAAAAATGTTGGGTGTGATCAAAATATTTCTCTATTTGTGTAGATGGAGCTATTAGTAGGGGTTTATTTTATGTTTTGATGTTGGCCAAACAATTCCTAGATAGAAAAAACTAAAAGTCAATGAACAATAAGAATTAATGTTAAAAGTGTAGTACAACAAAAAAATGACCTTAAAGCAGATCAGAATCAGACACATTTTAATTTGCAACCACTGAATAGTCTAGTGCTCACTTCCATTTTACCACTCAGCTTTTAGCACAAATGTTATACTGAGGTTTGGACATCTAGGATATTATAAACCTGTATTATTTTCTCTAACACATGCATTATATACTATGAGGTCAGATTTTCCAGTCTCTTAACAGGAAATGTTTGAGTGTGTTTCACATAATAATGGGCTAAGGCATGTTGTTTTGCAGTACTACTTTGCCCTGTGAAAAGACTAAGCTTCATACAAGATTAGACGGCCTACCTCTATGCTCAGCAAAGTCTCAATTACACTAGTTATCAAACTTATTCTGCCTTAACACTGGTATAACATATGCAAATTCTGACTAGTGACTGTACATTTAAAATTTAAGAGAACTGCATATTCAATATATTCAGTAACTACAAAAAACATTTCTGAATATATGACTTAAAATCTGTAAATATTATCTATTTAAATGACCGTTTTACCAACCCTGTTCATGTCTAGAAGCACCCACCGAAAAACTGAGAAACAGATTTCTAGATGCTGCTTCAATAACATGTTGTCTCAGAACAGAATCAAGAAAAAGAGAATGGAAAAAAGGAGGAAAAATCTTGAACTGAATATACTACATGCCCATTCTATGATGAGGTTCAATTTTAACTAGCCTCAAGCAGCTGATGCACGCCAGGTGAGCAGCTTGGTTCATGTTCTACTCTGTGAGCAGATGGAATATAGGAAATGTGACTGAGATGTGCATTGAAACTCTTACAAAACCTACCAGTGGCTAACTCACAAACAATGTCTCTCTCACTTTTCCCAGTTCCTACTCAAGCAATGTCTTCCTTGACTTATTTTCACTTTCTCTTTTCATCTGTTTCACTTCTAATGTTCAAAACAGTCCTGGGACCAAGTTAATGAATATTCATGACTTCAGTCATGAGTCTATCTAGTATTTTAGTGGAACTTTAAGCTCCAACGGTACTGTACGGGAACATGAAAGACAGGGGGTGGACAGCAATACGGCACAGGTAAGGAACGAGAAGGTAAGAGACAAAGAGCCCTTTGGGACTTGGAGCGGGGGGGCAGCAAAGGCACCAGTCGCAGGGCTCAAGTGCCTATATACTAATGCTAGGAGCATGGGGAACAAGCAGGATGAACTAGTGCTCCTGGTTGCACTAAACGCCTATGACTTAGTGGGGCTGATGGAAACCTGGTGGGATTCATCCCATGTCTGGGCGGTACATATCGAGGGCTATAGATTGTACAGAAAGGACAGGGTGGGGAAAAAGGGGGGAGGGGTTGCCCTCTATGTTAAGGAGCAATATACATCAACCCTCATCAAGACAGAATCAAAGGATGAGGAAGTAGAAGGACTGTGGGTTAGGCTAAATGGGGGGCAAGGAGAAAAGGATTTGGTGGTAGGGGTCTGCTACAGACCCCCACATCAAGGGGAAGAAATAGATTTGGGGCTCCTGAGGCAACTCTCGGAGACCATAAAAGCTAAAGAGGCGGTGGTCATGGGGGACCTAAACTACCCGGACATCTGTTGGGAGACACAGACAGCAAAGTCCCACCGCTCACACAGGTTTCTAACATGTGTACAGGACCTCCACCTGACGCAGGAGGTACATGGTCCCACTAGGGGGAATGCCTTACTGGATCTGGTATTGGCAACGGGGGATGACATAGTAGGGGACCTACAGATTGGTAGCCATCTGGGGGACAGTGATCACCTAAAAATACAATTCAACATAAGGCGTCGAGTGGGTAAGGTAACTAGTAGGGTGAACGTGCTGGACTTTAGGGAAGCTGATTTCAGTAAACTCAGGCGATTAGTGAAGGACGCACTACAGAGTAGTAGTTTTGAAATGATGGGAGCCCAAGAAGGGTGGCTGTGCCTTAAGGAAACTATCCTTCGAGCACAAAGCGAGACGATCCCTGTGAGAGGTAAAAGAGGGAAAGGGGCCAGAAGGCTTCCCTGGCTGACCAGAGAAATCCAGGGCAGGCTAAGGGCCAAAAGGGGAGCACATAAAAAGTGGAAACAGGGAGAGATCACCAAAGAGGAATATACCTCTTCTGCTCGTGCTTGTAGGGAGGCAGTTAGACAGGCCAAAGCTACCATGGAGCTGAGGATGGCAACTCAAGTAAAAGACAATAAGAAATTGTTTTTTAGATATATAGGGAGTAAAAGGAAGGCCCAGGGAGGAATAGGACCTCTGCTAAATGGACAGAAACAATTGGTGACGGACAGAGGGGACAAGGCTGAACTCCTCAACGAGTTCTTCGCCTCAGTGTTCCTAAGCGAGAGGCATGACAAGTCTCTCACTGGGAGTGTAGGGAGGCAGCAGCAAGGCACCAGACTTCCATGCGTGGACCCTGAGGTGGTGCAGGGTCACTTGGAAGAACTGGATGCCTTTAAGTCGGCAGGCCTGGATGAGCTCCATCCGAGGGTACTGAAGGCACTGGCCGACATCATTGCAGAGCCACTGGGGGGAATATTTGAATGCTCGTGGCGCACGGGTCAAGTCCCGGAGGACTGGAAAAGGGCCAATGTGGTTCCCATTTTCAAGAAGGGGAGGAAGGAGGACCCGGGCAACTATAGGCCAGTTAGTCTCACCTCCATCCTTGGCAAAGTCTTTGAAAAAATTATCAAGGCTCACATTTGTGAGAGCCCGGCAGGGCAAGTTATGCTGAGGGGAAACCAGCATGGGTTTGTGGCAGGCAGATCGTGCCTGACCAATCTAGTCTCTTTTTATGACCAGGTTACAAAACGCCTCGACGCAGGAGGAGGAGTGGATGTCATATACTTGGACTTCAGGAAGGCCTTTGATACGGTATCCCACCCCATACTGGTGAACAAGTTAAGGGGCTGTGACTTGGATGACTGCACAGTCCAGTGGGTGGAGAATTGGCTGGAGGGTCGCACCCAGAGAGTCGTGGTGGATGGGCTGGTTTCGACCTGGAGGGGTGTGGGCAGTGGGGTCCCGCAGGGCTCGGTCCTTGGACCGATACTCTTTAATGTCTTCATCAGCGACTTGGATGAGGGAGTGACATGTACTCTGTCCAAGTTTGCAGATGACACTAAGCTATGGGGCGAAGTGGACACGCCGGAGGGCAGGGAGCAGCTGCAAGCAGACCTGGACAGGTTAGACAAGTGGGCAGAAAACAACAGAATGCAGTTCAACAAGGAGAAATGCAAAGTGCTGCATCTAGGGAGGAAAAATGTCCAGCACACCTACAGCCTAGGAAATGACCTGCTGGGTGGCACGGAAGTGGAAAGGGATCTTGGAGTCCTAGTGGACTCCAAGATGAACATGAGTCGGCAGTGTGACGAAACCATCAGAAAAGCCAATGGCACTTTATCGTGCATCAGCAGATGCATGACAAATAGGTCCAAGGAGGTGATACTTCCCCTCTATCGGGCGCTGGTCAAACCGCAGCTGGAGTACTGCGTGCAATTCTGGGCGCCGCACTTCACGAAGGATGCGGATAATCTGGAGAGGGTCCAGAGAAGGGCCACTCGTATGGTTAAGGGCCTGCAGGCCAAGCCCTACGAGGAGAGACTAGAGAAACTGGACATTTTCAGCCTCCGCAAGAGAAGGTTGAGAGGCGACCTGGTGGCTGCCTATAAGTTCATCGGGGGGCACAGAAGGGAATTGGTGAGTATTTATTCACCAAGGCCCCCCCGGGGGTTACAAGAAATAATGGCCACAAGCTAGAAGAGAGCAGATTTAGATTGGATATTAGGAGGAACTTCTTCACAGTTCAAGTGGCCAAGATCTGGAACGGGCTCCCAAGGGAGGTGGTGCTCTCCCCTACCCTGGGGGTCTTCAAGCGAAGGCTAGATGTGTATCTAGCTGGGGTAATGTAGGCCCAGCACTCTTTCCTGCTTATGCAAGGGGTCGGACTCAATGATCTATTGAGGTCCCTTCCGACCCTAGCATCTATGAATCTATGAATCTATAACATAAGCTCCCTTTCCAGTAGTTCCTTGTATATAATGCATTTACTCTGAGATGGAATTTCATCTGCTATATAAAGGTGATGTGGTAAATACATGCCCCCAGTGTAATGTTTCATAATAGGATTGTTTTATATCACCAAGCTATTTCTATAAGAAAAATATAAGCAATGAAGTTAATATGTGGTAAGAGTGAGTAATAGTGCCATGGCTTTCTAGCAAGTTGTTGTTTTTACCTCCTATAGTATTTATTACATTTTCAGATACTTTAGTAATAAACATGATACAGATACCTAGACAAATGTTGCACCACCACCATCAGCTTTGAATTAATGCCTTTAATGATATTATACGAATGTGCATATTTTAGCAATAAAATTGTACTATGTACTAAAACTTCAAAAAATGTACCTAACTAGTATTGATACTTAAAGTGTACTTTAAAGGTTTGTTGCAGTTTAAAGAGCAACTCCTCTTCAAAGATATTCTATATATTTAGCATGAACAATACAGCTAGAACTGGCAATATCCCAAGAGCTGGAATTAACTAGATACTGGAATTAACAAGCTCTTAGTGAAATCCTGGTCCATTTGATGGCAGAGAATTGCCATTAAATTCACCTGGGCCAGGACTTCACACAGGCAGTGGGTATGTCTACACTGCAGACTGCAGTGAGGTCAGGTTAGGTGTTGGGAACAGTGTAGCCAAGGCAACACAGGGCAGTGTAGGCTAATTTAACCTGACTCTTGGCTGTACCTCAGATGTTCGGGGCCTGGCGTTTCATGTGGAGTTGCGTTTTTTGTATCCAATTTCAAGCTCCCATGTCAGAAATATGAGCCCTGTCTGCTTGAAATATGAAAACTGGACTAAGTTGTACTGATGATAGTGAGCAGATAACAGATATTCTTTCTACACTTGAAAAGTGGTTTGCAATCTACAAGTTGCATAATTACAAAACACCATTTCATTTCTTGGGCAGCCTTCACTGAAATTAATTTAAGCCTTTCCTTCCAGGGTGCATGTGTGGAGATTTCGTTCAGTTAACAAAAGCTAACACAGTACGTTTGTCAGCAATCACTTGGTTAAGTTATCTATTAAAGACTGAATCTTTTGGGGAGAAGTAGGTAGGGAGTAATTGACAATCTGCACCTCTGTGCTCTTTGATTGAAGACAAAATGCTTAGAGGGGGAAGTGAAAAAATCATTCCCAAACCCATATAAGCCTTTAATTGTAGTAATTAATTCATCTATGCAACTCAGTGTACTTTCAAAAAGCTTCTTGACTGAGAATAAATGCCTCATCAGTCTTAAATATAACAGCTTGAAAGAACAAGTAAAGTCACTAGAATAATAAATAGCATTACAAAGACATAAGACAAATAGATACTTCCAACTCTACATGTACCAGAATTATAAAGAATTCAGTAAGTAGATGCAGTAACAACATGAACAAAGATAGCTATACAAATCCTAGAGACAGACTTATTCACTAACTCACATATGCAAGAAAAAACAGAAACTGAGTTATAATTATTGAAACTTCCTTTGTTTTGGGGGGTGGGTGATTATTTCTTTGCTTTTAGGGTGGTTGTTTTTAGGGCCTTTTTGTCTTTTCTTTAGGCAAATATAGGGAATAAGGGAGTTATGAGGAATATTTTTATAAATACCATATGGCCTTCAGTTTATCAATTCAATAGTAGCTGGTCTGACTGACAGATATTCTACCAAAGGAAATTGTTTGGGGGAAAAACCAACTGAAAATGAAACAATGAATGGCAGAGAAGAGACGTGGGTAAACAGTTTCAAAAGAGCAGGATAAAGAGCCAGAGCTATTTGTCTGGCTCCATAGCTTCCAAGGAAAATAGCTCTTCCAAGGAAGATAGATTAACATGACAAGGGAACGTACCCTGTCAAAATACAGGACTTAAGAAGGTGAAGGGCTGAGTTTAGTTAGCAATAACCTGAAGATAACACCTAAACTGAAAAAATCATGCTCCAACTGGGTTCAATGTGCTGCAAAGGGGCTGGCTGGGGCACAAGTGTGCTTTAGTGTGGGGCTAGCTGGCAAACCAACTGACTCGTGTCCCAGTCAGCTGGTCAGTGTCTACACATGCACTGTTATGCACGAACAAACTCCGCAGCAGGGTAGGACTTGTATTTAGTAAATGTAAGATGCTTCAGCAGTTTATAAAAGGAAGAGGCGAAAGTGATCCATGTGAAATATAAAAAAGACTATAAAAGAGAGGTGATAGATTGCTTAGAAGCCCATTATGAAGATAAATGAACAATGCATGTTGTACTAGGTGTGTACCACCACATATATGCTACATGCACTGCACTCTTGGACATCAGCTTTTAGTCAACAGTGATCTTGTAACAGATAACTACATTAATAATTGCCTCATATGTCTAAATGCAGGTATGCTGAGAAAAGGACACTCTTCAGATATTAGTTATATACACAGTCATTTATATCTTATACAACTGAAGGATATTTTCATGATATTATTGGGCCCTTCTTACAGACATAGTAGCATTTATGGTTATAAAAAAAAGCTTAAGCTATTTCCCAGGCTGCATTACAAAACTAATGCACATATTTATCTAACATTAAAGAAGCAACTCCAAAAGACCTATATAGATTGAATGATTTATTTTTGATCCCCAGAAGTAGGTGTGTAAATACAAAGATACTTCAGCACTTCAGAGACGTATGCAAATCTGGCTTTTCCTTTTCTTTCTGCGAATGTAACTGGTAGTATTTACAGTGTCTGATGTTGTCTCAATATCTAGGGGAAATTCTTAGGAGTCCCTGAGGAGGAAGAGATATTTTCTACCTCTAGAATAGAACTACTTGTGCAGATACTCAGTGATTCCTGTATCATTTTAAAAGAGCAAACAAAATCCTAAGTGGGATTCCATCTTCTGGAGATGCCAACACGTGCATGTATCCAGGGTTTTAAACATGGCTTCTCTTTTATAAGGGCAGCCTTATAAATGCCCTTTATATAGGATGCCCTTTTATAAGGGCATCCTAATAAAATAACCCAGAATTACAAAAAATCCATTTTCTGCACTAAGGATGTTGAAGTTCCAGTTCAAATTAACTGTTTTTAAAATGTACATTAAAAAGTTCAGGAGTTCACAGAATTCTTCAAGAAGGATTATAAATTTCAGTGAAAATCTCTCAATTTATTATTGTTATTATCAATGCTTTTTAATAATTTCAACAACATTTCCCTGCAGGGAAAGGCCCAGCTAATATTCATCTGTTTTTTCCTGTCACCCCATCTACTATAGTGGAAGGACCTAGCCCACAAACTCATATTCATTATTGTGCTCTCAGAATTGAGCACTGTTCAGAGTAAATGCAAAAGCTGTAATGCCATTGCTTTACTTGAGCACAGTGAAGTCCTATAGATCTGAATCCACTCCTAAGAAGAACTGAGATCATGTAGTAAAACTGAGTGCACTAGGACCTTTCTTTGGCTTAGACTATGACAATGACAGGAATTTTGCCTTTAGAAAATAATTTTAAAAAATCATTGTGAAAAGAAACAGCCTTATTTGTTGCATCCCAGGAGTGATGGTGAATGATAATGAATAAAAGAAGAAATGAAATCTTCAGTTATTTAGTTGTGTCTAGGGGAGGTAACTAGAGGTTTCATTTTGCTTGTTCTACTGGACCTACCCTGTACATTACACCATTGCACTAAAATTGATTCTGAGATTATAATGCATTAATGAGATTAGTAACCAAAACAACAAAAAGAAATATTTCAGTAAAGCAAGTATCTTAACTTGGCTGAGTGCTGAGTGCTTTATTTTTTTTAATCTAAATTAAATACCACATTAATACAGATTAATGAAAGTTCAGTAATGTGGAAAGAGCATATACTAAAAGAAGGAATATTAGAAATGAAAAAGAGAACAAATTATTTCTTTATGTTAGGGATGATACAGCTGCAGCACATATTAACTTGGAATGAGAAACCAGAATACTCTATACAAGTCTAATATTTCATAAAAGAATAGATGGTTGGACCCAGGCAGGCAGAGGATTGACCAAATTACAGTAGCTAAAAGCTGAAAAAACAATAAAGGACATTTTTAAGAATCTTCAGGGTGTCTCTGTGAACTTCTTTACTGATTCATTCATTAGGCCTGTTGAAAGTCTGTTGTTTAGGGTCAGAGGAGAGAGCAACAAGGGTGACATTGTGGTGGGTGCGTGGTATAGACCACCAGACCAGGAGGATTAGGTGGATGAGGCTTTCTTCAACAACTAACAGATGTTTCCCAGTCACAGGCCCTGGTTCTCATGGGGGACTTGAATCACCCTGAGATCTGCCAGGAGAGCAATACAGTGGTGCACAGGCAATCCTGGAAGTTTTCGGAGAATGTTGGGCACAACTTTTGGGTACAAGTATTGGAGAGGCCAAATAGTGGCTATTGCCGCTGTTGCTCACAAACACGGAAAAACTGATGAGGAATGTAGTCATGAATGGCAACTTGGGCGACAGAGACCATGAGATGATAGAGTTCAGGATCCTGGGGAAAGGAAGGAAGGAGAGAAACAGAGTAAGGACCCTGGACTTAAAAAAAGCAGACTTCACCTCACTCAGGGAACTGATGGGCAGGATCCTCTGGGAGGCCTGTCTGAGGGGGCAAGGAGTCCAGTAAAGCTAGTTACATTTTTAAGAAACCTTACTGAGGGCACGGGAATGAACTATCCTAATGCTCAGGAAAACTAGGAAGTATGGCAGAAGAGCAGCTTGGTTTAGCAGGCCACACTTCAGTGCACTAAACCCAAAAAGGAAGCTTACAAGAAGTTGAAACTTGGATAAGTGACTAGGCAGCAAAATAAAAGTATTGCTCAGGCATGTGGTGACGAAATGACGAAGGCCAATGTGTAACTGGAGTTGCAGCTAGCAAGAATCATGAAGGGGACAAAAAGGGTTTCTATAAGTATGTCAGCAACAAAAGGAAGATCAGGGAAAGTGCGGGCCCCTTACTAAATGGGGAGGCAACCTAGTGACAGAGGTTGCAGAAAAGGCTGAAATACTCAGTGCCTTTTTACCTCAGTCTTCACAGCCAAGGTCAGCTTCCAGACTACTGCACTTGGCAGCACAGCTTAGGGAGGATATGAGCAGTCAACAGTGGCAAAAAAACAGGTTAGGAACTGTTAGAAAAGCTGGCTGTATACAAGTCCATGAGGCCAGACTCAATACAGCCAAGGGTGCTGAGGGAGTTGACTGACATGACTGCAGAGCTGCTGCATGGCAATTGGGAGAGGTTCTGGTGATTGGAAAAGGACAAATATAGTACCCATCTTTAAGAAAGAGAAGAAAGAGGAACCAGGGAACTACAGATTGATTGGTCAGCCTCCTGTCAATCCCTGGAAAAATCATGGAGCAGGTCAGCAGGGAATCTGTTTCTGAGCACTTGGGGGAGAAGAAGGTGCTTAGGAACAGTCAGCATGGATTCATCAAGGGCAAGTTATGCGTGACCAACCTGACTGCCTTCTAGGATGAGATGGCTGGCACTGTTCAAGTGGGGAGCACAGTGGACATGATATAACTTGACTTTAGCAAGGCTTTTCATGGAGATTCCCACAAAATTCTTTCAAGGAAGTTAAGGAAGTACAGGTTAAATGACTGGACTGTAAGGTGGATAGTAAACTGGCTGGATCATCAGGCCTGGAGGGTAGTAATCAATGGCTTGATGTTTAGTTGGCAGCTGGTATCGAGTGGAGTGTCCCAGGGGTCAGTTCTGGGGCTGGTTTTGTTTAACAACCTAGAAGAAGGGAAAGATTGCACCCACAGCAAGTCTGCAGATGACACTGAGCTGGGGGGGAGTAGTAGATGTGCTGGAAGGTAGAGCTATGATTTAGAGGACGTGTCTACACTTCCTTTTGGAAGTATTAAAGCACGGCACAGCATGGGTGGTTACTGCACCATGTGCTACATGTTGCATGCTACACCTGGGGAGTGCACCATTATGGCAATATAGATGGTGATCATGTGTAGATACATGTGATTACTACATCTCCATAGTATGCCATATGGTGATATAGCATGTTGCGTCACTGTAGGGCAATGTATAGACACGCCTAGAGGGGCCTTGACAAATTGGAGGATTGGACCAAAAAAGATGCCATGAGGTTAAATAAGGACAAATGCAAAATCCTGCACTTAGGATGGAACAATCCCATATATCAGTATAGGCTGGGGACTGACTGGCTATGCAGCACCTCTGCAGAAAAGGACGTGGGGATTACAATGGACAATAAACTGAATATGAGCCAGCAGTGTGTCCTTGTTGTGAAGAAGGCTGACAGCATATTGGGCTGCATTAGTAGGAGCACTGACAGAAAACAGAGGGAAGTGGTTATTCCCCTCTATTCAGCACTGGTGAGGCCACATCTGGAGTACTGTGTCCAGTTTGGGGCCGGCACTGCAGAAAGGATGTGCACAAATTGAAAAGAGTCCAGCAGAGGGCAATAAAAATGGTGAGGGGGCTGGGGCATACAACCTTTGAGGAGAGGCTGAGGAACTGGGTTTATTTACTCTGAAGAAGAGGAGACCGAGAGGGGATTTTCATAGCAACCTTCAGCTACCTGAAGGGGGATTCAAAAGAGGATGGAGCTGGACTGTTCTCATTGGTGGCAGATGACAGAACAAGGAGCAATGGTCTCAAGTTTCATTCCAACAAGGGAAGTTTAGGTTGGATATTAGAAATAATTTTCTCACAAGGAAGGTAGTATAGCACTGGAACAGGTTACCCAAATGAATCTCCATCCTTGGAGGTTTTTAAGACCTAGCTTGACAAAGTTTTGGCTGGGATGATCTAGCTGGGGATGGTCCTGCTTTGAGCAGAGGGTTGGACTAGATCACCTCCTTAGGTCCCTTCCAGCCCTACTTTTCCATGATTCTATAACTATGATTTCCTAAACCTACTTTCAACAGTTTAAATTAACCACCAAAATGAATTTAGCTAATCTGTATATTTATTACTATTTCCCCACCCCCAAAGTTATGAGAAGGATGGTTTCTTTCCATTTACACACACAACTATTACATAATTTTACCACTGGAAAAGCAGAGCAAATAATTCATTGTCAAGATAGCTTGGTATTTACATCTCCAGGTGCTAAGCTGCTGGTACAAGGAAATCCCTTCTGGAAAAGTTCTGTGGGATTTGAATAGAGTGATGTTTTCTACAGAATATTTAATCGCATAGTTCCTTCACAAGGAGATAAGGCTTAGATTTTATAAAAAGGATATCTTTCTCAAACAAGCCTCTGTTTGAGGCATTCACCTGAAAACATACTTAAATCCATACCTGTACAGAACACTGTATGCTTAAGTATGGTTCTGAAAAGGATTGCTTTCCTGAATCACAGGGTTTTTTTTTTTAAGGGAGAAAGCCTATAACTGCATCCCTTCATAGGGGCTGAGCCTTTGACCCTCCCCCCTCCTGAGAGAGTTAACTGGAGCTAGAGAATAATTAGTGTTCTAATTACACCTGGGGGTAGGACAGTTCCAAGCAGGGACCAGCCCAGCTGTCAGAGGTGAGCAATTAATTCAGGAAGGGCTTGAGAAGAGTAGGTTGAGGGCTGTTTTTGTGAGAAACAGAACTATAGGAAAGTTAGGTAAGGCTATTGCAGAAGCCAACTACTTTCCCTGTGGAGTGGAGTCCACTTTCTACAAAGGAAAGGAAACACCTTATCAATAGTTCCACAGCTGGGGAATGGAGAGGAGCTGCCTGGGATAGGATCTGTACAGGAGCCCTGAACAAAAGAAAGGTTTGTGTTCTTCTGTTGGCTTGAAAGCTGTTAAATACTTAAGGTGTGCAGGACTATGCACTTAAAGGGAGTGTTGAGGAAGGCCATGATAATTTGATAAAAGAACTGGACCACACTGGGGGAAAAGGTGAAATTATTTGCTACTCACTTTTTTGAAAATGGGCCGGGGTGAGAGGTGGAATTTAAGAGCGAGTGGTTTGAGAGAAATAGAGGGCTTCATTTTGACCTTGAACTATATCTATGTAATGTCAGTTGAACTCCACTAGCTTCAAAATAGTTACTCCTGAGTTGTAGTGATCTGAAATTGGAAATAGACCTGCGTATGTTGGTGGAAAACTATCAGACTTTCTCAAAGTGCAGGTTACAACTTTAATACAAATTCATGTTGACTCTTGCTTTTTAACCTCATTCTTTTAAAGGTTTATAGGTAAACCCCTAACACCTTCTAGCATGGTCATTTCATAGTCTCTCTTGAAATAAGTGTTCTAAGAAATAAAAGGTTAGACTTCAATCTTATAAAGCACCAGTCCAAATCTATTGTTTCTCTTCAAATGTAATAGGCGGAAAAGGAATTGTCATCTTGGGACTGTTTTTTTTTTTTACCTGGGTAAAACCGAGTACAAAAGCAGTTTAAAGTTCCTACTACAGTAAAGCACATGAATAACTGAGGCTTTGAGCTGCACCCTTCTGATTTCTGTAAATAACCTGTATTCATACAAGTATCCCCACTTAGTTGAACAATGTAAAAGTTAGCTCAGATTTAAAGTCTAATTTCTTATTATGAAAAATTCTGTGTTTCTAGATTTTCCTCTTAGGGGCTGTAGATCAAAACCAAGAGTAAATGTTGTTGCCATTTCAGATTATTAACAACAAGAAAACAATAAGCTGTCAACACTAGAAACAGTATACGTTAGGAGTTTCAAAAAGGTTTTTTTTGTTGTTGTCTTTCATGCTTGCTGGAGAAAGACCATAGTTCATTAAATTAAAATGGTTACCTCCCCTAAACCTACATGGAGCTGTGCAGACTTTCAAATCAAATGAGCCATCACCCAATAGTAGAAACTCTTCACTCCCAGCTTCTTAAGAAACAACATTTTGCTTCATTGTTAGTATAAAGCTATCTTATGAGACCTAATAGTCTTTCTACCTGGCCCACCAATGACAAAAGTCAGTTGAAGTTCTGGTTATTTCTTTATTTGTTTATGAAAGTGTTATGGTTTTTAATATAACTGTTTCACTTAAACCACTTCCTTTTTTCCATGTCTACTGCTTGCATTCCAAATCCTATTAATGATTCCATGACCAGCCCCTAGTTGTTTGAGCTTTAGTAACTCTGTTTTGTACCCATTTCATTTTCTGGCTCCAGTTTTACCATAAGCCTGCAGGGCTTTGGGAGAGGTGGGGTGACACAGTGTGAAGGAGATGAGGTGTACAGTAGCAGAGTAGCTGTCAGCAGATAGATGTGAAACCCTTTGGTAGTTGATCTACAGGTAAGATGAGTCCTCCTACAGTGCTATAACATGTTAAATCATATGAAATAAGGTCTAAGACTTTGTATCCAAAGATGAATGACAGTTGACCTATTTTAATCTCAGTTTTAAAAAAAAACCCAGGTCTACCATGCCTCTACATGAGTATGTACTCTGTAGTGCAGAGAGGGAGATTTGTTAATATTGGTAAAGAAGTTATTTCTACTACTTGAATAAAAACTGAAGAGGCAATTAGTAATTCTGCTTTCGCAGCTTGGTTTGGATAACATGAAGATAATGCACTGAGCCACAAAAATGAATGATGAGACCATAAAGAAATAAAGAATCTGCACAGTTAAGACCATTTATCTTGTGTAACCTTAATTCTAGAACTTCCTAACCCTTGAGTTTGCACACTTAAAATCCTGTTGTTATTGGCTTTTTTTTCCTTTAAGATGACAGTCTATAGTCAGAATACAGAAGCTGCACCAGCTTTATTTATTTATTTATTTTATTCTGTAATTAAAAACAGCTATGGAATCGTTGCATTCAGCAGAGTAATACTTACACACACAGCACACTACCTGCTCAAAGTTAACTCTCTGTAGTATCAGCTTGTTTACACAAGCTGTCCAAGAAGAGTGGTCGCTCCTTAAGGAGACAATCCTCCAAGCCCAAAGGGAGGTAATTCCAACATGGATCAAAGGGAGCAGGAGGGTGCAAAAGCCCCCATGGCTCAACAAAAGCATCCGGGAATGTCTTCTAGCTAAAAGGGAGGTGTACACCCAATGGAAGGGAGGGGCAATCACCAGGGAGGACTACACCGCGGTTGCTCGGGGATGCAGGGGAACAGTCAGGAAGGCCAAGGTGGAGATGGAACTGGGACTAGCTTCCCAGATCAAGGACAACAAAAAGTCCTTTTTTAAATACATAGGGGGCAAAAAGAAGGTACTGGGTAATGTGGGGCCCCTGCAAGACATGCTGGGAAATTTGGTCATCACACCAGATGACAAAGCTAACCTATTTAACAACTTCTTTGTCTCCATTTTCCTAAGCAGGGACCAGATCAGCCCCCACACTGGCCCCCCTCAGCCCTCAGGGGAGGCGCACCTAGGCCAAGGGTCAGTGAGGATCTAGTCGAGGAACTTCTGGAGGGACTAGATGTATTTAAATCAGCTGGTCTGGACAATCTCCACCCCAGAGTGCTGAGGGAATTAGCTAAGGTCATTGCGGGACCCCTGGCATGGCTTTACGAGCACTTGTGGTGCTCTGATGTGGTGCCAGAGGACTGGAAGAGGGCCAATGTGGTTCCCATCTTCAAAAAAGGGAGGAAGAAGGACCCGGGAAACTATACACCAGTTAGTCTTACCTCAATCCTGGGTAAGCTTTTTGAGAGAATTATTCTGGCACATGTCCACGAGAGGCCAGCAGGGGAGATTATGCTTAGGGGCAACCAACATGGGTTCATTAGAAGTCAGTCCTGTCAGACCAACCTGGTGACCTTCTACGACCAGGTCACCCAATCCTTAAATGCAGGGGTAGCAGTGGCTATAGTCTTCCTGGAATTTCGGAAGGCCTTTGACACTGTCTCTCACCCCATTCTCATTAAGAAACTGGGGGACTATGGTGTCAACACCTACACAGTCAAATGGATCGCCAACTGGCTGGAGGGCCGCACCCAGAGAGTGGTAGTGGACAGGTCATTTTCGACCTGGAGGAATGTGGGAAGTGGGGTTCCACAGGGCTCTGTCCTCAGGCCCACACTGTTCAACATCTTCATCAGTGACTTGGACGAGGGGGTAAAAAGCACCCTGTTCAAATTTGCTGATGACACTAAGATGTGGGGGGATGTGGGCATGCTAGAAGGAAGGAATAGGCTACAATCAGACCTAAACAGGTTACAGGGGTGGGCGGATGAGAATAGGATGGGATTCAACACTGACAAATTCAAAGTGATGCACCTAGGGAGGAAGAACCAGCACCATACCTACAGGCTGGGGAACTCCCTTCTTATCAGTGCAGAAGCAGAAAAGGATCTTGAAGTCATCACTGATGACAAGATGAACATGGGCTAGCAGTATGGGGATGCAGTCAGGAAGGCCAACCACACCTTGTCATGCATCCACAGATGCATCTTGAGCAGGTCCAAGGAGGTGATCCTCCCCTTCTATGCAGCACTAGTCAGGCCGCAGCTGGAGTATTGCGTCCAGTTCTGGGTGCCGCACTTCAGGAGGGATGTGGACAACATGGAGAGGGTCCAGAGGAGGGCCACCCACATGATCAGGGGGCAGCAGGGCAGGCCCTATGGAGAGAGGCTACGGGACCTGAACCTGTTCAGTCTCCATAAGAGAAGGCTGAGGGGGGAATCTAGTGGGCTGTTACAAACTAGTCAGGGGGGTCCAGCAGGCACTGGAGGAGTCCCTGTTCCCCCAAGCACTACCAGGAGTGACTAGAAATAATGGTCACAAGCTGGCAGAGTGTAAATTCAGATTAGACATCAGGAGGCGCTACTTCACTGCCAGGGCAGCTAGGATCTGGAACCAACTTCCAAGCAAAGTGGTGCTGGCTCCTACCCTGGGGGTCTTTAAGACAAGGCTAGACAAACACCTTGCTGGAGTTGTTTGACCCCAGTACTCTTTCCTGCCATGGCAGGGGGTCGGACTTGATGATCTACTCGGGTCCCTTCCGACCCTACTAACTATGAAACTATGAAAACTGGCATGGCTATGTGCACAACAAAATCAAGTATGCTTTCATTCATGCCATAATAAGTATGACTTCTGCCAGTGGAGTGTTCAGGAAAAATTTAACAACCCAAACGCTTGTAATTTTCTGTTTGCCCCATGCAACCATATTCATTAGTATCCCTGTATTCCAGTACTGCACTCTTTCTGACTAACTCAGTGCTATCCTAATTGAACATCTGGTCCTTGACACTTGGCTAAATGCAGTTTTGTCTGTAAGTTTGTGTCTATATACCTGCATTTAGCCCTTGGTAACCTGAATCTCATTCTGTGGTTGTGCTACCTGGTGCTATTGTTGTCCATTTATGGAATTAAGATTGCCTATGTTCATCTGACAGCTTCAGTAAAAATTAACTTGCTACCTGGTACAATTTCTGCAGTTCTCTTTTAAATTCATTGGTATCCAATTAGGGCAAATGCATGGAAGTATTCAAAATTCAAATACAAATGAATCCACATAAACATTCAACTCCAATACGTGGTAGCTTTTGTATCCTGTCATGATTATTGTGTCTACCTGTGTACCACTGTAACAAGAGCCCTGTTACAAAGAGTGAAGGAAAAATACTAGAAAGTGGGCCTAGTCCCTTTAAGACTAGGATCTTTTGGCTTATTAAGAGCCATGACTAGAATGGGGGGAGTGGTCTAGATAGATAAAAGCTCACCCAGCAGAGAGGTTGAGGCCAGTAGACCCCTGATAACAGAGGACTGAATAGCCCCAGAAGGGGAGGAAGTTTCATTGAAGTACCCTTTTATTATTGATTTGTTAAATAGAGGGTCCTTGGGTCAGACCCTTGTAATAGAACTGTGCTCATCACCCAGAGGTAGAGAAGAAGTTTGTTGAGCAGAGGCAGGCAATTATTTTGGCAGGAACAACATTTTAATGAGTTTTGATGAGCAATTGAGGGCTGCAAGGGTAGCTCCACCCCTTGATAGGTGTCCCACCCCTTGGCCACCATCTTGGGACCAGAAGTCCTTTTCTTAACCCCTGACCTTTGCCACCAGAAGTCCCTCCTCTTATTCCAGAACTACACCTTTTGGGAGAGGGGTGTTGCCATCTTGAAACTGGAAAAAAGACAAATTGTATACTTAAAATAAATTACAGAAGATGCTTGATTTTTTTTTTTTTTTTAATATATATTTTTGTTCTGATGTGCATTTACATAGTGTATCTAGAAGTGATTGCATAGTAGTTCAAAATAGTCTTACTCTTGTATATTGTGGGGTGGGGGGGTAATGGTGGGAGTATGGGGGGTGGTAGGAGGGTGTGGGTGTATTTTGGTGGTATGGTGGGTGGTGGTCCTCGGAGTCCCAGGAATGTGCAAGTCCCTGGAGCTGCATGTGGTGGCAGTGAGCAACGCCAGCCCTGCCCAGCTCCATAGTGCACAGCTACCTGCGTTCCAAACCTGTAGCACTTCTGCCAGAGTCCCCAGCTGCCCCTAGCAGCTGGGTGTGCGACCAGCCCTGCCCAGCCTCATAGCCACAGCTCCCACCCAAGTTCCTGGCTGCATGTGGTGGCAGTGAGTGGGACCAACCCAACATGGCCTATAGCTGCAACTCCTGCTCGAGTCCCCAGCTGCATGTTGTTGCAGTGTGCAGGTCCAGCTTGCCCCCGCCCCATAGAGCACATCTCATGCAGCATGTGGGGTCAGGCTTGTTATACAGAAATATGAGGTGGATGCTATGGAATATAGCTGTGGTCTGTTTTGCTACAAATGTCCTATGCATGAAGAAACTTCAGAAAGACTTCAGCTCACATCTATCTAAAGTCTTAGCCACACAAGTCAACACTCCCACAGACTCAAAATGGCAGTTAACCATACAGCATATGGAACTCCCTTATTCTGATGTGGCATACACAAAATGTACAAAGAACATGCTATCTGGGAGTACAGAATTTCACTTCTCCTCTAAACACCCTTTCTTGCTTTTTTCTTTTTCTTTTTCTTTCCTGCCGTGTTGCACACTGCAACTCCTGCTTTTAGTTACTGAGAATTAAAAGATAAAAGCAAATTGTATGTGGGCCTACACAGGGCTGTACCAACCTGAAACTATCTTTACTTGGTAGAAAGGTACCGTCAAGGTTAGGTCACTTCACATAAACAAATGCAGGACATGAATCCTAATAACTGTTGCAGTATCCTAAGGCGATAATGTATGTTGTACAGTCCTCATTGCAGATTAAGGACTGCCTTTGTGTATGTATACATACATGCAGTCCTTGACTTGCAACATTTTGAGTGTGTTTCTCACTTACACCATTTCTAAATTGACACCGTTTCAACTTTTTGATGTCAGTTTCGGCTTTATAACACTTAATCTGATGTGATACCATGACAGCGAACAAGTCGCTGTGTCGCCCGTCTGCCTGGAGAACATCTATCCAAATTTCCTTGGATATTTTCTTTAAGAAAGCAGATAAGACTTCAGAAAAACCTGCAGCCAAGACTCCTGAGAAGAATCCAGCCTAGAACCCTTCAAAAAGTCCAGCAGTTACCTCAAAGAAGTCCTTTCAAATCAATATGATTGCTATTTACAATATAAATACATTAATGTAGCTATATTACTTGTCTATAATTGATTGACTACACAACTCTGGGTTATTTTTTGGTGAAAACAGGGTATCGGGCCTTGGTTCAGGAGCTAATCCCCCATTTATAACATTGTTTCCTAGGGGAAAATCGGTTCTGAGTTGCAAGGTTTCGACTTACAATTGGTTTCTGAAAATGGCATCTTGTTGTAAGTCCGAGGACTGCCTCTGTGTGTGTGTGTGTGTGTGTATATTCCCTAGTAATTTATCATAAGACATTATGAACATTATTCTGGACCATAGCAAGCCATTATCAGTAATCCCTAGCACTTCCTTGTTTAGGTCCTTGTGGGTTTAGCAACAATTGGTGCAAAACTCTGTATGATACATATTGCCTCTATCTGAACAGAAGGTAAAGGCAGAAGTGAAAACAGTTTGGCACAGGCTATATCTGCTTGTGTGTGTGCATATGCATGCATGCACACTTTTTCTTAAGCCTTTCCCATCAGGAATCTGGGCTAGAGGGGCCATTCTAGTAAATAATATGAGTTCATGGTTTGTCTTCAGTGTTCTGCAAAAAAGTTCCTTCTCTGCTTTCTTCTGGAACCACATCAGTGTAATATCCTCCAACAGAAGCACAGGACTGCAAAAGCACAGTGGCAGTTATAGTCTATCTCCTAGCTAGGGCCAGCCTCAGATTCAATTCCCTTATGCTTCAGTGCCTACTACCACAAACTTACAACCACATTCTGCTGTCCACCATTCATAAATCATGCACCTATTCCTCAAACCAACTTAGTTGTAAAACATGCTCCCAGGTACTTACTTTAGTTCTGTAGAATTCTTAAGCAAAAACATCATCTCCAAGGTGTTATAAGCTTTCTTTAAACTCTCTTATCAGTCTTGTAAAAGCAGGGATGGGAATTTTATATTTGCTACCATGGAAACTGAACAGAAGAACAATAACTGTGGGAGCTGGAAAATTGTACCTCAAGCAATAAGCCCCTCAAGGGGACACCTGACTAATGTGAGGAAAGAAATGCTAGGCAAAGAAGAAAATGTTTTAAAGGATTCCTGAGAGCTTTTCAAATTTATAACAGGTGAGGACTCATGAGGCAGAGGACTCAGATTTCCTTGAGCAAAATTTAAAAAGACAAAAGGTGGCTTAACAGAGATTTGGTTTGACATGTCTGAGTAGTACTTAGGTCAATGATCTCTTGGCAGCAAGTAGAAGCATCCCCAAATGTGCCAAAGAAATGGGTCTTTTCCTATTGCATTTTTGCCCAAAAGCATTCAATTGCATGAAGGGGAAGTGATCAGGCAGAAAACTGACATCTGCAAAACACTTTTAATCTTTGAGGAGTACAGTAAGGCAAGGCAGGGTAGTGCTTGGGGAGACCACCTGCTTCAGAAAGGCAGAAGCTTTCATGG
This sequence comes from Crocodylus siamensis, assembly GCF_052110815.1. Taxonomy (NCBI): domain Eukaryota; kingdom Metazoa; phylum Chordata; order Crocodylia; family Crocodylidae; genus Crocodylus; species Crocodylus siamensis. The sequence continues at coordinate 59,235,376 of NC_143396.1, read as the reverse complement.
GCAACAACCTACTTCATCAGACAATGACCATAGTTAACATCTGAAGTAAGCAGTTGCCTACAAAACTTATTATTCTCTGAACTAGTCAGAGTACAATATGTACAGGTATTACATTTTTAGACTGGCCCAACTACAGACTGGGTTAATCTGATGGAAGAAAGGGTTTAATCCCATCTCGCAAATGCCTATATGCATTTCTAGCACAGCCCTGGGGCTGGGGAAGTCCAGCTACTCATTCCAACCACAGGGCTATGCAATTCAAATTCCTCCCCACAACCTCCTGGCCCTGATTGAGCTATATTTACCCCTCTGTCCCCTGTTTCTACAAACCCAGTAACCCCTCCCCCATGAGCTTCTTCATGCAGTTCCTGGGAGTGACAAACTGCTAAATAAGCCACTCCCAGTCTACCTTCACGTGGCTTAAAATAAACCACATGAAGGTAGATTGTGCATGCCAAACAGGTGTATGCACCCTTAGTCTGAAGTCAGCCTCTAACATGGCTAACTACCTCTCCCATATTAAAAGTTAGTGTCTATGATGCTTGTGCTCATTAAAATATAAATATAATAAACTTTGAAATAAATAATGTAATTGAATAACTGCTGGTTTTTAAATGGTCACAGAGTTCTCTAAATTGTGTTTATTATTATTTGAACTATATTTCTCAATCAAGTCTTTGAAAATAAATTCAATAGCTTAAAATGAAATAGATATCTAATTCCAAAAACATAATACATTGCCCTGTTCATAGGAATCCAAGAATATCCCTTTGTATACATATGAGTAAGATGGACCAAATACATTGCCCTGTTTCTGATGGATTAATATATTTCTCCCCTTTGAAATTCATCGCCATTTCATAACAGTGCACTTCCTATACTTTAAGAAGATTAGTGTTTGTTCAGTGCTCTGTGTGCTATGATTTAAAATCAATATTATACAATGAGTTCATATACCAATGCTATTCAAATTGTTTCAATCCCAAGCCTCAGTTTAGAAATATAAAATATGCTTGATTTGGTCTTGGACAGATGTCCCTTTTAGAGGTGGGGGGGGGAAAACTCAGACCACTTCTCTTTCCCCTCACTACTGTGCATTTTTTTCTCTTGCTCACAGAATGATAAAAGAGAAGAATTGCAATGTGAGAGAAGTACTGCTTGGCTACCTCTGCCATTATTGTTAAACATCACCATTCCTGTAGTGATCATTCAATTCAATAAGTGCAGGCATACAATGAATGAGATTGAACTTTACTGTGGAGCTGTAGGCAACCTCTGCAGTCTTGTGGTCTCTAGCTACTTAACAGAAGGACCACTTTCCAACTACCAATTTCCTCGGTCTTCTTAGTAAGGGAGCATCCTTAAATTACTTCTATCACTACAATTCCCTTCTTCCATTAACCTCCCAAGTGCAATAATCATGGTCACCTTAAAGCTTATTTTATAGTTAAGTTCCTTTCTACTACTTGACTGTCCAGTAAAACATATCAAGAGCCAAGAAATCATACGATAATCCCCAAGTTGGAGGGATGGGAGTGGAATCTATGCACCAATAATGTACGTTGCCGTCCTGGAGCTAAATTTCTCATCCATCCAGCTTGTAAGTTTGTGGGTTTGAAGACCTTTCCAAACAACTGCTTATGCATGCTGATGAAACTACAACAGAAAAATGTTTTTTTTCTATACTTAAACAGGCCTGCTGTGGTAGGCAAAGGATAGCCCAAACATGTTATCCCAATCTCCATACAACTTTGAGGGAAAGACCAGGTGTGCAGCCATATAACTGTTGAAAAGCAGCAACTCGGGGTTGTGAGCTTTCCAGCTGACAATGGCCACCCACCTCAAATGTTTGAGGAGCTCTCATTTGTGAGAGCTCAAATCTCACTTCTCAAATTCTGCTCAAATCTCAGATAAGATAGGCATTGTCATCCTAGCATTTTGCAGCTACCCATGATCATCCTGGATCTATAGCAAAATCTTTCACACTTATTCCAAACATCCAGAAATAGCTCCAAATTAGTTCAACTATAGGCAGCTAATCAATATTTTCCTTTCCTTGTTGCAGCTGCAATTAGAGCTTTCAAAATTGCCTAGTCACTCCAAAGCTAAATCTCAAAATCACCTTCCCCAGCTGTGGTGTACTAGTATGTTAGCATTACAGCAGTATGAAAATGGTGTAGGGTTTCTCAAAGAACAAATTGTGGGAAAGTGGGAGAGGAACTACTGCAAATTTATGGGTTAGACCCTACAGCAGTTAAATTCTAGTTGATTCCAGCTGGCTTCCAGTGTGTGTTCCTTGTAAGAAAAATATCAAAATTTAGAGCTGAGCATCAAGAAGTGGGATACTGACCAGACTGATGTTCACTTTTACAGAAAAAGTCCAAGCTGTATGCATCTAAACAGCTATGTAGAAACAGTTATTGGGCACTGCCTGTTCTATAACATGTAATGCATAGAAGTGCAATGCCAAATGAACCCACTAGCCTTGCACAGTCTTTTAATATTACTCCAGTATCACTTCCATATCTGAGACATACATAAGATTAAGAGAATGAATTCTGAAACGCATGTTACCACCTGTACCCTTATCACTGGCCAAACTCCGCCCAAAGATAAGACAAAGAAACTGAATTTGTGTATGTTAAAAAATGGAGCAATTGTTAGTTTTGAAACTAATTGTTGTCCATAAGTCAGGTACTGCTTCTCTAGAAGCTCATACAGATTTTCAGGGAACTGGGGGGGTGGGGAGGAAGTGATAACTAAAGTACAATCTGATTCTTTCAGCTTTACCCTGAAGCTTGCTTAATATATACAGAGCCTACTTACATCTCATAAGCAAAGTACTGCTGGCTAATTTAAAATGGTAATTTGTTAGAATTATGCAAGTGTTTCTTGTTTTCAAAAAGTAGTGTGTATATATATTTTAAAAAAACCAACCTTGCCTTCAGAAACTGTTTTGAAAAATACCAGTGTAATAAGGGGAAAAAAGAATGTATCTTAATGCTTACATATTTAATATTTAAATAGGCTATTAATACCCTATTTGAATGTCAAAGAATCAGTTTACACTGTACATTGTAGAAAAGGCAAAACAAAAGATGTTATTGAATTTAGAAGCGATGAAGGCAATAAAAAGAGGGACACTTATTGTGGTAAGGAAGTCATTAGAATACACTTTATTTTCTGAACAGACCTTCACATAGAATATAAAATGCAGTGCAGGACTTTAATTTGACTTTCTTTATCCTATCTACAGGGGGTCTGGCATCCTTCAAAGCAGTGTTTGGGACCACTGATTGTATGCAGTTACTTGATGATTTGCCAGATATTGCCTGAAAGTTGATTTTTTTTATTTTTTTTTTCCCCTCCTTTCACTTTGTGATTTTTTCAAGGCCATCCACCTTTTCTCATTACTTGTTATTCCAGAGTCCCATGGGATGAGCTTAATGATTGGGCTTCTGACCCTTTCCCTGGAGCCAATTCCCTTGAAATTTGCTATCACACAGAATTTTGAGCACATCTCTGCTAATGATTTCCTGAACAAGAATATCCTTCTACCAGTATTATCACAGAATATTCCATGTGCAATAAGTATGAGTCCTCTATAGTACAGAGCTTTCTGCTTTCTAAGGAGGACTGGAGATGGCAGTATTGATGGAGAGGTATCATTACAAGATTGGAGCTCTCGGAGCCATGAGGGCTGGAGGTGAAGAGGTTCCTACTTGATATAGAACCTCCTTTTTAAGGAGAAGAGTTTGGTAAATTAACACCATTTTAATCACCAAGTGCTTTGGAGCATAGATGGCTGCTGTTTATTAAATATTTATATTAAAGGCATTGTAGCAGGCTTACCTTTTCAAAGCTCGGGTTGAATCCCAGGATTGAGGGTCTGTTGTTTGATTGGTGGAGTCTGTCCACCAATCCAGAGGCAGCACAAGGGAAGCAATGCCCCACCCTCTTTCAAAGGGAGGGGGCAAGAAGCAGCTGGACCTGTCTTGGAACTGCACTAGCCAGGTCCAAAGAACTTCAGGGGTGGAGCTCCTGAAGAGTATAAAAGGGGAGCGTGCTCAGCACGCTGGGCAGATGTAGCGAGGGACTTGAAAAGAGTGGAGCCAAGAAAAGCTGGGGAGCTCTCCCCCAGCAGGCAATAGGCCCAAGGCTCCTGAAGCTGCCACTGGAGGAGCAGCCTTGGGAGTAGTATGAGACCAGTTGGGCTGTTGACGGTGCAAGGGGATGATGCAGGGATACCTAGCCCTGGGAGCAGTGTGCAACTGCTCTGGGCCCATCACAACACATGGTTCAGTGTACGGAGCCCAGGCTTTGGGAGCTGCAAGCAGCGGCTCGAGCCTGCAACCCCAGCAGACCCAGTGGGCCACATGGTGCACAGAGCAGCATGCTCGGCAAGGGCTTTGGGGGCCACAGTGAGGTGGCTTAGGCCCCATCTCCCAGCAAGCAGCCAGGTCCCATGGTGCACAGGGCAGTGCATGGGCCTGAGCCTTGGGAGCCAGGAAGCAGCAGAGGTTGCTTGGGTTAGCCAGCTGGCATAAGGATGGATGGACGGAGCCTGAAGGGCACGCCTGTGCTAAAAGAGCCCTTGGTGCCAAAGCCAGGGCATGGGCAAATAGTAGTGCTGCAGCATGGGGCCCAGCACCCAGAAGCCAGCAGCGGTAGTGCAGCAGCTGAGCCCTCGGTGCCCAGAGTGAGGCACAGGGTGGGGAGGAGCCCAGCGGTGTGGGAGAGGCCTGGAGAGGCACTCCAGCAGAGAAGACCCCATTGAGCTGTGCCCCGACCACCACCACCCAAGGGAGAATGAGTCATTGGGCCCTTGGGTACCACAGGGGAAAGACATTTGGGGTGGGCAACCCTGGAGAAGGGGCTGGGTGAGCAGCCCCCTGCCTAGTCAAGGCCCTAAAGGGAGGGCCCACTGGTGCTTCCTGGATACTCCCCACCCCCACCCCCAAGGGACCCCATTGGAAGGAGAACTCTCTTGCCATGGGTCAGGGACTATATTAAGGAATAAATGTTATTAAGATTGTTCATGTTTGCACCTTTATATTTTGTACTTGAAATATAGCATTGTGATGTATGGTGTTGATGCTGCTGAAATTGTCTTATTGTGATGGTTAAATAGTGTTATTTAGGCTTTGACCTTAGTTATTGGTTAATGTTCACTGTATAAATATATGTATATGATATTTAGTTTTATGTTTATGTATATTATAACAATAAATTGTATATAGTTAAGAACTTTGGGCTTGGGCTAACTCTATAGAGGAGAAAGGGATCCGCTTGAAATTCTGGCATCCCTTCACAGCACCCCTTCCTGCCTACCCATCCCATCTGATTGAGAATACACCCTTGGGTGTACCTGGGTTACAGCGTGTTCCCCCATTGGGCTGAAAACTGTTCAGATGAGATAATCCATGCTAAAAGAAGTTTCAGTTGTAACAATGCTCCCATGTTTAAAGAACTTCTCTCTCATCCTTCCACTTCTGGGGTAAGAGCTGATGCAGTGGAGAAGCAGCACATGATGAGGCCCTGAATGAAGAAGGTGCATGAGCAATAGACTGCAAAAACAGCTTGGGTACATCCTAACTTTTCTCAAGGAGGGGTGTGGATCTAAGATGGGGATATCAAACTTGTTTGTTTACCCCCTCTCCATACAGGACATGCCCTGAAAGCAGACGTGACATGCTTTGGTGGCCACCTTAGTCCTGCGCTGGTCTCCTGACTGTCAGGGGATCACCTTGCTGCCTCACCTGCTGTGCCTTAATGGTATTAATAAAGAGGCTGGTGAGCTCTGGGTGTTCTTCCTAGTTCTCCACTACTCCTTGGGATTGACTTGGCTCACTTGACTTAGGGCTTTGGCCACACAGTCTGTCAGTCTGGGCTCCAACCCTCTCACACACAGTCTTTCTCTCTCTGCCTCTCTCACATCACAAGCAGGTCCAGAGAGGTTATCCTTCCCTGCTATGTGGCATTGGTCAGGCCACAGTAGTACTGCACCCAGTTCTGGGTGCCACACTTCAAGAGGGATGTGGCTAGCATTGAGAAGGTCCAATGGAAGGCCACTCATATGGTCAAGGGGCAGCAGATCAGGCCCTAGGAAGACAGGCTAAAGGGCCTGAATCTATTCAGCCTCCACAAGAAAAGGCTGAGAGGGGATCTGGTGGCTGTTTCCGCTGGTCCTCCCTGATGAGTTTGTAAATTGGGTGAGGCTCTGTTCCTCCGGGCACCACCAGGGATTGCTAGGAATAACAGCCACAAATTGTTAGAGAGAAGGTTCAGCCTTGACATCAGGAGACATTACTGTACAGTTAGGGCTGCCAGGCTCTGGAATGGACTCCCAAGGGAGGTGGTACTCTCTCCTACCTTGGGGGTCTTCAAGAGGAGGCTGGACAGATATTTGGCTGGGGTGTTATGACTCCAGCACTCATTCCTGCCCAGGCTGGAGGTCGGACCTGATGACCTGTTAAGGTCCCTTCCGGCCCTAAGCACTATGAAACTCTCTGTCTCTCTCTCTGTCTCAGCCTGGGGCACTGCCCACTGCAGGTCTCCAAACCTGGCCCACTTGTTCTGGCTTGGCTTTCTCAACTTCATCTTTCCCTGTGTCTGTCTCCAGGTCACTGGCTTTGTCTTGAGTGTTGTCCCAGTCCCCTTGGGGTCCCTGACCCCAGCAAGACAGCTTGCAATTTATTCTAGCCCTCCTGGTATCCCTGACCCAGGCAAAACTGTTCTCATTTTGTGACTGCTCTTGGCTCTTTGACTGGCCTCAGTCTCCTGAGCCCCTGACTCATAGGGCTGCTTTCTCCTGCCTCTAAACAGTGTGGTCTGAGCCGAGGTCCCAGTTCCTGGGAGGGCTTTACTCTCAGTGCCCCTCTGGCAGCCATGTGGACTCCTACCCACCTGTGTCAGCCACATCTGGTCCTCCACGTACATCAGATGCGCAGCCCTCCTAAAACCCCTGTATGGTCTCCCAGGGTCCCATCCACTCCTACCCTGTAGCTGCTGGCTCTTACAGCTTCCCTGGGTACTAGTGCTGCCTGTTGTCTGCCAGACGTCAGTTCACAGTAGGAGTTAGAGCCAGACTGAATGCTCTGGTTGAAGGGCAGAAAGGCTGATCCTTTCTGATTTGCATGGCTTTCTCCTTGGCCATGGGGTTTCTAATTAGCCCTGTACTTCACCTGCCCTCTGGTATTATGGTTTAAACCCTGAGCTGCAGCTACTACTCTCTTCCTTGCTGCTCTTTAATCCCTTGTGGGGTTGCCTGGCTGCATGTTACTCTGCAGCTGGCCAGCTGCTTGCCTAATCCTTTGCTAGATTTCTACTCTCTAAAGAGCAGAGGTGAGGGCTCCCTGCTACACACCTCCCCTCTCCCTCTTCCCCCCTGGTTGGATTCAAACCACAAAGGTCCTCACAGACTGAATTTGAACTCACCTGTGGGTGAGGTGAGACACAGAGGTTAACACAGCTGTTGCTTGCCCCACCACCATCAAAATGACTCTCCAGTGAGTCTGTGGACCAAAATTCAGTGGCAGAGAAAATGAAAACATTGTCCATTAGTTTTCAGATAGAATTACTTATTTTAGGAACTAGAAGATATTCATAAATTAGCTTGGGACCTATTTTAAAAAACAGAATAGTGTTAAACCTTCTCAAAACTTGTAGTCAACAATGATTATTAATGTCAAATCCAAGTAACTGCATGAGATTCAGGGCCATAATGAGCACAGACTATACCTTGAGTGACAGTGAGAGGGGCTGAACTGCAATGATGGCTGCTGGTCCTGTGCCCTGGTTGGCTCTAGTGCTCATTATACTACCAATGAGGTCAAGATCAAGATAATGTTGCTATAGGAAGAGTTCTCTAGTTTTAGATGCTTATGTCCAAAGTTTATGATTATATTTTTTAACTGGATGGTATTTAAGAACTAATTAGTCTGTCAGGGAAGTGGCAGTGTACAAATTCTTAGTTTTTTAAACTTTAAACAGATTAGAACTATGGGGGAGAAAAAAAAAGCTGATGTTTTGCACCTACAGAAAAGAATGGCATGAAAGACTCTTCTGTAAGTGTTTCAAGCAACTACTGGTCCAATCATCTTTACTTTTTTAATGTTATATGAAGAACTGGTTTCATAACTACCATAAAATATTTTTTACCATGTTTATATTTTTTACCATGTTATGTTTTGTAGTGGGCCATTCCACTTTGTCAATTCATTCTGTAGTTGTGACTCTTCTCAGAAATTCCTGATCCTTTCATTTGATAGAGTGGGCTAAATGCACATAGAATTTCTTTATTTTGCATTATTTGGTCTTGTTCTGAAATTTATCAAATATTATGAAAAAAATAGTTCACTGTGGAATCCATGTGAGAATAGCTAAAATATGTATTTGTTCTTGTAAACTCAAAGCATTTAAAACAATATCTACAAATTTAAAATTTTCAGTTCCTCTTCTGAATTTTGTACATTTGTTTATAGCACTGGAATAACCTGAGAGATTTTTAAATCAGTGGGGCTTTTCTTTTCCTGCAATGCACTAAACTTACCATAAGATGTCCCCATTTGCTTAGTTTTTTACTTCTAGACTCCATTAATTGATAGTTTGACTGAGGCCTGAAAGGTGGTTAGCCTTAAGTCAGGCAAAATGTAGAGCAAGGTATCAACGTACGGTATGGACAGAGTTAACACTTGAACCATTCCAAGAATGAGACTGATTGGGAACTGGTTCACAATTGGACAGAGGTATGGACGGAGGCCTGCATATACCCTTCTGAGGTTTCTAAGTAAAACCCTCACCTTCTAGGGTTTGCACTGCTGCTGAGAAGCGACTAGGTGGTACCAGAGTACTCAGACTTCCCAGGATTCCCCTAGAGGGCCAAGAAAGAGGACTATGCTATTGACCATAATTGAAATGTACTACTTCCTGTAATGGGCAACCTTTACCCTGTTACTGGGAGAGGCTGGGAGACCAGCAGAAACTGCAAGAGCCCTTTAAAAATAGAGTCTTTGGGGCCTGGAGAAAGAGAGAGGAATATAGGCAAAATAGTACAGGAGGGAAGACAGTCAATAATGTTACTTGGGAAAAGCCTCAGGAGGCAAGCAGGGGAAAGGGAGGGAGCAGTCACCAACAGCCTTGCTACAGGTGTATTGAAACCAAACAGGAATAAAAGGCCCAATGAGTGCCTGCACTTGTACCAGGTCATAAGATGGACTGGGCAGAAGGGGAGGAACTTGCTGTATGAGAGACCCATCCTCAGGCCAGCAGAGTCATTCTACCCTTAGCTGGGGAAGGATGAGGAGCTCCCAGGCAGGCTGCTGTGGAGCCTGGAGTTGTGGTAAAGGTAACCCTTAGCATGCACATGCAAAGAAGCTTCTTTGGGTGATCTAAGTTCACCCAGAACAGGGATAATTTGAGTTGTGGTCATTCTTTGTTTTGCGAGTAGTACCAGATGGGTTGTTTATGTTAGTTACTTTCCATTCTGCAGCAAATACCAGAGGACTGTAGGGGAGGATGGAGGCCACACAGGAGTGCCTGAGAGTCACTTTGGGGTTTGATCCCTTCCAGGAACAGGGGCGCTAGAGAGACGGGGAAAGAGGTTGTGACTGAGAAAGCCAGAGCCTGAACCCTGAGAAAGAGAGGCTGAGCCAGAGTAAGTGGGCCTAGGCTAAAGCCTGCAGCCAAAGTAACCTGTGGGCCAAGGCCAAGAGGGCTGAAGCCTGAACAGGAGAGCGAAGGACAAGAGTGACATGTACAAAGCATGAGAATAGCTGTTGGGGAGGCTGAAGGCCATGATTAAGCTGTAAGGGCTTTTATATAGGGCCAGTATGGTGACAGAAAGTGACTGCAGCCTTGGAGTAGTGCCTCCAAAGCATTAGCATGAGAGATGCCCTCCAGGAACAGCAGAGGTTTTGGCTAGCGGGCAGAGGGTCTGCAGACTAGAGTTTAGTCAGTGAGACGCCATTTGAGAGTCCACCAGAAGGCAGCGGCAGCCTCCCAATAGATGTCAGAAAAACATCAACATGCAGCAGGTGAGCTAGGAAGTGGGGTTATGTAGAGGACCTGGAGTGGGGGCCCAAACAGTCTTTTGCCTCCATAAAGAACAGCAGAATTGGTGTTCTTGACTGGGGGTCCACAGGTATGTGTGTGGAAAGAGAATAGCCTGATCTCAGGTTCATTTGGGGTGGCAGCATGGTGGAGGTCAGAAAGCTGTCAGGTTTGTGTAGGCTACATGGACCTCTTGCTCATGGTTCCCAGGGTTGGGAGGGGCTGGGTAATCCAAGGGCCTCCAAGAAACTGGCAGCTTTTCAACCCCTGCCCAGAAAGTAATTTTGTCAATCTCATCTTCACACTATGGACCCTGCAGCTCTTGGGTCCCAGACTCATTTTGGGTGGAGTGAGAGTGGAGGGGATGACAGGTGCTGGGAGGAGGTGGCACGGTGCTGTGATCCCTTGTTTGTGGACCCTAAGAGGCTGAGTGGTTCAGGGGCTTCACTTTCTTTTTTTCTTTTTTTCCAAGACTCACAGTGGAAAGGCCTACTGTGCTGTGATCCCAGGTTCATTTGGGGCAGGGGGAAGAGTGGAGGTACCAGGTGCTGGGGGTGAGCTGAGTGACCCCTGCTTGTGGTACATGCTCCACATGCCCCTCCAAGACCGCTGGGTTTTTTTCACTTGCACTGGAAAGCATTTTGTCAGTGTTATTTCTCTTCAGGACCCTGTGTAGCAGGGTTCCAGGTTCATTTGAGGCAGGACTGGAATTTTGTGCTAATTTGGATAATTTCATATGCTTTCATTTGAAGGTGTCTTCAGTGCTTCTTCACCAAAGCATAACTTTAGTAGTTACTTTTGCTTTTACAGTGTAATAATTCTGATTAAGCACCTAAAAGGGTAATTATAGATATTTTTGGAGTAAGATTACCTCTCTACTTTAGCATCCTCTGTGTTCCTGTTGGATATAAAAGACAAGGTACAGACTTTTTTGCTTTAAAGAAAGAAAAAAATGGCCTATTTATAATTAGACTGTATCTGGCTTGTCTACAGAGAGATAATTGTGCTGAGAAGCTGTTAGAAAGAGTGTGCTGGCACCTCAATTGGTTAGACTCCTGTTTTGAGTTTTCACTTTACTGTTTCTTATTTTAAGTTATGGGAGAGTTATGGGATTCTCTTATGGCATTTAAAAGAGTCTGCATCACTTCTTTAGCCATAAATTGATGTTATGATCTTATTGTGGAAAAATTATAGCCTTCCATCATAACAGTCTGTATATTTAATGGCACACTGCGGTTGTATTTTGTTACACGTACAGACAATTAAAACCGCCAACTTTTAACGTCATTCCTGTTCTTTCCCTCCCTTTCGCTTCTTTTTTCTCCAGAATAAATATGTGCAGCAAAATACAATTATTTGGTCATATACTCTGAGAAATATTAGCTGAGAAATTCCATGCAAGTCAGTTGAGTTACATTGATTACTTCTGCTGAGCCCCTAGTTTATAAAAGAGCAAGCTCCATCTTATAAATATGTTTCTCAAAGCTCCCTTTCCTTTTCCTTTTTGTTTTAAAAATAAGCATATTTCAATATCTATTGGCTGGATTTCTGGAAGGTGTTAAGGTCATTGCAGTTGGATCTAACCAACTTGCTAGCTTGAAAGCTTATTAAAAAAACAGGAAGAAGAAAGAGAAGATAAATAAAAACTTTTCTATTATAATTGTTTGGAAGAAGTTGAGTATATCTGAATTGAGTAGAGCACACTACTACAAATATAAAAGAATAGCACTCATGCTTTCATTATGCTGTCACTGACATTGTCACATTGACAAATATTTTCCTAATGTTTCTTCACCTATTGGTTAGTTTAAAAAAATGAGTGTAGCAGTATAATTTTACTTGCACTTAGACACCTACTGTTGAGAAAATCACAGTTTAAGCAAAACTAGTATAACTAATGTAGAAGTTTTACTTACATTGCACGCTTGAGGGAGTTATTGCTTAAGAAAGATGGCTATAATCCTATTACACTGCCAAAAAGGAAGTGACAAAAATAGTAACTTTCAGAGCCTTAATCCTGGATTCTGCTGTTATACCTTCATTTTAAATAATTTCGTAACAGATGTCCTCTTTGGTACTCTTTGGCAGAGAAGTAGGAGTAAGAGCAAGTTGTTCAATTATCAGTTGTTCTGAATTGGTATACCCCTGTCAAGTATCCATATATCTCTAAAACACATAGATAAGGTTCCTAATAGTATAATAAAGGTGTGCCGCATAGGTACACTGGTAAGGGATGGAGTTTTGTTTCTTGGATCCAGTCACCTAACATAGCCGAGGCTCACAAAATGCAGGGAATATTTCTCACCGGTTCCATTGCAAATGTTACCCACAGGAAAGATTTTTAAAAACCTAAAGAAACAGCAGGAAAGTAAACAAGCAAAATCATAGTAAGAAGTGTCTTACTGAATAAAAACTTAATTACAACAGTCACCTCAAGATCTTAATAGGTGTTCCCTACTTTCTCTTTTATACTACATTTTTTTTCTGTATAGTAGGAGTTTGTTTGAACCTCTGTAAGAAATATATCCAAAGCCTAGAGTAGCATGGAACTTGTATTTCTTTTTAGGTATGGCAAAGTAATAAGTTATGAATTTTACTTCAGCTTTGCTAGGACGTTAATGGAATAGCTATCTTGGACAGCATAGGAACTTTTCTCTTCTGGCACCCTTACAGCCATGTCATAATTCTGACGGGCAAGGCCTGGGACCAGTTCCAGACATAAACTCTCTGTCCCAAATGCTGGTTTAGAAGTTAACTTGGGCAATAACAAGCAAGCAGCAGTACTTTTAGACGTAGCTGGGACAGATAGATAGCTGTGTGCAGCTTAAGGCCAGTGAATCCCAGCTCTAGTACAGCAGGCAGTGGTGTTAAAAAAAAATCCTGCAGGATTTAGAATGTTACAAAAGATATTCGGAGAGAAACTGTCTAAGAAATTCATGGACTCCTTCACAACTGAAAATCTGAGAGTTGTCTGTCATCTTAATGCTTTCCTTGAGACCAGTCTTTTTCTTCCGAGGTTCCTTTTTTTTGTTTTTTTGTTAACGTGTTCTCCTTCCTTATGGTGTGCAGCAGGAAACAGATATAAATTATGACCAGAATGAAGCTTCTCTTTAATAATTTATGTATTGACCTTATTATTGAAGTGTTTATGGTATGAATACAGTAGTTAAATTTACTACAGATCGTAAGGGAAAAGAGCAGGATGGAAACAATTGCGAAAGATAAGCCACTATTCTATAAATATTTGAGGATTGTTAAGAGGGCATGCCATTACAGAAAATATCCTGAGAATTAGATGATCAAAGAATTATGGTAATTTAAGGAGACATACTCTCTCTAAGGAAAACTGTGTATGTGCGAGGGGAAGAACTATTCAGGACATTATTTGTTCAAGGTTAAATTATTTCATCTGGGAATACCAGATGAAATCCAAACATCTTGTTGGGATGCTTGAAAAAGCGAGGCTTGAGTGATAGTAAGATATAAAATATTGTTTAAAAAAACCTTTTTCTCAACCTGTTTTGTTCTTGCTGTTTTAAAATTATACTTCTGATTTTAAGAAGGCTATTTTGGTTTCTGTAGATTCCTTAAGGGAAGAACATTCCTTAAGGGAAGAACTTTAGGTGCAGGATGCAATTGGACTTATTACATAAGCATAGTTCATATTCAGGATGCTGGAATTAAAGACTAAATCCAAGAGTGGAAGGACTTGAGAATTACAATTTAGGATAGGTACAGGTACAAAGCCTGACACTTGCAGGGGCACATGCAGATTAACCAGGAAGGGGAAAGAGATGCAACTAAATCAATAACCAACAGAGACTGGGAAAGATAAAGGAAGTGAAAGCTTGGAGTGTATGTTCCCAATCTTCCAGAGTGAATGATTTAAAAGAGAATGGGGAGGAAGTGAGCATACAAGAATATAAAAATGACTGATGGTTTTCTTGTCCTTTATACTTCCTGGTAGGTTACTGCATATTGCCCAGTGTTGTTATGGAAGAAATATGAGGAAATTTAGTTTTAGCCTTATAGGCTAGGGACAGACATTACACACAAACTAGTATAAGTGACTGGAAACTGGTTTAAACCTGTAACACAACAGAAGTTCAGTGCACATAAACCAGTTTCAAAATGGCCAAAACCAGTTTAAGACAAACCTGGATAGATATACCTGATTTAGGTTAAAGCTGTCTATTAAACTGATCCCCTCCTGACTCAAGTTTCCTCACTGTCTTCCAGCATGCCATGATCCGTGTATGCCTGTGCTATCTGCTCCACGGAGCTGACCCTGCCCTCTGAGCTATCCCTAGGGGTATGAGAAACAGGCTGTATTTGATTTGGATTTGATCCAAATTGGGGACAGTGATTTGATTAGTTGATTCAGAGCACTGTCCCTGATTTGATTCAGCCGAATCCGAATCTCAAGATCCGATGCTGATTCAGAAAATCAGTGATTTGGCCATAGACAGCTTTCAATGTGTTTATACATACCTCGAGGTACCATGCGCAGCTTGTGAATGCTGCTATGCTGGGGTGGATGGAGCATCCCACAGGAGCGCAGGAGGCCCCCCATATCCTCAGCAGTGAACCTGGAAGTGAACCGGATGTACTTCCAGAAGTACTTACAGTCAATTTCCAGGTCTGGCACCAGGGGACCCCTCTGAACCCCCTCCCCGGCTCAGTGATCAGCTGTGGGGGGGACCTCAGGTATGTCCCCCAGACCGAGGAGGCACCAGTCACTGAGATGGGAGGGGGGTTGGGGGGGCCCAACACACTCCCTGGCAGACCCAGAAGTGGACTGGAAGTGCATCTGGTCCACTTCCAGGTCTGCTGCCAAGCGCACTGGGGAGCCCCCCATGCTCTTATGGGACGATCCATCCACCCCACTGTCACAGCTTTCACAAGCCGCCTGGTACCTTGAGGTATTTAGAGAAAACATTTAAAGCTGTGTCTATATCCAAATCATTGAGTCTTTCCAAATCTCTCTGAATTGATTCAGAGGGTTCTGATTTGATTTGAAGAAATTAAAGGGTCTCCTGATTCAGTGGCCAAAATCAAATTGAATCGGGCTGAATCTCCACTGAATCAAATCGGGGACCAAAGCTTCACACAACCCTAGTTATCACATTGCTAAGGCAGCAAAGCCTCTGCTCCCCAGCTTTGTGTTCTGCCTGGATCTTTTAGGTGCAGTGCAGGGGAGGGAGGTGGGGGAGCAGAGACCCCTCCTGCATGGCCTCCTGTGCTTGCTCACGTGGGTGGGAACTTGAAACTAAAGGCCTCTGACCCCCTTACACTGCCCAGCTCTACTGACAACCAATGTGGCCTTCAGCCCTGCTTCTGCCTGCCTGTGTCAGCTGAGCCTGGCAAGGCAGTGGGGGAAGGACAGGGGAGCACAGGCTCCCTCCATTTGGGCTTTCTTGGGTCTTGGAAGGCTGGGGTCGGACTCATGGGATGAGCACTCTGTTCCTCCCTGCCTCCCACCACTGCCTGTCTTGCTGATATGACCAGGCAGAAGCTGAGTCTCAGAGCCTCACCAGAACTGTTTGTGGAGCTGCTCAACTCTGGGAGCCAGAGGACTGGGAGAGAAAAAACCCCATCCCCTCAAGCCAAGCCACCCTAGACCCAAGCAACCACAACTGAGAGGAGTCTGCACTCCACCAACCTGCCCCACTGCTGACAGAGCAGGGCCAAGATCTGTGTGGACTGTCAGTTCTGCTGGGTAGCACCAGAGAATGAGGGAGGGAAGAGCCCACCCCCAGCTCTGCTGTCTTGGGGACTGGGCCTACAGGGCAGCAGCTTCCATTCCTCTACCCCCAGTACATAGCAGCTGGGCTGACAGTCCTGGCATAGCTCTAAGCCTCAGCTCCTGCCTGCCCCAGGTGCCCAGCCCTGGCCCCAAACCCCCAGACCTGATAAAGCACAGCTGGGGGGCCTCTGCTCCTTGTCACCCCGACACTGTGGCTTGGCTGTCAGACTATGCAGCTCTCAGCCCTGCTCTTGCTTGCCTATGTCAACCAAGCCTGGAGGGTGGGGGGAAGGGTGGAAGAGAGCAGGCTTCTCCCAGCTCTGCTGTGTCTAAGGAGGGAGGGGGAAGCTGAGGCCAGAGGGTGGGGGCTCTGTTCTTCCCTGCCTCGCACTGCTGCCCAGCTCAGCTGACACATGAAGGCAAAAGCGGGAGCCACACCAGGACTGACACCAGAAGCAGTTACCCCATAAGCTAGCACTTCAGACTTGAGCAAGCACAGCTGGGGAGTGACTCTTCTCCCCCCTTGTTTCCTGGTGTCACCCATCTTTGTTGACAGCTCACATGGCTCCCAGCCCTACTTCTGCCTGCCCATGTCAGCCAAGCCTGGCAGAGCAGGGGGAAGATGGGGGACAAGCTTCTCCCAGCTATGCTTGCTTGGGTCTGGGTGGACTGGGATTGAGCCCATGGAGTGGAAGCTTCTGCTCTCCTCCACCCCACCCTTGCCAACAGTACCAAGTGGCTCAGCTGACAGCCTTGGCAAGGCTCTGAGCCCAGCTCTAGCCTGTCTATGTCAGACAAACTGGACAGTGCTTGGGGGCAGGGAGGAGCAGAACCCCCACCCCATGGGGCTGGCCCCAGCCCCTCAGACCTGAACAAGCACAGCTGGAGGAGCCTGTGCCCCCCTCCCACCCACCACCATCTGGCTCAACTGACACCAGCAGGGAGAAGCAGGTCTAAGAGCCAGTTGTACTGTCAGTCAAGACAGGCAGGCCACCCCACAGCCAGGCCCTAGCTTCCCCCTTCCCCATCCACACACATCTAAGCAAGCACAGCTGGTCGGGGTGGGGAGGTATCACTGCTGACAGGGCCCCTGGTTAGGGAAAGAGGCCCTGCTAGGAGGCATGCGAGAGCATCCCCTGCCTTCTGGCCTGGCAAGCACAGGCATCTGCATGTCCTCCACACCCATGAGTAAATAGGGGTTCTGTTCATTCCTGGTTCAGTCCAGGTAGCTTAGACAAACCTGGGTAGTTTGAATCAGTTCCACCTCTGGATTTTTGAATGTCTGTACTTAGCCATGCTGGTATATATACTAGTATATTTAATATAATAAAACCCAATGTACCTGGCAGCCTATTCATATATACAGCATTTTGTTGTAACAGGAAAGATTTTGTTTTATAAACATTATAAAAGGAATCATAGAATCAATGAGTCGGAAGGGACCTAGACAGATCATCTAGTCTGATCCCCTGCCATGGGCAGGAAGGAGCACTGGGGGTGGCAGGTGTCATAAGACCTCAGCCAGGTGCCTATCCAGTCTCCTCTTGAAGATCTCCAGGGAAGGTGAGAGCACCAAATCTCTGGGCAGCCTATTCCAGGCTCTGGGCACCCTTACAATGAAGTAGTTCTTCGTAATATCTAACCTAAACCTATCCTCCCTCAGCTTGTGGCCATTGTTCCTGGTAACTCCAAGGGGGGCCCTGGTGAACAGACTTTCCCCGAGTCCCTGCTGGTGGCCCCTGATAAAGTTGTAGGCAGCCACAAGATCCCCTCTCAGTCTCCTGTTGCAGAGACTGAAGAGATTCAGGTCCCTCAGCCTATCCTCATAGGGCTGGCCACGGAGGCCCCCAGCCATACGAGTGGCCTCATCTGGACCCTCTCCAGGTTCTCCACATCCCTCTTGAAGTGTGGCGCCCAGAACTGGACACAGTACTCCAGCTGCGGCCTGACCAGCGCCGCATAGATGGGGAGCAAGACCCCTCTGGACCTGTTAGTGATGCCCCTGTTGATGCATGACAGGGTGTGGTTGGCTCTGCCTATTGCTTCATTGCATTGGCAACTCATTCATCCTGGAGTCAATCCTGACTCCAAGATCCCTCTGCCTCTGTGCTGCTGAGAGGGTCAGCCCCTAACCTATAACCATAATGCTGGTTCCCTCTCCCTAGGTGCAGCACACTGCACTTGTCCTTGTTGAACCGCATCCTGTTCAGATCTGCCCACTTCTCCAACCTATCCAGGTCTGCCTGGATGCGGTCCCTGCCTGCCGGTATATTCACTTTACCCCACAGCTTGGTGTCATCAGCGAACTTGAACAGGGTGCTCTCCACACCCTCGTCCAGGTTGCTAATGAAGATGTTGAATAGCACCGGCCCAAGGACCGAGCCCTGGGGGACTCCACTGCCCACACCCTCCCAGGTCGACATCGACCCGTCCACCACCACCCTCTGGGTGCGCCCCTGGAGCCAGTTTGCCACCCACGTGACTGTGCATTCGTCAATGCCGCAGCCCCTCAGCTTGCCCACCAGAATTGGATGGGACACTGTGTTCCTCAAAAATATAGTTTAGAACAGTAGCTGAGGAGCCTGGAAAAGTTAATGCATTAAACACAATCTTGTTATGCTTTTCGACAACTGGTATATAAAATTTGCTAACAGTATTACTTATTTTGTTGAGATGTCTAACATGTTCAGTGTGGCATAAAGTCAGTTCCACTCTGTATGTGCAAGTCATATGCCTTCTGTGACTCATGATACAATTTCTACAACTGACTTTATTGTTTTGCAGAGTAGGACAGTATGTAATCATGTAGATAGAAATGTAATGAACAAACACACTACTGTTACAAGAGAAGAAAAATAAAAGCATGGGATTTTTTTTTCTTCATGCCCTATTTTAAAAAACTACAGTATGGAAGTGGGTTTTTCCTTAATGTTCTTGTGTAAAGCTAAGAAACATGCATCATACTTGCATGTATCAGGTACTTACACAATATCAAAGATTAATCTGTTTCTTTGACTCTTACACCTTGATCCTGCAATCAGCTCCCTACCAGTTGATTTTATATTATTGGGGAACCTCAATGAAAACGGTCTTTTTCCACCCAAGCACTGGCTGAAGCACCAATTTACAAGGCTAAGGCCATATTATACATCTGTAAGATGTTCAGACTTTTATCACCTATTGAAGCTGTTTCAGTTTGTGTTAAAAATGAAACATTAATTGGGCCAGAAACTAACTATATGTATAGTCAAGCAACTCACCTGAGATAAGATTGGAGCAAGGATGAAAAGCTTGTTCTTCCACCTTCTAAGAAAGTAGCTAGAAGACTCCACTGGGGTGGATATTTCCTTTCTCTAACTTTTTTGTCTAGCATGTTCCTATGAAAATGTTTTGGTTTTGATGAATTAGCATGTTTTGACAAAAACTCCTTCATCAGAAGATTTCGTCATCTCCACCAGTAGAAGCGGTGTTAGCTTTCACATGTCTGTTTGTTTCATTACTGCTTGTATGTAGATCTACTGATTTTGTTTGAGAGTGTTGGTGTTTATATATCTCTTTGTGAAGACTGAGTCTCATTAATACAGGCAAATGAACCAATCAGTATTAATTTTCATTCAAGTTTGTCAACAATGTATGAGTAACTTTAAACTGCTGTTTCTTTTATGGTGATGACAATCTTGCATATCATTCTGTGGTAGCTATTGTTAAATATTTATTCTTCAAGAAAGCCACAATAATTACCTAACAGAAATGGGAATATTTTTGGGTAATGTTTATAAGAAGTGCTTTGAGATGACTGAAAAACAACATAAATGATAACTATGTTAAACATAGCTGCTCTTCAGGGACTCTTGCTGAGTCACAGGGATGTTATACTTTGTCTTTTACCCATGTCACATGATTGGGGCTAGTAATTAGATAATCCTTACCTCCTGTTTTGCATTTGAGTCCCAAGGATATATATGCCTGACAGGTGAACTCTGTATTGAAATACAGTCATTATTCAGTGCTAGTAAAAAAACAAAAACAAATCAACATACCTTTTCCCATTGTTCACTACGCTTAAAACATAAGATATCTGAATACTGTTTGGCAATGTTGGCGTGTGCTTTGGTGGCTTCTGCTCTGGAGGCATAAGATGTTGGGGGGAAATGTGTCATAGAAACTTCTGAGTTTTGATATCAGGATGTTATTTTGACATTTTGCACATACATATTTAAATATGTCACTTAATTAGTGAAGGCTTTCAGGGAAACTGAAGCAGTGTAATGAAGTTTATCACAGTATTTTGATACTATTGTGGTCTGTGTAGAATAGTTGGCTTCAGCCCTTTACTTTTAACAATTCTACACAATGAAAGAATCTCTAGTATAACAGGATAATACCATTTTGAGTCTCTGTCTTAAATCTGTTACAAAATTTCCATCAGAGGATTTTCAGATATCCAACTGAAATATATTAGCAGGATGAGCAAAGTGGTAAACTATAGCCTTGCCTGCCTAATCTGAGGAAAGGCAAACAGGTTGAAGATCATCCTTTTTTTAAAAAAAAACACAGAAGAGAAACCTCTGGATTCTACTAACTTGTACAGTTTTGTTGTGCATGATACTTTTAAAAATATTCAGAATAATTACATTTTCCTTGAAGCTGTCACTACCAAATGAAGGAGGCTTTGTTAATGATTTAATTACTAAAAATTGAACAAGTGATGTCACATGGATTGACAGGATGGCATGCATAAATTAGCAACAAGAACTAGGCAATAAGTAAAGTAGTAAGTAAAGAATTAGACAGGAAGTAAAGAATTAAGTTCCCTTAGCTGAGTACTTGGGGGAACCATGCCCCTAACACTACATTTTTTTTTTCATTGTAAAGCAAGTCGCCTCCTCTTTCCCGTTTTTTTTTGTTTTTTTCCAAGTACAAAATATTTTAGCATTACTAAACAGTTGGAGGAAGTTAGAATGATTATCTTAACAAATGTTCCATAAAATATTTGACAAGGAATAAAAATTGTAAGATGTGTAAATTAAACAATTAATGTTATGTAATAATTTGGACACTTATCTAAAGCTTCAGATATGCAGAAAGTCTTTCCAGTCTGTGTGTCAAGACAAAAATTGACTGTAAGGACAGAAGAGTCTGTAATTTTCTTCCATGCCAATTCTTTCTAATAGAAGAATATCTGAATTGAAACAGTGGGCTAAAAGGAAGAATGAGAAAGTTAAAACCATGGTTAAGAATGGCCTGTGAAACCTAAGGGCCAATATCACAGATGAACATCAAATTGTAATCATTCTCTCTATTTTTTTAAAGCTATTCTAAAAAAATCAATAGACAATATAGAGTAACTTGCATTTTTAAATGATTGTAAGCACTTGAACTTCTAAACTATGAAACTTTAAGTTTAGAGATGCAGCTGTGAAGAAACACTGAAATGCAGCATGATGTATGCATGCAAATACCATCTGGTAGCAATAACTCTCTTGGGGAAAGGAAGAAATGTACAGTTCTGCTTGAAAATAAATGTAGAGTATACATCCAGAAATAGAAGGATAAAATGGAAAAGCAACAGATTGGACAAAGTCCAGATGTACAGTGACAACACAGATCTCTGAGTAACTTTAATTAGAAAAATTAGCAGGACCAGAACAAGCTGTTTCAGCTGAATCAAACTTGCTTCAAACATTGTCACCTAAATACAAATATTGCAATTTCATTGTGTAAATATTTTATTTCTCTTTTGCTAGTTCTGTCTGTATCTTGCCTGATGCAGCCTTTTAGCCTACATCTTGGCTATCCAACTGGTGGCCCATGTCCTGAATGTGGCCTGCAAAGGCTTGCAGTCTCCCCTCACTGCTTTATATACCGTGGTGGCTAGGGGTTCCAAGGTCTCCCCAGCTTCCACTTCCTGCCCCCACTCCTGGGGGTGTGGTGACACAGCAGAAGGGGCCCAAGCTAGTTGTGCAGTGCACGTGGCAGGTGGAGAGCTGGGCTGGCTGTGCTGCATGCAGCAGCAGCAGAAAAAGCTGCACACATGGTGAACATCAAACATGTTTTATTTTGAAGCACTCCAGCTGTCATTTTTTTTCAGCATGGGGATGCTAATACATGTGACTTGCAAGGCTGCTGGAACACATTAATTTCCATGCACTGGATTTCAGCGTGTAGGAGCAGGCTCCCCACATATCTGAAGAAGCCCTATATTTCTAGCTGTTTTGTCCTGTTTCCATTGTGATGTGTTATCAGGCAAAACAAAAGGAACTTTGATCAATATTGAGTTAAACCTTTACATTGACTATTGCATCTGAAGCAATTTTCTTGCAATGGCTAACTTCTGCTGATCTCCCCCCACCCCCGCATATAAAGGCATGGACACACATTACATCTATAATGGTTTCAGGGTCAGATCCAGAGGGTGTACAGTGGCACGGATACACCCCCCACCACCCTTTCAGTTAATGTTATCATAGGCGAACAGTTGGGGATGTCTTTAGTCCCACAAATGGGTAAAATCCGCCCCACCACCACCACCTTCATTGTCTTCCATGCTCAGCAGCACTTGCTGTCACCTCCCCTTCCATCCCTCTGCCTTCCCCATCCATCACTGCCCTCTATCCCTGACTGCCTGGGGCAGAGGACATCAGAGACACCTTCTGCCTGCTCCAGCCAGGCTCAACTGGGGACATTGGCAACAGTGGGAAATCTTTTCTTCCCTACCCTGCCCCCCCTTCCCCCCCAGGGAGTTCATTGCTAGCCCAGGAGCAGACACAGTACAAAGGAACCCACCCACTCCCACCACTGCTGCTGCAGTCTCTGATAAAGTCTAACTCCATATGCAGCCTGGTTGGAACAGGACAGGAATGAATTCTGGAGTCTCACTGTCCCTGACCTCCAGGTCAGCTGGGAATAGTGGAGACAGCAGCAATGGAAGGCAGGAGAGGGACAAAATTGGAGGGGAAAGGTCAGTCTGTTGTCTCCTTACTTGATTCTTACCTGATTGATGGACTTAAGTCCCCAAATGCTGATCCCATGACACAGTCTGGGGGCTGGGAGCAGGCAATGCATCCATCCCTACAGTGCCTGTCATTGCCTCTATACTCCCCTTTTTAACAAAATCCTCGATCCACCCCTGAGCTGTTTCAATGCAATGTAAACATGAAGTAGACAGACACACCAGTGTTAAACAGGTTTAACAATACCTGGAATGGTTTAAAAGTGTACCTGAAAAATCGCATGCTACTTTAAAACAGGTTAACCATCATATGGGAACACTAAGCATTCTGTGGCATATTTCTGGTTGGCCCTTAAGGCATCTCTCCTGCTCTGCTTCTTATCCCCCACCCCTGCAGCTACCCACTCTGGTATGGAGCTAGAAATCTGCTGCTCCCCTCTTTCTCCCTCTTCCCCCCCACAACTTTTGTTGGCACTTTTTCAGCAATGAGCACCATTGCACTGCTTCTTCATTAAAAGCTATCTTTCTAACATCCATCTGTGTCCTCACTCCCTACTCAACTCTCTACTACAGCCCCTCCTCGTGCCCCTATAGTCCTTGGGAATGAAAAAACATATGTTGAGTAGGGAGTGAGGACTCCCTCTGCAAAGTCAGCCAAGCATTTTGCAGACACTGGTGAATTGTCTGCAAAATTGTTTGCAGAGTGTCTGCAATATGCATTGTGGATCCCAGTGCAAAATAAGATATGGGATTTGGAGATGGCAATCTGTGTTTTTTCCCTCAGTATGGGCATATTAAGGAAGAGACCACTCCTGCCCCGAACAATTCACCATGTCTAGTGAAGCTTATCGAACTCATGTTTAGGGCTAAGTATACACAGTCAAAAAGTCCATGGATGAATTAATTTAATCTTCACAGTCTGGTCTAAGCTGCATAGATTGAACTGATAAGCAAGTGAACAGACATTCACTTTTGATTCCAGAAATGCAGCCACATGACTGCAGTGTCTCAGGCCAGAAGCCAGAGGGTGCTAAAGCGTGCCTTCCTGCTCAGCTGGAGCAGACAGCTTGGGCCAATGCTAGCCCACCCACCCTGTGAGAGTGGATTTGCAAGCGAGGATTTACAACACCAACTTATGAGGGAGCATGGTCATGCCTGAAGATAGCCTATCTAGGTCTGCCTGTATCTTTAGTTTAGCAAGTTGGGTGGATCAGAACCTGATGAAGTTCAGCATTGAGAAATGTAAAGTGCTCTACCTCAGGACAAGCAACCCCAATGCACCTACAGGCTTGGCGGCACCAAACTGACTAGCACCACAAATGAACAGGACCTGGGGGTAACCATAGTCCACATTATGAATATGAGCCGGCAGTGTGATACTGTAGCCGGTAGAGCAAATAATACTCCGGCATGCATCAATCGATGCATCTCCAGCAAAACCAAGGAGGTGATTCTTCTACTCTACTCAGCACTGTTGAGACCACAGCTGCGTTACTGCATCCATTACTGGGCACCACACTTTAACAAGGACATGGGCAAGCTTGACAGAGTCCAAAGAAGAGCCACCCATATGATCAGAATCTTAAAAGGCAAGCCATACAAGGAAAGGCTGAGGGATCTGGTACTCATCAGCCTGAGGAAAAGAAGGCTGAGGGGGGACCTGGTAGCAGCTTACCACTACACTAGGGGAGTACATCAAGGGCTCAGTGAGCAACTGTTCGCCAGACCTGAGGGGAAAACCAGGAGTAACGGTGACAAACTCCTGGAAGATTGATTCAGGCTCAACATTGTGAAAAACTTTTTTACAGTCAGGGTGTCCAGACTATGGAATAAGCTCCCTCCAGAGGTGGTACAATCATCTATTTATCCTGGAGATATGCAAAAGGAGACTAGACAGTTGCCTTGCTGGGGTCACTTGACTCCCAGTTATCTTTCCTGCTTGGTGCAGGGGGCTGGACCTGATGATCTTCCAAGATCCCTTCTGGCCTTACAGTCTATGAATCTATGAGGTGCAAAGCATCCTGGGATGCTGGGAGACTGTGAGTTAACTTTTTTCTGGAGGGGATCTGGACAGGATTTCAGTAAACCAGTTTTAATCTAAATCAGTTAAGTCTGATAGTACAGCCATCCAAGTTTTATCTTAAACCAGTTTCGGCCATTTGAAAGCAGTTTATATGTACTGAACTTCTGTTGTGTTACAGATTTGAACTAGTTAACAATCACTTATGTGTAATTTCTGTCCCTAGGCTAGGAGAGCAGGAAAAGCAGAAAAGTGAAAAAGCCCCTAGCCTCAGGTCACCCACCCTGTGGACCCTCAAAGCAAAGATTCAAACACCCCATTCCCCGGGTATCCTGGGTTGTGTGCTCACTCCCACCCCTGGTGTCAAAGCCACAGTTCTGGACACAATTCTGAACCAGTTCCCAATTGATGACATCTGGGAATGGGTCAATTGTTACATGTATCCACTCTCTAAGACTCCAAATTGTAGGCTACCTTATTCCTTGCCGTAGCAAAATCTCTTGGAGATGGTTTTGGATGAAATTCCTTCTCATATAATTCTGTCATGTAATGTGCACTATAACCCCTTGAACATGTTGAATGTTTAGACTGTAAAGTCTGTGCATTGCCAGGGGGTATAGGAGTTTAGGGCTCTCTGGGCCAGAGACCTTCTGCCTCAGCTCTTGGCTACTGGTGAACACCCTATCTTTCTAGCATTGCAACTTACACTGCCAAGATTTGCTCCAGAGGCCCTTTAAACCAGTTGCTATCACTGAAGAGAGAACTTATCGAAATAGTAGTACAACCTGAACCAGTATTTTATATTTCCATGGAGCCAATAAAAGGAATGATCTGTCCCACTGACATGCTTTTCATTCTCTCTCAGCCAGTTCATCACTTGTCGTAATCCCTGACAGGTATCCTATACAGTCGGGGAACACTGCTGCATGAGAAGTGGGCCCATTATTAGAAGAATCTCTTTTGCATATTGCTCTGATGTATATGTGAGTCCTACAACATTATTAGAGCAGGAATGGAAATATCCATCTTATTCAACATGATGTTCATTTTTTTTAGTCAAAATTTTACAATAAAATGAATTTTAAATATATTAAATATATTTTTATATATTAAGTACCCTACCTAGAGGGTAAATTAACACATTTTGTTTTTTTAAAACTGAAATATTTCATTCCAAATTAAATTTCCAAAAGAAAAGTTATTTTCTAATGAGAAATTAGAATGGTCCATGCCAATAATATTTTCATTGAAATGTTTTGTTTTAATTTTAAAATTAAATTGAATCAATATCACCACATTACTGTGAAATGCTTGGATAAAGCTGTCCCACTGCTTTTGTTAATAATAAGTTAAAGTCATTTTCTGGTTTTGAAGACAATGGTGGATTTTTATGACTTTTTTTAGCAAGTGTAGTGTATCTTTAGGTCTCTGTGGGTGTGTCTACATCAGTCACTGTGGTGCCTTTGTTACTGCACTGCCATTTAGTACTTCTTTTTCAAAGTACTAAATGATGGCGCAGTAACAGCCCATACTGCCCCATGCACAACACGCACAGTTAATTTTTAGCTGCTATGTTGCCGTAGCAAGACTATAACAAGGGCGTGCATTGCTATGGCAATGTAGCATCACGTGTAGACACACCCTGTATTGGCCTATGATCCTATACACAATGTATTTCTGTCCCAAAAAAACACACCAATTTACAAGACAAGATACGAAGGAGTATTACCTATGTTTTACTCATGACGAAATTGAGAAGGCAAGAGTTTTTTTGTTGAGGTTGGTTTTTTTGTTTTTTTTTTATAAGTAGATAGCTAAAGATGTATATAAGCACCCAGTGGGGTTTTTTAAAAATACTGGAGTTACATGTTACATACTTGAAAATCTTAGAAGCTGATTTTCTTTTTCTCTTCATCTCTTTTAAATACTATTAAAATTGGGTCCTTGGACTTGATCAAAGGTGCATAGGAAGTTTGAGGCAGATCAAAGAACTGAACCTCTTAAGTCTCCAAGTCTAGATCTAAGACTTTTTTTTTCCTCCCTTGGTTTTTAGTGTACGAGAAAGCATGTATATAGATGGAACTCCAATAAAAAACTTAGCAAGATTTCAATTTTCCTTTAAAGTTGGAGGAAGGAGTGCTTATAGCTTCTAATATAATGTTAAGGAAAAATAAAACTCAGATGGTGTAAGTGTTAATTAAAGCACCATTGGGGGTCTAATCGCAGAAGTCTAGTAATTACAATTCAGATACTATCTGGCTAAATCCTACCTCTCCTGTCTTCAAAGTGGTTGATATTTTATTAGTTATCTATAAATGCTTTCATGAATCAATATCCATCAATATGTTTGTGAAGGGAATATCTTTGGATTATGTTATCTACTTACAAAAGCAAAATTATTATTACCCACATTTCTACCATTTATTAAAAGAAATCTTTAAAAAATCTATTTTTTTACAGAAACTATGTTGTTTAGTATGAATGAACCATTCACATAAATCAACAGTAATTGTTCAAGTAAAAAATTGGCAAAGTAATACTTGTATAATAATAAATTATTAATAGAAGTTTTTGCCATTCATGGAGACTTTTTTAAATTTTGCATCTGGAAACCTCACAAACTTCCTTCCTCTCTCTCTAATTTCTTCTTCTGAATGTGAGCATTGACAAAAAGTATTCCCACGATGAAAATAATGTTGCAATCATTAGGATTCTCTTTTTTGGCCTTACTATGATATAAAGCAGGGGTGGTCAACTTGTGGCGCATGGCCATGGCTGGTATGGACATCCTCTTTGTGTGGCATGCAGCGAATCAGGGTGGAGACAAGTAGTACAGTGGCTATAGCAGAAAGTAGAAAGGAGACAAGATCGGGCACAGGAAGGGGATTGGAGTGGCTTGGAGGATACAAGTCTAATTTGTAGCATGCCTCTAAAAGATTGACCCCTACTGATTGAAAGAATTGTTTTTTCCTTTTTTCACTAGATTTTTTTCTCTATGAAATCTATTCCCATTTATAGAAAAGAGATGCTGTTGAAGCAGACTTTTTCCCTACTGTTTCACAAATACAAATTCAACAAGATATGCTCTTAATTCAGGTGTTCATAAAGATTTTTTTCAATAACATTACTTGTAGCTCTCTGTCTCACTTACCTTTTATATCAATAGCTATGCCTTTAATAAATTCTCCATAACTGACAGCATCCCTTATTTTGATATCTCTGGTCAATTCTTCAATGATGTACACCTAATGAAATTCCACTGAAGGTGAACTGGGATGCTAGGAGATAAATCAATGAGAAATATGTCAATGGCATATTACTGTTTCCTTTGTATACCCTCAAGCCCTTCCTTTCCTGCAGTGCACATTTCTTAGTTTAAACCAGTCCCATGGCTTTATCCCTAAAATTACAAAAGAATCACGTTTGTGATATGCCTGAGATTTTCTTACCTGGTAAGGGAGCATCCAGTAGTAGTGTTCAAACTCTCATCATTTGCACAGAGGTGAGATGCATATTTGGAAATCTCTATGTTGTCTGAAATCACGGTGGGACTCAGGTAGAATCTCCTTAGTGAGAGAAGTGAGTCTATTGAGAAGAATGTGGGCAAGAATCTTCCTAACCATAGACAGGATTGCAGTGCCATGGTAATTGCTGCAATTTGATCCATCTCCTTTCTTGAATATGTTTACAATTCTGGCATCTCTTAAGTCACTGCGAATCTTGTTCATGTTTCTAGATTTTCAGAATAATGGCATCTGGATAGATTTTTTTGATAGATTTTTTTGTTTCCCACCATGCTTATAAACTTCAGCTGGTATTCCATCAGGACCACATGCTTTGTGTTCTTCATCTGCTCAATGGCTTTCAAGGGTTCTTGGTAGGTTGTATCCTACCTCTGCAAGGTATTCCTTAATGAGGCACAGGGAATGGCTTTGGTGGTGGTGTCTTGGACATTAGAATTTGGTTCAGAAATTCCTAAAAGTATTCCTCCTACCATGTACTAATGGTGGAGCTGTTTTTTAAAAAGTGTTCCATCCTTGGACCACAGAAGGGCTTCCCCATTTACTGGATGATTGTCATCCTCATATTGAGGGACTGGCCATGATTATAAAGTCACTCTTGCAAATTCCCCCACCTCTGCTACTTTTATTTCTTAACTTCCCATATATAACTAACAATTCCCTAGCATGACTAAGCCACATTATGTGCACCATCAGTAATTGTACAACTGATGTTAGCTGCCATTCAGTAAATTATATGCTGAATGTGAATCGCTATTTCCAGAGTTTGGTATGTTTTTTAACCACAAAGGGAATTAATGTCACCAGTGTACAGAAAATGTGTATTTATTACTAAGTAACTTAGCCTGGTGTTTTAAATTGTTAAATCAATTAGGCTTAGAAACCATAGTTATTTAAAAAGTCATATATGCATTAATAGTGGAGAAAGTATTGATAGGTAACATGTAATGAATCAGTTTGATCTTGGGCATAACTCCCTTTCATCGCAATGTAGTTCAGTGATAAATTTGATCAAGTTTATCATGTACCCATTAATGTACTATACAGGGAAGTCAGTCCTATAATTAGTTACAGTAAATAGCTTAGACATCACATAAATAAATAGCATTTTTCACACTTTCAAATTGATGTGTAAGCATCTATTTGGTAATCCTTTAACAATCACTATAAGGCAGGAAAGAAGTATTATTCTCATTTGATCAGAAGAGCAAGTGAAAGAGTAAGTCTGCTACCCAAGTGAGCCAGTCCTATGCTCAGTTTTGTAGCTAACTTGCACATAACAGGAATACTTATTGGGCCTGATTAGGTGTTTTCTCAATCCAGTTTCATTTAACTGATTATCCTAGCTGAGGAGGAAATGCTTAGCTGATGGTGGTAATTGGCCCATGGCACAACAAATAGAAGAGGTAGGGGAGGAGATTGGTCAATGTGTCCTTATAACTCCCCCACACCTGTTAAATGGCACCAGGCACCTGACATCTGACCCCTTGGCACACTTCCAACTGAGAATGAACACAGTTTAAGAGCATCTCTCCAAGGGCTTGTCTATGCTTGAATGGTAATGCATGTTAAGGAAAGGTGAATTTAAAGTGTAGTAGCTATTCCTAAATAAGCCCACACTTGAACACTGTAATCTCAGACTATGTTCATTTATCTTAACCCACTTTCACCATTACTGGAATATGGAGGGGAGAGCATAGCATAAAGCTGAAGTGCTACGCCCCAAGACAAGTTGTGGTTCCACACCAGAGGCTACAGCTTCAGTGTCTTTCAGTTCAGGTTCATTGGACAGAGTATGTGGCATTTATAAGAAATGAACAAAGTACTTTTGCCAGTCAAGTTAACTGGTGGGTTTCTCAGGAATTAAAATGAAATATATGACTGGTATCTTAGGGGACCTATACCAGTGCAGTGAGGCTGCTCAGACATGCTGTAATTCCCAGCCATGGGGACACTCCACACACCTCTGCAGCTGAGAGATTGCAGCTGCCGTGGTCTCCCAGCCTCAGGGGTGTATGAAACCCCTGTGACTGGGAGATCACTGCTGCCATGATCTCCCAGCTTCACAAACATCTCCTGGCCTCAGGGGTTTTGCATGCCCTGGGAGACTGTGGCAGCTGCAATCTCCCAGCTCCTCGGGTTATATGCACTTCTAGGCCTGGGAGACCACGGCAGCTGTGATTGCCCAGCCTTGGGGGTTTCACACACTTCCAGGGCTTGGAGATTGCAGCTGTGCCCTGTGGCTGCTGGGGCTGAGAGACCCCTCAGTTGTGGGACTCCCAACCCTGGCTGGTCATGGTACGTTCCTGCAGCTAGGGCTCTTATCAACTGACAGGGCTTCCAGCCACAGGGGCGACCCTGATGCATGCAATTAAAGCTTGATAGCAATCAGCTATAAAGTCAATACAAGCAGTCCTTAGACTCACAACACAATTGGTTCCTGAAAACTGCATCTTGAGTTGAAACATTGTAACTCGGAACCACTTTTCCCACAAGAAAGCGTTATAAATGGAGGATTGGTTCCATAACTATGGCCAGATGCCCTATTTTCACCAAAACTAACCCAGAATTTTGTACTCAATTATAGATGAGCAATATAGCTATATGAATGTATTAATATTGTAAATAGCAATCATATTGATTTGGAAGGACTTCTTTGAGGTGACTTTGCTGGACTTTTTGAAGGGCTCTTGGTTAGACATTTTGAAGGGTTCTTGGCTGCAGGTTTTTCTGGTGTCTTGTCTGCTTTCTTAAAGAAAGTGTCTAATGAAGTTTGGACAGATTTTGTCCAGGGAGATGGGTGACTCAACAAACTTGTTCGCTGGCATGGTGTTGCATCAGATCAAGCATTGTAAAGTTGAAACTGACATCAGAAAGTTGAAACAGGTTGTCAACGTAGAAACGTTGTAAGTGTGAAATGTTGTAACTCTAAACATTGTAAGTTGAGGACTGCCTGTACACATTTTCAAGGTCTAACATTATAGCTGATTGCAGCTTTTTATGGCACAAAATGTGCTTTGTACAAGTAGCTGGTCTCGAGGTAATTGTGCGATATCTGTAATGTGTAGAGGAGCCCTAATTCACATATGACATGATTCTAGGGTTACTTTTCAGGTTTAATTGTTGTTAATTTCCTGTGATTAATAGTGTGGCAGAAACAGAGTACAGAAGGACAAAAAATTAATTGACATGCTGGCATTATGCAGTAGTTATGAAAGTGTTGAACATTTTGAGGAAGCGTTGGTGTAAGGTCAGCTGTGTGTTATCCCTTCAAATTACAGCTGACAGGTTGGAAAATTAATTAGTGGTGCATTTTGCTCTGTTCAGTGACCTGGGTTGATACAAATAAAGGGATTATTAAGGTATTAGTGTATTATCAGACTAATTAATTATTTGCTGGCATTCTGTATTGTTACAGAATGACCTAGCTTAACCTCTAGCCTTGTCTGCCTTTTTGGAGTCAATAGAGCAGTGATGAAGTTCTCTAGTCTTAAACCCTGTTACTTTTTTGATCTGCTATACCACCTTGTTCTTGTTTGTTTAATAAATACAGTGTAAGAAAGCGTATAAACATGAGGCCAAGTCTGTGAAAAGTGATTAGTGTTTGGGCAGCCATCCAATCTGTCTCATCTCCTTTGATTCTAATTTTCAGAGGCAGCCCCTTTGTCTTTTTTGAAACTCAGTCCCCAACAAATGTCTCAGAATCAACATCAAGAATTTGAGAGAACCAAAATCTTTAGACACCCTCGTGGCAAATATTTTCAAAGGAACTGTATTGTGTAGCCTTCATAAACCACTGTTCACATAATCTGACAAATGACCACTGAGACTATTATCTGTGACCACTGCAATTCTACTAAGAGAACCACCATTTTCCTGGTAGAAATGACAGGCATACAAGCATTCATCCAATTTCTTCCAAGGGAAACATGCCCCTTCTGGGAGAAGATCTTCCAGACAACAATCTGAAGATCTCCCTTAGGAGAGTCTCTCACAAGAATGAATGCTTGTGCACTTCCCTCCTAGTCCAGACCAGACCAGACCAGACCAGGAAGGGAAAGCAAGGGGGCTGGGAGTGCTGTGGGCTAAGAGTTTTGCACTAGTGCTTCCTTCCTCTCAAACTGGTCCCTGAGTGGAGGGACAAGACTTTCTAACTAGGAACCGCTGGCTTTGGTCTCAAGAGGAGCATTTATAGAATCATAGAAAATTAGGGTTGGGAGGAACCTCAGGAGCTCATCTAGTTCAACCCCCGGCTCAAAGCAGGACCATCCCCAAGTAGATCATCCCAGCCAAGGCTCTGTCTAGCCAGGTCTTAAAAATCTCCAAGTATGGAGCTTCCACCACCTCCCTGGGTAACCTTTTCCAGTGTTTTATGACCCTCCCTGTGAATAGATTCATCTTAATATCTAATCCAAACTTCCCTTGCTGTATTGTAACACCCCAGTCTGAGGAAGGCTTTAAACAAACAAAAAAACCCACTCTGACATGTAATAGAAGTGCGGCGGGGAGCAGCAAACAGCAGAACCCAGAAGCATGTGAAATATCCATGGTAGAAAATAGGCAGAGCCACACCTAGATCATCCCTGACCGGTAGCTGTCCAACCTCTTCAACACCTCCAGTGATAGAGAGTCCACATCTTCCCTAGGCAGTCTATTCCACTGCCCCACCATTCTAACAGTGCAGATTTTTTTCCAGATACCCGGTTTAAACTTACTTTGCTGCAACTTTAAGCCATTGGTCTGCATCCTCCTTTCTGCAGCAGCACAGAAAAAGTGCTTTCCTTGTGTCAGTCTTTCATGTATTTGAAGACTGCTATTATGGCCCCTATTAAGTGCTTTTCTGCAAGCTGAATGTGCCTAGTTGCTTCAGCCTCTCCCCATATGAGCCCTTCATTATCTTTGTTTCCTGCCTCTGAACCCTCTGTTACTTTTCCACATCCTTTTTAAAATGTGAAGCCCAAAACTGCGCAGGCTACTCCAGGTAAGGCCTACCAGTGCCGAATAGAGGGGCACTATCACCTCCTGTGCCTTGCACCTAATGCTTCTGTTGATGCAGCCCAAAACCACATTGTCCTTGTGTGGCTGTGGCATGCTGCAGACTTGTATCAAGCCTGTGATCTACCAAGACTCCCAAGTCCTTTTCCGTAGTGTCACCATCTAGCCAGGTGTCACCCATTTTATATTTGTATTTTTGAGCCTCCCACAGGGTAGTACCTTGCATTGATCTGCATTGAACTTTATCTCATCAATATTCTTGATGATCTTTTGAGGTCCCTTCCAGCCCTTGATGTCTATGATTATCCTATTAGCTCTAGCCTAGCTTTCCAATCTACTTCCATCCTCCAATGTATTCACAGTCCTTCCCAGTTTCATGTCATCTGCAAACTTACTCAAGCAGCATTCTATGCCAGCTTCCAAATAGTTAAACATGTTGAACAGCACCAGGCCCAGGAGAGACCCCTGTTGGACACCACTCAAAATGTCTTGCTATTCTGACATGGACCCATTAATAATTACCCTTTGCTTGTGGCTGTTGAGCTGGTTATCTATCCTCATTATAACAGTTTTGTCCAGCCCACATTTCTGTAATTTGTTTAGGATAACGTCATGTGGGACCTTATTAAAAGCCTTGCTGAAGTGCAAATACACTATATCCAAAACATTCCATTCATCCATGCTAGTTATTTTGTCAAAGAAGGCAATCAAGTTTGATATGATTTGGTTTTCATGAATCCATGCTGGCTGCTTCCAGTTACTCTTTCCATCTCCAAATGCTTGCAAATGGCCTTCCTTAGGATATGTTCCAGTAACTTACCAGGTATTGAGGTGAGGTGAACTAACCTGTAGTTCCCTGGGTCCTCCTTTTTGCCTTTTTATAAAGAGAAGCACTACACTAGCCCTTTTCTAGTTCTCTGGTACCTGCCTCATCTCCCGTGATTTCCTGAAGATCATTGCCAAGGTCTTCAAGATCTCTTCTGATACATCCATCAGTACTTGTGAATGAAGTTCATCTGCTGGCTTTAATTCATACGGACCTTTCAAAAGCTCAGTGTCAGTTTCTTTTGTTATCTTCTCTCTCAGCTTATCCCTTTTTTAATCCAGATAATCACTAATAAGGTGTCTCACTGCAGCGTAATTATTTTGTGAAGACTGAGGCAAAGAAGTTTGCTCTGCCTTTTTGCATCTTCTGTTAAGAGTTCTCCCAGGCTTGTTAATAGTGGACCCACAGCTTCCCTGTTCCTTTCTTTCTGAACAACGCCAACATACTTGTAAGAACCTTCTTGTTGTCCTTAACCTCCTTCACCAGGTGCAGCTGTTTTGTTTTTTTTATCTTTGCTTTCCTGTTTTTATCTCTGCAAGTTTATAGTATTTCCTGGTACAATTTCTTGGTGACTTTCCTGTTCTTCCATAACCTGTATGTTTTCCTTTTGCATTTGGGGCATTTTAGAAGCTTCTTGTGGTGCACTTGTCTCTTCCCACTCTTGTGTTTCCATTGAATTGGGACAGTGTCTTGTTGGGCTTTCAATGTGTGCCCTTCAGAAGTTCCTGTGCTCCTATGGCAGTATGCCTATTAACTCCTTGAGCCAGATGGAATTTGCCTTTTTGAAATCTAGCATCCTAATTTTCCTTACCTCATGCTTTTTTTGTCTCAGGGTCTGGAACACTATACCATTATCCACTTCTTCCCAAGTTGCCATCACCTTCACATCCTACAACACTTCTTCCTTGTTAGTGAAGGCAAGATCCAAGATAGATGATCCCCTAGTTGCATCCTCCTTCTTCAGGAACAGGAAGTTGTACTCCATCC
This sequence comes from Crocodylus siamensis, assembly GCF_052110815.1. Taxonomy (NCBI): domain Eukaryota; kingdom Metazoa; phylum Chordata; order Crocodylia; family Crocodylidae; genus Crocodylus; species Crocodylus siamensis. The sequence goes on along the minus strand of NC_143396.1, from coordinate 59,200,279 downwards.
AAGTTAAAAACTGGCTTGACATTTTATGTTTGGCTGCATTGTTCTTCCAGAAGTCTCTTATCGGTACCATCCTATAGCTTTTGAATATATTTGTCACCTACTTGGAATGCCTCATCCACATCCTCATCCTGATTTGGTGTTTTATAATAAATCCTACCATTGTATAGATGCTGCACCTTTTATCTTTACCCCAGTGTATTCTGCTTTGGTATATTCTTCCTCTTGAACCAAGTAACAAGTGCATTTGTTTTTAACATACAAAGGTGAGACCACCACCTTTTCTCCCAACCCTGTCCTTGTGAAACACAGCATAACCCTCAATGTTGACATTTCATTCATTAAAGCTGTTCCACCAGATCTCCTGATACCAATCAGATCAATTATTCTCAGAGGCTTTAGCTTTCAGCTCATCTTGTTTATTCCCCATACTTTTCACATTTGTATACATGCATCAGGTGTATTTTGCATTTTAATCTACTTGCTTCCCTTTTGCATCACTTGTTGCAGTCTTGTAGCTCTCTGGCCCTTTCCCAGAGTTAAGGACAGATTACCTCATAACAATATAAATGTTAAGTGCTGTATTTAAGGATGGCAATTTTCATCACCCTTTTTTTTTTCCTAAGGATACCCTGTTTCTTCATTGGCTAAAGGAATCACTCTTGACCTACTTGTACTGTATGTGCAAGCTGTACTTCCTCCCTACGGATCAAATGTACTGCTTCTATTATGCTGTCAGTTCCTGCCAATGCACAGAGTATACAGTCAATATTCTATTTTTACTTTAAACAAAATAATTGTATCTTTTCAATTCTGAAAACTTGGCACTGCAATAAAAACAGCTCAATGCACTTTTTAATGAGAATTCTTTCTACAAAGCAGTCTGGTCTCTTGTGCCATAAGAGGAAATTCAAAGTGACTTTCTTCATATTTAATTAAAGGTGCAACACAGATTAGTAATCATTAAAAGCAAAAGGGCAGAGTTGTTTAAAAAATGGATTGCCAGGAAAATTGGTTTCCCTTTCTCACCAGTTCAAAGGAAAAAGCTTGTTAAGCAGGTTAGTTCCCTACAACCCTGAGATAACTAAATTTAAAAAGAAATACTGTATTACATTAAACACCACTTAGGGATAATGAAAATGGCACAGCATTGGGGGGAGACAGTTTGATGAGAAGAGAAATGCCTCTGCCCCTTCATTCACAACTCTGAATTTATTCAGCTAATTTAAAATAAGTACTTTGCTGGCACAGATATTCATACTTAATTACCAGACATAACTCCTTCCATTATATCATTCTGCATTTTGACCCATATTCCTGTGCTTCCAAACTACTTCTCTCTGAAATTATTCTGTAGGATACTCACCTAATGTGGGGATTCTTAGATTCCTATCCTTGCTTCAAAGGCACTGTGTGTTTTTAATCTAACCCACCAATCTACCTCACTTCAGCCAGCTCTGCTTAAAATAAAAGCCCTTTTTTCACAAAAGCTTGTAAGTGCCCACCTTCAGGGGAAGATTCCTGACTGTGAATGTGGGGTGGGGAAAAGGCTTCCTTTGTCCTGCTTAAGTCCTTGAAGGGGGTGAACATAAAAGATTGCCCAGTGCTCAATGTTTTCCTTTTGGTTTCCTCAAGGTGGCTCCCTGCTCAGATGCACCATTTGTCAAGCAGTTTGTCTAGCCCCCAAACGGGGGGTTCTGAGTTCCACTCTGGGGCAGCCCATGCTAATCAATGCACTATACTTCCTAGCTTAAGAATGAAAATGCTAAACCATATGTATTGTGCCTGCTTTGTGGATTAATGGGGTGCATCCAGATGCGTGTGCATGTGCATTTTCCCAGGGATAAATAGCAGCGGCACATAGTTGCCCTGCTGCTACTTGTCCCCAGGGACTGTTGCGCCACACAGGCTAAGGCATGTGGCATATTGCCCCAGGTTGGGGGTGGCAGCTGGGGCCAGCAGCTGTCTGGCAATTTGGCAACGCAGTCTGGGTGTATGGAGCCTGGCCAGCAGCCAGAACATGGGTCTGGTTGGCCAGGCTCTGGTTTTAGACAGTGCACAGTGCTACCATGTGTACTGCCTTGCTTTTTTCTGGTAAGGGTTTTTTTTTGACACCTGGATCTCCTGGTGTTAAAAAACCCATCATGCTGCAAATTGGTAGTGCAGCAAATGCCCACACATGCGTGCTTGTGGGGGTGTGCCCATGGAGAATACAAGATGGGAACAAGACCAAACAGTCTTGCTTTTCCCTCTAAAGCACTTCTAACAAGATTCAATAAATTCCTCTCCGGTATAACATTGCTTCACCCAAGTACTGAAATCTTGTTAGCGCAACGGCAGAGTTAGATAACTCATAATGGATGGCATCAAATGTATAATAAATAACAGCAATTTAAATGTAGAATAAATAAAAAGGACAACTTTAAGCATACATTTAAATTGCCTGAGTTGACATTTCGCAACCTGGGAATCTGCCTCAGGCTGATTTTATTTTCTTTTTTTCCTTAAAGTTTCAGCAAAAATGTTTTGGCCATTTCTGACAACAAGATGGGAGGATACCGTTTCGCACTAGTTAAAGATTCTGTACAGTCATAGCATCCTAGAAAGTTGGGCTGAAAGAGATCTCAGGATCTAGTCAAACCCCTTGCTCAAGGGGGTTCAGGGATGGGATGTTAAATCTAACTGTCAAACAAGAAGAAAATTCTAGCATTTTTTTTTTTTTTTAAAGCGTAGATATTGTTGACAGATTATTGGTAGGACAGATTGTTGAACGATGCGTGCCAATAGGGCCAGAAGAATAACAATATCAGAACCAATTAGAATAAGGCTCTGCAACGTATGGCTCGCAGACTAGATCTGGCCTATGAAGAGGTCTGATCTGGCTTGTGAAGATACAGTCCAGTATTGGGGGTGCTGTGGCCCAAAGTCATGCCTTACAGCTTATCCCTTCTGCAGTGCTTCCCTCTACTGTGGAGCCTACTGTTGTACCACATTTGTGCTTACTTTTGCTGCAAAGGGGTTGGGGATCAGTGGCTAAGCAAGCACCAGCAGCTGGTTGCTCCAGAGGGTTGGGACTAGGTTACAAAGGGTGACCAGCACCAGCTAAAGCTTGCCTATCCCTGGATTACAAAATGATTTTTTTTAAGGGGAAAGTATTATTTTCACATATTAGTAATTCATAGCATTAACTGCTTTTCCTGCGTGAGAGATAATATTAACACATTGTGCTGACAGATATAATTCTTGGTAGAAAGAGAGCTTTTCATCGCATTCATTCAAAACTGTTTAAAAATTATGGCCAAAATCCTGGCTCCATTGAAACCATTGTGTGTTTTCCCATTTACCATCTAATGGGGCTGGGTTTTTGTTGCAAAACTATATTTACATGATTATATGTAATCGTTACCTTATGTAGCATGTTAATACCATATTTGTAACAGGCTCAGAAATTGTGGCCCAGCTGTGATCACATTTAGGCACTGATTTGGTGCCAAAGCAGAACTCCGCTTTAAGTCTCCTGTTCAAAACCACTTGCACACGCTTAATTACCATACAGGTAAAGGAGTCTTAATTTATCTCTGTTGTATTTCTAATGAATAAGTGAACAGCTTTACATATTTTCCCTTTAATATTCATAGAATTATTCTGAGATAATATAATCCCTCTTGAGCTTTGTCTCTCCCATGTCTGTTATCTCAAAGCTCTAAAAGCAGCCTTTGAAACTATAAATTCTGATTTGCTATAATCTTCCCTTCCAGGTTTAGCAAAAATTAACGTTGCACAGTCAAAATGTAGGCAATAGTTGCACCCAACATTAGATGCTCTATTTTGCATCCTGTTCAATTTCCCAGTATGTTACTTGGAACTTCATTTCTGCTTTCTATTTTTACCTTACCCCTTCCCCCCCGCCCCCTCCAGTCACAAGCGGCTACTTTGATCTTTCTCAGTATCTTCTAGCCTCTCTGTAAGATGATCCAAACTTGAAAATAAGATGTTAAATATTATGATGTGTGTTATTTTGGGCTTTTTTTCTAACCCTCATCCCTCAAAAAAAAATTATTTTTTACTGAGACTGGTTAAGTTTGGTTGATGAAGTAACTGTTCATTTAAACTTCTGAGAGGTATTTGCATTAGTCACTCATCAAAATATTAGCACACAGGGGGGTGGACTAAATGACCTTTGGGGGTCCCTTCCAGCCTTATTTCTCTATTATTCTATGGCACAAAGGAGTTGCACCATGGTGCAATAGTTTGTATTTTGCAGCATGGTGATGTAGCGTAGCTGAATCTGCAGCAAGCCTGCAAGAAGTTGATTATTTCTCTTCCTCCAAGTGCAAGCCCTGGGTGTACACTTGCAGGCATAATATAAATCTAAACTGGTCTTTTCTATTGCAGATAGCCAGATGCATATGCTTTTGCAAAATGCTTTCCTCATTAAGTAAATGTATCTCTTCACCAGGAGGCACAGGACCTTACTAAGAAAGTAAGGTGGAATATGTAAAGGGAGCAAAAGCATTTCATGGAATAAATATTCATAGAGGCTTTTATTCAGATTCTTTATTAACTGTTTCCTAGTGTCATGCTCATATATGTATTCTTATCTGTTCATGCTACTTTTCGGTTTGAGTTTCATTGTTCCCTGCTCCTCAGCTTCTCCAGAGTTCATAAGACATACTGGAAAAGGGGCATTTGGTTTTTGTGAAAATTGTGTATATAATAAACATGCATTTCATTAATTGAGGTAGCAATTTTGCATCATCCAAAATAGCATTGACCTGATTATTGTAAAGTATTATACAATACATAAGGTATAGAAACGTGTAAGAGTCAACATGGAATTTTTCAAATAAATTTTCAGTAAAACCCTCCAAAACTAAAGCATATACCATCACAACAGGTCTGCAGTCTACTTAGAAACTACAAGTAGCTAAACTCTTTGTACTTTTGAACATAAAGAGTGTTCCAGACCAATTCCAGTAATAATATTGGTCCTAGCCATCCTAGAAGAGGTGAAGACAGCCACCTACATGCCAGCTGGAAAAGCTGGCTCGGCAGGAGGAAGGCATGCTGTAGCCAGTCCAAAAGTAATACCACTTTCTGTTCCCCATGTACTAGACAAGTGAAAATGGCTTAGGTTTGGTGCAATGCTCTAAAAGGATCTTCAGCTAGTTCTGATCAGCCAAAAGGATAAATAGCCATAGAATAATGGTCCTTTAGGATGAATGTGAATAGGGAAAAACAAAGGGAAATCTGTAGGTCTCGGGCAGCATCATACTGCACTATTTATCATGAGGAAGGAATCGAAGAAATAACTTCGATGCAATTAATGTCACATCGTTGGTGTTAAACTCAACTGAATTAAGATTTTTGTGGAGTTTGCTTTTGGAGGCTCTAGTGTCTGTTTATCAATTGTCTGAAATAAAAGTCTTTCCAGTTATTAAGTGCCTCATGGCTTTCATGTAGATTTGGTCTAATGAACAGCTCTTGCTAGATTATTTTCTTTTTATTGTAATTCTCCAAGCTAATACTTGTAAACCTGATCAGTATTCAGCAGGAAGAACCATTTAATGAAATTGAGTTTCCTTTATCAAACGACATGTTCCACATACAGAAAGCATCAACATAATATGATTAAAGAAAAGCTATATGTTGGTCACTAATGGATGCATGATGCCTAACTGCTGTTAAATGGGAAAAGTGTAACTGTCGCATTCAATTTCTCTGTAATGGTAACAAAGAAGGGGGCTCCATATAATTTATTTACATCAGGAAAAATGACCTGGGACAGTGATGTTATTGTCTATTAGAGTAATCTGGAAAGTAGATGAAAACCAGTTAGACAGTAATTGAATAAAAGTACTACACAGACCTAGGAGATGAAGCATTATGCCACTATACAGTAGAGCAATAAAGCATGGTCTTAAGGAAGACTGGTTTGCTTGATCAGAATAATTAAGTTCCAAGAGCTATCATAATGTACTGGCCTGAATAGAAAGACAAGAACCATAAGCAATATCCAGAACTCCTCAGAAATCTCTTCTACCAAATATGAAGGAGATTTTTTTCAACATCCATAAGTAAATCTTGACATTTCTGCAGTTCAGATAAAGGTGGCCTGATATTTTAATTACTGCATGAAGAATTTCTGAATTTAAGCAACAAAATTACTGTTGTTGTTATATATTTTGTTGATTGGGGGTTCTTTGTAATATCAATGACAAATACCTTTCCCTGTCCCTTATACCAACTAGAAAAAGTGTTCATAATTTTATATTTTAGATTAAACTTCTTCTGCCAGTGGTGTGCTTCTCTTTTGTATGCTGTCTATACAGAATGTTGTATTAGCAACCAAGTGTAGATAAAATTACCAGCTCCAAAGTTGAACAAATCATTTGAAATTAGTTATTTATCCAGTGATTTCTTTTTTCTCTTTCAAGAATTTTTATAGAACATACTTTATTCAGATTTACTCAGTATGCAAAATTACTCAACAGAGTTAATTATTGTAGTCTCATTATTCAATATTTGCTTGATTTAATGAGAGAAAATAATTGTTTTTATAGAATGGCATGGGCAAGGTCTACTTACCACTTACCCTGAAAATAAAGCACTGGTGGTAGTGGTATTATTATTATTATTATTACTCAGGGATAAATTTCATTTTTTTTATTTATATATGGAATTTGTTAGGTATGATAGGTCAACTGAAGATGCTTATCTACATGGCATATTTGGTACATATGCCATAGTATTTCTCACAATAGAGATGTGGTGATCTTTTTCACCAAAACTAATATATTAAGATTTTCCTAAGTGTGAGCCTTGACTAGTTCTGAAACTGCTTAAAATTTGTGACCACTTAAAACTACCTAAAAGGCATGTGGTAGAAAGCAGTTTCATGGGAACTGAATCTATTCTGTGTCCATGCCCATATGAAAGTCATAATCAATGCAAAAAACTTAAAATGAGTAAAAAGGACCTTAGTTTTAATGAGGCTGATTGCCCCATTATTATCTGTGGCAGTTTCATATCACTGCTCTACCTCAGAAAAGAAGAAATTTGTTTTATGATGGTTTATAAAAGGAAAGATGACCTAGAGCAAAAAGATTAGCGATTTGGCACCTATATACTTTCTTTCAAGGATTGTAGCAGGGTTGGGATTCTGGTATAGTTGTGATGGTCCAGAAACACTGCAAGAAGCAAAGTTTTTAAAGTAATATCCTTATTAGACCAAGTGTGGGAGAGATGTTTGACCATTTTTTTGGCCACAAAGTGCTTGTCTAATATTTTTCCCCACTCTACACTTGGTCCAGTAAGGGATATCAGCAAATAAAGGCCTTTGTTTCAAAGATTAAGCAGCAGTCACTCTTTCCTTTTTCAGTATGCTGTTAGTGGTGTCCCTTATTCTAATGTTACTTCACGCAGTTGGAGGACGGGAGTTCTGGGTTCCAGCCGTTTTAAGGACTGTTTATGCAGTTTATCCAATGACTGTTTGAATATAAATGGAATTGGTTGTCCATCCAGGTTTTAAAAGAAAGCAGCAGCCACCTGCCTCTTTGTGGGTTGTAAGGACCTGAACTTGTGTTTGGTGTGCTGAGAGCATCCAGCAGGCCAAGCTGCCCAGGAGAATTATATGGAGGAATGCTTTGCTTCTGAATTACACCTAGGATTAGATACATGCTAGACGCTGATAAAGCTGAGCCACTTCCGGGCACGTGCAGAAGAATGTAATTAGGGAACTTTAAGATCAAAAGGTAAGGTGCTTATGACATTTAAGTGCCACCAAAGTTAGGCCACAAAGTATCCTGTATTAAAGGTGTTCCTTTTCTGTAACAATGTGTGCAGCAAGAGCTCACAAGCATTGTAGACCATTTTGCTTGGATTCTAGGAATACCATTAAACAGTTGCTCATGCGTTCTTGCTTATTCATTGCTATAGCCTAGAGATTCTCTGACCCTTGACCTTTTTAATTTAGTAGATATGGTCTTTTACTTTATTGCTCACCTTCATATATTGCAAGCACACTATCTTGTAAGACAATAATTATTTTTTGTATTCTTTTTTTATCGCAGACCTTAATGAGAATAAATTTAAATGCTGCCATCTATAGTCACAGAGATTGCAGGAAGTTATTTGTATGGTTATTGGATTAAAATATCACATGGTTTCCTCATTAGATTCATGTCTGCAAGTTTGTGGGGAAATTAGTGATTGCCATTCATGCCATAGTGTCTACTCCTTATAGCTCATGATATAAGACTGGCCAATATTAGAAATAAATAGTAAAAGTGGGTATCTGTGTGACTGAGGTTGTCTTGCCTCTTATTCTGCTTGCATGAACAAAATCCCTAATAATAATGCATATTATTCTTAAGGTCTTGATATATATACTAAATAATAGTATTTTGTAATTTTTGGCTTACGTTTCTCCTATTTTAAAATACAATTAATAATGTAATTATGCAATTTACTCCCCTCATTTATTTTTGTGTAGCTGTTTGATATAAACAGGATACAATTATTTCTTTATTTAATAAAGAATGTAACTAGTAACTTAACTAACTAATGCAACCCCCCCACTCTGATTTGGCGAACTAGCATTACTAACCACTAAGATTGCAGATGCATATTACATTTAAGATGCAAGCAACCTGTTCATTGTGCCTTAAGTAGTAACTCAGACACACTTTCAAGTCTATTTATAGTGTGATAATACAATAAAGGAACCAGAATTATTCCACATATAATGTGGAACAAATTTGTGACTCATTTGTATCATGCCTTAAATTGAATATGTGGCAGATTACGGCTTGTCATGGGTCAGCCCCAGTGCTCAGCTGAGTGTCAAGATCTAGCATGGAGCAGCCCCAGGGTCCAGGACACAGCTGTTCTCTACCCACTTGGGCTGGGAGCAGAGACAGTTCCTGGACCCTGAACTCCACCCCCGACCACCAAAGGCACATGGGGGGATGCAGGTAGCCAGAGATCAGGGAGCATTTCTCCATTCTCAGCTACACTGCACCCTGGACCTTGAAAAAACATTTTAGACTCTCTCTAATCCTGAGAGGCCCCCAAGCACCTAGGAGGTCAGAAAACCACATATGCAGTTCAGCTATGCATACTGGTTTTTAAAGGTTCCCATGTGCTGCAATAAGCAATAATATATGTGCCACCAGGTTGGTGTTGTATCAATCCATTTGACTATTGGCTGGGACTAGTTCCCGACCCTGGTTGGGCCCCTGGCCCCAAATGATAATCAGCTGATTGTAGGCACCTGGCTTTCAACTTGCTGGAGAAGGGGGAATCCAGGATCATGACCCTGGGCTCTCCCTGCACTGGCAAATCAAGAACATCTAATTCCTAATACCAAAATCATGTATCCTGCTATGTACATGTGGTATGGCAGGAGGCAAGACTGTTGGGATCATGGATTAAATCACATTATGCTTTATATCAATGTCTGTTAGCAGCCTCAGGTATAAGCACCCTTATTTTATGACTACTGTATAATAAACATGTTAGAAGGGAATATCTTCTAAAGTCCTTCTGTGACAGGCTTTTAAAAATATTTTCAAGTTTTCAAGTTTCATCTCTCTAAGCCTTTCCTCCTTTCAGTTGGTGAGGTAAATAACCAAAAATTAATGTGCAAAAAAGAAAAGAGAGAAATCCCCATAAACTCAGAAGAGGATGGGAGGAATGATGGGAGAACTATGTACGGTTTCTAACCCTGTAAGAGCCAGGCAAATGGTAAAATTAACAAATAGAACTCACATTTCTTGACTTGCTCTAAATAAACGAGCACTCCATAAAACATCAGCAAGGGAAGAACATGTCAAAGGTAAAATATACTTCCCGCAAATGAACTGACATTGCTACATTTTTATTTAGTTGCTAATCACTAATTTTGCTCCACAGCTTCAGTTTACAGCAAACGTATGTGATTCCTGCTTTACATGTACTTATGCACATATATACATTCTCCAGAATTTAAACTAATCATCCAAAACCTTGTGACAATACCATGCAAGTGGTTCCCTTGTCTGCAACAGCATTCTTTGAAAGGAACGATTCCCTTGTGAATTCATTACTACACAGAAGTCCCACCCTCTTGAAACTGCTATAGACACATAACAGGATTACTGTTCAAGAGTTTACTGGGATGTAAGTAAAATTGTTCCAGTCAGTCAGAAGCAGGCATCTTTGTCTAAGGTAAGAGGATGACTGATTATTTTCTATATGCTTTATGATAAAATGAGGAATATATTTCCTAGAATATATTTCCTAGATAAAGTTCAGTTAGGCTCCCTGGTACCTGTTCTCTTTGTAATGCAGATATAACATTATTGCATAAGGTCTGAGTTTTCAAAAAAGCATTACCTTTGCAATCATATGTATAATATAAATCAGTAAATAGAATAAATTCAAGGGCCAATAAATATTTGAAGAGTGTTTTACTATTTGAAGAAGATGTACAATTCAAGTGCATGGTCTATAGATGGATGCTAAAGAAGAGAGAGGCTTTTCTAGTTATCAGGTTAGGTTAGATTTTTTTGTGGTGCGGGGGTTACAGCACATAAAGAATAATTTAGGATTTTTATGTTTTCTCTTTCTGTGAAGTACTAATTTCCTGATTAATGGCATGAAAATGACAAGACATTTTAAAAGTGAGATTATTACTTGTTATGCTTTGAAGGAGAATAAATATTTTTATGTAGTCCAAAATGTGTTGATCAGAACACTTTGCTGTTATCTTTATAACATGTCTTAATATGAATATTTTAACTTCCTTAATTAGCTAATGTGCCAAATGTATTCTTGTAATGCTGGGAAAACAAATTAGCTAGATGTAATAATCTAATGGCACAGCAGCATTCTCAAAGTGGTAGAGCTGCCTAATCAATGTGGTGACAAATGAAATGATCTGTAGCCTCCAAGGCTGAAAGTTAATTGAATGAATAGGCTGTATTTTTTTTACAGCTTTTCATATATTCCTAATGGAAAACTTGGTTTTATTCTTCCTTAAAGTAATTGCACATTCATCCTTAATTTAAAGTACCTGGTTTTACCTAGCTAGCTGCTTTTAGACAGGGCAAAGGTTTCAGATGTTTATTCTTTGGAGACCTACATTGTCAATATGATGTATAGAGCACCTACTTATAACTGTAAGTGATTGGAAATCATTACACTTCTTCTTAACCTGCACTTAAAATATTACCTTCCACATGAACTATAACAATAAGTAAAATTGGTGTGCAGGGATTGTTTTCCCTTCATATATTAAAATATGGTGTTGCATTTTTCATATTTTTTCTGTCTACCAAGTGTACAGAGAGATCAACTTTATATTATACTTTATGCACCAAAAATAGGTTATTTTCTAATACAAGTAGTGCATCATTTGGTTTTAGCAGGTTTAGCTATATTTCTACATGTAAAGTATAACGATCCAGGGCTTGTCTACATGACACACAAACTAGGGTGTGGGTGTCTTTATCCCCATGGCGTTATTTTTTAGTGTGATGCACATAATCTAATGGGTTTTTGTCGTTTGGTCTTTTGGGGGGGTTTTTGTTTTGTTTTTTGGTTGGTTGGTTGGTTGTTTGCTCCTGTTGGAATTGGCTATAATTTCATCTCTTGATAAGTTACATAAGTTTGTGTAGTTGCATCTATGCTCCAATGATTTTGGCATTGCTCTAGCTTCCTTCTCACCTTTCTTCGCATACTCCTTGTTCATCTGTCTACTTATCTACCTACTTACTGCTCTTGGGTCATCATGTTTTCTCTGTCTTTTAAATACTGCCGTGCTGCTAGGTTTGGTCCATGTGCACTTGTAGGCTCCCAGAGTCAGAATACTTAGGCAGCACACCATGTGCTTGGTTCTAGCCCTGTGTTTCTTGTGCTTCGAAGTGAAACTGCACTGAGATCCTTGATTTCTTCCTCCTTCACCATCATGAAACACTACAATACAGAAAGCGTCAGGGTGTGGGCACAGGAACATCTGAAGCCCTTTCAGAAAGCATGCTTCAAAAAGGCAGCAGCTGATATATTCTAGTTGTGTGAATGAGTGGAGGATGGTTCAAATGCAGCAAACCTGCTCCAACTTTAACATTCCTTCATCTAGGGTTGAAGTCCTTCTGAAAGGGCTCCAAGTATTCCTGTGTCTGTGCCCTTGTCAGGGTATAGGCATAGAAACAAGGAACAAAAAAGGCAACAGCTAACCAGTCTTAACCAGAATGTCATGAAGTACAATACTGTATTAAAAAAAAAAAAATAAGGCATGAAGGCAAATGGCAAATGCTGGATCTCTGACAATTCTTCAGCCACTTATCCATATTATCATAAGCCAGACAGGATTTTGGTCCAGGATATCAACATCAACTTGTGCTTCATAAAATAAGTCATTGGTCATATGGTCCTTGATTTGTTCTTATTGGTCAGTTGTGTCCAAGGTGAAGATGCAGCTAACAGGTAAAAAATCGTCTTTACACATAAATTTGAATGAATCTTAATTGAGATGGGCCTCAATATCCAGGCCTCATTCTGAGCTGAAATGCCTCTCTCTTTCTATCGTTCCGACCGCTTACTCTTTGTACAGCACTTAAATGTTTATTTTTCCTAGCAAAATAAATGTTTAATTTTTAACTTTGGGATTCAGACACAGATGAACTAAGGTGATCCACCTATGCAGTGGAAGTCCATCCTCAGAGATGACAAGGCCCTAGCAGAGAAGTTAAGTGAATTCTTTGCACTCTTTTTTTACTGCAGAAGAAACTGGGGGAATTCACATACCAGATTAATCCTTGCTACTAGTTCAGTCTGAAGAGCTGGTTCACACTGAAATGACAACAGATGATGTTTTAGAACAAATTGATAAATTATTAATAAGGTGCCAGGACCAGGTAGCTTCCACCTGAGACTTCTAAAGGAACTCAAAGATAAAATTGCATAACTTTTGGCAATGGTATGTAACCTATTGTTACAAATGGCCTCTGTGCCAGAGGATTGACAGGTTGGTAGCATAGCGCCCATCTTCAGCAAGAGGTGCAGGGGTGATCCTAAGGCCTACAGACAGTGTCTCATTTCCTTCCCTGGCAAGCTGGTAGAATCTATAATGAGGAATAAAATCAACAGTCACATGGACAAATATGATCTGCTTGGGAAGTCAGCATGATATTTTGTAAAAGGAAATCTTGCCTCACCAATATGCTGAAGCCCTTTGGAATATACAGGAGGTTGACACATCTTGAATATTGTGTGCAGCTCTAGTCTCTGTCTCAAAAACGATGTACAAGAATTAAAAAGAGTACAGAGAAGGGCAACCAAAATCATCTGCCTTATGGAGCAGTTGCCAATGCCATACCAGGAGAGTATACAGTTGATACATTTGGATTTCAAAAAGCTTTGGACAAGATCCCTCACCAAAGGCCACGAAAAAATATGTTGCCATGGGATTAGCGGGAAGGTTCTTTCAGAGACTGAGAGCTTGTTAAAAGATAAGAAGTAAAAGGGTAGGGATCTTCAGGATGGAGAGAGGTCAGAAGTGGGCTTCAGCAGTGATCTGTACTGGGCCTGGTTTTGTTGAACATTTTTATCAAAGACCTGGAAATAGGGGTGCACAGTGAAATCTCCAAGTTTAAAGATAAAACTAAATGATTCTGGGTAGTCAAATCCCAACCTGACAAGAGAGTTTGCAGAAAGTTCACACCAAGCTAAGTGAGTGGGCAGAAAAATGGCAAATGAGCTAAATATTGACAAGTGCAAGGTAACACAAGAGGGTGGGGAGGGGGGAGCAGGGTGCGGGACAATCTTAATTATGTGTACACAGTTCTAGGTTCTGAACTAGCTGTTAAGAGTCAGGAAAAAGACCTTGGGATCATTGCAGATCTCTAAAAATATCAGCTCAATGTATAACAGAGACCAAAAAAGCCAGTCAAATGCTGTGCATCAGTAAGAAGGGAATTGAAAGCAAAACAGACAAATCCTCATTCCACTATACAAATTCATAATCTACCCACATCTTGAAAATTGTATGCAGTTCTGGTCACTGTTTCAAAAAGGATGTACAAGAATTAAAAAAGGTACAGAGAAGGGCAACCAAAATCGTCTGAGTTATGGAGCAGCTGCCAATGCCATACCAGGAGAGACTAAAAAGGCTAGGACTCTTCAATTAGCCTGACTTCTATCCTGGGGAAGATCTTAGAAAAGTTTATTAAGGAGGCCATCCTTGAGGGACTGGCCCAGGCTAACATCCTGAGGGATAGCCAGCACGGGTTTGTTGCGGGTAGGTCTTGTTTGACCAATCTCATTTCCTTCTATGACCAGGTGACCTATCACCTGGACAAGGGAGAAGAGATTGATGTCATATATCTTGACTTCAAAAAAGCTTTTGATCTGGTATCCCACGGTCACCTCTTGGCCAAACTGGCCAGTTGTGGCTTTGGCTCCACCACGATCCGCTGGCTGGGAAATTGGCTTCGTGGTCGGACCCAGAGGGTTGTGATTGATGGCAGTCACTCATCGTGGTGCCCTGTGACCAGTGGGGTCCCTCAAGGCTCTGTCCTGGGACCCATGCTGTTCAACATCTTCATTAACGATGTGGACATTGGAGTCAGGAGTGGACTGGCGAAGTTTGCCGATGACACCAAACTTTGGGGCAAAGCATCCACGCCAGAAGATAGGCGGGTGATCCAGGCTGACCTGGACAAACTCAGCAAATGGGCAGACGAGAACCTTATGGTGTTTAACACCGAAAAATGCAAGGTTCTCCACCTTGGGAGGAAAAACCTGCAGCACCCTTATAGGCTCGGCAGTGCTACGTTGGTTAGCACTACAGAAGAAAAAGACTTGGGGGTCATCATTGACCACGAGATGAACATGAGCCTCCAATGCGATGCTGTGGCTAGTAAAGCGACCAAAATGCTGGCGTGCATCCATAGATGCTTCTCAAGCAAATCCCGGGACGTCATTCTCCCCTTGTACTCGGCCTTAGTGAGGCCGCAGCTGGAGTACTGCGTCCAGTTTTGGGCTCCACAATTCAAAAAGGATGTGGAGAAGCTTGAGAGAGTCCAGAGGAGAGCCACGCGCATGATCAGAGGTCAGGAAAACAGATCTTACGATGACAGGCTGAGAGCCACGGGACTCTTTAGCCTGGAAAAGCGCAGGCTCAGGGGTGATCTGATGGCCACCTACAAGTTTATCAGGGGTGACCACCAGGATCTGGGGGAACATCTGTTCACCAGAGCGCCCCATGGGATGACGAGGTCGAACGGTCACAAACTCCTGCAAGGCCGTTTCAGGCTGGACATAAGGAAGAATTTCTTTACTGTCCGAGCCCCCAAGGTCTGGAACAGTCTGCCAGCGGAGGTGGTTCAAGCGCCTACATTGAACACCTTCAAGAGTAAATTGGATGCTTATCTTGCTGGGATCCTATGACCAGCTGACTTCCTGCCCTTTGGGCAGGGGGCTGGACTCGATGATCTCCCGAGGTCCCTTCCAGCCCTAATGTCTATGAAATCTATGAAATTTGGAAAGGAAAAAGAAGGGTGAAGGGAGGGCACTCATGATAGCACCAAGTCCCAGATTACTAGAATTTGGGAGCACCCATTGAAATTAGTGAGAGACCAGTTTAAAACTAGCAAAAAAATAATTTTTTTATGCAGCATGTAGTTAAGTTGGAAAATGAATTACCACTGGAAGGTGTAGAAGCAGATAGCCAGGTTCAAAAATGGACTAGAAAAATTCATGGATGATTGAGCTATTAATCGCTATTAAACAGAACAATCGGGGTATTTCCTCCAGCACCTCTAAGTCCATGATGGTAGATGCCAGTACTTGGATCAGTAGTCTCCCTGTAAAGCATCCACTCCTGTCACTCTTGGAGATCACATAATGACCTAGATAGACCATTGGTCTGACCCAGTAAGGCACTTTTTACATGGGTGGATCCAGGATCTTGTAATGGCAGGATACAGGTGCAGTGACTGGTGCTTCACAGAAAAATACACCCCCAGCTTCCCCCTTCCCACTGGGCAGACTATGTCACAGAAAACAGCATCTGGGGTCTTTTTTCCCTCCATGCTCAGTGGCATGTCCCCTTTCCTCCCTCTCAGTTGCCCTATGCCCTGCCTATTGCTGCCACAGTCCCTGCTATCTCTGGTTACCTTGGTTCTGGAGAGGGCTTCAGAACCACTCCTGCCCTACTCCAGCTGGCCTGTGGAAGGAGTCAGGGAAAGCGGGACCAGTGGTAGGTACATTTGACCTCCCTAATCCTGCTCCTGGGCTGGCAGGGAATATTCGGGGGGATCAGACAGGAAGGAGGAATCTGTCCGCCACTGCTGCTCTCCCAATCTGACTCTATTTCCTCATGTAGCTTGGGTAGCATCTCTGCTCACCCCTGGGGCAGCCAGAGACAGGGGGGACAGTAGTAGCAGTTGGTGGCGGAGAGAGGAATGGGAGGGGAGGGGATGTGTTTCTGAGTACGGGGGGGAGGGGAAAATTCTTACCTGATTCAGGGACTTTAAAAAGGCCCTGGCTGCTGCTCCCAATGGTGTGGTCTGGAAGTGGGGTGTGACCACTACCACTGCACCCCTTCTGGATCTGTTCTCATCTTTCACTGTTTTTATAATTCAGAGAAACCTCTGTTTTGTGGGTGTATGTACATGTGCAATTAATGAGATGTGATAAACTCCTGAGCTGTTGGCGCCTGAGTCAGCTGCTCCTGGGCACAGTGTCTGTGCATGCACCCAGAACACCAGCAGTTTGAGTGTGGGGGGGCAGCCCCAGGATCTGGGTGGCAGCATCAGGTGTGTGTGTCGTGGGGGAATGGCCAAAGTTCAAGAGAATTCAAGTGCAGGGCTGTGCGGCAGGAAGTTCCACACTACCATTCTCATGCCCCAACCAGCCCCGTCTACGTGTGCTTTTGAGCAGAGTAAGTAACTGCGCCATAAGACAGTACCATTCCCAACTGTACTATCTTGTGATGGAGTTAGATAATTTACTGTGTCCAAATATCAGCACATGTGTTATACTTTAGTGCTAATTAGTCAAAATGTAAAAGCAGATGCAGCCTGTGGCAACAACCTCCCATCTCTCCACTACTGACATAGGCCACATTGTTGAAACTGTCCATTAGGGCTGTGGAAAACAGCATTGTTCCCCTTCGACTTCCGTCTGCGCACGGGATGACAGGAGCCACGTGCTGTCATCTGGGGCCAGCAGCAGTACCGATCTTTCCAGCACTCGGTGCAGGCTGTGCCCAGCACCGGTCTGTCATCTAGCAGGCAGATCACAGGCACACACCCCTGGGAGGACTGGCACAGCCTCTGTAACCCTCCCTGCCTGCCAGATGAGAGGAGCTGGGTGCTGCTGGCTGGGACCAGAGCTGAAGTTAGTGAGCCTAGCTTCAAAACTTGAAACATTTTGAAACTTTTGAAAAATTTTGAGTTCCTTTGTTTCATTTGAAAGCTGTTTTGAAGGCTTTTCTTTCATTTTGATTTCATTGTTTCAAACTTGAAACACATCCAAACCGCTTTGAAATGAAACAGCGGGTGAAATTTTGCACAGCCTTACTGTCCATGCAGTGACTTATAGGAATTTATATAAAGACCTATGAGTACAAGCACACAAATTTCAACTAACACCCTGCATGGAAAAAGACTCTGCAAATGATATTTCTCCCAGATAAAAACTTCTTTAGCATTCTATGCAAAAAATTAATAATAGTATAAATAGTAGACTGAGAGGGTTTAAAAGACACTGATACATCACCCACAGTGAATTGACACTCCCAGTTCTGCTTACAATTTATAAGGCTTCAGAACAAATAAGATCATGATTATGCTACTGCTGTGCTTGCACCACTGGGACAACTGACTCAAAGTTTTGGGCAGGGACCATTTTCAAATAACTGGTGTGCAAGATGTACCTGGAAACATGCCTGGAGTGAGACTCATTGGCAGATGTGGCATTTTATGGATGATCTTGGCATTTTGGGGACTTGTAATTGTGCTGCAGGGTTGTTTGTGTATCTTTAGGATTAGGGTAAACAAGCACTTATTTGAGATGGTTTGCATAGGGGTGATCCTACCTTCAACAGGGGATAGGACTAAAGGGGTTCCTGAGATTCCTTCCAGCCCTAATTTTCTATGATTCTATGGACTGATCAAAGCGCCTGCAAGTGTAATGAGCCTGTGCCTCCCAAACCTCAGCAAGGTTCTCTCCTTGCTTTCATATACATTGTGCAGTGCACGGTTGTAATTTTAAACAGATATTGGTTGAAACTAAACTTTCTGATTAGCAAACAGCATCTGCCCTTCAAGCACCTGAAGTCCACTGTCATCCAGCACTGTTTAGCTGATAGTTAATGCTTTTTTTGTACAATCCCATTAATTGGCAAAGGCTTCATCAGTGTAGTAGGATAAGCAACCTCTCCAGGAGTCTGGTGACATACCTAATGTCTATTAGGTATGTTAGCAAGTCACTGTTTTCTAGTCAATATTTCCTGAAAAATTACAGCATTCTGAACCTTTCCAGCCAGGCTTACTAACTTTTGAAGTAGTCAGTCATAGTGCCTAACTAGGCCATGGAGCACAACAATTTATGAACTGTGAAAGGCCTAAAATAAGAGCATACCATAGGAATACAGGTCCTGTTGATGCCCCAATGCAGTTGGAGACGTCTATGTATGCAAACCTATCAGTAGCCTCTGGAGACTGGTAAGCCTTGCTACACATGGCAGCAGTATCTCTTGGCAGCATATACCTCAGTTGCAACTGCCCCAGTAAGAGGCTGATCACAATTAGAAATTGCTTTATATGCTTCTTAGTACATAAAAGAACTCTCACACTAGTGTGTTGCCTCTGTAGCTCTAGTAAGCTCTGAACAGAACTCCAAGAAGTCCCTTTGCATCCATCTTAAAGTTCTTTCAGCATTGGTAGCTATCTGTGACAGACTGTCATTTATTTATTTTTAAGTATTTCTGGTTTAAATGTGTGTTGTAATAATGTTGTATGCCTCTGTTTCCCTATTTAGCGTATACAAAGGGAGAGGACAGGGTTAAAAGACACTAAAGCCAGAGTTGCGCTATGTAACAAGATGCATCTAACCACAAAGAACTGAGTAGCCCTGTTGGCACTTCCCCTGGGCTGGCACCCAGGGGTTTCAAGGGTAGCAGATGGAGATAAGTATTAAATAATTGACAATGCAGGCTGTAAAGCAGGGTACCAGCCTGAGAGCTGGGTGGTCTGGGAAGGAACAGCCAAGCTACCTGCATGCCTGGGGCTGTGCAGACTGGAGAGAGAACAGATGTATTAACTTTAAGGTGCCCAGGATTGTGTGCACTAGATTGAGAAAAGTGGAAAGGGCAAGGTCTTTTTGCTGAGTGGCCTTTGTAAAATAATGCTGTTATTGAAGAGGTTTGGATGCTTGAAACTCAGGGTGTACTCCTTTTTGCTTTGAAAAGGTAAGATCCCTTTCTCAGCAGCTGACCTATAAAGTAGATCCCTGAGGGAAAGTAACCAGGAGGATCAAGGACAAAAAGACTGAGATCACAGAGGTGGATGGAGCCAGGGCTTCCCCCCATTCTAGAAGCCATGCCTGGACTTGCTTCATGGGGTATTCAGAGAGCCTAGATGAGGTTGGGGATCCTGAGCAAGTGCTGACCTGCATTAAGCCATAATACCATCGAGGTTCTGCAGTACAATCCTCTCCTTTCAGTGGACACTTGTTTCATAAGTCTAAATGGCACTGACCAGAAGAAAGCTTCCCTAGAAAAGTTCTTCCTGGAATGGTCCCTCAGTCTCATTGTCATCCACCTCAATCTCACACCGGTCTTGGTGTCCAACTGCACTGTTGCCACTGCAAAACCACAGCCAAAGCTGCAGTCTTCATTAGTACAGCAGTTGGCTTGCAAAGTTCCAGCAATCCAGCAGAAATGTTTCAATTATATGAGCACGCACATCTGTAGCTTCTTCAAAAGAAACCATTGTTTTCCCCAGAATGGTCTGTTAGTAATTTGAAAATGGTGCCACCTACCTAAGAAGATGGAGCTTATAAAATGTTTGGGTTTTTTTAAGAGCTTGACCACCAGATGTATAACGCCGTGACAGCCCACACTACAAACAGAGCAAGGAAACATGGGGACACCCAACCACAACACTGAGAATGTACTCTGCAGAGGTTCCCTCTGCACCCCATGCTTTGCGGAATCAATTACCTGTAGCAATGCAGTTCAAAGCAGTTACAAGTCCTCTCACTTTGAAGCAAATTCCCTTAATACACAAAAAAAAATAAAAATAAATCACTATTTGGACACCGTTTATTAGTTTAAATGTTACTATTATTATTAAATGTCTTGGATCATACTGAGGAAAGTAGTACTGTAATACTATGTTTTATATTAATAATAATAATAATATAAATATTAAATATGTGAGTCCATTTTAAATACAATTTCAAGTTATTTCAGAGTTCTTTTCCCATGCAATCATATTTAACCTAATGAGCTGTTTCCATTTATTTTCTCTTTCTATATACCAAAAAAGTGTGTGCCTGGCAATAAGCATGAAAGCAGAATCAGATAGATGTGCCATTTGAAAAGGGGCCAGTCTACACATGTATCTGGACATTTATTTTTAATGCACAGGAATAAAGATAGCAAACAGGAAACTATAACTTATGGTTGAAGGTGTGCATTATTTCCTGGAAAATGTTGTGGGAAGCTTCAATAGGCACATCCAGAACAATAGCGTGTGTGTACTTTATATAAGGCAATTCATAGATACTAGGGCTGGAAGGGACCTCGGAAGATCATCAAGTCCAGTCCCCTGCCCCAGGGGCAGGAAGTCAGTAGGAGTCATACCGACAATGAATGCTCTAGTTCTTCATTTTAAATGTTCAGAGTTACAAGGATCCTTCCAAGGATGAAAAGGCAACATATAATAACAGTCATTAATATATACTGGAGCAATAAATTAGATACTCCTTATCTGACCTTCAATAAATCAAGTTTTATGTAATAATTTTATCGAATATATTTTGCTATATATTTTAGAAAATGTACTATAATGCGCTTGAGTATCTAGGCTTAACTCTACCTATTTACATTCGTATTCCACGTGATTTTTTTACAAATAACTATGTAAATAGAAAAGTCCTACATTTAACTGGCGTTCTTATTAACATTGAAGTTGATCTCCTATGTGTAAATAACTATATTCAGGTTTTTCCGACATGACAAAGGCATTATAGACTCCATTCATCTTGCATGGTATGGAAGATGCTTTTATACCTGTAGCATGGGGGTTTAATGAGAATGATTGATGCCTTATTGTCATTTTATTTACAATTATCTCTCACCTTATT
Organism: Crocodylus siamensis; assembly: GCF_052110815.1. Lineage (NCBI taxonomy): Eukaryota > Metazoa > Chordata > Crocodylia > Crocodylidae > Crocodylus > Crocodylus siamensis. The sequence continues at coordinate 59,178,922 of NC_143396.1, read as the reverse complement.
TTCATGAGTTATGGCAAATGTCTTCATTACTAATTTAAGTATGGCAAAGCTATAACATGGAACAAGTTAATTCTTAATCTGCTTCTGATGGTTCCTTAAAGTTCTTCTCAGACTGACTTTTGTTTTGAAATACATAGAAGAAGGGGTCCAAGTCACTGTTCTTTCGCATTGGCTGATGTTTTTTCCTGGGCTGGAAAGATGGATAGGTGCTTCATGCCACTGTCTGAAAAATACACTAGTTAAGCTGTTGGCCTAGACCTCATTGCTCCTTGTATCTCACTTAGATGATGGAGCTCTGATAGCTAGTCCCTGATTACAGTTTACAGGTTTCTGTAGGTAGATCACTGCCCAGTGTCACTTTAGTTTATATCTCTATGTCTATGACTATTGCTAAGTTGGGGGATTGTTTCCTTGATTAGTCCACACTGTTCCCTTGATTAGTCTCCCACACTGTCTTTATGCTACAAATCTGTAGGAGTCTAACTCTGTAGATTTTGCCTAGAACAGCCCTAACCATGTAGACAATGTCTATTTTGTCTCCTCAGTTCTTCCAAATGTGACATTTAAATTAGAAAGTAGCTGAAAAAGTGTCCTGGCCAACATAATGGCAGCATAGAGAATGCTGCTGGAGGAAAGGCTAAAGGATCAGCTACTTTTGGATCCATCCCTTCTATCTGTACAACAGAAGAAGTGCCATACTGGTCAAACCAGTGGTTCATCTAGCCCAGTAGCCTTTCTCTGACAGTGGCAGTAGTAGCTGTTTAGAGGAAAAGTGTATGCGTGTGTGTGTGTATGGGACATGTCTAGTGTAATCTACACCCTCTGGCACAGGCTGTTTGTAATTATAGGTTACATAGTATTGGCCTTAGTTCTGCAGTTTTACATCTGTGTCCTTTATTGGTTATATAGACAGAAATTATTGAAAAGAAGACATAAGGCCAGCTTAATGTCTTAGAAAGAAAAAAGAACAACACCCAAAAACTTAATATTTGACAAAAATCTTAATTTTAAAGATAGCCCATGTTTTGCTCGAGTTTTTTAGTTGCCCCGTGTATTTCAAATGCTTATGATTGGCAATGTGACTTTACATAGACTGAGGAAATATTACTCTTAGTTAAAAAAACTTTTACAGACACAGGATGTTGGCTGCTGTGGTCTTCTTGCTTTACTTGTGACAGGTTAGGGTGTTACCTCTTGCATGAGTGACTGGTGCTTCCCGAGTCAGGGAAGGGGGGTTCCCCAGCAGCCAGCCGAGGGGGTCCCCCAGTAGCCCATGACCAAGTGCACCAGACAGTTGGAGACCCTATAACAAATCAAGTTCAAGGTAGCCAATGTAGAGTGAAGCATCAGGGAGATTTATTAAGGTGACCTGTTTTGTTAAGCAAATAGGCTCTTCCGTTAGTTCTAGCTGGGATTTTTTCAGGGCCTGTGGCTTAATTTCTGGACAAGAGTTGAAATAATTAAGTTTGGAGGCTATGAATTACTGACATAACTGTGGCAAGTTCTTTGTTAATTAGGAAGGGGCAGACAGCTACAGAGAGAAGTGAACAGTTTTTAGTTGTAGCTATTTGGCTATGTTTGGCATTAAGCAGCTAAAAGGTGAGACGCCAAATCTGAAGACCAATTTAACAGTAATTTGAAGTCGGGCTCCCTCAATAGTGAGAGCTCTAAGAAAAAAATGGGTTCCTCAGACCTACTGCTTTCTCATTAAAGTAAGAATGATTTTGCCAACACTCACTTTGAGTCGGTCATTCTTTATCTAATAGTGCAGATTTTGAAAAATCCTAGTTTCAGCTCTGTCAGCATTAAACTGTGTTTTCAATCAGTACTTGCATGATTTTTCCCTGTTTTGTTTATTTTAGGAATTCAGCTGTGAACCTTGCTGGCCTGTATGAGTGACAGGGTAGGTGAGGTGTTCCTGGACTGGGTCCTCAGCTGGTGCTAACTGGTGATGCTTTTCAGAATTAAGTGGCACACCAATGTCTTAAACTAGCTAAATACCTGGCATTCAGTGTTTATTGTAGTCAGTTTGGGGGTCTTTTGCTTGTGTAGTAGACTCTATATGAAGCTTTTGGAATTCCTAGTGGTCTGAGAGGTTGTTTGGTTGGGGGTTTTTTGGGGGGGAGATCAGGGCTGTGGTTTCTTTTGCCTTCAAAACAGTCTTTATGATGGTGTTCAGCTGGAGGAAAAAGGGAGATTCTGCAGTCTTGATCACGACTGAATACATTTTAACTCTAAGCAGCTGCTTTCCTCTTATACCTCATAACAAAGGGTGGGGGAATATGCACTGTGGAAACTTGCACAGATATTGGTGAAACATGATAAAGTACGGTAACGCAAAAACTAAGAGAAACTTTTTATCCTTTAGTAGGCTAAGATGACAACATTTTTTTTTCTCTTAGAATGTGGGGAAGGGAGAATTACAGGATTAACACAGGGGGAGAGTGGACTGTGACAAGGCTGAATTTAATTAAAATAAAATTAACAGAACAGGCAAAGTAGGATTAAAATCCGTAGGTATTGGATTTTTGCTCGTTATCTTCTCTATTTAATGCACTCAGCAGTTCCTTACACATAGAGATTTTATCCTCTTCTCATGCCAGAAGTCTTCAGGTAAAAGCTCTGTCACATCTATTTGTGTGCAGCAAACCTAAGCACTATATCTTAAAAGCAGCATACAATTAGCCTACTTCTGTCAGTTAGTACCAAGTACTGTAGAGTGCACTGGGCATATAAAGGAGCTCCATGTAGAGGAACACTGACATTAATATTCGCTCGTATGCTTGATTTATTAGTATTGTCTAAGTTCCAAAAGTGTGCTTGTCACTTATAACTGCCAAGGTCCAAAGAGCTTGCCATCTAAATAGCCAACAAATAGAAGAAAAAAATAGAGGAAAGGTTCCAAAAAGCAAGTGCTTTCTTGGTAATATTTCTTGTGTCACAATATTTTTTGTTAACATGTTTCTGTACTGTCAACAGATTTTTTTAAAGGATAGAACTAGCATTCATTGGGCTAATACGCTAAATTTGGAACGCTGAAAGTCCAAAGTTTAAAAGCATAATAGGAAGAACTTTAAGGTAAGGGATACCAAAAAGGTTATAGTTCAATGAGGGCCTTATTCAAAACATGTCTATGCTATGAAAGGACCATGATAGGAAGCACCCCAGCAAAAGTGTGACATGGCTACCCTGTCTACTAAAACAGACATCACTTTTTCTTTCTAAGGCCTGCTTATTGGTGTTTACCAAGTATCTTGCTTATATTCTTTTTGGGGTGTAGCACATGAAGCAGGCATGCCATGCTTACCTGTGGCACTCCCCAACCTGATCCCTTAGACATGATTGTCAAAAGTAGATTTAATGCAGAATAAAAGTATAGTCATACAGGTTTCTGATAGTTAATGAAAGCCCCATGTGACTACTTGTCTTATGATATAATTTGCTAAACTGTTTAGATAATAAGTATCTAATGTGCATTTAATAGAAAAAAAATTAAAGTTCTGTGTGGTTGAGTCACTTCCTATGGCTTGACCTCACACTACTTATCCCACTAGCGAGCACTCTAACTTCTCTGGGTGTTGGCCCAGCACAGCTTGCTGATAACCTAGATAGCATTCTGCCCAATAAGATGTGTGCTTCATCATCAAGGTGAATGATGCCCCTCTTAGACTTGAATAGTCCATTATGCCACATGGCAAGACACCAAATGATCTAAAAAGGGGGCTCCCCTGCCCATACACTCCCATCACAGGCCTCTGTGACTATTATCAGCTCCAGCTGATAAGTCTTCACAGCTAGGAGCTAGAAATGTACTTCCCTGAGTACTACCAGGAATGTCTCTGTCTGTCCAGTATCAAAATAAAAAAGTATGGGCAGCCAAACTGCCCCTCACCTTCTACAGTCATCTCTCTCTGGCATGAGCCCACTGCTTCCACCATTTCTGGTGTCCTGTTAAGGTCTTCTCCAAGTATTCCCAGCCTATCAGCATTGGTTTCTGTCTTCCAGCTGTGGCTGTTCTCTCCTGCATTAAGGTGAATCACCTGAGGTAAATTGGGGCCAGGAGTTTTCTTCTCTGGAGACCCAAACCACTCAGGATGAAGTTCCCTGGCTTCTATAGCCTCATACAGGGCCTATTTCTCCAGAGGATCCAGGGAGCCCTCCAGGATGTGAGACTGAGACTGCCATTCATCACGCTGCACGGAGTGCTTCTGCTGCCCATCCCAGTGTTGCCAAGGCTCTTTGCTGTCTAGCCAGTGAAGGGATGATGAATGAACTCTCTCCCTGTTCCCCTAAGTATGCCAAGGTAAGCCCTTGGTATGTGGCACCAGAGCTGGATTGCTTTCTGTGCGGGGCCAGATGTACCTGCTACTCATCCTGCTGCTGGCAGGGCTGCTTGGTTTTTGGCAGCTAAAGGAAAGGAGGTAGCAGGATATCCATCTTCCTGGCTCCCCCTGCTCTGCTACATTCTGTTTTTGAGGAGGCCACTTCGGCTGGACAAATGCAAAATCTTGGATAAGATGCATATTAAAATTTTCTTGGGGTATGTGAGCTTTTCTGTAGACAATGGTTATAGGCGAACATCTGTGTTTTTGGGTAAAAACTAAGAAGCTTAAGGTTAATGTTTCTATGAATGTATGAGTTTGGTTTTTTTAACTCATAAAGATGAAGTGTTAATCACAAAAAAACCAAAAGAAAATACACTTTGCTCTTACAGAATAGGATCCAAAAATGCTACTCTCAGCAGGGAACATGCTTAGCACAGAGATGTCCAGAGCAAGGGTCAGCAATGTTTTAGGAGCATTGGGCTGCAGTAACAGTAATAATTTGCAACCTGGCCACTGCTACCAAGTACCAAGTCACTACTTGATGACGTGCTCTTGACCTGCCTGCTGCTTCTCCCACTGCTGAATTACCACTGATGTTTTGGTTTTATGGGCCAGATGAAATTGTTCAGCAGATCAAAGCTGGCCCATGGGCTGTAGGCAGCAAACTCCTAGTCTAGGACTATCCATAGAAAAATGGCCCTAAGGACAGTGGTTTCTTTCTAGTTACATCTCTTTCTAAACCAAGGCACTGTAGCAATAGAAGTTATAGAAATGCTCCCTAACTAAGGAGACTGAGGAAGCTGGGAGTTACTCTCAGAGGGTAGCTAGATAGTTAATTTGTTAGTTACAGAAACTAAAGCTAAGTACAGGCAGTCAGAAAGCCTAAGGCTGAATTGATTCAGTCTTTGTATGTCTAAACTGCAGCGATCGAACTGATAAGCAAATGAACACGTATTCACTTTTGATTTAGGAAATGTAGCCATATGTCTGCAGTGGCTCAAGCCAGAAGTCAGGAGGTGCTAAAGTTTGCCTGCCAGCCACTGCCAAAGGGAAGGAAAGACAGAAGTCCTCCAAGATTTTTTCACCCTCCCTACTGGAGTGGAGGGGGTGTAGCCAGGCCTAGCTCATGCTCTCCCTGAGCAGGGGGGATGATGAGGAGGAAGGTAGTAGTATTGAATTCATAAAAGATTGAACAAAAATAGTTTTCTCTGAAAAACTATGAACTGAAGAACTATAAACACAGCATGGGCTGTGTGTTCATTTCCTCTTCCTGCTGCCTCTGAGGTCTCTGGGACTTGCAGTTCAGAATCAGAGCAGCCAAACTGAGGAGGGCTGCTCAGTCCTCTTCCTGCTTCCAGGTACCTCTGGGATTTGTAGACCACAGTTGCAGCCAGCACTAATTAAGCCAGCTGGGCAGGGCAGCTCTGTGCTCAGGGGAAGGTGAATTTACCCCCTCTTTCTGGTCCCAGACTCCAGCTGAGGTTTGCCTGTGGGGGGACTAGCAAGCTGGCCAGTGAGCCAGCATTCACTGCTCTGGCTAGGGAACAGAGGGATGGGGCCAACCCTGCTCTCTGGAGAAGACAGCACAGATCAGTACAGGGCAGCAAAGCATACTGGGTTGCTGAGGAACTGTGATTTAACTTGAACCAGAAAACAGTCTGGGAGAGAAGTTTCATAAACAAGTTTGACCTAAATCAGTTAAGTCTGATACTACTTTCAACCAGGTTTATCTTAAACCAGTTTCAGCCATTTTGAAACAGATTTATTTGCATTGAAACAACACATGTTGTTTACAGGTGCCCTTTATGTTCTGTTACAGATTTAAACCAGTTTCTGATCACCAGTTTATGTGTAACTTATGTTAAGTGTATAATTACACATACCGATTTATGTGCAACTTCTGTTCCTAGCCTAAAAGACTGCACAGGTTTGTGTACTGTTCAACAGTAAAATTTTATGTTTTACTTGAGTAAACTTGAGTTCTTCTCATTCTTGTCTTCACTGAACCTGATGATAACAACAGGCACCTGACTCAGAGTTACAGAAAGATGTTGTCTTCCACTTGTGATCCATATCCCAAAATCCTGAAAATAAACACCTATTACCATTCTTTCAAAAACTGAGTAGGGATCACTTTCAGATATGGCTTCTGGTGCTGGTATCCTCTTATATCTAATGAGTACTTGCACAGAAAATAAAAGACTGGGTCAGGTTCCTTTCTGAAAAGAGCACAAACCTACATGTTCTACCTCTTAGCAGAATGCCCTTTAATTTGGGATAGGGCCATCTTGCCTCTTGAAGCTGTTCCACTATTCAGAAGATACTTCAAGGTTCACTGAGCCAAAAAGGTAAGCAAGAATGACTGCATAGCCTGCATGTTAGCATGTTAACATCAGAACAAGGAGTCCTGTTCTTCTGTGACATGCTCCAAGGACTGTTTATGCATTTTGTCCAATAACTGCTTCATGGAAAAGGAATAATCTGAATCTGTATCTCATACATCTCGGGCTGCTTGTCAATAAGCTATTGTGTAAAAACTGGGGGAGGGGATGTGTTTTACAACAAAGCAGTCATTGCCAGTCTATTTTTGTGAATAGCCTAATTCTGTAGGTGCATAGAAAGCATACTCTGAAGAAGTCTATTCAGTTAAACTCCAAAGGGAGAGGGAAGCAGGATATTTTCTAGATTTTTATCAGACTTAGGTGGGAATAAGGTAAGGACTAAGTGGGCTAAACTGTGCAAGACTAACATATCTGGGCATGAGCCAAAACAAATGTAAACATGCCTGGGGAAAAGAATTTTAAGGTAAAATGCTGAGCCATCTGTGGCATTTAGCTTCCTCCAGGATTAGTAAAGTGATAGTTTTGGGGATTACAATCCCCACCCCATATGTTTTGCATATTCTAAGTCCCAATGTAAATGCCTGGGCACATCCACACATGCAGGTATGTGCACTTGCAGCAGCTCAAGTACCAGTGGCACGTATTTGTGCCTCAGCACACGTGCCTGAACATGCACTTTGGTGTGGGGCAAAATGCGCCACTCCAGGCAAATTGACCCTGCCCAGCTCCTGCCAGATCTTCAGCCAGGAGGAGCTAGAGCCTGGGGCCAGCACCTATGCTGTTCCCAGGTTGCCCTGGTGAGAAGCTCAGGGCTACTTGCCCTCAGGAGCTTCTGAGGCAGTTGGTATCTGGGGACACTAGCCACCTGTGGTAGCTGGACTGCTGAAGCAGCCCTAACCTAGAGTGGCCCCTGCACCCGCTACCCACTGTAGCAGTCTGGCAGTGGGGGCTGCTGCCTGGCTGTGACCTGCTGCCATCTGTGATAGTATCCGTCCCCTTGAACCTGTGGCTCCATGCCTGTGTACCTGCCAGACCCAGACAGAGACCTCACAGCCACCTGGGCTGTGGTATGGACACTGTAGCAGAGCAACCTGCACCTCAGCTGCTAATGGCCGATGGCTACACAGTTGGCCTTCGTATGGCACTGCTGTCATATCTTTTGGTGCCCCACTCTGACATCTTGGCAGTTATGGCCCAAAAGATGTGGGTGGCCCATTTTGAACTGTTGAAGCATGTCCTCTTGGCCCCAAATGGCCAGGAAGTCAGCCACCTCCCTGGTGTTGGTCCAGGGCACTCTCCTTTGCCTGGGTCCTGCCACTTGCCTCGCCAACAAGAATCCTTGTGTTCCCTGTTTAAAAATTGTTAATATTCTGATAAAACCCAAATTTTCTCATTAAAATCCCCCAACTCCTTGTTCACCCATGGTTTAAAATAAGATGCCATTATAGAGAGAGATCGATCAGTTAGGCAGTATTTTATTGATATATTTACAGTTTTAAAGCAATTTGGAAGCCTACCAGTGCCTCTATCATCATAATGAAATAAATTATAAATATATATATGCACACCTTGGCTTTTTTTTTTAATAGCAGAAAAATCAAAGATGCCCTTATCCCCTTTACTCACCAGGATGTGGGGCCAGCTGTAGCTGGATCCACAGCTGCTTTGTAGAGCTGAGCAGTACTGATATGCCAGTGCACATCCCCTGCCCTTGCCCCTCACTCTTTACCCACAGGTCCACCAGTGCCCATCAATCCTGACCTGCAGCCCCTGCCTGCCCACCACTTGCTCCCTCCTGGCAGTACCTTCTTCCCAGCACTAGGACATGGGTCCTGCTGCAGCTGTCCTGTCCACTGCTTTCTGGCTCTGAGTAGTCCCAGCCCTTACTGTTCTGCTCCCTGTGCCCATGCCCAGGCCTCAGCAATTTCTCATGCCATTTCTGGGAAGGCCTTAATTGAGGCTTTGGGACTGGGCTGAACAAATGCCTTCCCTTCCAGGCCAGCCTCCCCTTGAGCAGGGCAGGGATGCTCCAAGGCCACCTCTGGCCTCTATTAGGCGGAGAACTCCCCCATCTCTCTCGCTCTCTCTCTCTTATATAACGCCCGCCCTGCTGCTACCTCCACCTCTCCTCTCAGACCATCACACTTCCCAAGTGGTTTCTGTGACCAGGAGGACCAGAAGTCCAACCCCCGGGCTGGGGCTGCATGCCAGCGTGGGCAAGGGGCAGGCCTGCAGTGTGGCAGTTGCCCCTGTAGCTATGGCTCCCACCAGCAGGTCCCATCCTATCTGGTAGCTGGGCACACAAAATGTGGGGTTTGCAGGGGGTGGTGGGGAACAGCTGTGAAAGGGAGTGTGTGCAGTTTGTAGGGGTTGGAGCTTCTGGGGGTGTGTGAATGGGGAGGTTTGCGGGGGGCAGGCCAACACATGCCCACCTAGTTCCCCCACAGTGCACAACCCCTGCCACTAATGACATCAGCAGCAGCCAGCCCTCAAGGCACTCACGGTATGCTGCAGGCAGAGCCTTCCGGTAGCAGATGGTGCTGCCTGAATCCCAGGGGCTACATGTGGCACGTGTAGCTGGCCTGGTCAGCTGGCATGTGCCTTCAGGCAGGAACGGGGCTCCTAGTGCTGCAGGCAGGAGCTGTGTGCCATCGGGCCAGGCTGGCTTCTGCCTGCATATGCCTGCCCCATGAAAGTAGGAGCCAGCCCATCCAGATGGCATGTGGCTCTTCCTGAAATGCCAGGAGCCCTGGGTGGTGGCAGGATCCAACTTGATTGTATTTGAAGGTGTGTGTTAGTGGACCCAGCAGGCTCTGTGTATCCATGTGTAGCCCCTGTGACTCAAGTGGTGCCACACACCATGGAAGTGCTCTGCCTGCAGCAGGTCATGAGCACCTAGAGGCCCTGCTGCTGGCTGCTGCTGCCAGCAGTGGGAGCTGTGTGCCAAGAGGAGGAGGGACCTGCCCCTACCCACACAGTCCTGCCACTGCCACGTCCCTGCTTACTAGGGATAGAGCCTGAGTCCAAACCAGTACTGCCAGCCATGCCTTGCCTCTATTTCCTCCATCACACTGAGGCTGCATAGTGGAGCAGTAGGGGCATATGGAAGGCATAGAGATGCTCTGGCTGGGTGATGGAGCATCTCCTTGGAGGACTCTGCCTCCTGTTGCTTTGGGACATGCTTCCAGAGCATAACCTGGGTCACTTTTTTTCTGGTGTGTTTTCTTTTGATACCAGGATTTCCAGGCAGTGCGAAGAACATTTTTTAGTTCCTGCCCTGCCTCCTGTGGTGTCTCAAACTGCTTTATGATTCAGCAACAAATATGCTCGCTCGCATGGATGTGGCCTTTGAGTCCTTTTTGGATTGAGCCCCAAAATAGGAATATTCAGTTAGGGCCTAATGGCATTTCACATCTACAGTTCCCAGATCTTCCAGTACCCTTTCTCACTCATTCTGCTATTTACTACTTACAGGTCATGTCTATATGAGATGCTGACTGCACCGTTGTTACTGCAGAGTCATTTAGGATTTGCACACATAAGTACTAAATGACTGCATAGTAACCAGAGTTGCTGTGCAGTAGCATCCCCAAAGGGCTTTTTCCTGATGCTGACTGTACAATAGCTTGTTACTACTGTGCAGTAGTATCACATACTGTCAGTATAAGCACAGTTTATATGTTCTGATTATCAGCCAAGTATTTGTGTAATATAAAAGAATATATAGAAATGTACTAAACCCTTTCTAGTTTTCACACTTTCACTGCAGGTGAAACAGATTTGAACATTTAGATTATTGGTAATGGGAGAGCAAGCAAAAATAGGTGATTAGGAGAAAAAGTAAAGTCTTTTTCAGTTGTTCATTAGCTAAAGTTTAAACTCCTGTAGGAATAACCTAGAGCTAAGGTAACGCCCGAGCTGAGGGAAGTTATAAATTGCTGGAGGCTATTGTCATAGACTTATCCAAAACTGTGGTTTAAGAATACATCTGATACTGACTTTTTAAAGCTGGCTGATTTTAATGCCTAAGTTTCAAACAATAGCATAGGTTATGAAAGTGAATCTCTTGGATGTTATCAAAATGTTTTAACAATAGATTATCCTCCACAGGGTCAACAAGCTTGAAAATATATCTAAATGACAATATACACTAATGTAAATTTAGAATTGATTTATAATTTCTTCAGTTAAAATACTGCATGAGTAAAATAGCAAGGTAAAGTATACTTTCATCCCTTTAAAAGAGTTAAAAAAAGCCCTGAGACATTTCATTTGGAAAGATAGGTAAAGATTCCAAGTTTTGCAGAAACCATTTTGGATTCCTTCCATAATCTGAACATAAACTTTGTACAGCTGTTTTTGAAGCATCTGGAACTTTGTTTTAGATTTAGTTCTAAAATGCTCAAGTAGTTTAAAATTGAAAGCTTTTAAAGGTTCAGAAATATCTGCATCAACAGAGATCAGAATGAATATAAAATTGAGGGTGTGGATAAATGTGCTGTGTGACAAGCTACAGTTTATACTATACCTTGTAAGTCGCATTTTGCAAAGTGTCACCACAGTATTTTGTTAGCAACATATCCTGTTGTTGTAATTTATATATATTTTTTCAGTGTTGTCAGGAATTTCTCTCTCTTCCTCCCCACTTCCCTCTCTCTCTCTCATGCTCCTTCTCTCACACTCCCCCCCATATGCCCTCCAGCAGCCTCCCGTGCATGCCCCTCTCATCCCCTCTCTTGCTCCTCCCCCACCCCCCACTCCCCTCCAACTTTATTTTCCAATGCCAGGACTGGAATGGAAGTCAGGCTTCTTTATCTGGATTTGATTAGGTGTGACCTCAACTCCTGGGAAGATTACTTTCATGTAACCTCTTGGACCCACTGGTATGAACCCTGTAAAGCCTACTTGTAATCCCTTCCCAACAGTACCTTGCACATGAGAGCTTTTAAAAGGCTACAGATCCCCTATATGCTATCTGTAACCTCTCCAATACCCCTGTATAATAGGAACTGTCAATCCTTGTTTTTTAATGAAAGCATAGTGACAGTTTCTTAAAATTAGAGTTTATCATTTTAACAGTACATCTGATTACCATGGAGGTATAAGAAAATAAACACTGTTTTCATATATTATTTCATTCTGCCTCATAAATAGGGAATTGTTTTCTGGACCAACAGGGGAAAGAAAACTCTTTGTCCTGTTAAGGTTGCTCTGCTTTGTAGGCATGAGGCTCTGTAGTCAACTGGCTGGACAGAAGAGCTTATAAGCCTAGAGGTGCCATTCTTTACTGAGAGAGAACCTGTTAAGAGATAGGCAATAGAAATTTTCTGTGCTTCCAAGAATTCAGGAGCCTTAGAGTAATTAGCTGGGCTCCAGCAAGGACTGACTATAGATCATTACACTTAAATGTAGAGAGAGCAAAAGAGCTGCTGAGGGCATGGCTGCCAGATGTGCAGCTTTGGCAATTGAGAAGCCAGGCATTTTCAAGTGTAAGAACTGGAGTTTTTCTTTAGTTGGGGGTAACACATACCCTGTTACCCTAGGTATAAAAGGAGGAAGATAGTGGTTAGTGTAGTTATTCCCCTGGCAGTGGTTTTCATCATTGGGGAGTGATAAATGGGTCTCTGGTTAAACCCTCTCCCATCCCTGAACTGTGTGAGGTGCAGGAAGCAAGAGGCATGCAGGGAGAAAGGCAGCATTTTTCCCAGGGTCTAGAATTTCTGCCCTGCTGGAGATCAGGGAGTCCTTGCACAGTTCAGGGAGTCCCTTAAGGACAGAATATTGGACTGGGCCTTGGAAGTACAGTCGTTGAACTGTTCTGTCCTTCCGCCCCCAAAACTGAGATGGCAAAGAAAAGATAAATGGAGAGACTTGTGAAGTTTCTGAAGTGATAATATCACAGTTGGGATGGAATGTGGGAAGGCCCCTTTTCAGGAAACTTTGGAAGTGGCCTCAATCTCTGGTGCCCGTAAGATTTCTCTTGGGTATGGAATTAGGTTCTTCGATCCAAAATCTCTAGAATCTAGCAGCAGGCTCCAGATGTTGTCATTCTTGCTCTTGGCCTGTCAGATTGAAGTAGGATTGCAGATTGCTACGGTCCTATTACCCAGACATTAGTGATAGACAAACTAATCCCTATGATGGAGTCTGGGGGTTGGCTTCCTGTAAGGGCCATGCTTGGGACAGAATTGAGATAGCGGCAGTAGAAAAAAGACCAATTATTGTTCCAACAGGAGAAAACATAGGGATAGCCTGAGGATGTCGGGAAGGCCAAGGTGTGAATTGAAATTCAGTTAACAAGAAATGCAAAAGGCAACAAAATAGCTTGGTGAGCTTTCATTGAGGGCAAAGAGTGCTGAAATTTACAAAAATGCAAATGCAGAGGTTTTCAGAAGAAGTCAACCAACCAACCTGACACTTATGGAAATTATTATCTCCAAGAGTGGGCATGGGTGAGACCAGTCAGATGTAATTATTCCTGTGGTGGATACTATAGTCATAAATGTCCATTTTAGGCTGACATTACTTGTTTGTTTGAGTTGCATAGAGCCATGGCAGACATTACAATTAACTTGGTTAAAGTGCAACATGCCAAACATTCAAACAATTTGTGGTGCAATAAAATGGCAAACCAACCACAGCAATGTTCAACAAAGCCACAAAGATGTATCATGCCTTCAACTGAAACCACGATGTGAGTTCCAGACTTGGGGCTGCCTCAGGCCCAATCTGGACAATCATCTGATTGTTGTGATCAGGCCTGGGGCTGCCCTGAGATCCAGGACATAGATGTCCCCTGCCAGATCCCCAGACCCCTCCAGGCCCAATCACAACAATCATCTCATCATCCAGAGATGGGCAGTTTGATAGTTCAGAAGCTAGCCCTTTCAAATGGAAGGAACTGAAGGTGTTTTTTCTTAGTTGGGGATGACATATTGCAACCTAGGTAGAAAAAGAGGAGCTTTGGATCTGGGACATTGTCACACATTCAATTTAAGGTATGCTAGTCCATCTGAGTAGCAGGTATGAGTTTAACTCCTATTAGGGAAAGGACTGTTAATTTGGGAATCCAGCAAGATCCTAATGTCTGGTAAATTAAAGATAACAACCCATCTTCTCCACTTTCTCTCCAGTCATACAAGGGAAGAGTGCTGATGTCTCGAGCACTATGGAACAAATTACAAAAGGAGAATGATGCTGAGCTCTTGCTGTTAATTCTCAATGTGTTAACAACATTGCAGCCTAGTTAAACTACATTTCTAATCCTGTTAATATTGTTGCTGTATTGTGGACCAATGGGTGTAAGATTAACTGCATTCAGAGATGTCAGTGCAGTCTTGTCACTCTCTCTCATGTTCTGTTAATCTTTATCTTCTCAATCCACTGCAATCAGATACTAGTATAAAACAGAGCTAAATGTGAACCTTAAAGTTGAATCAAATATAGTAGCAATGGTTATAGCAGCTGCTACTGGTTCCATACTTACAAGCTTGAAAAATTCTTGTGGTTAATAAATCATGAGGAGGTAAAGATTTGAATTCTTCTTCTACTATAACTGTTTTTACTGTTTATTATTATTACTGTCTATAATAAGAAATGCTCCTACAGAACCAAATAGCTTCATAGTCTTAAAAATATAGTAATTCAAATTAACACCAGCATCTGATTCCATTTTTTTCATTTAATTAGCTGAGACCGCAACATGTATAGGAAGGCTGGTATAGTAGCACTGTACTGAATATAAAATGGTAAGCAACTTGCTTGGGAAGAAGATAAGTATTGGTACAATGATGTTTTCAATTAAGATTGATAGAAGGTCATATAGGAGCAGCCATCAAGGACAATGGAAACTTGTTTCTGAAGAAGGGAAAGATGAGTAAGTAGATTTATGTCCAAGATGACTGGCGTGTAATAAATTTAAAGAAGATGTATAGGAGCAAGTAGGGTATTTTAAAAACTATCTCTGTGTTTTTTACTGTGCTAAATTTTATGCAGTGGGCATGGTGTCACCTTGGGGCATCTAAGGTGCTACTGTTGTGGATACACCAGTTGTGGATGCAGTATAGGAGGATGAAACTGACTCATACCAGTGATACGTTAAAACACTTTCTATATTTTAAATGTAAAATATATTTTAATTATTTTTATAAACTTTCATATTTAAAATTTGAAATGTGCTCCCTGTGTTTTAATGGAGCTCATTGTCAGAGTATGTGGAGGCCATCCTGAAGATTCAAGGGATTTTCTTTAAGATACCCACACTTTAATTTTCTCTTGTATCTAAAGTACAAGAGCCGAGCAAGTTGCACAACCCATCTGCACAAAAAACACGTTCAATTTTATACTGCAAAGCTGATATAACTTTGTGTTCACACTACCTGTCAGGTCTCAGATGTACTGTAGCGATGCCCATACAGCCAGCTGGTTCATACAAATCATTGCTTTGACACTGCAAGACTCCCTCTGTATTGTGTTTGGCATTGTGGGAAGATGTCCTAGTCAGCTTTTATTCTACTTCTGGTTTCTGCACTTTGTTTGTTGTTGCTTTATTTCTTTGTGGGTTTGTTGCTGCTTTTCCCATCACGCACATGCACTTTGGGATTCATAATGGAAACCAGCCAGAAGCAACTACACTTCTTGGACCTGGTGCCAAACCCAAAGATTCCCATGGTTCCTTTCCTGCTATCTCATGGTCTAATCTCTTGTGTGAGGCAAGAACATTTTCAAATGTTTATTGGCCACCATGATTGAAACTGCATTCCACATCACAATGCTCACAATTCTAAATATATAGTGGGTTGTGGAGATTAATTTGCCAGAAAGTTACAGTGTTGCAAGACAGCTGCCACAGTATCAAGCAGTTTTTATAAGAGCTAGGATACCCCGCCTGCAGCTTCACTGAAAGAAGACTTCAGTTAGAAGAGGAAGACAGTGATACAGAGCATCTGCTACTAGAGGAAGTTTTCTTGGTAACCTTTACTCAGTCCACTGCTGTTTCTAGCCTCACAAAATTAGTATGATAGACTTGTCCTCTAGACCTGGAAAGATCTGCCATGGCTGCAGAATATCAGACTGGAGAGTATTCTTCTGAAGATATGCAAAACTGTAACACTAGCACACCCACAGAAAGTACTCCTGATTGTGGAGGAGTGTATGGTCATTGCCGCCTGGATTCCAATTACCCGTTACTTTGCTACAAGTCAGTGTAGTATTGGTAGATAGATTATTATTAGAAAGAAGTACTACTGTTATGGAAGGCATTGTTATAAGATCTGCAAATCCTCAGTAAGTTAGTGATAGCTATGCACTCAGGAGAAGAGGGCATTTCCCAACTGCATTGTAGCAATCAATGGACCCACGTTCTTTTTTCTTTACCCTTTAATCTATTCTAGCCTCTAATTTCATTATGCTCCAAGGCCTGGTTAACTATTTTAATATTCATGTAAGGTGGTCCAGGAAAGTCATGACACTTTGATTTACAGGAATTTGGGCTTTTTATTGAAATAAAAAGGTAATTTTTCTCAGTATGGTGTTGACACTCCCGCCCATTTTCCTTAGAGACCAAGCATATCCTGTGTTACTCTGGGTAATGAAGTCATTTTGGACAGTTGCCTTGTAGAATTGTTCAATTCCAGCCAAAGCAGATGCAGAATGACTGTAAAGTATGCATTTAGGAGACTGAGGGATATATGGCTACATTGCTTGACAAGGCTAGAAGCTACTGAGTAGTACCTGATGCTGTTTGTTACATAACACCTGTGGAAACAAAGGAAAGAGCTCCACTGAGAGTTCGGGAATTGAAGATTCAAAGGCTTTTCAGATCATTTTGATCAGGCAGCAGGACTCCCTCTCTAAGGCTCGGGACAGACTTTCAAAAAGCTTGAGCCTGAATTGATTCACTCTTTGCAGGTTATCTAAGCTGCACAGCTTAAACTGATTACTAGCTGGACAGACATGTTCTGTTAAACAAGGGAACACAGGTATATGCCTGCAGTGGTTCAGGCCAGAAGCCAGAGGTGCTAGAGTGTGTCAGCCAGCCACTGCCAAAGGGGAAGAAAGAGAAATGCCTTCCAAGGCTCTCATGCCTCTCTGCTGGAGTGAAGGGGGCAGGGGCAGGCATCAGCCAGGGCTAGCAGGATTAAGGGGATGCCAGCCACCATCCTGGGGGGGAGGGGGCAAGAGCAGCTGCTAGGAAACTGAGCAGTGGGGATGAAGAAAAAGTCCTTTCTTTGAAGAAGGCATGTATTGAACACAGCAACTTGCAAAGCATACAACAGGGAACTACCAAAAAACCTTTGCCTAAGCTAAGATACACCCCAGTTAAACACAGTATACACAACTTACTGTAACTTAAAATCTAAACAAGGAAGCAAGGGAAAGTCTTGCATAAGTGTCACAGACGAGCTGGGCACTGTGAGAGTATCAGTTCTATCGTAGGCCAACTAGGCACTGGGAGGGTGTTAGCCACTGGGCTGTTCAAAACAACAGATAGATAGACATCGGTTGACAACTTATTGATAGTTCCTCAATGCCAGGTGCGCGCCAAGTGATTCCAGTGAAGTAAGGTGTCCCCAGTCGACGCTGTCAGAGGGATTACCGGGGATATGCAGTGGACCAAGAGTCCAGAGTCCAGGCTTTGAACAGCAATGACTGTTCTGTTCTCCACTTCCTGCTGGTCACCTGATGCACATGTTTTTTATACCTAGTCTTATGCTGATCTCTTGGCTTTAGAGCCACTCACAGTCTTGCCCTACAGCTGTTACCCTATGGGATTGAAAGGTGTTAAAAATTATCATAAAAGTTTACTACCTAGACTCAGGTTTATCCAATAAGCAAATTACAATGCAGCACCTTTAGGTTTGAAATTGACATTACTCCACCTAAGCCCAACCCTCTTACGTTTCTCTAAACATGCTTTCTTGGGATGTGCTTTCCTGGAATGTTTCATAGTAGTTTCATAGTTTGTAGGGTCAGAAAGGACCTGAGCAGATCATCTAGTCCGACCCCCTGCCATGGCAGGAAAGAGTACTGGGGTCAAATGACCCCAGCAAGGTGTACATCTAACCTCCTCTTAAAGACCCCCAGGGTATTAGCCTGCACCACTTCTCTTGGAAGTTGGTTCCAGACCCTAGCTGCCCTGACCATGAAGTAGTGCCTCCTGATATCTAACCTAAACCTGCCCTCTGCCAGCTTGTGACCATTATTCCTGGTCAATCCTTGTAGTGCTCGGGGGAACAGTGACTCCATCAATGCCTGCTGATCCCCCCTGACTAGTTTATAACAGGCCACGAGATCCCCCCTCAGCCTTCTCTTGTGGAGGCTGAACAGGTTCAGGTCCCGTAGCCTCTCCTCATAAGGCCTGCTCTGTTGTCCCCTGATCATACAAATGGCCCTCCTCTGGACCCTCTCCATGCTGTCGACATCCCTCTTGAAGTGTGACGCCCAGAACTGGACGCAGTACTCCAACTGCGGCCTGACCAGTGCCGCATAGAGGGAGATGATCACCTCTTTGGACCTGCTCGAGATGCATCTGTGGATGCATGACAAGGTGCGGTTGGCCTTCCTAACTGCCTCCCCACACTGCCGGCCCATGTTCATCTTGGAGTCAATGATGACCCCAAGATCCTTTTCTGCCTCTGTGCTGACAAGAGGGGAGTTCCCTAACCTGTAGGTATGGTGCTGGTTGTTCCTCCCCAGGTGCATCACCTTGCACTTGTCTGTGTTGAAACCCATCCTATTCACATCCGCCCACCCCTGTAACCTGTCTAGGTCTGATTGTAGCCTGATGCTTCCTTCTAGTGTGCCCACGTCCCCCCACATCTTAGTGTCATCAGCAAATTTGAACAAGGTGCTTTTTACCCCCTCATCCAAATCACTGATGAAGATGTTGAATAGTGTGGGCCCGAGGACCGAGCCCTGCGGAACCCCACTGCCCACGTCCTTCCAGGTTGAGAAGGACCCATCCGCTACCACCCTCTGGGTGCGGCCCTCCAGCCACTCTGCGACCCATTTGACTGTGTGGGTGTCTACACCACAGCCCCCCAGTTTCTTAATGAGAACGGGGTGAGAGACAGTGTCAAAAGCCTTCCGGAAGTCCAGGAAGACTATGTCCACTGCTCCCCCTGCATCTAATGATCTGGTGATCTGATCGTAAAAGGCCACCAGGTTGGTCTGACAGGATCTGCCACTGATGAACCCGTGTTGGTTGCCCCTAAGTGTGCAGTCCTCTGCTGGCCCCTTCTGGATGTGTGCCAGCATAATTTTCTCAAACAGCTTGCCTAGGATTGAGGTAAGACTAACCAGCCTATAGTTTCCCAGGTCCTCCTTCCTGCCTTTTTTGAAGATGGGAACCACGTTGGCCCTCCTCCAGTCCTCCGGTACCTCACCAGAGCACCACGAGTGCTCGTAAAGCCGTGCCAGAGGACTTGCAATGACCTTGGCCAATTCCTTTAGAACTCTAGGGTGGAGATCATCCGGACCAGCTGACTTGAATACGTCCAACCCCTCCAGAAGCTCCCTAACTAAATCCTTGCTAACCCGTGGCCCAGGTGTGCCTCCCCCGGGGCCTGAGGGAGGCCCAGCAGGGAGGTGGCTGTTCTGGTCCCTACTTAGGAAGATGGAGGCAAAGAAAACATTAAACATGTTATCTTTGCTGTCTGGTGTGACGACCAAATTTCCCAACGCGTCCTGCAAGGACCCCACGTTACCCGGGACCTTCTTTTTACCCTCTATGTATTTAAAAATGACTTCTTATTGTCCTTAATCTGGGAAGCTAGTCCCAGTTCCATCTCTGCCTTGGCCTTCCTAACTACCCCCCTACATCCCCGAGCAACTACAGAATAGTCCTCCCTGGTGATGACCCCTTCTTTCTATTGGATGTAAGCCTCCTTTTTAGCAAGGAGACATTCCCAGATGCTTTTGGTGAGCCATGGAGGCTTGTGTGCTCTCCTGCTCCCTTTGATCTTCATTGGGATTACCCTCCTTTGGGCTTGGAGGATCGTCTCCTTAAGGAGCGACCACTCTCCTTGGACACCTGGCTCCCCTCCCCTCCGGGACTTCAGCGCTTCTCCAACTAACCTCCTTAGCTCGTTGAAGTTTGCCCTCCTAAAATCTAGGGCTGCTGCCTTACTGCATGCCTTTGCCACCTTGTGGATGGTGAATTCCAGCAGGCGATGATTGCTGTCGCCCAGGTGGTCGAGCACCTGCAGCTCCCTCACCAGGTCATCACCCATGGCAAGCACTAGGTCCAATAAAGCGTCCCCCCTGGTGGGGCTGTGCACCTCCAGGGTTAGATGGTGGTCCTGCACTCTGGCCAAGAACCTACGTGAGCATTCAGACCTGGCTGACTGCTCTTCCCAGCAGATGTCTGGGAAGTTCAGGTCCCCCATGACTACCACATCCTTAGCCTTCACTACCTCTGTGAGCTGACCCAAGAATTCCTGGTCAAGCTCTTCTCCCTGGTTGGGAGGTCTGTAGTAGACTCCCACCGTTATGTTTCTTTCCCCTCAACTGCCTTTGGGTTAGAGTACAGTGCCTTGTACTCTAACCCAAAGCACTTCAGAGTGCCCCTCCCCTGACTTCTTGCTAATTGAAGAGGATGTGTGTTCCTCCTTAATATAGAGTGCCACGCCCCCACCTCTCTTTCCTATCCTGTCCCTCCTGTACAGCCTATAGCCCTTGACATTCACCGCCCAATCATGCGTTGCATCCCACCACGTTTCCGTAATCTTCACTATGTCCGGGCTGGTGTCAGCCAGCAGGAGGGTGAGTTCCTCCTGCTTGTTACCCATACTATGAGCGTTTGTGTAGAGGCATTTGAGGCCTCCTGTGGATGTGTGTACTGACCCCCTAGTCCAAGCATTACCCTGGCCCCTGTGTTGGGTATGTCAGGTGGTTGGATCCAGCTTTTATCATCAAGGCTGTACCCTGAGCAAAAACCATTAGATCAGCTAATCTTGCAGCTACAGCTTCACCTTTGGGGCCCAGTTAGTTCCATGATTAATAGGAACAGTTAGTTTTATCATTTTGGTTAAACTTATGACAGGCAAGTTACATTTGTGGGTTATGAACTTACAAGCTCTATATTAGCTAATATTACATGTTAGGCAAAATACCAAATGCCTCCAAGAAGCACATGTTTATTGTTTATTAAACTTTCTGGTTCTGGCCATCACACATAAGTCTTGCATAATCCTATGTCTCCTTACAGCCAGGCATGCAGAAAGGCTTTGTTTAGGCATTCATACCTTTTGCAGTTTCTGCTTTATAATGTAAATGTCGCTCTCTGCCTTCTCTGGTGAAGCTGTTTGCAACTTCACTTAACTATATCTCCAGCACACTGTGAGGATGACTAAGACTTCAGCTAAACCCTGATGGGGGAGGGAAGAGGACACAGGGGGAGGAATTAACTCTGCCCCTGCCTGGCTGCAAGCAAGCTGTGGAGGCAAGCTGGAGGAAGGAATTTGTCTCAGGGGCCACAGCAGGCCAACTCTGGCTAGAGAGCAGATACCTCTGGCCCCTGCTCCAGCTAGAGAGCAGAGGGGAGGGGCCAGATCAGAGCAGAGCTCTGCCCAGCCCAGAGGGCATGCCAGGATGCTGGGGGATTCTGATTTAACTTAAACCAGCAAGGAGTCTGGGACAGATATTGTATAAATTGGTTTGAGGCAAATCAGCTAAGTCTGATACGACATTCAACAGGTTTATCACAAACCAGTTTCAGCCATTTTCAGACTGGTTTATGTGCACTGACTGTCTGTTCTGTTACAGGTTTAAACCAGTTTCTGATCACTTGAACCAGTTTATTTGTAATGTATGTCCCTAGCCTAGCATGACAAGCTCCAGGGATGTGTGATCAGGAATGCTTTGGGTGCCTACTTTAAGGACAGAACCTGGACAGCTTAAAATCAAATGGCAGTAGGCATGTGGATTTCTATGTGCCATGTGTAACATTTCATAGACATTTATGAGATACTTTCTGTAAATTTATGAAAAATGTTATGTGTGTTCCTTTCACCTTTGGTGTTTGATTATGTCCTAATATTTTATGCTACCTTTTCTCCAAGCTTTTTTCCGTGGGAATTTTTAACAATGAGGGCTGGACTATCGTGGTTGGATATATTAGCTTAACAAGCACTTAATGAGATGCTTTTCATATACATTTTCACAGCTGAATCAAAGCAGTCTTATATTACAAAAAAAAATAAGTAAACAAAAAAAGTAGAACTAGTGGAGACATAAGTGAAATGGCTTAAATTGGTTCAAACAGTATACCAATTCAGAATGATGAGTTCAGCTTTGCACAGAGTCCACCAAACATTAAGCCAGCCTATAGCTTATAGCTCTGTGTTGCCCTATATTTATTGTTTTTACTTGGTCACCCTTTTAGAAATCCTGGGTCCAAAACACCATGTTAACAACCCTTGTTTAGGTTGGAGGGATCAGTGGCCAGTTCCCTTCATAGAAGTTACTTCTTTTGACATCACGTGTGAAGAAACTATAGTTGAGGGCCTTTGTGGCAAATTACTGCTCCCAGATAAATGGAATTCTTTAGGTTCTGTAGGGCCACAGCTGTAACCATGTGAGTTTATTGTGACCGAAAAAGGAGAAGTTTTTATAGAGTATGTCTTTTTATTATTTTCTCCTCAAGCAATGCCTTTCTATGATTTCCAACAGCTGCCTCTAGATCTTCCTGTATTTTTAAAATAGTTTCCCATCAAAAGCTCTATTCAGCCAGGTTATCAGTCGTGAAGAAGTCTTTCTCTTTTAGCTTCTTGGTTGCCTCTGTCCTTAGGCCTAAGAAACAGTCTCCACTCCAGAGCTCCTCAGTGTCACTTCTGGGAAGCTGCTAAAAGTTTGCCAAACTTATTATTGTTTCTTCTCCTTTTCCTCTGCAGATGCGGCAGGAGTTGGGGGGAATGATAAAGGATCTGGTTATAGGGTCTGTTCAGCTCACGGGCAGATCCTGTATAAGATAAGAAAGGTAGCAACAGCTTATTGTTTGGTTTCTGTGGCACTGGAGAATTTATTTCCCCATCAATTCTGACATGCCTTGAAGCCTCTTCCCAGTACTGGAGACTGTTGACATAGTAAATCATTTCCCACTCTGCTTTCTGTGACATTTGAAACCCTCTATGGACTCTTAAAATGTATGAGTAGTGAATAGCTTGTTGTTGTGAATTATGGTTCTGGAGGACTTTCTGGAACATGGTAGAAGAGAGAAGGACTAGACATTCAAAGGGCTAGCAATAGCATTTGCACCCCTGTAAAAATGACTTTGCATAATTGAATGTTTTACTGAACCATGTAACTAGATAGACCAAAAAAGTGTTTAGAATTATTACAGATGCAAAAGATGACTGTAGTTATTCACCAGAATAGGTCCACCTGATATTTTGCATGACTGAAATAGCAACTATGTACCCAGTAATCAATGCCAAGGCATCTCTCCTTTGTGCAATCAGAAAATTCCTAGAGGACTTTCTGGACCTAAAAATGTACAGGTACAAAGTCTGTAGTGAAATGAAGGCAGAGTTGCAATAGCTGTTCATCACACCTAAGGTTAACCTTAAGATACTTTATGATCTCTAAGAATTTTCATGTGTTTCTCAAATACTTCTATAATGCTTAGTTTTAGACTTGGAAAAAATGCTTTAAACTTTTCTACACTGCTAAAATGCTATTCTCTGGAAAAAATACAGAGGAAATCTCTTATACATGGCTCTAATTCCTTACTTTGAAAATATTATACAAGTGTAGACTCAGTAGACATAATTCCAAGAATAGGTGTAAGTCTGGCAAACATAATGGGACAGCTGCCAATTTAAGTATGTTGCATTGGGGAATGGGAATTGCTACAAGGGACAGACAGGAGGTGGGAAAGACAAAGAGGCTGGATAGGTACTGGACTTGTATAGTGAAATATTAATTCGCCTTGTGATACTGCTTTTTTGATCTGTTCCTGGAAAAGTCACCATTTTGAGTATGCAAGGAAAGGAAGAGGAGTTGCTGCAGTATAAAGCCAGGGGCTTTAAGTGGGTGGAGTGTGGAAACACTTAGAGGAAAGAAACATATGTGTATGTAGAGGATAGCTTGGCTAGGATCAAAAAGCCAATGCAGCAAGACAACAATTCAGACTGGAACCCCTAGTGGAGTCGCACATTTTATGTGAAAGCTAATGTAAAAATCAGAAAGGCCACTAGCTGACGTTCATCCAGTAATATGGCTTCCTGCACCACCAAGAGAAAAGAACATGCATCAGACATGTATCATGGTACAAAACTGTTGAACCTCTAAATGGCAATAAGCCACATGTTGTACAGGCTGCATTAATGTGAGCCATGGACACCTGGGCCACTAGGCTGTACTTGTCGCCCCTCTCTCCCTCCCTCCCTCCTTCCCCGCCCCCACAAATGCATGTATCCCCACCACTGCACCATACACACAGGTGACACTCCTGCACTTTGCCTGGGGTGGCTCCCACCTCAGCTTCCTCATTGCATTATGACACAAAAGCCCCCCCAGTGCCATGGGTTGCACTGCCTCGCTCCTTGGAAACATAAGCTGAAGGAGGGTAGAGCTTCCTTGAGACCTTGGCTGTAGCCGCAGCCAGAGTAATAGGATATGCAGTGACCAGACAGAAGCCTGAAGACCACACATTAACCCCTTACAGGTTACCAGTTGGACAGTTCTGTCATGGCATGTAAAATCTATTTGTTATGACAAAAGCTAATCTAATGAGTAAAAAATGAATATTTATCAAATGAGGACTCTTCAATAGAACTGGGAGGTTTGTTGTTTCCAGGACTTTGGTCCTGAATATCTAGCCTCATACCAGTGTCTCCTTGGCTAGCCACTTGCATAGAAAAGTCATCCCAGCTTTCAGTCATATATCCCACTGAAAGAGTCTGCATCAGTCCCAAAACCCCTTCTTTCCTGATTGCATTGGTCATTTCTATCCTAAGCTGTGATTTGATGGTAGCATGCCATAGCAAAATCTTTTGCATCCCCTCATAGTATGGATAGCTTCATGCGCACAGCTTTAAATCCTCACTTTTCATCTGGCATTGCACTGTCACAGCTGTGAGCCTACTCGACTATCCCTTTAGCAGTGGCCTCAAAAATATTATTTTTGTAATATTTCCTAAACTTCTGTCTCTCTGCAGAGTGAGAGGAGATTCAGAACCTCTATGGCTCTAGCAGGGTGTATAAGATGCATGGTGCAGGGATACTGTGTAGTAACGTAATCTCTAGCACACTGAGGCTGACTCCTGGAACCAAACTAACCCTAGCTAACCCTAGGCATGTAAATGGAGATGTGACACCCAGTCACCCTAACCCTTGCATAAAGGGCATACAGGCAGATACAATAGTCCTTTCCAGAGGAATTCAATACAGTGTGTGATGATGGCTCAAAGACTGCTAGAATAGTGCATAGTGCAAATATTAGTACATGCTAATGTCAGCGGCAATAAACTTACTTTGGTTTCAAATGTGTAATAGGTCAGTTAATACATACTAGGAATTGCATTGGGTGAATGCAGGTTACTTTCTTAAGTAACAACTGACCTCAGGGTAAACTAACTGCTCTGCCATATGTATTCAAGTACATAAAATACATGTGTGTCATTGCTTTTCCATTAGGCAAAATTTAGATTATAGAAGAATGTTATTTTGTGGTACTGTGTACTGTGTTATTTTGTGGTATGTAGGTGGAACATGGCAAGAAAGCAGCAAAGGCATCATACTGTGGCTCCAGAGGCATAAGCTCAAGGCAGGAGTGGCTCAAGGATTTTTGTCACCCTCACTTTTAACATAACTGAGACCTGGTGAGGGCAGAGCCCCAGAGCAGCAGCTTGGCAGGGCTGGAGCTACCTTCCTCACGTCTGCACATGACCAGACTCCTAAAGGCAACCTCTGATGAGCATGTTGAAGGCATGTTTACACCCTGTTTGCCACCCTCTTCAATCTGATGCCATGGGTGACAGTCTATCCTATCCCTGCCAGTTGCATTGGCTCTGGATCAAGCTATACCCTGCATTTAGTGAAGGCTGCACCTGACTGCTGAACAGGGTACTTGATCATGAAACCTACTTTTGGTACTCCTGCTTATTGAAATCACCAAGCCTTAACTATGGTAGCTTGATGGGGACCTTAAGCTTGGTAAAATACTTTAGATTATTATTTTTTTTAACACTAATGTCACTTTTCCACCTCCACCTCCTAACATAGACAGGAATATGGAAAAAAGAAAAATTGCACACCCTAAAAGGAAAAAAACTCTCACAGATTGTATAGGCCACTGTGACACAAATAGAACCCCAGAGGGGAACTCACAAGGGGTGGAAGATGAGTGGAGCTGGCACAAGACTGCACCAAGCCAAGGGAGCCACGTGTGGAGCTGAGGCCAGAGAAAGCACCATGGGAGAGAAAAACAAAAAAACAAAATAACAGCTGATCTGGGAGGAACCAGAATTGGCTCCCATGCCAGCATGGTCATACCTTATGGCTATGTGCTGGCGCCAATTCACCAGCTGGCCCACAGAACTAGAGATAAAAACCCTGCTGGACAGGAAGCCCAGGGGACTGGAAGTGGGTTCCCCTGCGGGCACTCAGCAGCCCAGAACAGAGCTGTGCCCCACAGAGGACAAGTGGTGGCACCCCGAGAGGAAATTTTGAGAAATATTGCAAGCCCAGAAGGGCAGCGTTACTTACCAGAAACAGATCCATGGATTTGGAACATCTCCCAGACAGACTGGGCTGACCAGGAACCTGTGGAGAGAAGGAGAGACAGCTGTCTATGCCACAGTGACAACAAGCCAGGAGAATTGAAACCGACACCAGGAAGCCAGGTAACCTGGGGCCAGACAGAGGCTAGGTCAGTCCCACTGAGACAAGAGCTGAGTGAAGCAAACTGATGTCCGTACTTGGTATACTATTTCAAATGGCCAAGACGTGTACAAAGACCATGACCAAATCCAGAAGCCTGGGATTCGGTAACATTGTTTGGCATTAGGTGAGGTTTAGGGGAGGTGGACCCCAAAAATAGGAAGATCAATGGGAGGCTCGAAGGAGGGAACCAGAAGGCACAGAGCATACATCTTCCTCTCTACTAAATACATTTAGCTCAGCAAAGTTATGGCAGGAGAGAACCACTGAGAACCCTCTGGAACCTGGCTCGATAATTGACCATCCTTCCTGCGGACAACAACAACATCTGATAAACCGGCATGCACCAGGCGCTCTGGTGAATGGCACAGTCTCTTACAGCCATCTACTCAGTTTTATGCCAGTGCAGGTGTTACAGCTTAATTATTACATTATATACATTTACCTTTACCAAACTGAGTCCTTCACCATTTCACTTGGACGCTTAGCCTGCACTGGGGGAAAAAATAGCAAGACACATTTCCTTGCAGAGGTCTTTTGACATCTGTGGGATTGTTCATGGTCATAAAAGTTTGTTAATGCTACCTAATTCTGAGGAAGGATGGGGACCTAATAATGTATATCCAAATGTCAAATAATTTCCTAATGTAGTGCTCTAATTTTGCCTTTTTAAACTTGTTCTTATTCCTAGATAGTCCCTCTTTTATTCTTAATAATTACATTCCTCCTTTGGTATAGATGGATGTTTCCTATCTATAGACATCTTAAATGTCTTTTCTTCTTATTGTCACATAGCCAAGATACATGTTTAGGTCTAGTTTCCTTCATTGGTGGTTCCAGACCCCTTCGTTATTTTTGCTTTTTACCTTTGAATACCTTCTAATTTAAAAAGCATTTTGGTAATGAGGCATCTGTCCATTTACTCATATGGATGTAGAGAACCAGTCTTGTTCTTGCACTTGTAAATCATTAAGATTATCTAATGTAAGTTATTAGGACACGTACAAACTATGGTAGGTTTGGTTGGTAGATGGCTCCCATTTGGAAGGTGATGAACTTCCTCTTTTCTGGCCAGTGGGAACTGAGCTAGTCAGAATGAGATTTTATTTTAATAAGGTAGAAATAACCTTTTCCATAGCTGGACTGACTGCCCTTAACCCTAAGAATGGCATTTTATATTTCATTTACATTTTTATTATTTTGTATATGACAAAAATAATACCCCAGATGTTAGCCACTTATGCATGATTCTTTTTCTGGTACGGAGAGGTCACTAGCCACATTTTCATGACGTTGTGATTTACATAGACTTCTGTAGCTCAAGTTAAAATAAGAATTTTTTTTAAAAGGTCCAAATGTGAAATGAACTCATCATGCAATATTTTGGGTATTGCTGGTCCTTGGAGAGATTTACTGAAGTAGCTAAATTTAAGTATGTTTAACTTTTGTCAGTATACAGACAAATATTTGCTGTAGGCCTTTTTATTTTTTATTTTTAATCTCCCTTTGGGTACTGTAGTGCAATAAACCACAAAACCATTCTGGCAATGTATAAATGATACATATTTAATTTTATAAAGTCTTCTCTGATTTGGTTGTGTGTATGTGTGCACATGTACATGTCCTTATTTCTGTATAAATATATGTGTGTTTATTGGTGAAAACTAGTTACTAACATATTTAAATCGCATCACTGACCATGCTAATTGACAAGGATGCTCAGTTACCATGGGCAAATAAGTATATTTGATAGGATTTGTTTTTCTATTGCCAAAGAACATACAAAGTCTTCTTTCCCTGAACATGGGAGGAGTCAAACAGGAAACATTTTTTCTCCCAGTTCTAAACTTTTTTCAGCCATCACTTGATCAAAATCCTTGCACACAATGCACTCTTTCATTCTCCCTTTTCCTCTTTTCTTAGGGGTACACTACTAGTGCTTGCCATGTCTACCGTGTTGTTGTTGGTTTGGTCTCTCCTTCTCTGAACCTGTTTCAGTAAAGGCCACCTTCTGGCTTCCCTTTTTCATGCAAAGATCAAATCAGTCCCTGACTCCCCCAGATTGAGGGAAATCCGTTTTCAGTTTTGATGCTACATACTACTCTTACTGTATATATGTGGGTTTTGTTCTAGGTAGAGGTTGCTATTGTGTCAACTATTAATTCCATATGGAAGCTCAACTGTATTTTGCAGTTATTCTGAATGACAGGTAACTATTAATTTGGAGTTATTTTGTATCCCTTCTCCTGAAAATCCAAGTGCCTTGGTCACTTTAGCTATGCTTCTCCACTGCCTTTCACCACATGTAATAATTTTCACTTGTGCAAAATTGGATATGAAATTCTACCAGGTCACGATTTTGTTCATTATGACCTCTTTCAGTGAGAGAAAAAGACTACAAAGCCACCTAAAGTGTAAAGAATAATGAATGAAGCCTCATGAGACTGGATTCAATCTGAATTATGTGGCTTTCTGTAAGTGGCATAGTTTTGATTGGTAGTGAGCAGAACACACTTTCGCCCTTTGAGGGGGGCAAATCTTAGACCAGGGTCTTCCATTTTTAAACCAGTCTATGTGCCAAACTTCTGTTCTGTTATGGGTATAGACCAGTTTTGTGCGCCCAACGTCTGAAATAGAAATAGAAAACTTCAATGCTTTAAACATTTTTCTAAATCCAACCTTAAAATCTAGTATTTCCAGCCCTCCCAAGGGGAAGGGGTTGGATTTATCCCATATAATCCATAGATGGACATGCGCATCTCATTTCATATATACAGAATAACCATGTAGTAAATTGCACAGTCATGTGATAACAGTATGCTTTCTCTCTATTAATCCATCTACCTGGGGAATTATTTTAAAAACCAAATCCCTAAGTACATATGGATTCCATATGAGAGAGCACTATTTTAGTGGCTTCAAAAATGTATTAACTATAATTTTTTCCTTACTCTGATGCATGGATTCCTTATTAAACTAGCATACTCTTACAAGCTATTACCTCCCAAAATTTATATGCATGGGGTTTTATCCTATCCTAATGTTTTCCATTATTGATTAATTTACACCTGTCTGTGCATGGTATACAACTATAATATTGTTTATAAGTTAATGGGTAACTTTATAAAATGTCATTTTGACTTCTTCATATTTTTTCAGTTTAACTATAGGCATTCCTCTCCTTTCAAATAACCTTATTCTGAATCATTTTCAAAATGTCCCAGACTAAGTTCCTTAAAAGGCCAATTTTGGTGTTCCTCAGTCCCCAAAAGCCACACTGTAAAACTCCAGTTATCTGACCAACTAGGGAACTATGTATGATATAAAATACTCTGCTATGACTAAACCTTTGGGGTTTCATTTAGCTCCCAAACTAGTAATAACATTTTGCTCTATAATCTTCATTTTTATGTTCCTAACCCTTTATTTTGAGCAGTCAGATCACAAGAGCTAAGGTTTCACTGAAATGTCATGAGAATTTATTTTAAGAAATGTGACACAGTGCAGGCCATGATGTGCTTTAAAATGTAGAATATTATATGCTGCAGTGTCACTGTGTACTTTTAAACAGAGCCTTAGGAACGCACATTTTGGGGATGCTATGATGATGCTGACTACACAGTCATATCCTCTTGTGTATTATATCAAAGCCAAAATGGTAACTGACTAATAAGAAAATACACATGATATTATCCACTTAGGAAAGTATTCTGTTTATTGCATCATGCTATGGCAAAAGCCTCAAGAATCCAAGATTATTATGTTAGTTCACCCACTTTAAGTCAAATGTACTTAAAATGTTACTTACTGTCTTAACACAGGAATACCAGAGGATTAGCAGTGGTGTAAATGTAATGCCGCTAACTTTTCTTCAAACAGAGAAAAACATGTGTTGTGGTTCCATATAACACACCACCTGCACCCCATCCCTTTCAAAATCCTATATCCATCCACAGCTAGAAAGAGATGTTGCATTTGTCCCCAGACAAGTTGTACCTATGTTTCTCCTGGAACAGAAAAGTCCCAGAATTGGTGTGTACACACATCACTCTTCCAGTTGGGGTTTAATGAGCAGCTGAATACACTGCTACTTTTCTGATGTTGACTCTAGGAGGCAATCCCAGGACAATGGTTCATATGCATTATACAGTATCCCTAGGACAAGCTGTTAGCACATTTTATCTTGTGACTTTTTTAGATTTTTATCCCAGGACAACAGACATGGACATCTGAACAATCACACTGTCCTGGGAGAAAATGGTTTCTTCCAGCACAAATGTGACATTTATTTGTAGCTTTGGAGTGTTGGATCAGATTCAAACATTGTACTTTGTACAATCCAGTGGGTTTTGTTCCTAGCTTTTCTCTCTGTGGACCATGTGAGAGAGACACTCTTTTGGTAGACCAAGTTTTAAATGTGCGTGCATACTTGTACAAAGAAAACAATTGGTGGTATGCAAACTTTGAGAACTATTGTTCTAAAATACTGTCTAGCTGTTATTGAAAAAATAAAGACTTTCTTGGTTTTATGGGAATTAAGGACCTTATGTGTGATTAGCTTATGGTATGCATGAACAATTTCCTGATAAGATAAAAGGATATGCATGCAACTAGTAAGTAAGCTGATCCCTGTTTGCAAATTGTGCTTTCTGTACTAAAAGAAATAAAATGTTGCATGTCCATTTTATTTTTAGTTTGTGGTGAGGAAGAAACTCCACTGCACACTTAAAAAAAAAACAAAAAACAAACAAACAAACAAAAAAGGCATTTCTACACATGCTCCGGGAAAGACGGTGGGAGAGGTGCTTAATTAGAGCAGCTCTAATTGCCAGTCGAATTAAAGCACCTGGAGCATCACGTGCGTCAGCATCTCCACACTTAATAATGACAGTAGGTGCACTTTAAAGCTCGTAGAATGACCTATAGTTAAAGTGCCCCCACAGCCGTTTTTCAGGATGAGGATGCTGATACATGTGACACTGGAGTCTGCTAGAGCACTGGAATTACAACACTCCAGCAGACTAGATTAATTGAGTCTGCTCCGAGGCACTGTACTTAGAATACGTTGGAGCAGCCTCACTGTATGTGTATAGGCACCCACAGTTTTTAGAAACAGGGTTGAGAGAGCATGCAGAGTAATGTGATGGCACTAGTTGCACAATTGTTGGTCTTTACACTTTGCTTAATCTTGTTCATCAATACCTTCCTCCAGGGCAAGAGAAATGCAAAAAATACAACACGCATTCCTTCCCCCCAACCCCCCACAGCTAACTAAAATCATTAGGGCAGGCCAGGTCAGGGTGCTGGCAGCATCTGCTGCTGTAGCTTCAGACCCCACAGCCCGCCCACCCCCACCACCCTGGGCCCCTCGCAAAACAACAGCTCTACTGTGCTGCTGCCCAGCCTGTGGCACCCAGCCTCATGGCACACAGGGCTTCTGGACAACTGGGGCAATGGGCTGGCTACACCCTCCCTCTCCCCACTGGGGGTTTCTCCAGGGAGGTGCCCTGGGGCCAGCCCCCCTTTCCGTAAATTTACCCCGAGCATGCCCCTGCTGTCCATGCCCTGGGCAATGTGCAGTGAGCTGTTTGTGCAGACTAAGAGGTGCCTGAGCCACTAGGGTCTGCTGCTGCTGCTGATCCTCCTGGGGCCCTAGGGACACCTTCGCTCCTGGTTTGCGGCCCTGAGCCAGAAACCAGGTGTGGTGGGCCTGTGATATTTTTATTATCCCAGATGGTACCTGGGGGAACAGAGCCTCACCTATTTTCCACTGTTCCCCCCTGGTGAGTTTATATGGTGTGGGGGACAAACCCAGGCAACCTATCGAGGGCTATCTATGGCAGCAATACATATCTATGGCCCTGCTTCCTACTGCCAAGGATGACATTGACATTGGCATAGACATGTTCCTTGGGATGTGAGAGGCCCATGCCTGCCCAGCTGCAGGGACATGGGCTGCTCAGTAAAGTTCTGAATTGTGTCCCACCTTTCTGCATGTTGTGGGGGAACCTGGGGCCAGGGAACTGTGGGCAAGCCAGAAAAGGTGTGGTGGCAGGGTCTGGGCCTGGGGGCAGAGGTGGGGACTGGGAGCACCTTTCTCCCAGTGTGGGACTTACCACATGTCCAGGGCAGACGAGGCTGGTGGCTTGGCATGGGCATGGGTAACCAGCTGCATCTGGGGTCCACAGTCCATGGTTTCATAGTTTCTAGAGTCAGAAGGGACTTGAACAGATCATCAAGTCCAACCCCCTGCCCTGGGCAGGAATGAGTGCTGGGATCATAATACCTCAGCCAGATCTAACCTCCTCTTGAAGACCCCCAAGGTAGGGGAGAGCACCACCTCCCTTGGGAGCCCATTCCAGAGCCTGGCAGCCCTAACCATAAAGTAATGCCTCCTGATATCAAGCCTGAACCTGCTGTCACTCAACTTGTGGCCGTTATTCCTTGTTATCCCAGATGGTGCCCGGGGGAACAGAGCCTCACCTATTTTCCCCTGGTTTCTCCCCACCCCCCGGTGAGTTTATAGACAGCCACCAGATCCCCTCTCGGTCTTCTCTTGTGGAGGCTATTTTCATAGGGCCTGATCTGCTGCCCCTGACCATGTGAGTGTCCCTCCTTGCACTTGTCTGTGTTGAATTCCATTCTATTCTCATCCACCCACCTCTGAAACCTGTCTAGATCTAGCTGGATTATGTCCCTCCCCTCCAATGTGCCCACTTCCCCCCCACATCTCTGTGTCATCAGTGAATTTGGACAGCATGCTTTCCACACATACCTGCAAGTCACTGATAAAGCTACTGACTAGCACAAGGCCAAGGACCAAGCCCTGGGGAACTCCACTGCTCACATCCTTCCAGGTTGAAAATGACCCATCCACCACCACTCAATGGTCACACCCAGAGAGCTAATTTGCCACCCAGATGACTGTGTAGGCACCAATGCCACAGTCATCCCGTTCTCATAAAAAAAACTAGATGAGAAACAGTGTCAAAGGCCTTCTTGAAGTCCAGGTAGATGACATCCACCTCAACACCTGCATCCAAGGACTTGGTGACCTGGTTATAAAAGAAAATAAGGTTAGTCAGTCAGGATCTGCCCACAATGAACCCATGTTGGCTGGACATTCCTGGGGGGTGTCCTTGGGCAGGCCCTGGCCTGCTGCAGTGGTGCGCGGCAAGCCAGCACCTGCCCAGGGACACCTCCAGGGAGGAGCTGGTACTGCTGTCAGCTGACAGTGATGTTGGCTGCTCTTCATCACAGAGTCTGAGGCTGCATCAAGGGTGAGGCAGACACTGGCCAGGGCTCCTTGAACTGCCAGTGGATGCAGCAGCCAGGGGAAGGATAGGGCAGGATGCTGAAGGCCTAAGGACACCTCCTATGGTGATGTGTCACTGGAGGGGGCAGGGCAGGGACTCATGCTAGTGACAGTTGCAGGGGTGCAGTCTGGGTCCCAGGGTGCCAAAATACGGGTCAGCTCCTACATAAAGGCCATGGTCTTACAGGCATGACCAGACTGACAGTTGTAGTTGGTCACAGCCATCCACTGTGCTTGCAAGGCCTTGACCTTAATGTGGCACTGCCATACCAATTGGGAGTACTCTCGCACTTGCATCCTACCTGACAGGGATTTATAAATGTGGGTATTTGAGCACCTGCCCCACACAAACTGTCTTGGATATCAGCACAGCCCCAGAGCACTACAAGATCGCTAACTTTCTCTCAGGACCAGCTGGGGGCCTGGGCAGTTAGCATGGGTGTGCACATGTGCCAGAACTCAATGGGGCCGGGGCTCAATGGGAGGAAGTTACTGACTTGACATTCCATGCTGGCTCTCTGGCCCCAGCACACCTGACCCTGTGATGCCAGCCCTGGAGAGCTGGTAGCAGCACCCAGTGCAGGGGCATGGCCAGGGACTGGGAACCATGCAGCAGAGGGACTTCACCAAATAACCTGCAAAGATAGGAGACACTGTGGGGGGTGAGCAGCAGCAGGGAGCAGGTTCTGGCCCTGCTGCCAGAGACAGCCAGGCAGCAGCCCTTGGGTGGTGGTGGTAGCGGAGAGTATCAGGGCTCAGCAAGGGGTGCAGTAAGCTGCAACCCTTTGCAAGTCAGTTGTGGCCAAGCAGTAGCTGTAGAAAGTGGACAGGCCAGGCAGAAGCAGCCTGTGGCTTGTCCAGCGGGGCGCACAAGCCCTGCTTTAGTCCTAGGGAGTGCACAGGCTCCAGCAGGTGTCTGTGCAGTGTGCCCCAAGGCACAAAATGGCTGTAGACCTTTATACCCTGCAGCTCTGGGGCAGGAGAGGCAGCCAGCCAGGTGCCCTGGCACTGGGCTCAGGCCGGCCCCCTAAAGTTAGTGCCGGGTCGTGCCTACACATGCATTACTGTGCATTAACTAATTGAGACTAACTGTAATACCTGCATTTGTGAATTTACTCATGATTAGCTGTTTTTAGTGTGCAGTAAGGGTGTGCATGTGTAAACATGCCCATACTGTGCCGTAAACTAGGCTAATACAAATGAACATGTCTTGTGTAGATACACCCAGTATGTTGTTATTGCACCACAAATTTACAACAGGCCAATGAGCTATATGTTAAAATGATTGTGGTCTGCCATAAAGAAGTTGTTTCAATGAGCAACTTCTTTGTGGTTGATCTCCTTTTTCATCCAGGAAGAAACTGGTTTAATGTCTGGAATGTTACAGTTTGTCCCATGTCACTTGCATGTGACACAACAAATGTAACATCTGCCATGGGACTCTGCGTTTCTCCTGGATTTGTATAGCTTACTTAGGACCTGTGCCTATTGCCACACTCTGGCCCTTATATATACACAAAATAATTAAGCAACAAAATGTCTGTAGGCAGGAGGGGAGGCAGGAAAAGAAATAAGCAAAAATATTCTTCTTTGAAAAATGAATAAATTGAGGTCCTGAGAATATGCCCCTTTAGTGTTATGCTGCAAGTCTAGCCATGGCTATATTCACTTCAGGCTGTAAACCCACCAGTACAACTAAGAACTAATTTTCACTTAAATCTCCATTCAGAGAGGCAGCCATTTGTGGTAGGAATATAACTATTGCCACTCTCTGAGCCCATAATACTTTCAATCGATAAAAACATTTCATAGTAAAAATACAAATCAATATATAATTTTGTACGTATAAAAGAGAAGCTTGAGAGAGTCCAGAGAAGAGCCACGCATATGATCAGAGGTCAGGAAAATACAATGACAGGCTGAGAACCATGGGGCTCTTTAGCCTGGGAAAGCACAGGCTCAGGGGTGATCTGATGGCCACCTATAGGTTTATCAGGGGTGACCACCAGTATCTGGGGGAACTTTTGTTCACCAGAGCGCCCCAAGGGATGATGAGGTTGAACAGCTATAAACTACTGCAAGACCATTTCAGGCTGGACATAAGGAAGAATTTCTTTACTGCCTGAGCCCCCAAAGTCTGGAACAGCAGCCTGCCATTGGAAGTGGTTCAAGCACCTACATTGAACACCTTCAAGAGTAAATTGGATGCTTATCTTGCTGGGATCCTATGACCCCAGCTGACTTCCTGCCCTTTGGCCGGGGGGGGCTGGACTCAATGATCTTCCGAGGTCCCTTCTAGCCCTAATGTCTGTGAAATCTGTGAAGAATGTATGTCCTCAAAACATTTTTAGCAGTGAAATGGGGGGGAGGGAGAGGTAGCTTTTTTTTTAAGGGCTTAATCTAGCAGTCTTTTAAAACTAAATGAAGACTTTGCATGCCAGTTCTACTCAGCGTGTATAAGCTGTCAACATTAGGCTACACATGAGTTTTCATTATTATTTCTAGACATACTTTCCCACAAACAAGCATCCTAAGAGAAGAAGCCAGTAGTGCAGATGTCTGGAGCAAAGAATATCAGGTTTCTACATCAGCCCCAGAATGTGATGTATTCACGTTTTACTTGCACCTTTTAAATGTCTAGATTCACAGCTTAAAAATTCAAGTGCTTCTGCATTTTTAAGGTAAAAAAAATCTTCAGATAAAAGGAAATAATGCTTGTCTTTTGCCACTTTTATCATTTTCTTCTAATAGAAATTTTTGTTTGAAAAATTTATACAATAGCTAAAATACCTTCCAGATGGTGCAAGAAAAGGGAAGAGGAGAAAAAAGGACAGCTGTTTTTAATTTCTTCCTTCTTCATCTCTTATTAAAATGAACTCACGCCCTTTAAAGAACTAAACCATTATTTTTCATCTAAACTGAGTATCTAGTACACAGTGGCCAAAACGTGCCTAAACGCAGCCATGAAATTCTACAGCATGGGCAGAGTCAGCATCAGGATAATATGAAGCACACAGAAGCAGCCCTTTCCCTTAAATACCTTTAACTTTCTTCAAAAGAAAGATGATCTAAATAAATCCTCCCCTACCTCCCCCCACCTCCCACCACACACACACTTTTCTAGTTCTACCCCTTTGAATTTAGCAAGGCTAATAAAGTGACCAAAACGCTGGCTTGCATCCATAGATGCTTCTTGAGCAAATCCTTGGAGTACTGCATCCAGTTTTGGGCTCCACAATTCAAAAAGGATGTGGAGAAGCTTGAGACGGTGCATAGAATAGCCATGTGCATGATCAGAGGTCAGGAAGGCAGACCTTACGAAGGGAGGCTGAGAGCCATGGGGCTCTTCAGCCTGGAAAAGTGCAGGCTCAGGGGTGATCTGGTGGCTACCTATAAGTTTATCATGAGCGCTCACCAGGATCTGGGGGAACGTTTGTTCACCAGAGTGCCCCAAGGGATGACAAGGTCAAATGGTCACAAACTCCTCCATGACCATTTCAGGCTGGACATAAGGAAGAACTTCTTTACCCTCCAAGCCCCCAAGGTTTGGAATAGATTGCCACTGGAGGTGGTTCAAACACCTATCTTGAACACCTTCAAGAGACAGCTATCTGGATGTTTGTCTTGCTGGGATCCTATGATATAAGGGTTTTTGTTGTGAGGCATACATATGACTTGCTAAACCAATTTGAAAGGAAAAAAATGACCGCATTCCCTGCCATACTACCCACAATTCTGTGCTAGGGGCATGGTCTGATTTCTGCCTCTGTTGCTCCATAAAACTAGCATGCATTGTTGCAGATTAACACTGCATCACTGCTCAAGGAGGGCAGCACTCTCTTTGATCCCTGCACATCAAAACTATCGATTTGTAGCCAGTTATTCCAAGCCCCGTGGTCTGAATAAGGTGGAACTTCAGTATGCCAACAGAATGCTTTTTTGGCCAACCTCATTTATCATTGATTGTATTCTAGTCCTCAATACAGCAGCTATAGCCCACCAGTGTGACCTGGCTCACCCAAAAGAGCTCAAGCCTTCATTGCCAGTGATTCAAAACTGTAACAGACAGTTCATTACAGCAGCTTGCCATTAGATGCTTAGTTAAACAATCTGGCACTCAGGAGGGAAATGTTGGCGGACCTTCTCCAGCTGCCAGAACTGTTACCTGTACAATGTTCAAGTTTCTCTCAAAATGAAATGATAGGAACCACAGCCTTGTGTACCTTAATAGAGATAGATTGTGTTGTTGTTGTTGCTTCCTGACTCCTGTGGTCAGGTTAATAAAGGCAACATTCGCTTTCTGGATGTGAGAAACAGCTTCCTCATTAACTCAATTTCTTGACACACTGCCCAGGTAGAGGAAATCCTGAGTCCATCAATGTACACCAGGGCTGTCCATCTTCTAAGCAGCCTGGGCTGCATGTTCCACAGGCCTCACCAGGGAAAAACAAGGGTTTCCTGGGCTAGGCACTGGACAGAAACCCCTCCCATGCCCCTCTGCTGCACCATTCATCTGCACAGACACAGCTCCACTGCTGCACTGAATGGTCCCCTTTCCTCCCTGCTGTTCCTCTTGCCCATGTGGCCTCAACCTCGCCATCATCTCTGCATTCAGCCTTCTGGGGTAGGGGGTAAGCACCAGAAATCAGAAGAGGGAGGAGCTGTCTATAACCCATAGGCTGCCAGTTGAGTAGCCCTGATGTATGCTAGAAGGAGCATATAATATTTTCAGGATTCTGATACATGTGCTAAGTTGTTTGTCAAACTGTGGGCCCAAAGCTGTTTGACTTCCATAATGTGACCAATCAACCATCAGTTCCAAATCCTGTTTGGATCATGCTAAAGCATAGTCACCTATGTAAAGCAAATTGCAGAGCAGCTGAATGGCAACGTTCAGTTTTGCTCACAACCTCACACAATGTAGGAGTTTCCCAAGGGTGTGGAAACTTAGGGTGCTTGGACATGTGACAGGGGTTTAGTCCTCGGTTTTATTCTGTGCCCCCTAAATTGAAATGGTAGGTTTTTAATTGAAACCCACCATTTCAATTTTTCCATCACATTATGATTTTATTTTGTTGGAACTGGAGCCTGTCCATGGGCAGGGGGCAAGCTGCTGGCAGGCCGAGTGGCCGCTGAGCTGCAGGGGGCCCCACTCCTTCCCTCCACGGTTGCAGCACCCCCTGAGGTCACCCAGGCAGCTTGCCCAGAGAGCAAAGCTCAGTGGGCTTCCAGCAGCCAGGCTTGGGGAACAGTTGGATTAGGCCAGATGCTGCCTCCAAGCTGGGGTAGTACCTGACCCACTAGCAGCCCACCTGGGTGGCCCTGGGGGGCACCACTGCTGTGGAGAGAGAGACCAAGGCCTCTCACAGTTTGGGGGTCACAGCTTGGCCCCCAGCTGTGGGACAGACAGGCTCCACTGGGGAAAAAAAAAAGGGATCAGGCCCCTCGCCACTTCTGCCTTCAGCAGGTGCCTGCTGAAAACAGAAGCGGTGAGAGGCCTGATCCTTTCTTTCTGTGGAGCCTGCCCACCTCTCCCATGGCTGGGGGGCTAGCTGACAGCTGCAATACATCATCGGAAACTAAACTACATCCAGATGTAGTTCAGTTTGCAATTATGCAAATTCATCTAAAACCCCCAACACTGGCACACGCGTAATGTGTGATGCCATTAAGCCACACAAATGACACTTTTGTCATACGTACATTGTGACAATCATCACAAGCGCCTTTTATGTTAGACGAACAAGAATGTTGCCAGCTGCCTTCTCCACAAGTTCTGCACAGAATAAACTTAACAAAATTAGTCTGAGAACAAAACTTTTCTTTACTATGTTAAGCATTGCTTCATGGACCTGATAGAGGGCAATGAGGAATTGTGCAGGACACCTAAGCCTGCCCAAGCATATGAAAGGGAATCCTCATGTCAATGTAAGCTGTAAAAATTGTAGTTCTGTTGACTATTTCTCTTGGATCTGTCTTGCAATGAAAGTTATGTCCAACATCCCCCAACTCAATTGGTGGATACATAGAGAATCTGGGAGCTTGCCATCTAGCATTTGCAAGAGCATTTGGTTAAGGAATGTCTGAGTCAGTAATTTAATGGTAGTTGTTAGCAATGGGATACCACGATAGTTGCAACACGCCATTTGACTTTCTTTTCCCTTGTAAATCTTAATTGTGGTTGAATCTTCGTGTTCTTAAGGGACAACTCCCTCTTCCCAGATTCAGCAGAAGAGTTTATGCAGTCTTTTACAGACTTCTGTTGGAATTACCATCAAGACTTGGAGCTTTGCCATTTGTCAACATCTGCATGGCAGCCAGGATTTTCTCTTGGCTTAATACATTATTTTGAAGAATGTTGAGCAGTGTTTTAGTAATACTGTATTAGACTTAGGTGTTTAACAAATCATCAAAATGTTGCTGCCATCAGGTCTGGATGCTGAGACCAATATTTAGAACCTGTTTATTACTTCCCTTTTATTGTCAGTATGTCACAAACAGAACCAGGCACAGCCTTAAGCCCCTAACAGAACTGCTGCATATTATGTACAAAAGGAGGCTGCTGGAAGTTTATGTACTTTGGCATGTTATCAGTTGTCCTGCATTTGAGGCTATTTGATGTGAACAAAATCAAAAATCTTTCTGCAACCCTGCTGATGGACAAAGTAGTTAGGACTGTCAAGAAACATCTAATGTATCATCTTTTTATCTTTTGGATCATGTCATCATTTGCATCAAAATATGTCTGATGGCACCAGATCACAAACCCAATGGTCTTTTCAGCAACATAGTACAGGGTATCCTGGAAACTAGTTAGCATTATATCAACAGATATTAATACATGCGTTTCAGGGACCTCACCCCTGCCAGACAAAACATAGCTTAGCTTTTCATATATTGTGTAAAGCTGTTCACATTCCAGCCAATCCATATTCACCTCACATTCACATTCCCTATTGGCACTTCGCATGAGTTACATTACCATGATATCATTAAAATTTCTCTACCATTCAATGACAAAATCAGTCTGATGGATATTGGATTCATCCATGACCTTCATTTTTTCCACTTGTCAAGAAACTCTGTTTGCCAGATGAACTCATGCCAGAGATAGTTGCAAAAGTGTATGGCCACTGGCACCAGCAGATCCTATTCTGCGACAGTTCAATATACAGTGCCAGATTTTAAACAAAATTTCAACCTGTGAGTTTGAAGTTTTCCAATACAATCAGTTTTTCTGATTTGAAAGCCACAAGAGATAATCTAGTCCAGTTCCTGATAGAGTTTATCTGCTCCTCCTCTACAGTAAGCAGTGTATACTAATAAATACACATTAATTAGTATAACATGTAATGCCTGGATCAGAAGAATTCATATGCCTGACAGCCTCTCATTGTTGCAGCTTTCTGAGAAGATTAGAATGAAGTGAACCCAGTTGTACAAAGACATCTTCCTCAGTTGATTGTTTTCACCAAAAAATATAGCTTACCCCAGTCTTTGCCCTTGCAGATCAGATCAGCAAGTGTTGATATTATAGTGATATAGACCTCTGACAACAGTCGTCTGACCACAAAGTTCTGTGTTCAGACCAGGCCAATGTACGGTAAATCTATTCAACACTTTAGGGACATTCCACTAAGTTTCATAGAGAAAGCAGATTTTTTTTTTCTGGTGACTGACCATGCAAAAGATGACCCACAAAACATCCCTATCTAGTCAGATCCTTGTGAAAGGCAGACTTTTTTTTAAGGCACCTTTTCTAAACTCCTCACTCTATTCAAAATAAAGAATGCTGTCCCTAAAAGGGCTGCTCAGTCACCCAAAGAATTACCAGAGGATTGCCATAGTTTCATTTCAGGCATCCAGTGATTCCACTCTTGGCAATCTCACTACACCTATCATTTCACCATTGTAATGGATCTTCAGAAGACACTTGGCTGTGACAATGGATTAATAGCTTAAATTGCTGGTAGTTTGTGCAGTATTTTTTCCAAAAATCTTTAAAGCCCTATGGAACAAGAAAAGGTGCCATGACTGGAAAAGTGTAGGATTTCAGTCCTGATCACCAAAAGAGCTATACAAATGTCCTCACATCACCACATTGTAGAGAAATGCAGTCATCTACCTCTGAATGTGCCTGGCTTTGTTTTAGGACCCTGATAGCATAATTTCTTATGTTAATGAGTAGGGATCCTGGTTTTCCACTCCCCATGGAAAAACATGATAAAATGCAGATTCTCTCCTTTTAAAGAGAAAAACATGGGAAACTTTTTCACAGTAAAGGTTGCCAAATCTGGAACAGGCTTCCAAGGGGGGTGGTGCTCTCCCCTACCCTGGGGGTCTTCAAGAGGAGCCTGGACCAGAGCCTAGTTGAGGTCATCTCACCTTAGCATTCTTTCCTGCCCAGGGCAGGAGGTCGGGCTCTATGACCTACTGAGGTCCTTTCCAACCCTAACATCTATAAATCAGGAGCACCACACCACTATGGTGAGGTACCCCCTACCCACCCA
The DNA here is from genome assembly GCF_052110815.1 of Crocodylus siamensis. Classification (NCBI taxonomy): domain Eukaryota; kingdom Metazoa; phylum Chordata; order Crocodylia; family Crocodylidae; genus Crocodylus; species Crocodylus siamensis. The sequence continues at coordinate 59,136,546 of NC_143396.1, read as the reverse complement.
GCACTAGTGGGGGGGCACAACTCTGGGCTGTCACACCTGCTGCTTCCCAGTGGGCAGGGAGCACTTCACCATGGCAGTGCAGGGCTCCTGATTGTGGCACTGAGCCTTCCTGCCCTGCTCTGCCATGACAGGCCCCACCCCCTGGGCTATGAAGGCCCCAGAGGAAGGGCAGGGAGCCCCAAGCCTGAAGCCACCAACCAGCATCTGCACCCCCCTGCCAATCCCTCCCCTCCCCGCCCACTTGGTTTCTGCTCCTGAGGGATAGCCAGCATGGGTTTGTTTCAGGTAGGTCTTGCCTGGCCAATCTCATCTCCTTTTATGACCAAGTGACACATCACCTGGACAAGGGAGAAAAGATTAACATCATATACTTTGATTTTAAAAAAAGTCTTTGATCTGGTATCTCATGATCATCTCATAGAAAAACTGGCTAACTGTGGCCTCTGCTACATCACATTCCGATGGCTGGGGAATTGGCTCCAAGGTTGGACCCAAAGAGTGGTAATCGACAGAAGTAAATCATTGTGGTGCACCATGACCACTGGGGTCGCCCAAGGTTCCGTCCTTGGGCCTATACTCTTTAACATTTTTATTAATGATGTGGACATTGGTGTCAGAAGCAGACTGGCCAAGTTTGCTGATGACGCCAAACTTTGAGGTAAAGCGTCCATACCCAAGGACAGGATAGTGATCCAGGCCAACCTTGACAGGCTCAGAAAATGGGCAAACAAAAACTTGATAGCATTCAACACCAAAAAATGCAAGGTACTCCACCTTGGGAAGAAAAGCCCACAACATGTTTATAGGCTTGGCAGTGCTATGCTTGCTAGCACCATGGCAGAAAGGGACTTGGGGGTCATGATTGACCACAAGATGAACATGAGCCACCAATGTGATGTTGCAGCTGGTAAAGAAAGCAAAATTTTGACTTTCTTCCATAGGTGCTTCTCAAGCAAATCCTAGGATGTCATCCTCCTGCTGTAGTCAGCCTTGGTGAGGCTGCAGCTGGAGTACTGCATCCCATTCTGGGCTCCACAATTTAAAAAGGATGTGAAGAAGCTTGAGAGAGTCCAAAGGAGAGCCACATGCATGATCAGAGGGCAGGAAAACAGGCCTTATGATGAGGGGCTGAAAGCTGTGGGAAAAGTGCAGGCTCAAGGGGGACCTGGTGGCTGCCTATAAGTATATAAGGGGTGTACATCAGGATCTGGGGGAACACCTGTTCACCAGAGTGCCCCAAGGGATGACAAGGTCACATGGTCACAAACTCCTCCAAGGTGGTTTCAGGCTGGACATAAGGAAAAACTTCTTTACTGTCCAGGCCCCCAAGGCCTGGAGCAGACTGCCACCGGTGGTGGTGCAAGCACCTACTCTGGACTCCTTTAAGAGACATTTGGACATTTATCTTGCTGGGATCATTTGACCCCAGCTGACTTCCTGCCCCTGGGGCAGGGAGCTGGACTCAATGATTTTCTGGGGTCCCTTCCAACCCTTATGTCTATGAAATCTATGAAATTGTGCTGCCCACAGGAAAGGGGGAGCCAGGCTCCATGCTCAACTCTGGTGGCAGTGGGGACTGGGCACTACTGGGGGGGCAGTGGTCAGAGGGCTGTGGGACTTGGGTCCTTCGCCCTGTAGCCCAGGCAGCTGGATGTCACCTCCAGCAGGGCTGTGGAGGGGCAGAGGCCTGTGAGTGGAAAGTGAGAAGCACCAGCGGGGCTGTGGGTCAGGAGTTGAGGAGCAATGGTGTGGGCAGGGCACTGACATATCAGGGCTGCTCAGCACCACAAATCAGTGGGGATTTGTGACAGTGGGGGAATCGGTGACAGCCACAGCTGGACCCACATCCTAGTGAGCGAAGGAGTCAGGGGGAGCTCTCATATTCCATGATAAAAACACCAAAATCAAATGCCAAAATGTGTATATATATTTAGAATTTATTTTATTATAGTAATTGAGACACTGGTAGGGTTCCAAATTACTTTAAAATAATAAATATATCAATAAAACATTGTGTTCAATTGACACATGCATACATACATATCTATATTACTGGTGTTCATTTTTATCATGGAAAAACATGGATTTTGGTGGTTTTTAAACTGAAAATTTGTGGGTTTTTAGTCAGAACATTTGTAACTTTAAAGCAGAGAAAACCAGGATTCCTGTTAATGAAGCACTCAAGTTCTTCCACCAGTAGCAACACGGGTAACCCATGGAAAGGCAGCTATTATATAAAACCATTCAAAACATCATGGTTTAGATTGTTTGTTTTTTTACCTTTCCCTGCCATATGCTCTGCTATATCCAGCCTCTTTCTTCAAATCATTTAACTTGCTTCCCTTTCCTTTTATCTTATTACCTGCTCAACTTATCTCTACTATTTTTTTCTGGTCTTGTGTCTTTTCAATAAACCTTCCCAGTTCTTTTTCTAAAAACCATATATTAAACTGTTGCCTCTGTACCCTGCTCTCACTTTCTTCTCATGCCTCTTTCCTCAAAATCCTCTTAGAAAAGTCAAACAGCAAAGGCATCCATATGAGGTGTTCTTTAAAAAATGTTTTGTATTAAAAGCACATTCTCTATGAATAATAAATATCTTCCAAATCTTAACTGTGTGTTCAGCATAAAGCTATGTTGAGAAAGGTCTTTACAGACATGTTGCAACAGAAGAATATCATTTAGTTTATCCTCCCACAAACCAATAGAAGTTGTGCCTGTTTAAGGACTGAATATAAATATTTCTCCGTAGTTTATATGTTTTACTGTAATTTTTTGGCAAATATCATTAATCATAAATATATTAGAGATAGTGAAATATTTAATTGGGAATGTGTATATGACTGTTTCGTTTTGGCCATAATTCCATGTCATCAGTCCTATGTGAAAACAATCCCTTTTTTCAGTGTTGTGCAAACTAAAAAGCTATTGTTACTCTTACATTAACTTTGCTCAGATTAAAAATATGGGGCTGAAAAAGCTGTGAAAACAGTTTTTATCATTGTCAATCTTGCCATTTTTAGAAGTCTTAACAGCTGTGAAGCTCTGAACAATCATGGCAGTCAGGGTAAGAAAAATAGGAAATCTGAGAGAGAGAGAAAAATGTCTTAGTAAGCAAAATCTGTAGAAGTATACTCTGTTTTAAATACCAAATGAGAACCAAAGATTGCCAATGAAAATACCAAGAATGAAAAGAGGAAGAAAGCATCAGCAAGGTATGAATAGAATATTTATTCTCCAATATGAGAAGCGGAAGCCCTTCAAGATGAAGAGCTGTATAAGATCTTATTTTCAGCATAAAATCACCAGTGTATTTCATTAAAGATTTTCATGGAGGAAAATACAGTATACCTCCTTAGGATGGTATCAGCCAATTAAAAATATTGTTGGTGATTTTCTTCCTTATATACCTGATACTTCCTCCTTTCTTTCCCTCCACCTAAACTACAAAGGGCCTGGGTTTGGGGAAAATGTACTCTGTTAGCAGGCAATTTTCTAACTATCTGTAATGAATAGGGTGACCATATGGGATCATAGTAAATCTAGGACACTGTCTTCTCCCTTCCCACTCCCCCATCCGCAGTCAGTAGCATCATTGCAGGCGGAGGCAGAGTTGCATGGTAGGCAGGCAGGCAGCAATAGTGCCTGCCCGCTTACCTTCCTGGTGCACCGCACAGCTTCACCTCCCCATTGAGGTCCCCCCCTGAGATTCTGAGACATTTGTTTTAAACTTCACCAACCAGCCAGGATGAGCCTGCAAAATCTGGGACTATCCTGGCCAAACCATGATGCATGGTCACTGTAGTAATGGAGTATTTTAACCCTCTTCTGACACCCCTTTTACTATATGTGATAAGAGCTCAGACTAAACAGACCGACCACTGTCTTTATTGAATTAGCCACTCCTGCATAGAGCTGTTTAAATAACTGGGTTTTTTTATTCAGTGGCAGTTTCTGAAAAGAAAAAATGTTCTAGATAACATACTCCTGCAAGACCGTTTCAGGCTGGACATAAGGAAGAATTTCTTTACTGTCCAAGCCCCCAAGGTCTGGAACAGTCTGCCAGCGGAGGTGGTTCAAGCACCTACATTGAACACCTTCAAGAGTAAATTGGATGCTTATCTTGCTGGGATCCTATGAGCCCAGCTGACTTCCTGCCCTTTGGGCAGGGGGCTGGACTCGATGATCTCCCGAGGTCCCTTCCAGCCCTAATGTCTATGAAATCTATGAAAATATTCATTTGACCAGAAACAAGGTGTTTTAATTAAGAGCATTTTCAGAACTTTTGCAACTTAAATTTGGAGTTGTAGCAATGTGGCAGACCACCTGAGGTAGTTGCCCCACACAGAAGTGATGGCAGCTGGATTTTTCCAGCCATCCCTCCCCACCCAAGTTGGCACCTGGGGTGTCTGTCCCAGTTCACACAGACCTCATAATACCACTGATTAAATTGAAGAAAAATATTGAGTCAATTTAAGCCTAAGATTGAAATCTTTCTCTTTGAAAAAGTCAAAACAAAACATTTGACTTCAGATTTTTACCTTGTTTCAATTAATTCTGTAGTGCAATTGACACATGTTTGTAAAACATTTCAATGTTGCTAAATCTACATTTTTACCCGGAAATGTTTAGAACAGAAAAGTTCATGGAGTTCTGATTCTGTGTGACTTAAGTGTTGGACTGGAATACATTTCAAAGTTATGTGCTGAAAACCAGTGGGAGAATTAGCCAAAAAAATTTGTAGGCTTGCTGAATTTTTACTTTTGATTTTCAACTCCCTTTTTTTCCTGGCACTAACACATATGCATTTCATTTTGTCTCACAGGGTAAAATTTAAATCTATTTTTTCAGCGTGGGTTGTGAATGTGGATCTATATGGAAACCACTGAATCCTCCAGTTTTGCTTTATTACCTGAAAAAATACTGAACTGTCCAAAAGAGGACATGACCATTTGGGATGAGCTGTATTGATGTGGCTGTAGTGGTATTTATCATGGACTGCATGCAGACATAATCCCCAAATTCACAGATTAACAGATAAATCTTTTTGCTCGTATCTAAAATTAGACAAATGTAGGCTTTGATCCATGATCAACTCTAACTTCTTCATAGAGACTCAGTAAAATCTAATAATAAAAAACCAGATTTAAATATTGAACTCAATGATAAAAAATAAGGCTCTAATACTGCAAAATTTTATGCCTAGAAATTATCATCATGGGCTTAATTCTTTCCAAAAAGCAGCATGGTGAAGCAAACATTGGAAAGGAACAATGTGGCCACTTTTCATGTGTTCCAGTTTTGTGTATTCTGCTGCTCATATTTTAATCTTAAACTTGGCAAGAGTGGGCAAGGTACCAGGAGCCTCTCCCTGCATGACCTTTCTAGGTCATGGGCAATCTCAATCCAGTCACTTAAAGAGTGCTGCTTTATCCATGGATCCAGAAAATTTTAGTTTATTCCAAAGTGGGTGGACAGTAGGGACACTTCTAAATAGTCTTTGACCTGATGAACTATCTAGTCATTGAGGCCATAGACTACAGCCCCCTCAAGAATGATGCAACATGGGCACTTGCCATATCTAACAAGAAAAACAATCAGCCCTTGAGCTTCCAGTGGAGTTATATAGCTTCACAATCCAGCCTCAGCTATGCTTGAGTTTCCAAAAAAACAGATATTTAGTTGCACACAGTTCAGCAGAAATGTTCTCTCCAAGCACGGGCTTTCACCTTATTGAGAGTTTCTTACATGAACAAAATAGGTGTTCTTGTGCAATTTTTTGCCAACTTTTAATGGTGAAAGGGCATGTAGAATTTTCTTCAATTCTTGAATTTGTAATAGGACACTGTCCTAGATGGAGAAGGTGATTCTTGTCCAATTTTGTAGTGGTGGTGATACAGTCTTACCTATAATCATTCTAGGAATGGGCAGTATTGAACTTGAATGAGAAGCTGAGAAACATACACTCATAATCCACATCTAAGAGAGAGAAGAGTAACTGTTAAGGTATATTGTGGCAAGGATACAAGCTATGTAATCAATTAATTAATGGGAGGTAATGTGGCTCTCTCTCAGCCTTAGCCCTAGAAGTCTAATTAAGTCTCTTTTCTAAACTTTATGATTACAAAAAGTTAGTTTTGTTTTTACTTTTAGATAAGTATCCATCAGTGGTAAATGAAATGGCATTTTTAAGCATCTGAGGTATGGAATTCTTTGGAGTGTCTATATTTTTATGATTACATTTAAAGTATTTTCATATTAAAGTAAATAATTTTAACAATTTTCCCTTAGGTTCCTCCTTTTTAAATACATCTAAATTCATAATTTTGAATCAGGAAAGGAAAGAAGAATGATGATTTTATTATCAAGAGTCAACATTTATAAATGAAAGTATATCTGAAAGACTGGAAACACATGATTAATGTTAAGTCTAAAACATTAAATGAAAAAAAAGTCCAAAAGTTCCAAATAATTTTTAACAGATTAACCTCATTGGCTAGATTCTTTAATCTGCTGATTTAAATGGAATTTTCCAAAAACAAATTGTATCACCGAGGAATGTAAGGCTGTTTTCTCAGAGTACTCTATGGTTCACTTGGAAGCTGTCCACCCGGCATGCCAAAACAGAGGAAGATTATGAGATCTGAGTGAATAGCTCATTCTTTAGCCACGTGGCCTGTGCTATGCACTGCCATGTGGTGTAAACCAAGATGTATGAACTAGGATAGTCAGTGAAGCACTTCCTTTATATTCCACTGACCAAAACTTTAGTCTGAGTTAAAATTCCATGAATCTTGTAATTGAAGTCACACAGTAGTAACCTTTGTTCTCTCCACAAAGGGCAGCTTCTTTCCCTTTCAGCTGTAGATTTATATCTACCTCAGATTTACAGACAGATGGGTGCAAATTGTGTTCGTAGTTGCTTCCACATAGTTTGAGTCCCATGGTTTGGGTCCTATGACTGTGAACAGGTATATTGTCATCATGCCTGATATATCAAAACAGCATAAATTGTGCCTAATTAGCAAATTTTACTAATGTAGTCTACTCCCAGTTAACATCAGTATGAACCTTTCCATTGACTAGAGTTGGAATGATTCACACATACCATTTTGATATAATAGGCCAAACTTGTTTTCAGTTATATGGGTATAACTGAGACCAGAATTTGTCTTTGTGATGTTGGTTATGAAACAGAGGTCATAAAGGGGCCACAGAGGCCCTTACGTGACAGAGGATTTGTATTGCATAACATTGTTGTATAAAGGATAGGTTATTAATTTTGCATCACAAAGGTTTTTGTAACAATTTTTTCTATTTTCATAGGTCTCTCTCTCTCCTATCATAAGATTTCCATATGTAGAGTTTAATCTGGCATGCCTGCTCTTAAGGGGGGAAATGGTTTTCACCTGCAAGATGGTTAGCTGCAGCTGCAGCTTCTACTCTACAGATGGTGAATTTGTGAATTCTTGCTGAAAATTTTTCTTCTCTCCATTAGAAGAACCTGTTTGGCCCAAGAAACATGAGAGGTTTGCTTTTCATTTCTGTGTAACTCTCCTTAAACCCTTCTATTTATTAATTACTCTTTTTGCCAATGCTGACTGTAAAGTCTATATACTCTGTACTATTCACTGAAACAAGAACCACTATAATATACTGTTTTTCTTAACACAGGAAGAAATAGTGTTGCATCAATGTCTATAGAAGTAAAGATACCTCCAAAATTTATACTTACAGTTTAAAAATCAATCTGACTTCTCAAGAGCTCTCCAACTTGTAATGATCCATTTACTGGGAGGGGAAATGCAGTGATTGGGACTTACAGACATGAGCTGTTTAAATGTTATGTCACACTAACTTTTAGTGTGAACCCTGGACCCTGCCAGCCCCTTTGCCACCTGACACTGCCACCTAGGGCTGACCCCACCTCTAATTGCTGTAGTCCCAGGTACATATGTAGACACTCTGCTTGGGAGCAGTTAACTTCATTGCAAACTGATCCAGAGTTTATTGCAGCACCTTAACAGCATGTGTAGATGCACCCACACAGATTTGTTTTAGGTTCTAGTCACATTAAGTTGAAGATTTCAAACCATCCCCAAGCTAGCTATCTTTCATGACACAGAACAGTTCTGTGTTGGTTCCTCTTGTAATCCTTAGGTTGGATGAGAACTTTCCTCAGCCTCATCCAACCTGAGCTGTTCATGTGACCTACAACCTAACCTTTAAATAAAGTTCTTGTTTTTCCCCTGAGGAATCCATGGCCTGCTACTCTTTCCCTAGTATTTGTAAGGAATGATTGTCTGCCAGTCTGTTGCTTTCCAAGGGGTCTAGTAAGATAAACTGCTTCCCTTAATCCACTGTAGATATTCACCAGTAATAATGATCATTATTTTCTGGTCCAAGTGCTAATAATACATGTGCCTGAGCTGAGATTTCCAAGAATATATTATGGTAACAATTTATCTTTTTTCTGAGGTGTTCCAGCTATAGAACAAGGAAAAGGGCATTTTAAGTGGCAATGGTGTGCCACTTAAAGAGGCTACCTACTCTTTAAGTATATGGCTCATGAAGAATCTGGCTTACCTTGAAATTCTCCGAAGATTGTAAGTGGTGAAAAAGTTCAAGAAGATATGACAGGTAGGTAGGCACCACCCAATTCCCATAGTAGGTACCTGGTGGGAAGAGAAAAGATTATCAGGACACTTTCAGGCAAACTGAAGGTAAAGACAAGAGAGGCTTTGAAAATTTGACAGACGGCAAATTGTGTGGAATAGGAGAAAGTCATTGACATCTCTAAGTCATCTCTGAAGTTTAATGTGCAAGTTTCTCTCATTTCACTAGCAATAAATATTGACCATCAGGAAGGTACTTTTCATGGTTATATTTAATTCACAAAAAAAGGGTTTTCTCCTCTGAACAGTCAGTTGCCCATAATTTAATCAAGACATTGCTATATTTTCAAAACACTATCTGATTTTTCAGCGCCTCAATTTTTGGTTGCCGAGTGAGCAACTATTTGTGGCTGACTTTCACAGATATTGAGTGATCACAGCTTCCATTGATTTTGGTAGTTAGATGAAAGAATAGGTGTGTGTTCCTATTATAATAAGATAATGTGTGTTCCTATTATGTTCCTGTGGCTGCTCACTTCACCTTCATAGCTTTGAAAGTTAGTGAAATGGTTAGCAACTAACAGGGCACGTACAGATGAGCACAAATGTGCTCCTTGCAGCATCTCAAAGACCCCTTTTTTTTTAAAGTGTTGGGAGTCTGGGGCTGGGTGGGACAGCCATGGCAGGGTCTGTGGATACAAATGGGGGATGGGGATGCATGGGACAGCCATCAAGGGTCTGGGGGTGCAAGTGGGGGATGGGGCATGTGGGCCCTGTGGGGGCTGTGTGGCTTCTGTCACGGGGCAACTCATGAGTTATGCAGGGGGGTTGCACCCTGTGGCAGGCAGGGGACTCACTCCTCCTGAGTAGCCCATGATCCACCCACAACTACCCACATATCCCACGGCCCCCCACATCCTTGCACCCCTCGTCCCACCCCCCTTCTACAAACTCTACATCTCCCCAGCACACATCCTGTGTGCCCAGCTGCCAGACAGGATAAGCCCTGCTGGCAAGAGCTGTGGCTGTAGGGACAGCTGTCCCCACATTCTGCTTAGTGAAGGGGTCACATAGTGACCCTATATAGTGGTGTTTTGTTTTAATTGTGAAGGGACATGGGTTTCGGGGTATTTTACAGAGTGACTTTGGGATTTTTACAAGGGATTTTTTCAGTTCTTAAATAGGGAACACCAGAATTCCTGCTAGGGAATTCTTGCAAGTGGCAGGACCTAGGCAGAGGAGCCTGCTCAGAGCTGGCACTGTGGACTCAGCTGGAGGTGGCTGACCTCCTGGCCAATTGGGGCCAGGAGAACATGCTTTGACAGTTCAAAGCAGGCCACCACACTTGGAAGATCTTCCAGGAGATAGCAGCCCAGATGGCCAGGCAGGGGCAGACGTGGCAGTAGTGCTGCACAAAGGACAACACTGCAGTCACAGCCCACTGGCAGTAGGCCCAGAGGGGAAGATGCCTCTACTGGCTGTGCAGTCCCCATCCAGGTCTGACTGGTGTGCAGCAGGTCACAGCCAGGCAGCAGCCCCCACTACCTGAATCCTTATCCTCAATCAAGGATAAGTGGGTAAAGGGTGCAGGGAACTCTCAGGGCTGCTTCAGCATCCAGCTGGCACAAGGAGTAGTGTCCCCAGCTCCAAATCAGCTTTTTACACTGCTGAGGCCAGCACAGGTGCTGGTCCCAGGCTCTAGCTCCCCCTGGCTGCAGATCCGGGAGGAGCCAGGCAGAGTTTTTTTGCCCCAAGTGGTACAATTTGCACCACACCAAAGTGCAAGTCCAGGCATGTGCAATGAGGCAAAAAGCCCTGGCAAATTTGCACCACTTCTGTTTGAGCTGCTGCAAGCACACATGCCTGCATGTGTGGACACTCCCACAGAATTCAACAGAGTTATTGTGCTATTTAGATCTGCCCATAGATGTAATTTTTTTTGTCTATGTGGGAATGAATATTCCAGTTCTGCCTTCAAAGACAGATGGAAAAAGAATTAACGAGACTATTTAAATATTCATGCTATTGTGACAGATATAATAAAAACAGAGAGCTCAATCAAGGATTTTGTCAATTAACAAAAATGACACATTGTTCTTATAACAGAGTTTCCTATTCCCAAAATTCACTTTAAATATCTGATAATTTAGTATAGTGTTAAATTGTTGAATGTTCAAGCAAATCCTTTGGATTCAGCACCCACCACACCCACACATAGTGGTATTACTATTCTAACTATACCTCTGAACTTAATGGCCAGTCACATTAGAAAACCATTAAACCTAATTCACATGAAAGACACAAATTAATACCATTAAAACAGAATGCCTTTTTAGTGGGTGGTCCCATCAAGGAGCTTTAAGGTCATCAGTGGAACAGTAAATATCTAAACTAGGCTGCCTGTTCTATTTTTAGTCTGCTGCTAAAATAAGCTTTCTGTCTGCAGCTATGCTCAAGACTGTGAAACTATGCATTGAAAATAGTAGCTAAAACTTAAAATAATATTTTTTAACTCTTGTGTTCGGCAGATTAACTTTTGAAATCATTGTCTATCCGAAATCTTAGATGAACAATTAAAAAGTGGTCTAGATTCCACACATTTTGGTGTGTTTATAGAAAAGAGGAATAGATTTGTTTTAGCTTACTATAAAGGAAATCATACAGACTTGGCAAAATAAGAGTTCACCATGGTGGCAGAATTTCACACTCCAACAAAGCCATCCCAAATGGCTAGGTTTGTGTTGCTTTTTGTGTTCATAAGTGCACATTATTGCTTTGGGATTTTGGTGAAAATGAAAAAGTGTATTTTCAAAGGAAAAATAGCAAGAATTATCACTCTCACAGATTTGTACATTTGACCCAAACTTAATCCATTGTGGAACAGATATTTTGCTATTGGCTACAGCCATGAAATAGTTATTGTATCAGTGAGTTTTTCTAATTTTGTGCTAGATCTTTATTATACGTTGGATAAGTGGATAACCCCAGCTAAACCATATCATTGAGCACTTAGCAAATAACATGTTTAATAAACTAACAAGGGACAGTGAAAAGTTCTAAAATTCTGTCCTCAATTTATTCATTTGCTTCTGGGCCCAGGGTAGCTTAGTGTTTTTTCTCGCATATGATGCACACTTTGTTTTTGAAAGGCAGAATGAAGAAAAAAGGTCTTTCCATGAAGTAAGTAAATGAGTTGCAACAGCTGGGGAGCCAAGCCTGTTCATTGGCCTGCTTCCTGAATATCACATGCAGAATTTACTTTTGCTTTCCCTGGTAAGTAGCAGAAACTTCTCTTATCATATTTTCTAGCATATAACATACTCCAATTTCTAGCAGTTGCCATCTAAAAATGTGTGTTGTATGTGGAAAAAAAGTATTGTTTTCTTTGGCCAACTGCCATAAATCAGAACAAAATAGCCCAAGTCAATAGAAATATCGTGAGTTAGTGAAGAATCAACCTGATGAGAATCTGCTTCAGGGAAGATGATATCCCTCTGCTGCTCTGAAAGTCTGTTTATTCAGAACAATAAGTGGTTTCTTTTGTCTACACCAGAAAAGCACTGATAATAATATTTATATCTCAACTGCTATTTAAGGAACTAAGCTAGCAGCCTTGCTTTGTTTGTTTTATATTCACATACTGTACTACTCTCAGCAGTATCTTCATTACTTCTGAAAATGAAATGATATACTAGAAAAGCAAATCTTTAGAATATTCTTCAGAGTAGGAAATTGAGATTAGTTTTACATATGGTTTTGAAGATGCTGCTAGACTGTTGAACTTTGCACTATGTAACAAAATGCAAAAAGGTGTAATGTTTTGTAACATTATACATATAAAGCAAGCTGATGATACCTACAAAGTCTAAACATGTGTCTGAGAATCATAAGTTGCAATACAAGGCTGAAGCTGAAAAATAACCTGAAAATAAAATTAGGAAAGACAAGGTGAAAAGTATGTTTTATAAACATGGTTAACTATTAATTATTTAGGTATGTCATAATACAAATTGTACTGATCATTTAAGATAACTTTTTTTGTAACTTTTACAAGGAAATGTTCATTTTCAAGGCAACTAGCCTTCACCAGAATAGGCAGTACCCATTTTTTCTATACTTTTTTCATACAAGCTGTGTAATTCAAATAAACATTTCAAGACATTAAATATTGCCAACTGTACAGGCCACTGTATAGCAGAGATAGAACAGGGAGGAAACATGGGGGTGCGGCACTCTACATCAAAGAGCAATACACATCCTCAACAAACAGCACTGGGTCAAAGGAGGGGCAGACTGAAGTGCTCCAGGTCTGAATACAAGGGGGTTGGGGGGAAAGGGACTTAATGGTGGGGGTTTACTATAGGCCACCCAACCAGGGGGAAGAGCTGGACTGGGAATTCTCAGGTAATCTTGTGGAGGCAGTTAAATCAAGGGACATCATCATCATGGGTGACTTAAACTATCCAAACAACTGCTGGGAAGAGCAGTCAGTCAAGTCTGACCACTCACGTAGGTTCCTAACTAAGTTACAGGACCTCCATCTAACCCAGGAGGTGCACAGTCCCACCAAGGGAAATGCCTTGTTGGACATGGTCCTGGCCACAGGAGACAACCTGGTGAATGGACAGCAGGCAACCACCTGGGAGATAGCGATCATCGCCTACTGGAATTCACCATCCAGCGCAGGGTGTCACAGGCCTGCAGCAAGGCAAGAGTCTTAGACTTCAGGAGAGCGGATTTCAATGAGGTAAGGAGGCTAGTTGGGGAGGCACTGAGGTCCTGGAGGGGAGGGGAGTTGGGAGTCCAAGAAGAGTAGTCGTTCCTTAAGGAGACAATCCTCCAAGCCCAAAGGGCAACAATCCCAGTGTGGATCAAAGGGGGCAAGAGTGCTCAAAAGCCCCCATGGCTCACCGAAAGCATCCAGGAACATCTCAAAGCTAAAAAGGAGGTGTATACCCAATGGAAAGGAGGAGCCATCACCAAGGAGGACTATACCTCCATTGCTCAAGACTGTAGGGGAGCTGTTAGGAAGGCTAAGGTGGAGATGGAACTGGGACTAGCGACAGGGATCAAGGATAACAAGAAGTCCTTTTTTAAATACATAGTGGGTAAAAAGAAGGTACCGGGTAATGTAGGGCCTCTGCAGGAAATGGCAGGAAATCTGGTGGTCACACCAGATGACAAAGCTAACCTTTTTAAAAATTTATATGCCTCCATTTTTTTGAGCAGGAACTGGGGCATCCTCCTCACCCGGATCTCCAATGGACCCAGTGCCCAGGGTCAGTCAAGAAACTTCTGGTGAGACTAGGCATATTCAAATCAGCAGGTCCTGACTATCTCCACCCCAGAATGCTCAGGGAATTAGCAGAGGTCATTGCGGGACCCCGGCACAGCTTTATGAGCACTCATGGTGCTCTGGCAAGGTGCCAGATGACTGGAAAAGGGCAAATGTGGTCCCCATTTTCAAAAAAAGGGATGAAGGAGGACCCATGAAACTATAGCCCCGTTAGTCTTACCTCTGTCCTAGGGAAGCTCTTTGAGAAAATTATCCAGGAGCACATCTGCAAGGGACTAGCAGGGGGATCATGTGTAGGGGCAACCAACTTAGGTTCATTCAAGGCAGGTCCTGTCAGACCAACCTGGTGACCTTCTATGACCAGTGCCGCATAGAGTGGGAGGATCACCTCCTTGGACCTGCTTGAGATGCATCTGTGGATGCATGACAAGGTACAGTTGGCCTTCCTGATTGCATCCCCACACTGCTGGCCCATGTTCATCTTGGCATCAATGATGACTCCAAGATTGTTTTCTGCCTCTGTACTGACAAGAAGGGAGTTCCCCAACCTGTAGGTATGGTGCTGGTTGTTCCTCCCCAGGTGCATCACTTTGCACTTGTCCCATCCTATTCTCATCCGCCCACTCCTGTAACCTGTCTAGGTCCGATTGCAGCCTATTCCTCCCTTCTAGCGTGCCCACATCCCCCACATCTTAGTGTCATCAGCAAATTTGAACAGGGTGCTTTTTACCCCCTCGTCCAAGTCACTGATGAAGATGTTGAACAGTGCGGGCCCGAGGACTGAGCCCTGTGGGACCCCACTGCCCACATCCCTCCAGGTCGAAAATGACCCATCCACCACCACTCTCTGGATGCGGCCCTCCGGCCAGTTGGTGACCCAATTGACTGTGTGGGTGTTGACACCACAGTCCCCCAGTTTCTTAATGAGAACAGGGTGAGAGACAGTGTCGAAGGCCTTCCGAAAGTCCAGGAAGACTATGTCCACTGCTACCCCTGCATCTAAGGATTTGGTGATCTGGTCATAGAAGGCCACCAGGTCAGTCTGACTGGACCTGCCACTAATGAACCCGTGTTGGTTGCCCCTAAGCATAATCTCCCCTGCTGGCCCCTCATGGATATGCTCCAGAATAATTTTCTCAAAAGCCTGCCCAGGATCAAGGTAAGACTAACTGGCCTATAGTTTCCCAGGTCCTCCTTCCTCCCCTTTCTGAAGATGGGAACCACACTGGCCCTCTTCCAGTCCTCTGGCACCACACCAGAGCACCACGAGTGCTCATAAAGCTGTGCCAG
Organism: Crocodylus siamensis; assembly: GCF_052110815.1. Taxonomy (NCBI): domain Eukaryota; kingdom Metazoa; phylum Chordata; order Crocodylia; family Crocodylidae; genus Crocodylus; species Crocodylus siamensis. The sequence continues at coordinate 59,121,345 of NC_143396.1, read as the reverse complement.
GGATCCTGCAATGACCTCAGCCAATTCCCTCAGTACTCTAGGGTGGAGATCATCCGGACCAGGTGATTTGAATAAATCCAGTCCTTCCAGAAGTTTCCTAACTAGTTCCTCACTAACCCTTGGCCTAGGTGCACCTCCCCTGGGACCTAAGGGGGCCCAGAGGGGGGTGACTGTTCCCGACCCTGCTTAGGAAAATGGAGGCAAAGAAATTGTTAAATATGTTGGCTTTGTCATCTGGTGTGACAACCAAATTTCCTAATGTGTCCTGCAGGGGCCCCACGTTACCCAGAACCTTCTTTCAATACTGACAAGTGCAGGGTACTGCACCCGGGGAGGAAGAACCAGCAGCATACATACAGACTGGGGAACTCCCTTCTCATCAGCACAGAGGCAGAAAAGGATCTTGGTGTCATTATTGATTCCAAAATGAACATGGGCCGCCAATGTGCGGATGTGGTCAGGAAGGCTAACCGCTCCTTGTCATGCATCCACAGATGCATCACAAGCAGGTCCAAGGAGGTGATCCTCCCCCTCTATGCAACACTGGTCAGGCCGCAGTTGGAGTACTGTGTCCAGTTCTGGGATACAGTACTCCAACTGCTCCAGGTCCGGTTCAGGAGGGATGTGGACAGCATCAAGAGGATCCAGAGGAGGTCCACTGGCATGATCAGGGGCCAGCAAGGCAGGCCCTATTAGCTGAGGCTACAGGACCTGAACCTGTTCAGCCGCCACAAGAGAAGGCTGAGAGGGGATCTGGTAGCCATCTACAAACTGGCCAAGGGGGACTAGCAGGCTATGGGAGAGTCCCTGTTCCCCCGAGCCTTACCAGGAGTAACAAGGAATAATGGCCATAAGTTGACTGAAAATAGATTCAGGCTAGATATTAAGAGGCACTACTTCAATATCAGGCTGGCTAGGATATGGAACCAACTTCCAAGGGAAGTGGTGCTCGCTTCTACCCTGGGGGTCTTCAAAAGGAGACTAGATAGACATCTAGCTGGGGTCGTTTGACCCCAGGATTCTTTCCTGCCCATGGCAGGGGGTCGGACTTGATGCTTAGGTCCCTTCCAACCCTACCAACTATGAAACTATGACTCTCTCTGTGTATATGAGGAACTATGTGTTTATTCTCCATATGCCTTGAACTGACTGAACAGTTCATTTTTCATGTGGTATAAAGACTAAGGTGGTTCTGTGATTCACATATGATGCAGTGCCTAAATCTCTTCTGTTAAATCTTTTTTTCCCCCACGTGTTCTTTCAGTTGTTTCAGAAAGACTTCTGTGGCAAAAGTTGATAGGTCGTCATAGTTGAATTAGTCGCAACTGGTGAATTTTAGATAGACAGGTATTTAAACAGAACTCAGTTTAAAATGAACTACCTGTTTTATTTAGCTGATGTTTGAGTTGTAATAGAAAACTGTAATGCAACAAATTACTGGTTTTTATTCAAAGTCCGAAAGTTGTGGTAAATAGCAATTATTCTTTTCTTCATTATTTTAAAATAATATGAATTAGGTCCCCTTTCAAATTTCTCCTTGAAACGTGCCTTTAAGATGTGTTAAAGCCATTTTTGTTAAGGCAAATTAAGGCAACTCTCAAGGTGTTCATATGCTATAAATAAATGAAACAGCCATTTCATTAATGTATTATCCATCCTTCCTTACATCATCCTTTCTAATTGTGTGTTGTCCTTATTAATTGTCACACCCTAAATTAAAGCCCAATGGAAGTAGTATTCACTCCTGTGAGTAACTGAATTCCAGTAACACTGTTCATGGTGAAAGCTACGATGTCTGTAAGTGTTACCTCTTCCAGGTTATTCATGAGGACAATGTCTCTCTATTAAGTTCTATGTACACATAACATATTTTGGACATTATAGGACACATCAGATCTGTCAACTAGATGGATCTTAGGTGAAATTTAGTCATCAAAATCCACAAAAGTGATTCATGTTGGCCTTTTTCCAGTGGCTGCAAAACTGTCTATCTTCATCCAGTGTCTCCTTTCATGCGCCTTGGGGTGGATGGCAGGGAAGGGACAGCCATGGCTGTGCCATCACAACAATGATCAGGCCTCTTGCAATTGTTCTGCTGTCCACCCCTGTCTGACCCCTGACTGGCTCCTGGACTGAGCAGACATCAGGGGCTCCGCATTTGATTTGGTCCACCCTGGCTGTCATCCCTCTCCCACCCACTTTCAGGAGAAGGGTGGGAAAGGGGCTGGGTCACAGGGCATGGAGTGGGGCTGGCCCATTACTCCCTGCAGACCAGGCTCCGGCTGCACATGCAGGGTAAGTACAGACCTCGCTGGGATGCCCACAGGCCACGACAGGGACAAGGGACAGAGCCGAGGTCTGTGGTACCCTGTGGCAGTGGCCCAGCTCAGTGCAGAAGGAGCAAGAGTGGGAGCGAGGGCTGGCAGCAAAGATCGGCCCACCCTTCTGGTGCTTAGGCATGGGAAGAGGATGCCCTGAGCACCTTCCCCCAGCCTCACAGCCCATTCCCAGGAGATGCAGATGAGGGCAGCAGGGGCCAGAGCCATCTGACCAGAGCCCTCCTGTGTGAGGCCACTGCACTTATGCACCTAGGCCCAGCGGGATGGAGATAGGGACGGGCCCCCCTTGGACCCCTTACTCCCCCACTCTACCTCATTCCTGCCCCCCCCACAGGTGAGCCAGTTTGCAAGCACACAGCCCGCAGCTGTGGAGCACAGCCCTGGCCCCTTTCCCACAGTGGTCCCTGAGGCACACAAGGCGATGACCAGACCCTGGTGTAGCCACTTCCAAGCTGGCAAGTGCCTGTCACATCCAGCTGGGCTCTGGGCAGCTGCTGCTGGCGACGGAGCCCAGGCAACTCCAGCAAGGCTTGTAGTTTCCCTGCTGCCTGCTGTGAGCAGCCTGGGCTCTGTGGCCAGTGGCAGCTGCCCAAAGCCCAGCCAGATATGGCATAACAAGTAAAATGGCCTCACGTGCCATTCTCTGGCATGCATACTGGGGATTGGTGCTTTCAATCAATGCCTGGAAGAGGTAGGACTTGTGGCATTCCTCAGCCGATCAGGGGTGGGGGGCACTTTGCTTTGCCTTCAAAATTGTGGTCCCAGCTGATATACAGCCATGAAATCAGGGGCCCTGGCTGTGTTACAGCTGCGTAATCTGCCACCAGGGCCTGTGAATTTGGTAGGTCCCTACCTATGTGTAATGGTTATCATGCATCTAAGTATCTTGCTGATTCAGCACCTGTGTTCAACAGAAAAGGATATTATCATCTATATCCATATTACCACACTCCTTTCTTGAAAGTTATATTGCAACGACAACAGCTTGACACTGTGTTAGAAAACTGTGGAAACAGTTACTTGCAAACCAGAATCCTTTACTTTTGCTTAGCATTAGAAGAGTTTAAAGACAGGGTTGATTTCACAATGAGATGAGTAATTGCTCCAAGGACATCCGTAATCTGGGAGAGGTACAGTCTTCAAACAGGAAATGTAAGATGGTTTAATAATATACAGTATTTCTGAGTTTCTTGCCAAGTTATGACAGATACATTGATTAATTAAAAATAGTGGAAGCAAAGCCAAAATCTGTAATATGATATTCCGGTGAGATTTGAACCAGTTTTTCTCTCTCAGCTCTCCTGGATCATGGTATATCTTTAATTTCAGTTTCCATTATTATTATATAAGTGTCATCCTTGGATCCTTAATTATCATGATATTTTCTTAGGATTCTGATCCTGCATGTCCCAATGAAGATAGATTTGGAGCACTATGTACTCCCCAGATTAGTGCCATTAATTTGCTTCAGAACTCAATGCAAAAGGAAAAATTTATGCTTTAAAAACTGAGGTGGAAGAGAACACCGAAGGAGAGCTGAACTGTAGTTATTACAAAAGCTTGCGCCATTCAAAGAGTACTATTCTTTTAAGAAAAGATGCATTTGTAAAGTTTAGTTACTGAATACTTCATCGTGGTTGTAAAAGATTATAGTATTGATTGTACACAAGACAGGATCTAAAATTTTGAAAAACAGGGTGCAGATGGTGAGATGCATCATCACATATGAAACAACACATTTTTCTCCAGTTAGAAGTAAACTAGAAACTTTACTGATGTACGATGGGCCTAGAGCTGTATTATTTAGTTTAAGATTGAAGCAGAAACAAATATAACATCATTGGAATAAGTTAAAAACAATCTGCAGAGCTGTGAAACAGGAACGCCATGACCAAAAGCAAGTAACAGACAGCAGATTTGCAAACAAAGGGTAATTTGTTTTGTAGAACATCAAGACCTCTTAAAAAAGAGAGTGTCACGGTACACCTGTAGAATGAAGAGTTTAGAAGGGATCAGGTAGATTATAATGAGCTATGAAGTCAAGTGACATGTCCCGACTAGAAAGGCTGCTGCCACTGCCAGGCACTTGGTTTTAAACGTTGGCAGCACAGGAGTTAAATGGAAGTGCACCTGCACCATTGCACCCTACCTGGATCCATCTGTGATTATATATAAAATCAACCTAACTATCTCCGTTTGATACTTAGGTTTTGTTAAAGTGTGGGATTTGTCTGGAAAAAAATAATTGGAACCAGAGGAATTACAGCTAACTCCAGCAAACACATTCTAAATATATTGTACATATTAAAATAGAAATATCCTGTATATATTATTTCGGTCAGAGTCTGTGACCCTTTTACAGGTAAGCACACAAATATTATTAAAAATAATTCAATAACTTTGTACAGAGTGTGTTTTCCCTTCTACATAGCTTGGAAGTCTCTTCATTCTTCTAATGAATGTTAATCCATCTGTGGTCTGTTATGCTTGGCCAGCATCCCACTTCTCATGAGAAGTTTTGTATTTCAGAACTTATCTTCTGTTACAAACATGTGGTTTTTTTAAAAATGTATTAAATTTTCATGAAGTTTATTGATAGCTCAATGAAAATATTCTTTAAAAAATCTCTAAGAATTGGAAAGTATTTAAGCACATGCTTACCTTGAAACATAATATTGATCTCAGTGGAACTGTTTCCATGTATACTATTATTTTTTTATACCATTTAGTCTTTGGAGGGTCAGAACCAAAGATTCTCAATTGTAAACACATGATTACTATATTCTGTTAGAATAATGTCATTTCAAATTATGTTTATGAAAAGGTTTGAATAGTACTGCTATAGCATGTAAGCATCTCTTGTATCTCTCTTGCACTGGCATCTTTTTATGGCAGACTTTGTTGAAACTAAAATGTCTCACTTTGGCAAAAATGTATTTTGAGTAAATATAAAATATGCATGTTCTCATTGAAGCATGAAACACAAACAAACTTTGAAATCTTGAAAGTTGCCACAAAACAGAATCTCTTCAACTAGGCAGCAGAGAGTGATGTTTTAAAACATTCTCTAAGTGCCAAATCATTACAAAGAAATCTCTTAGGGATGTGCATAGTCTGTTGCCCAATAATAAGTGGGGTAGGGGAGGATGAAACAAAAATGAGATAGCTGAACCCTCCCAAGATGTTTAGTAGTAGATCATCTTGTTCATCAGAAGAAGTGAAAAGAAAGATTTCAGGACTGCTACTTAATTCACTCGATTTCTTCATAGAATCATAGAATCAATGAGTCGGAAGGGACCTAGACAGATCATGTAGTATAAGCATTGTAATCTCAGTGGGTATGCTGTAAGAAATCTAGCATGAGAGCAAGATCAGATCATTGCAGAAGACATGATCAGCCATATGTGGGGAATTTTTCCATTAAAAGAAATTAAAACTTTGCTTACTGTCAACAGTTATTCAGGATTAAGCAGCCATTCACAGTTACGTTATTCAAACAACTTCTCATTGACATGAAAAAGAACTAAGAAAAAATAAGTATGGGCAATAGAATTTAGGCCTGAAATGTGACTGTCTGGGTTTGTAATATAGATTAGACTAGTGCATGAGTATATCAGATTTCTCCCTAAAAATCAGATAAAATAAAAACTTATTAGGCTATATTAAAGTCAAACTTTTATAGCAGCATGGTGAATTCAACAGGAAATATTTCAGGTTTCCGTGAATAAAGCAATCTCAAGCAGAGTGTACCATGTCTGACTGCATGTACAAAGCAGTTGTATTAAATAGAGTTTTACAGTCAATGACACATCTCCTAGGCTAGGGACAGAAGTTACACATAAACTGGTTTAAGTGATCAGAGACTGGTTAGAATCTGTAACAGAACAGAAGCTCAGTGCACATAAACCAGTTTCAAAATGGCTGAAACCGGTTTAAGATAAACCTGGTTGAATGTAGTATATCAGACTTAACTGATTTGGGTCAAACTGGTTTATGAAACTTTTGTCCCAGACCCCCTCCTGGTTCAAGTTAAATCGCAGTTCCCCAGCATTCCAAGCTTTCCAGCCCTGGGTTGGACTCTGCTGTCTGCCCCAAAGGGCAGGGTTGGCCTAGCTGGAGCAGTGAGGGTAGGCTGACAAGGGGGTGGTGGGGACAAGCCCAACTGGGGGATGTAGCCCAGTTACAGGGGAGGGACTGCCCCCGCAGGCAAACCCCAGCTGGGGTCTGGAACCAGGAAGGGGTGCTAAACACCCCTTCCCCAGCTCAAACTTACTGCTGGCTGTTACTGTGAACTAAAAATCTCAGAGACACCTGGAAGCAGGATGGGGAAGCAATGAACAACCCTGCAGAATGCTGCTGCAGAGACCTTGGGGGCAGCTGGAAGAGGAAGTGAACACATAGCCAACAAGCCATGCTCTAGTGCCCCCTGGCTTCTGGCCTGAGCCACTGCAGGCATGGGGCTGCATTTCCTGAATGAAATGTCTGTTTACTCCTGTTTCAATTTAATCTGCGCAGTTTTAACTAACCTGCAAAGATTCAATTGATTCAGCCTCAGGCTTTTTGACTGTCTGTACTTAGCCCTATAGTTTGCAACTGCATATTACAAACGGATGTATTAAGTCTGGTTTCTAGATATTACTTTGTCTCCACTAGGATGTAGTAATCATATTTAACAGGATATATGTAAATAATTTCCAAGCATCATTGTAATATAACAAATTGTAGGAAAAAATCCATGTTACTTTACAGGAACCATATTCCCATATATAATATGTAGTTGGATTAATTCAATTTTAGGAATCCACAGTAGCATTTTCCACATAAAGTTCATAGCCTCTTGAAGGGTAATAAAAGGTCTCAATTCAAATTTTATTATTTGACAGAGTATAATATCAAATCTGAGGCAAATGCAGAAGATCACAAGAAGTTATTTTGCATGAGCTGTTATTGTTATCTGTTAAGTCTGTGAATCCAGAGAGAACAGTAGTATCTCTAAAGGATGATAGTGGGCTTTGAGATCTATGGATTTAATTTCTACAAATTTGTATATCCAATTATCAATTACTAGACTGTTCCTGCTGGTCTTGAATTCCAGTCTGTTTTTGAAGCTTTTTTATTGGATCATGTCAGCGAACCATATTAACCAGATTTTTGTTTGTTTTTTTAGCATCTTACTAGCCTCTATATACTGTTACATGGAATGTACTCAGTTTACACTAGTATTGTGAAAGTTAGACATAAACAGGAAAGAACGGTATTGCTTTGGAAAATGACTACAGACAAAATACCAAACTGTTGCATTTCCAATCCTAACTCTCATTTATGAGGAATAATATTTCTCGCAATTCTTTTTATAAGAAGAGACTCATCAGTTGTTTGCTTATATATAGGTTCTGGCTTCTGCATGGATACAATAATACCTAATGTTGTTAATATCATGTGGCTTTTGCTGCTGCAGTGAATATCAAAATGACAACTCATGTGGTTACTGGATCTCTTGAAATACTATCTTGAATTTAATAAGTCTGCTGTTTGAGAGGTTATGCATGTTGTATTTACCCCTAACGTAAAAACAGTGTCTTTGTGTTTGACATTTCAGCCCTTCTGAAAGAGCCAAAATATTATTTTTGTGTAATCACATAGCACTTGCTTTCTCCTTAGAGGGCTCCAAGGTTGAGTAGCTACTGAGCTGGTTAATCTACATAGTCTTCTGACCTTTCTAAAATCATAATCCTTTTATTCCAGCCCCATGTGAATAAATTTAATAGCTCACAAGTGATACCAAAGAATTCTACCCACATTTTATTTATTTCTAAAATCCTGCATAATATTTCTAATATCCTCCATAGATATTTCTATTTTTAAACTATTTCCAAAAGTTAATGATTAATGGCTTACACAATTCTTTGTGAATAAACAAAACAATAATAAAAATATAGCATCTTAGTACTGAAAAGTAGTTTATCCAAACTACTTTATCCAAAGTTATCTGACCAGAATTTAGGATACTTGTACACATATTAGAAGGGTTTGTTTATATTGCTTAGCTCTCACAAAGGGGTCCTGGACTGGCAATTTTGAAAATACTTTTCGGTTATTTGTGGAATGGGTATCATAGAGATTAGCAGTGCAAGTTGATGATGGGCCTTAAATGTAACCAAGGAAGAAAGCATCTAGGGATGAGCTGTACTTTATCTTCCAAGGACTAAAACTGCCAACAGGTAGCTTTCATGATGTGAACACTTTACCCTGATTTGATACAACTAGGACTGGAAATGTTTTAAAAAAGGACTAGTTATTAGATTTATAAAATTTCTTTGAGTCCACCTTCCGGGCATACCTCACAGTTTAAAAAAGAAAACAGACCTTTAAAACATTAAATTTAAAAGAATGTAGTCTGTTATTTTGAAGGAATGTGCCATCTATATATTCCTGTTGCAAGTGAGTTGAAGAGCAAGTCAGTTAATTTTATGTGATAGAGTGATATTAAATAATACCATGTAGGAGAGAGTTTATAGTTCCTTCTCTGTACATTAGCACGGGTATGGCTGAATAGCAGGCCTAGACTCTACCTACCTACAAAAAATATTAGTACTTGCTAAGATGCTTTATGTGAAACCATGTTCACAGTTATAAGTAGTATACATAGGGCATGTCAACATGTTGCTATACAGCAATGTTGTTACTGTGCCATGCTTTAGTATTTAGCATATATTGATGTTGCTATAATGTATTTCCACACATTTACTTTCTCCTTATGTATGAAATCTTACGATTTTTATATAGCATATTTACATGTATACAGTACTGAAAAACAAAAAGAACATGTTTCCAAGGAAAAATAATAGTTTATTGAACGTGAAACCTCCCAATGGAATATCTTGACTTCTGACAAAATTTTGCTTTAGGAAAAGAAATTGAGAAAAAATATTTTGATTAAGCTGAAATTCTATCTTGCAACCTTTCTGAGGGAGAATATTTTGTTTTTTTCATTTTGAAAATTATAATTAAGCAGTAAAGAATAAATGCAGGGCATTTGAAATGTCTTCATTTTCACTCTCATTCAAAACTAAGCAAATTTCAAAATAATGGATTTTCTGAAAAACAGAAATTTTGGTTTTAGCACAAGTCTTTCTCATCTTTCATTCATTGAACTATAACATGAAAATCCTCCAGAAAAATATTAAGTATCACCCCAGTGTATTGTGTTTTAGTGCTAGAATTTGCCTTTGGATAGCCAATTTAGCTGAAATAGTTACATTTACAAGTTGCAAGATTGCACTGTATTTAATTCACATCTGAGTATTATTATTGTTTCATTATATATATTTCTAAGAGCTTCATCTTCATAGTAATGGGGGACCTGATTAGGTGAATTAGTTATTCAACCTTAAGTTATGCATGCCCTTTCTCCATATGCACAACATCTGCTGACAATAATGGATCAACTTTTAAAAAGGGGCTTTAATCCAGCCTCCATTTGCGCATGTATAACTTTGCAAGCCCAGATTCAGGACTTAATACCACAGTTTCAGGGCTTCAAAATGCACATATAAAATTACAGTCACAGGAATGAGGACCACATTTTGCAAAATTTAACACAAAACTTTCCACATGTTGAGGATCTAAGGCTTAGTAAATTAGGGCCAGATATGTCTGTATTAGGTGATAGCTGAGGACAACTTTATACATTTGACAGAATTCACCATCTTTTGTTGCACAAATGCTGGTTGAAGATCCATCCTAAAAAGAGCAGCCTTACAGAATTTCTTAAGAAAGTTCATGGATCAACTGTTAGGTACAATGTCTGCCTACTGCTCTATCAGTACATACCTTGTTCTAAATTTTAGAGAACCACAAAGTGAAGCCAAAAACAGAATTTTCCCTAGTTGTTCAGACACTACTGTGAGTAAAGCAGGTATTTTGTTTTATGATTTAAGTTGGCAGTTATCTCCATGACTGTGCATTTTTCCTTGCATCTAAAGGATACCAAACACTCCAATTAATTGGATCAGTAAGAACCCAGCTCATCTAAGCCAAGTACAGACACTACGCTCTTACCAATGTAAGTGATTGGAAACCGGTCTATACCCATAGCAGAACAGAAGTTTGGCACAGACGGGTTTAAAAATGACAGAACCTGTCTAAGATTTGCTCCCCACCAAAAGACAAATGTGTGTTCTGTTCATTGCTGATTTAAACTACACCGCTTACAGAAAACCACTTGATTCCACCTTGAGCTTTTTGAGTGTCTGTACTTAGCCTTAGTCTTAAATAACTATAAAATGGTTTTGAGCATGCAGTAAATGGATCAACAAAAAGAAAATGCTGTGCAACATATATAATTAAACTCAGCAAAAACCCTTCCTTCCCTTTTTACTAAACAAAGAAAGAAAGAAGTTAGTTTGGGTCCATCCTGTAGTTTGGGGACACATAAGAGCATCCTTTCCATGTGCCTTGCTTAACCATACTAAATAATGTGGGAAATTTTGCATTATTCTGACTAAAAATGACCCCTACAGCCTTAATGTTGTGTGGGGGTGTGGGTTTGAGTGTTAGTAATGTGTGTTGTGTTATAACATTTATTATTAATTGATACACAAATTAAAGCCATACTGGTGATTTCCATTAGCTTACTCTCCAACTTCTACAGAGCTGTCTGTCTGGTTTTAATCAAAACCAAATGGTAATCCAAGTTCCCAGGCTGGAGCAACTCAGAGGAAATCATTCAGAGGAGGCAGAAGAAAGCAGAAAAGATAAACAGATGATCGTTTCACAAAACTTGTGTAGAACGTAGGATGTAGATGCTGTGGACTGCTCTAGAGACGTGATTCAGGCACCCTGTCAAACTGGAAAGTAGTTACAACTGTTTTATGTCAGCAAAATTCTAATATGATCAAGATGGAGTCTGTCCTTGTACTTTTGCAAAGCTGGATTTGTGTGACACTGGAGGATTCTCAGTAGAGGTAAAGCAGCATGTACCATTGCCTGTGCTATAAGAACTTTTAAACTGTAATGACATTAATTTCTCATGATCCAACTGAATTT